>NW_028225235.1:0-600000 GCF_052327205.1 Somniosus microcephalus | reverse complement strand
CAATCCTTGAGCCACACATTCAACTCTCTGATCTTATTGACCCGATGCCAATTTGCTCGTGGCTCACGTAGTAATCCAGAGATTACTTTGTGGTTCTGCTTTTTAATTTAGCCCCTAGCTGCTCATATTCACTCAGTAGAACCTCTTTCTTAGTCCTACCTATGTCCTTGGTACCTGTGTGGACCACGACAACTGGATCCTTCCCCTCCCACTCCAAGTTCCTCTCCAGCCCAGAGGAGATGTCCTTAACCCTGGCACCGGGCAGGCAACATAGCCTTCGGGACTCACGCTCTCAGCTACAGAGAACAGTATCTATCCCCCTAACTATACTGTCCCCTACCACTACTACATTCCTTTTTACTCCCGCTACTTGAATGGCCCCCTGTACCACGGTGCTGTGGTCAGTTTGCTCATCCTCCCTGCAGTCCCTGCTCTCGTCCACACAGGCTGCAAGAACCTCGTACCTGTTAGACAAGTGCAAGGGCTGAGGCTCCTCCAATGCTACCTTCTGGATATAACCTTCTTCAATTTACTACATTTAGTTATATGCTTTAGATCGTTACTGTAACTTAGCCCACAGTCCTAATTAAATTCTGGTTGTTTATTTTTTTTTACATATCAAGCAGCACCTCTTACCCCCACCGCATCGAAATTGCTCACTCACCCAATCTCCGAGTTAAGTACTCTGTAGAAGCAGTACTCCGTAGAACTGAACTCCGTGCTACTTAGCACTGCTCCTCCGACAGTGCGGCGCTCCCTCAGCACTGCCCCTCCGACAGTTCAGTGCTCCCTCAGTACTGCCCCTCCGACAGTGCGGCACTCCCTCAGTACTGCCCCCCGACAGTGCGGCGCTCCCTCAGCACTGCCCCTCCGACAGTGCGGCACTCCCTCAGTACTGCCCCCCGACAGTGCGGCGCTCCCTCAGCACTGCCCCTCCGACAGTTCAGTGCTCCCTCAGTACTGCCCCTCCGACAGTGCGGCACTCCCTCAGTACTGCCCCTCCGACAGTGCGGCGCTCCCTCAGCACTGCCCCTCCGACAGTGCGGCGCTCCCTCAGCACCGCACTGGAGTGTCAGCCTCGCTTTATACGCTCAAGTCCCTGGAGCGGGATTTGAACCCACAACCTTCTGACTCTGCTATCCACTGAGCCACAGCTGACTCCAGTCTTTCACACAGTTTCATCATAACTTCCTTGCTTTTGCACTCTACGCCTCTCCTAAAGCAGGGGAGTTATGATGAATTGTTAAACAGTTTTTTTGCAGAGTGACCAAGGCTGTGTGTAAGAAACAATTGTGCATTTGAAAGCAGCTTGTATTGTGAAGCTTGTGCCCCTTTGCCAGGCCCGCTACCTGCGGCCCCTCTCCCAGATTCCAGCCCCAGCTCTGTGCTGACTGAGCTGCTCTCACCTGGGGACAGCGCGTCACAATCGGCCCCACCGCACCTGAGCTGGAGAGGAGGCCCCTTGCCGCGCCGCCATTGGTTGGAGGACCAGGCCGCTCAGTTCAGTCCTCCCAGCTCAACCCTCTTCCTATTGGTCCGCGCTCCCGTCAGTCAAAATCACATTGCTCCGGCTCACTCCGCCACCCTGCGCGGCTCAATCCGCTCCGTTCGGCGTCCGCGGAGGTCCCGCCCGCCCGACTCTCAGGTTTGGTTTTTCTCGTATTTTACTTTATAATCTCGCTCTCCGCTCCCCCCTCACCTCGATTTAAATGGATTCCCCAACACTTTACTTCACCCCGGCCGCTGATTCCGCCTCTTCCCCGGGCCCGGCCTTCCGTCTTCTGCTGGGAGGCCCTGGTCCCGCCCCTTCCTGCACCTCATTGGCTGACACCGCTGTCAATCGACACCACGAGGGGAAGGGGAAGGGAGGGTGATTGACAGGTGACGATTGATAGAAGCGCCTGCCCGCGCTGTGATTGGTGCAGGGGAAGGCAAGTGGGCGTGTCCGGCCCCGGGCCCACGTGGGGGAGTCAAAGGCTGGCTGGAGCGCATGCGCAGCCCGCTTCGCACCGTTGGGAAGCTTTTCAAATTTTTTTTTGCGAAACAAATTCAAAACACTCATTAATTCCCCCAACCTCCTCCCCTCTAAAGTGCGATTATTATTATTCGTGTTTTTCCTCATTTGTGTGGGGTGTCTTTTTTTTACCTTGCGGTGGCGTGCGCCGATCCAACCGCCCCTTTGGCGTTGCGTGCTGGCGTCAGCGCGTAATCGGAGGGCGGTTGATTGACGCGAGGCGCCCGCCAATCAGGCGCGCGTAAAACGCTGGGAGGACCGGGCGGGCTGACGGTCCTCCAACCAATGGCGGCGCGGGAGGGAGGGGGGCGGGACCTCGGTGGGCTGCAGGCCGCTTTCCTGCTTTCATTGTCTGCAGGAGCTGTTAAAGGGAAGGCGAGGAGGGGGTGGAAAAAAACCCAGCTTGTGAGTCTTTATTCCTTTGCATTACCTTTATTGCAAGGCTATTCATCAACTGCATTCATTTAAAAATAACTGAACCTTTTTGACTTTTATCCAGAACAAAGAGCCCTGGTGTTGTGAACATTTTGGTGGGCAGACACTTTTAAAGGGACAAAGACCAGCATTCTTCCTCCTCTCTCTCTTTCTCTTGTGAGTGGTGGTGGTGGTCCCCTTTTCATCATCCAAGTTCAGTACCCGGTCCCTGCTTTTTCCCCATACCCCTTGAACCCTTTAGCCGTAACAAATATATCCAACTCTTTGAAGATATTTAATGAATTGGCCTCTACTGCCTTCTGTGGCAGAGAATTCCACAGGTTCACCACTCTCTGGGTGAAGAAATTCCTCCTCATTTCTGTCCTAAAAGGCCTACCCCTTATCCTTAGATTGTGACCCCTGGTTCTGGATTCCCTGACCATCAGGAACATCCTCCCTGCACCTAGTGTGTCCAGTCCTGCCAGAATTTTATAAGTTTCAATGAGATCCCCTCTCATTCTTCTAAACCCCAGCGAGTACAAGCCCAATCGACCCAATCTCTCCTCATACATCATTCCTGCCATCCCAGGTATCAGCCTGGTGAATCTTGGCTGGACTTCTTCCATGGCAAGAATATCCTTCCTCAGATAAGGTGACCAAAACTGCACACAATACTCAAGATGTGGTCTCACCAAGGCCCTGCACAACTGTAGCAAGACATCCTTGTTCCTGTACTCAAACCCTCTCGCTATGAAGGCCAACATACCATTTGCCTTCATAACCGCCTGCTGCACCTGCATACTTACCTTCAGCGACTGGTGCACAAGGACACCCAGGTCTCGTTGCACTTCCCCTTCTCCCAATCTATTGCCATTCAGATAATAATCTGCCTTCCTGTTTTTGGCACCAAAGTGGATAACCTCGCATTTATCCACATTATACTGCATCTGCCATCCTTCTGCCCAATCACCCAACCTGTCCAAATCATCCTGTAGTTTCTCGGCATCCTCCTCACAGCACACACGCCCACCCAGCTTTGTGTCGTCTGCAAATTTGGAGATATTACATCTAGTTCCCTTGTCTAGATCATTAATATATATTGTGAATAGCTGGGGCCCAAGGACCGATCCCTGCGGTACCCCACTAGTCACTGCCTGCCACTCGGAAAAAGACCCGTTTATTCCAACTCTTTGCTTCCTGTCTGCCAACCAGTTCTCTATCCAAGTCAATACCTTGCCCCCCAATCCCATGTGCCTTAACTTTACATGCTAATCTCTTATGTGGGACGTTATCAACAGCCTTCTGAAAGTCCAAATACACCACATCCACTGGTTCGCCCTTATCTATTTTACGAGTTACATCCTCAAAAAATTCCAGTAGATTAGTCAAGCACGATTTACCTTTTGTAAATCCATGTTGACTTTTCCGATCTTGTCACTGTTTTCCAAGTGCTCTGCTATCTATTACATCTTTTATAATGGACTCTAGCATTTTCCCCACTACCGATGTCAGGCTTACCGGTCTGTAATTCCCCGTTTTCTCTCTACCACCTTTTTTGAATAATGGGGTAACATTAGCTACCCTCTAATCCATGGGTACTGTTCCAGATTCCATCGAAAACCCAGCAGCTTCTCATCCATCTCCACTCCAGCTCAAACTGCTGCAACAAAAAGACCTACACAGGCGGCCAGGGACCGACTTCCGTTATCTGCAATAAAACTCTTCCCGACAGCTGCTGACTAATGGCTGGCGCAGCACCCACAATTCCCGGCGCCCCAGAAACCGCTCTATCCAACGCGCTGATTTCCCCGCTGAGAGTGCGCATGCACCCCGGGGCCGCGGGCCATTCTGGGAGCCTGGCTCCTGTCCTTTGTCCCGAGTCGGACTCGGTTGAGCCGGCTGAACAAACCGGGAAGCGGCGGCTCGGATCGGGGAGGCACTGCACCCTGGGTTTCCTGGTGCCGGGGCTCTGGCCGCACGTCCGCCGGGCCTGGCCGCTCTGATTCTGATTGAGGTTTTTGATGAGGTAACAGAGAGGGTTGATGATGGCAATGAGGTTAACGTGGTGTACATGGATTTCCAAAAGGCGTTCGACAGCATGTAAAGTTAAGGCACATGGGATTGGGGGCAAGGTATTGACTTGGATAGAGAACTGGTTGGCAGACAGAAAGGCAAGAGTTGGAATAAACGGGTCTTTTTCCGAGTGGCAGGCAGTGACTAGTGGGGTACCGCAGGGATCGGTCCTTGGACTCCAGCTATTCACAATATATATTAATGATCTGGACAAGGGAACTAGGGGTAACACCTCCAAGATTGCAGATGACACAAAGCTGGGTGGGCGTGTGTACTTTGAGGAGGATGCCGAGAAACTCCAGTATGATTTGGACAGGTTGGGTGATTGGGCAGAAGCATGGCAGATGCAATATAACGTGGATATAACGAGGTTATCCACTTTGGTGTCAAAAACAGGAAGGCAGATTATTATCTGAATGGCAATAGATTGGGAGAAGGGGAAGTGCAACGAAACCTGGGTGTCCTTGTGCACCAGTCGCTGAAGGTAAGCATGCAGGTGCAGCAGGCAGTTAAGAAGGCAAATGGTATGTTGGCCTTTGTAGTGAGAGGGTTTGAGTACAGGAACAAGGATGTCTTGCTGCAGTTGTACAGGGCCTTGGTGAGACCACACCTTGAGTATTGTGTGTAGTTTTGGTTGCCTTATCTGAGGAAGGATGTTCTTGCCATGGAGGGAGTGCAGTGAAGATTCACCAGGCTGATACCTGGGATGGCAGGAATGATGTATGAGGAGAGATTGGGTCGATTGGGCTTGTACTCACTGGAGTTTAGAAGAATGAGAGGGGATCTCATTGAAACTTATAAAATTCTAACAGGACTAGACAGACTAGATGCGGGAAGGATGTTCCCGATGGCCGGGGAGTCCAGAACCAGGGTCACAGTCTAAGGATAAGGGGTAAGCCACTTAGGACTGAGATGAGGAGGAATTTCTTCACCCAGAGAGTGGTGAACCTGTGGAATTCTCTACCACAGAAGGCAGTGGAGGCCAATTCATTAAATATATTCAAGAAGGAGTTGGATATATTTCTTAAGGCTAAAGGGATCAAGGGGTATGGGGAGAAAGCAGGGACCGGGTACTGAATTTGGATGATCAGCCATGATCGCATTGAATGGCGGAGCAGGCTCGAGGGGCCGAATGGCCGACTCCTGCTCCTATCTTCTATGTTTCTAAAATAGACTTTGCTTGCTTTGCTGTTTTTTGGCTGACTATATTAAAAAAAAAATTTGGCTGCATGCAGGTATTTAATTGAGTTAGTTCAGGCTTGCTGTTAGTCCTGGTCCCGCCCCTTCCTGCACCTCATTGGCTGACATCGCTGTCAATCGACACCACGAGGGGGAAGGGAAGGGTGGGTGATTGACAGATGACGATTGATAGAAGCGCCTGCCCGCGCTGTGATTGGTGCAGGGGAAGGCAAGTGGGCGTGTCCGGCCCCCGGGCCCACGTGGGGGAGACAAAGGCTGGCTGGAGCGCGTGCGCAGCCCGCCTCGCACCATTGGGAAGCTTTTCAAATATTTTTTTTTGCGAAACAAATTGAAAACACTCATTAATTCCCCCAACCTCCTCCCCTCTAAAGTGCGATTATTATTATTTTTGTTTTTCCTCATTTGTGTGGGGTGTCTTTTTTTTTTACTTCCAGTGGCGTGCGCCGATCCAACCGACCCCTTGGCGTTGCGTGCTGGCGTCAGCGCGTAATCAGAGGGGGGTGATTAACGCGAGGCGCGCGCCAATCAGGAGCGTGGAAAACGCTGGGAGGACCGGGTGGGCTGACGGTCCTCCAACCAATAGCGGCGCGGGAGGGAGGGGGGCGGGACCTCGGTGGGCTGCGTGCGCCGATCTAACCGACCTCCTGGGCGTTGCGTGCATGCGTCAGTGCGTAAGCGGAGGGAGGGGTTGATTGATGCGACGCACCCGCCAATCAGGAACGCGGAAAACGCTGGGAGGACCGGGCGGGCTGATGGTCCTCCAACCAATGGCGGCGCGGGAGAGAGGGGGGTGGGACCTCGGTGGGCTGCAGAAACATAGAAACATAGAAGATAGGAGCAGGAGTAGGCCATTCGGCCCCTCGAGCCTGCTCCGCCATTCAATGAGATCATGGCTGATCATCCAAATTCTGTACCCTGTCCCTGCCTTCTCCCCATATCCCTTGATCCCTTTAGCCTGAAGAAATATATCCAACTCTTTCTTGAATATATTTAATGAATTGGCCTCCACCGCCCTCTGTGGCAGAGAATTCCACAGGTTCACCACTCTCTGGGTGAAGAAATTCCTCCTCATTTCAGTCCTAAATGGCTTACCCCTTATCCTTAGACTGTGACCCCTGGTTCTGGACTCCCCGACCATCAGAAACATCCTTCCTGCATCTAGTCTGTCCAGGCCTGACAGAATTTTATAGGTTTCGATGAGATCCCCTCTCAATCTTTAAACTCCAGTGAGTATAAGCCCAATCGACACAATCTCTCCTCATACATCATTCCTGCCATCCCAGGTATCAGCCCGGTGAATCTTCGCTGCACTCCCTCCATGGCAAGAACATCCTTCCTCAGGTAAGGCGACCAAAACTGCACACAATGCTCAAGGTGCGGTCTCACCAAGGCCCTGTACAACTGTAGCAAGACATCCTTGTTCCTGTACTCGAACCCTCTCGCTACGAAGGCCAACATACCATTTCCCTTCTTAACCGCCTGCTGCACCTGCATGCTTACCTTCAGTGACTGGTGAACAAGAACACCCAGGTCTCTTTGCACTTCCCCTTCTCCCAATCTATTGCCGTTCAAATAATAATCTGCCTTCCTGTTTTTGCCACCAAAGTAGATAACCTCACATTTATCCACATTATAATGCATTTGCCATGTTTCTGCCCAATCACCCAACCTCTCCAAATCGTACTGGAGTTTCATGACATCCTCCTCACAGCTTACCCTCCCACCCAGCTTTGTGTCATCTGCAAACTTGGAGATATTACATCCAATTCCCTTGTCCAGATCATTAATATATATTGTGAATAGCTGGGGTCCTAGGACCGATCCTTGCGGTACCCCACTAGTCACTGCCTGCCACTCGGAAAACGACCCGTTTATTCCAACTCTTTGCTTTCTGTCCGCCAACCAGTTCTCTATCCAAGTCAATACCTTGCCCCCAATTCCATGTGCCTTAATTTTGCACGCTAATCTCTTATGTGGGACATTATCGAAAGCCTTCTGAAAGTCCAAATACACCACATCCACTGGTTCTCCCTTATCTATTTTACCAGTTACATACTCAAAAAATTCCAGTAGATTAGTCAAGCATGATTTACCTTTTGTAAATCAATGTTGACAACAGCGACTACACTTCAAAAAGTACTTCATTGGCTGTAAAACCGTTGGTCGTGAAAGGCGCTGTATAAAGGCCAGTCTTTCTTTATTTTCTCTCCTGTATTTACATTAATTACTTATATAAACTTGTATTACTGTCTCTTGCAAGGGGAGGAATTGCAGACGGGCAGCTTAACGCAAACTTCACACGAAGATCTGACAGAGTCACTCGATTCATCAGGACCTGAATATCATCGACATATGGAAGCGGAAAGCAGCAATCAGACTGCGGGCAAAC
This sequence comes from Somniosus microcephalus, assembly GCF_052327205.1. NCBI lineage: Eukaryota > Metazoa > Chordata > Chondrichthyes > Squaliformes > Somniosidae > Somniosus > Somniosus microcephalus. The sequence goes on along the minus strand of NW_028225235.1, from coordinate 591,910 downwards.
TGTACACGTGTCTTGTGTGTGGACGTGGATTTAACCGAAGGTGCAGCCTGGGGAGCCACAAGTGTAACCAAAGCGAGGAGAGTCCGTGCAAATGTCAGGAATGCGGGAAGGGATTCAGTTGCCTCTCCGAGCTGGAGACTCATCAACGCAGTCACTCCGTGAAATGGCCGTTCACCTGCTCCGTGTGTGGGAAGGGATTCACTCTCTCCTCCACCCTGCTGATACACCAGCGAGCTCACACTGGGGAGAGCCCGTTCACCTGCTCCGTGTGCGAGAAGGGATTCAGCCATTCTTACTCTCTGCGGGTGCACCAGCGAGTTCACACTGACGAGAGACCCTGTAAGTGCCCTGACTGTGAGAAAAGCTTTAAAAGCGCCGAGGATCTGAACGAGCATCAACGCATTCACACCGGGGGGAGCCCGTTCAGCTGCTCTCACTGCGGAAAGAGGTTTGTTAAGTCATCGAACCTGCTGAGACACCAGCTGGTTCACACCGGGGAGAGGCCGTTCAGCTGCTCTCACTGTGGAAAGAGGTTTGCTAAGTCATCGAACCTGGTGAGACACCAGCGACTGCACACCGGGGAGAGGCCGTTCACCTGCTCCGTGTGCGGGAAAAGTTTCCCTCGTCCCTCCTCTCTGCGGGAACACCAGCTGGTTCACACTGACGAGAGGCCGTTCTCCTGCTCCGAGTGCGGGAAAGGATTCACTCGTCCCTCCTCTCTGCGGGAACACCAGCTGGTTCACACTGACGAGAGGCCATTCACCTGCTCCGTGTGCGGGAAAGGATTCACTCGTCCCTCCTCTCTGCGGAAACACCAGCTGGTTCACACTGACGAGAGGCCGTTCTCCTGCTCCGAGTGCGGGAAAAGATTCACTCGTCCCTCCTCTCTGCGGGAACACCAGCTGGTTCACACTGACGAGAGGCCGTTCTCCTGCTCCGAGTGCGGGAAAGGATTCACTCGTCCCTCCTTTCTGCGGGAACACCAGCTGGTTCACACTGACGAGAGGCCGTTCTCCTGCTCCGAATGCGGGAAAAGATTCACTCGTCTCTCCTCTCTGCGGGAACACCAGCTGCTTCACACTGATGAGAGGCCATTCTCTTGCTCCAAGTGCGGGAAAGGATTCACTCGTCCCTCCTTTCTGCGGGAACACCAGCTGGTTCACACTGACGAGAGGCCGTTCTCCTGCTCCGAGTGCGGGAAAGGATTCACTCGTCTCGCCTCTCTGCGGGAACACCAGCTGGTTCACACTAACGAGAGGCCGTTTAAATGTTCCGACTGCGACAAGAGTTTCAAATGCTCCAAGGGCCTGAAGATGCATCGACGTATCCACACCGGGGAGAGACCGTTCAGCTGCTCTCACTGTGGGAAGAGGTTTAAGCACTCATATTCTCTTCAGAATCACCAGTTCACCCACACCGGGAAGATGCCGTTCCCCTGCTCAGTGTGTGAAAAGGGATTCACCAGTTCATCTCACCTGCTGAGACACCAGCGAGTTCACACCTGAGCGCACTGGTCCCATTCTGCTGTTAATCACATGAAGGACTATTCTGTGTTAATAATGGCAATTACAGGGTCGGGGGGGCAGGGGGCGGTTTGAAGATGCTGATAACCCCAGTAACTAGGCTGGAGTTTAAGAGGGGTCAGTCTTGGCTCAGTGGGTGACACTCTCACCTCTAGAGTCAGAAGGTCGTGGGTTTAAGTCCCACTCTGGAGACCTGAGCAAGTAATCTAGGCTGACACAAAGAGTTGGAATAAACGGCTCTTTTTCCAAGTGGCAGGCAATGACTAGTGGGGTACCACAGGGATCTGTCCTTGGACCCCAGCTATTCACAATATATATAAATGATCTAGACGAGGGAACTAGATGTAATATCTCCAAGTTTGCAGATGACACAAAGCTGGGTGGGCATGTGTGCTGTGAGGAGGATGCCGAGAAACTCCAGTATGATTTGGACAGGTTGGGTGATTGGGCAGAAGCATGGCAGATGCAGGATAATGTGGATAAATGCGAGGTTATCCACTTTGGTGGCAAAAACAGGAAGGCAGATTATTATCTGAACGGCAATAGATTGGGAGAAGGGAAAGTGCAACGAGACCTGGGTGTCCTTGTGCACCAGTCGCTGAAGGTAAGCATGCAGGTGCAGCAGGCGGTTAAGAAGGCAAATGGTATATTAGCCTTCGTAGCGAGAGGGTTCGAGTAGAGGAACAAGGATGTCTTGCTGCAGTTGTACAGGGCCTTGGTGAGATCACATCTTGAGTATTGTGTGCAGTTTTGGTCGCCTTATCTGAGGAAGGATGTTCTTGCCATGGAGGGAGTGCAGCGAAGATTCACCAGGCTGATACCTGGGATGGCAGGAATGACGTATGAGGAGAGAGTGGGTCAATTGGGCTTGTACTCGCTGGAGTTTAGAAGAATGAGAGGGGATCTCATTGAAACTTATAAAATTCTAACAGGACTGGACAGACTAGATGCAGGAAGGATGTTCCAGATGGCCGGGGAGTCCAGAACCAGGGGTCACAGTCTAAGGATAAGGGGTAAGCCATTTAGGACAGAGATGAGGAGGAATTTCTTTACCCAGAGAGTGGTGAACCTGTGGAATTCTCTACCACAGAAGGCAGTGGAGGCCAATTCATTAAATATATTCAAGAAGGAGTTGGATATATTTCTTAAGGCTAAAGGGATCAAGGGATATGGGGAGAAGGCAGGGACAGGGTACTGAATTTGGATGATCAGCCATGGTCTCATTGAATGGTGGAGCAGGCTCGAGGGGCCGAATGGCCTACTCCTGCTCCTATCTTCTATGTTTCTAAAGCCGGTGGTCATGAAAGGCGCTATATAAATGCAATCTTTCTTTTTCTCTCTCCTGTATTGAAAGTAATTACTTATATAAACTTGTTTTTTCCGCCTCTTCACCAGGACGAGATCAGGCCTGGTGAAGAGCCTATTTGTTTGGGTACCAGTCTCACGGTCACTGCGTGTAATGGGTTATGTCATTGATTTGTGAAATAAAGTGTATCAATCAGACGTCTCAATGTTTCCTGTTCCATGAGCTTGTTTCGGGGGTCTGGCTCAGCGACTATCCTGTAATCACACCAACAAGTCCCACTGGGCTGAACAATGGAGGAGAGGCGTTGGAGGAGGATGGTGTGATCAACCGTGGTGAAGCTCGCAGACAGGTCGAGAAGGATGAAGAGAGATAGTCCACCGGTTACAGCCACAGAGGATGTAATGCGTGACTTTTGTTGAGGGCCGTGTCACTGCTGGGGCAGAGGTGGAAACCAGGTTGGAGAGGTTCAAATTTGGAGTTCATTGAAGGATGGTTGCTGTTTTGAGAGGCGACAACACTTTCAAGAACTGGAGAGGAGAAGGAGGTTGGAGATGGGGCGATGGTTTGCAAGGACAGAGGTGTCAAGCGTAGGTTTTTTGAAGGGTGGGATCGGACGCAAAGGCCCGAGTGAGCCAGAGAAGGGAGAGCTGAAAATCGCTGTAATATCAGTGAAATTAATTTTGGGAAAGTGGGAAACTGCAGGTTAACTTTTATCAGTTTTTTTCCTGCCCGTCTTTGCCAATCAGCTTAAATCTGTGTCCTCTTGTTATCAACGCTCCAGCCAGTGGAAACAGTTTCTCTTTATTTACTCTATTGAAACACTTCTTGATTTTGAACACCACCATTAAATCTCCTCTGCTCCCCTGCTCAAAGGAGAACAACCCCAGCTTCTCCAGTCTCTCCACATAACTGAAGTCCCTCATCCCTGGTACCATTCTGGTCAATCTCCTCTTCACCTTCTCTGCTCAAAGGAGAACAACCCCAGCTTCTCCAGTCTCTCCACATAACTGAAGTCCCTCATCCCTGGTACCATTCTGGTCAATCTCCTCTTCACCTTCTCTGCTCCAAGGAGAACAATCCCACCTTCTCCAGTCTCTCCACATAACTGAAGTCCCTCATCCCTGGTACCATTCTGGTCAATCTCCTCTTCACCTTCTCTGCTCAAAGGAGAACAACCCCAGCTTCTCCAGTCTCTCCACATAACTGACGTCCCTCATCCCTGGTACCGTTCTGGTCAATCTCCCCTTAACCTTCTCTGCTCCAAGTAGAACAATCCCACCTTCTCCAGTCTCTCCACATTACTGAAGTCCCTCATCCCCGGTACCGTTCTGGTCAATCTCCCCGTAACCTTCTCTGCTCTAAGGAGAACAATCCCACCTTCTCCAGTCTCTCCACATTACTGAAGTCCCTCATCCCCGGTACCGTTCTGGTCAATCTCCCCGTAACCTTCTCTGCTCAAAGTAGAACAATCCCACCTTCTCCAGTCTCTCCACATAACTGACGTCCCTCATCCCTGGTACCGTTCTGGTCAATCTCCCCTTCACCTTCTCTGCTCCAAGTAGAACAATCCCACCTTCTCCAGTCTCTCCACATAACTGACATCCCTCATCCCCGGTACCGTTCTGGTCAATCTCCCCTTCACCTTCTCTGCTCCAAGTAGAACAATCCCACCTTCTCCAGTCTCTCCACATTACTGAAGTCCCTCATCCCCGGTACCGTTCTGGTCAATCTCCCCTTCACCTTCTCTGCTCCAAGTAGAACAATCCCACCTTCTCCAGTCTCTCCACATTACTGAAGTCCCTCATCCCCGGTACCATTCTGGTCAATCTCCCCGTAACCTTCTCTGCTCCAAGTAGAACAATCCCACCTTCTCCAGTCTCTCCACATAACTGACGTCCCTCATCCCTGGTACCGTTCTGGTCAATCTCCCCGTAACCTTCTCTGCTCCAAGGAGAACAACCCCAGCTTCTCCAGTCTCTCCACATAACTGAAGTCCCTCATCCCCGGTACCATTCTGGTCAATCTCCCCATAACCTTCTCTGCTCCAAGTAGAACAATCCCAGCTTCTCCAGTCTCTCCACATCACTGACATCCCTCATCCCCGGTACCGTTCTGGTCAATCTCCCCATAACCTTCTCTGCTCCAAGGAGAACAATCCCAGCTTCTCCAGTCTCTCCACGTAACTGTAATTACTCAGCCCTGGAACCATTCTAGTAAATATCTGCACCCTCTCCAAAGACTTCATGTCCTCCCTAAAGTGTAGCGACCTAGAATTAGTCACAATACTCCAGCTGGGGCCAAACTCATTTTTATACAGGTGTAGCATAACTTCCTGGCCTGTGTACTCTGTGCCTCTATTGATAAAGCCCAGGATCCCATCTGCTTTGTTAACCTGTCCTGTCACCTTAGGAAGCTCTGCTCTGCTCAACTCTGTGGCAGGGTGGGGCTTTAATCCCAGAATCTCAAAGAGACAGTTTCTGAGAAATACCAGCCCCAGGATGGCCGAGTGGTTCAGCCGCTGGACTTAACATCCAATGGGTTTATACCCACGTGGGTGGGAACCCCACTCCTGGTAGCTCATTAATTCAAGACCCATTTCCTTTCATCCTGCTCAGTGACACTCGCTTGTCATCTGCTGAATCTCCATCAAACCATCAATGAGATGTTTATAGATATGGAAAGAATGATTTCATATTTATATGTAATTCTTAAGATGGTATTTTGGCATCTGCTGAATCTGCATTTTTCTCTAACTCTCTTTCTGTCGCTCTCAACTAACAAGGAGTTGGAATTGTGAAATGTATCTGTACCTTTCAGTCTCCACCTCACTCTCTGTCTCACTGTCATTCTCTCTCTCTCTCTCTCTCTGTCACACATTTGTCCAAAGCCTCCTTTTGCCTCTCTCTCTCTCTCTGTCTTCCTCTTTCAATCTCTCTGTCTGTCCCTCTCTCCTTTTTCTCAGTCTGTCCAGTTCTGTTCACAGCTCGACTGTTGCTCTGACAGATTCTACACCTGTCAGTTCTGCATTAGTGTAGTGGTGAGTGTCCCCGCCTGTCACGTGGGAGACCGGGGTTCAATTCCCCGACGGGGAAGATGGCTTTTAACATCTTGAATTTTAAAATTTTGGGCAGCTCCTAAAAATCCTCCTCGAAAAAGTAGAACAGAAAACAATTTCACTTTTAGAATCTGTTTGGAGACTGGAGTCTGGGTGCCCCTCTGGTGTAGAGCGATGGGCCATTGCACTGTTTGGAGACTGGAGTCTGGGTGCCCCCCTGGTGTAGAGCGATGGGCCATTGCACTGTTTGGAGACTGGAGTCTGGGTGCCCCTCTGGTGTAGAGCGATGGGCCATTGCACTGTTTGGAGGCTGGAGTCTGGGTGCCCCCCTGGTGTAGAGCGATGGGCCATTGCACTGTTTGGAGACTGGAGTCTGGGTGCCCCCCTGGTGTAGAGCGATGGGCCATTGCACTGTTTGGAGACTGGAGTCTGGGTGCCCCTCTGGTGTAGAGCGATGGGCCATTGCACTGTTTGGAGGCTGGAGTCTGGGTGCCCCCCTGGTGTAGAGCGATGGGCCATTGCACTGTTTGGAGGCTGGAGTCTGGGTGCCCCTCTGGTGTAGAGCGATGGGCCATTGCACTGTTTGGAGGCTGGAGTCTGGGTGCCCCCCTGGTGTAGAGTGATGGGCCATTGCACTGTTTGGAGGCTGGAGTCTGGGTGCCCCTCTGGTGTAGAGCGATGGGCCATTGCACTGTTTGGAGGCTGGAGTCTGGGTGCCCCTCTGGTGTAGAGCGATGGGCCATTGCACTGTTTGGAGACTGGAGTCTGGGTGCCCCCCTGGTGTAGAGCGATGGGCCATTGCACTGTTTGGAGGCTGGAGTCTGGGTGCCCCTCTGGTGTAGAGCGATGGGCCATTGCACTGTTTGGAGGCTGGAGTCTGGGTGCCCCTCTGGTGTAGAGCGATGGGCCATTGCACTGTTTGGAGACTGGAATCTGGGTGCCCCCCTGGTGTAGAGCGATGGGCCATTGCGATGTTTGGAGACTGGAGTCTGGGTGCCCCTCTGGTGTAGAGCGATGGGCCATTGCGATGTTTGGAGACTGGAGTCTGGGTGCCCCCCTGGTGTAGAGCGATGGGCCATTGCGATGTTTGGAGGCTGGAGTCTGGGTGCCCCCCTGGTGTAGAGCGATGGGCCATTGCACTGTTTGGAGGCTGGAGTCTGGGTGCCCCTCTGGTGTAGAGCGATGGGCCATTGCACTGTTTGGAGACTGGAGTCTGGGTGCCCCTCTGGTGCAGAGTGCTGGGCCATTGCACTGTTTGGAGGCTGGAGTCTGGGTGCCCCTCTGGTGTAGAGCGATGGGCCATTGCGATGTTTGGAGACTGGAGTCTGGGTGCCCCTCTGGTGTAGAGCGATGGGCCATTGCACTGTTTGGAGGCTGGAGTCTGGGTGCCCCTCTGGTGTAGAGCGATGGGCCATTGCACTGTTTGGAGACTGGAGTCTGGGTGCCCCTCTGCTGTAGAGCGATGGGCCATTGCGATGTTTGGAGGCTGGAGTCTGGGTGCCCCTCTGGTGTAGAGCGATGGGCCATTGCACTGTTTGGAGACTGGAGTCTGGGTGCCCCTCTGGTGTAGAGTGATGGGCCATTGCGATGTTTGGAGACTGGAGTCTGGGTGCCCCTCTGCTGTAGAGCGATGGGCCATTGCACTGTTTGGAGGCTGGAGACTGGGTGCCCCTCTGGTGCAGAGCGATGGGCCATTGCACTGTTTGGAGGCTGCAGTCTGGGTGCCCCCCTGGTGTAGAGCGATGGGCCATTGCACTGTTTGGAGGCTGGAGTCTGGGTGCCCCTCTTGTGTAGAGCGATGGGCCATTGCACTGTTTGGAGACTGGAGTCTGGGTGCCCCTCTGGTGTAGAGCGATGGGCCATTGCACTGTTTGGAGGCTGGAGTCTGGGTGCCCCTCTGGTGTAGAGCGATGGGCCATTGCACTGTTTGGAGACTGGAGTCTGGGTGCCCCCCTGGTGTAGAGCGATGGGCCATTGCGATGTTTGGAGACTGGAGTCTGGGTGCCCCTCTGGTGTAGAGCGATGGGCCATTGCACTGTTTGGAGACTGGAGTCTGGGTGCCCCTCTGGTGTAGAGCGATGGGCCATTGCGATGTTTGGAGACTGGAGTCTGGGTGCCCCCCTGGTGTAGAGCGATGGGCCATTGCACTGTTTGGAGGCTGGAGTCTGGGTGCCCCCCTGGTGTAGAGCGATGGGCCATTGCGATGTTTGGAGACTGGAGTCTGGGTGCCCCTCTGGTGTAGAGTGATGGGTCATTGCACTGTTTGGAGACTGGAGTCTGGGTGCCCCTCTTGTGTAGAGCGATGGGCCATTGCGATGTTTGGAGACTGGAGTCTGGGTGCCCCTCTGGTGTGGAGCGATGGGCCATTGCACTGTTTGGAGGCTGGAGTCTGGGTGCCCCTCTGGTGTAGAGCGATGGGCCATTGCACTGTTTGGAGACTGGAGTCTGGGTGCCCCCCTGGTGTAGAGCGATGGGCCATTGCACTGTTTGGAGACTGGAGTCTGGGTGCCCCTCTGGTGTAGAGCGATGGGCCATTGCGATGTTTGGAGGCTGGAGGTTGGGTGCCCCTCTGGTGTAGAGCGATGGGCCATTGCACTGTTTGGAGGCTGGAGTCTGGGTGCCCCCCTGGTGTAGAGCGATGGGCCATTGCACTGTTTGGAGGCTGGAGTCTGGGTGCCCCTCTGGTGTAGAGCGATGGGCCATTGCGATGTTTGGAGGCTGGAGTCTGGGTGCCCCTCTGGTGTAGAGTGATGGGCCATTGCACTGTTTGGAGGCTGGAGTCTGGGTGCCCCCCTGGTGTAGAGCGATGGGCCATTGCACTGTTTGGAGACTGGAGTCTGGGTGCCCCTCTGGTGTAGAGCGATGGGCCATTGCGATGTTTGGAGACTGGAGTCTGGGTGCCCCCCTGGCGTAGAGCGATGGGCCATTGCACTGTTTGGAGGCTGGAGTCTGGGTGCCCCTCTGGTGTAGAGCGATGGGCCATTGCGATGTTTGGAGACTGGAGTCTGGGTGCCCCTCTGGTGTAGAGCGATGGGCCATTGCACTGTTTGGAGGCTGGAGTCTGGGTGCCCCTCTTGTGCAGAGCGATGGGCCATTGCACTGTTTGGAGACTGGAGTCTGGGTGCCCCTCTGGTGTAGAGCGATGGGCCATTGCACTGTTTGGAGACTGGAGTCTGGGTGCCCCCCTGGTGTAGAGCGATGGGCCATTGCACTGTTTGGAGGCTGGAGTCTGGGTGCCCCCCTGGTGTCGAGTGATGGGCCATTGCACTGTTTGGAGACTGGAGTCTGGGTGCCCCTCTGGTGCAGAGCGATGGGCCATTGCACTGTTTGGAGGCTGGAGTCTGGGTGCCCCTCTGGTGTAGAGTGATGGGCCATTGCACTGTTTGGAGACTGGAGTCTGGGTGCCCCTCTGGTGTAGAGTGATGCGCCATTGCGATGTTTGGAGGCTGGAGTCTGGGTGCCCCTCTTGTGTAGAGCGATGGGCCATTGCACTGTTTGGAGACTGCAGTCTGGGTGCCCCCCTGGTGTAGAGCGATGGGCCATTGCACTGTTTGGAGACTGGTGTCTGGGTGCCCCTCTGGTGTAGAGCGATGGGCCATTGCACTGTTTGGAGGCTGGAGTCTGGGTGCCCCCCTGGTGTCGAGTGATGGGCCATTGCACTGTTTGGAGGCTGGAGTCTGGGTGCCCCTCTGGTGTAGAGCGATGGGCCATTGCACTGTTTGGAGACTGGAGTCTGGGTGCCCCTCTTGTGTAGAGCGATGGGCCATTGCACTGTTTGGAGACTGGAGTCTGGGTGCCCCTCCGGTGTAGAGCGATGGGCCATTGCACTGTTTGGAGACTGGAGTCTGGGTGCCCCCCTGGTGTGGAGCGATGGGCCATTGCGATGTTTGGAGGCTGGAGTCTGGGTGCCCCTCTGGTGCAGAGCGATGGGCCATTGCGATGTTTGGAGACTGGAGTCTGGGTGCCCCTCTGGTGTAGAGTGATGGGCCATTGCGATGTTTGTAGACTGGAGTCTGGGTGCCCCCCTGGTGTAGAGTGATGGGCCATTGCACTGTTTGGAGGCTGGAGTCTGGGTGCCCCCCCTGGTGTAGAGCGATGGGCCATTGCACTGTTTGGAGACTGGAGTCTGGGTGCCCCTCTGGTGTAGAGCGATGGGCCATTGCACTGTTTGGAGGCTGGAGTCTGGGTGCCCCCCTGGTGTAGAGCGATTGGCCATTGCGATGTTTGGAGGCTGGAGTCTGGGTGCCCCCCTGGTGTAGAGTGATGGGCCATTGCACTGTTTGGAGACTGGAGTCTGGGTGCCCCTCTGGTGTAGAGCGATGGGCCATTGCACTGTTTGGAGGCTGGAGTCTGGGTGCCTCCCTGGTGTAGAGCGATGGGCCATTGCGATGTTTGGAGACTGGAGTCTGGGTGCCCCCCTGGTGTAGAGCGATGGGCCATTGCACTGTTTGGAGACTGGAGTCTGGGTGCCCCTCTGGTGTAGAGCGATGGGCCATTGCACTGTTTGGAGGCTGGAGTCTGGGTGCCCCTCTGGTGTAGAGCGATGGGCCATTGCACTGTTTGGAGACTGGAGTCTGGGTGCCCCCCTGGTGTAGGGCGATGGGCCATTGCGATGTTTGGAGGCTGGAGTATGGGTGCCCCTCTGGTGCAGAGCGATGGGCCATTGCGATGTTTGGAGGCTGGAGTCTGGGTGCCCCCCTGGTGTAGAGCGATGGGCCATTGCACTGTTTGGAGACTGGAGTCTGGGTGCCCCTCTGGTGTAGAGCGATGGGCCATTGCGATGTTTGGAGACTGGAGTCTGGGTGCCCCCCTGGTGTAGAGCGATGGGCCATTGCGATGTTTGGAGACTGGAGTCTGGGTGCCCCCCTGGTGTAGAGCGATGGGCCATTGCACTGTTTGGAGGCTGGAGTCTGGGTGCCCCTCTGGTGTAGAGCGATGGGCCATTGCACTGTTTGGAGGCTGGAGTCTGGGTGCCCCTCTTGTGTAGAGCGATGGGCCATTGCACTGTTTGGAGACTGGAGTCTGGGTGCCCCTCTTGTGTAGAGCGATGGGCCATTGCACTGTTTGGAGGCTGGAGTCTGGGTGCCCCCCTGGTGTGGAGCGATGGGCCATTGCGATGTTTGGAGACTGGAGTCTGGGTGCCCCTCTTGTGTAGAGCGATGGGCCATTGCACTGTTTGGAGGCTGGAGTCTGGGTGCCCCTCTGGTGTAGAGCGATGGGCCATTGCACTGTTTGGAGACTGGAGTCTGGGTGCCCCTCTGGTGTAGAGCGATGGGCCATTGCGATGTTTGGAGACTGGAGTCTGGGTGCCCCTCTTGTGTAGAGCGATGGGCCATTGCACTGTTTGGAGACTGGAGTCTGGGTGCCCCTCTGGTGTCGAGCGATGGGCCATTGCACTGTTTGGAGACTGGAGCCTGGGTGCCCCCCTGGTGTAGAGCGATGGGCCATTGCACTGTTTGGAGGCTGGAGTCTGGGTGCCCCTCTGGTGTAGAGCGATGGGCCATTGCGATGTTTGGAGACTGGAGTCTGGGTGCCCCTCTGGTGTAGAGCGATGGGCCATTGCGATGTTTGGAGACTGGAGTCTGGGTGCCCCTCTTGTGTAGAGCGATGGGCCATTGCACTGTTTGGAGACTGGAGTCTGGGTGCCCCCCTGGTGTAGAGCGATGGGCCATTGCACTGTTTGGAGGCTGGAGTCTGGGTGCCCCTCTGGTGTAGAGCGATGGGCCATTGCACTGTTTGGAGACTGGAGTCTGGGTGCCCCCCTGGTGTAGAGTGATGGGCCATTGCGATGTTTGGAGGCTGGAGTCTGGGTGCCCCCCTGGTGTAGAGCGATGGGCCATTGCACTGTTTGGAGGCTGGAGTCTGGGTGCCCCTCTGGTGTAGAGCGATGGGCCATTGCACTGTTTGGAGGCTGGAGTCTGGGTGCCCCTCTGGTGCAGAGCGATGGGCCATTGCACTGTTTGGAGGCTGGAGTCTGGGTGCCCCTCTGGTGTAGAGCGATGGGCCATTGCGATGTTTGGAGGCTGGAGTCTGGGTGCCCCTCTGGTGTAGAGCGATGGGCCATTGCGATGTTTGGAGGCTGGAGTCTGGGTGCCCCCTGGTGTAGAGCGATGGGCCATTGCGATGTTTGGAGGCTGGAGTCTGGGTGCCCCTCTGGTGTAGAGTGATGGGCCATTGCGATGTTTGGAGGCTGGAGTCTGGGTGCCCCCCTGGTGTAGAGTGATGGGCCATTGCACTGTTTGGAGGCTGGAGTCTGGGTGCCCCCCTGGTGTAGAGCGATGGGCCATTGCACTGTTTGGAGACTGGAGTCTGGGTGCCCCTCTGGTGTAGAGCGATGGGCCATTGCACTGTTTGGAGGCTGGAGTCTGGGTGCCCCTCTGGTGTAGAGCGATGGGCCATTGCACTGTTTGAAGGCTGGAGTCTGGGTGCCCCTCTGGTGTAGAGCGATGGGCCATTGCGATGTTTGGAGGCTGGAGTCTGGGTGCCCCTCTGGTGTAGAGTGATGGGCCATTGCGATGTTTGGAGACTGGAGTCTGGGTGCCCCTCTGGTGTGGAGCGATGGGCCATTGCACTGTTTGGAGACTGGAGTCTGGGTGCCCCTCTGATGTAGAGCGATGGGCCATTGCGATGTTTGGAGGCTGGAGTCTGGGTGCCCCTCTGGTGTAGAGCGATGGGCCATTGCACTGTTTGGAGGCTGGAGTCTGGGTGCCCTTCTGGTGTAGAGCGATGGGCCATTGCACTGTTTGGAGACTGGAGTCTGGGTGCCCCTCTGGTGCAGAGTGATGGGCCATTGCACTGTTTGGAGACTGGAGTCTGGGTGCCCCTCTGGTGTAGAGCGATGGGCCATTGCACTGTTTGGAGGCTGGAGTCTGGGTGCCCCTCTGGTGTAGAGCGATGGGCCATTGCACTGTTTGGAGACTGGAGTCTGGGTGCCCCTCTGGTGTCGAGTGATGGGCCATTGCGATGTTTCGAGACTGGAGTCTGTGTGCCCCTCTTGTGTAGAGCGATGGGCCATTGCACTGTTTGGAGACTGGAGTCTGGGTGCCCCCCTGGTGTAGAGCGATGGGCCATTGCGATGTTTGGAGGCTGGAGTCTGGGTGCCCCTCTGGTGTAGAGTGATGGGCCATTGCACTGTTTGGAGGCTGGAGTCTGGGTGCCCCTCTGGTGTCGAGCGATGGGCCATTGCACTGTTTGGAGGCTGGAGTCTGGGTGCCCCCCTGGTGTAGAGCGATGGGCCATTGCACTGTTTGGAGACTGGAGTCTGGGTGCCCCCCTGGTGTAGAGCGATGGGCCATTGCACTGTTTGGAGGCTGGAGTCTGGGTGCCCCCCTGGTGTAGAGCGATGGGCCATTGCACTGTTTGGAGACTGGAGTCTGGGTGCCCCCCTGGTGTAGAGTGATGGGCCATTGCGATGTTTGGAGACTGGAGTCTGGGTGCCCCTTGGTGTAGAGCGATGGGCCATTGCACTGTTTGGAGGCTGGAGTCTGGGTGCCCCCCTGGTGTAGAGCGATGGGCCATTGCACTGTTTGGAGGCTGGAGTCTGGGTGCCCCTCTGGTGTAGAGCGATGGGCCATTGCGATGTTTGGAGACTGGAGTCTGGGTGCCCCCCTGGTGTAGAGTGATGGGCTATTGCGATGTTTGGAGACTGGAGTCTGGGTGCCCCTCTTGTGTAGAGCGATGGGCCATTGCACTGTTTGGAGACTGGAGTCTGGGTGCCCACCTGGTGTAGAGTGATGGGCCATTGCGATGTTTGGAGGCTGGAGTCTGGGTGCCCCTCTGGTGTCGAGCGATGGGCCATTGCACTGTTTGGATGCTGGAGTCTGGGTGCCCCTCTAGTGTAGAGCGATGGGCCATTGCACTGTTTGGAGACTGGAGTCTGGGTGCCCCCCTGGTGTAGAGCGATGTGCCATTGCACTGCTTGGAGACTGGAGTCTGGGTGCCCCCCTGGTGTAGAGCGATGGGCCATTGCGATGTTTGGAGACTGGAGTCTGGGTGCCCCTCTGGTGTAGAGCGATGGGCCATTGCGATGTTTGGAGGCTGGAGTCTGGGTGCCCCTCTGGTGTAGAGTGATGGGCCATTGGGATGTTTGGAGGCTGGAGTCTGGGTGCCCCCCTGGTGTAGAGCGATGGGCCATTGCACTGTTTGGAGGCTGGAGTCTGGGTGCCCCTCTGGTGTAGAGTGATGGGCCATTGCACTGTTTGGAGGCTGGAGTCTGGGTGCCCCTCTGGTGTCGAGCGATGGGCCATTGCACTGTTTGGAGGCTGGAGTCTGGGTGCCCCCCTGGTGTAGAGTGATGGGCCATTGCACTGTTTGGAGGCTGGAGTCTGGGTGCCCCCCTGGTGTAGAGCGATGGGCCATTGCGATGTCTGGAGTCTGGGTGCCCCCCTGGTGTAGAGTGATGGGCCATTGCACTGTTTGGAGACTGGAGTCTGGGTGCCCCCCTGGTGTAGAGCGATGGGCCATTGCACTGTTTGGAGGCTGGAGTCTGGGTGCCCCTCTTGTGTAGAGCGATGGGCCATTGCACTGTTTGGAGGCTGGAGTGTGGGTGCCCCTCTGGTGTAGAGCGATGGGCCATTGCACTGTTTGGAGACTGGAGTCTGGGTGCCCCCCTGGTGTAGAGTGTTGGGCCATTGCACTGTTTGGAGACTGGAGTCTGGGTGCCCCCCTGGTGTAGAGCGATGGGCCATTGCACTGTTTGGAGGCTGGAGTCTGGGTGCCCCTCTGGTGTAGAGCGATGGGCCATTGCACTGTTTGGAGGCTGGAGTCTGGGTGCCCCTCTGGTGTCGAGCGATGGGCCATTGCGATGTTTGGAGACTGGAGTCTGGGTGCCCCCCTGTTGTAGAGCGATGGGCCATTGCACTGTTTGGAGACTGGAGTCTGGGTGCCCCTCTGGTGTCGAGCGATGCGCCATTGCGATGTTTGGAGGCTGGAGTCTGGGTGCCCCCCTGGTGTAGAGCGATGGGCCATTGCGATGTTTGGAGACTGGAGTCTGGGTGCCCCTCTGGTGTAGAGTGATGGGCCATTGCGATGTTTGGAGGCTGGAGTCTGGGTGCCCCTCTGGTGTAGAGTGATGGGCCATTGCACTGTTTGGAGACTGGAGTCTGGGTGCCCCTCTGGTGTAGAGCGATGGGCCATTGCACTGTTTGGAGACTGGAGTCTGGGTGCCCCCCTGGTGTAGAGCGATGGGCCATTGCACTGTTTGGAGGCTGGAGTCTGGGTGCCCCTCTGGTGTAGAGCGATGGGCCATTGCACTGTTTGGAGACTGGAGTCTGGGTGCCCCTCTGGTGTCGAGCGATGGGCCATTGCGATGTTTGGAGGCGGGAGTCTGGGTGCCCCCCTGGTGTAGAGCGATGGGCCATTGCGATGTTTGGAGGCTGGAGTCTGGGTGCCCCTCTGGTGTAGAGCGATGGGCCATTGCGATGTTTGGAGGCTGGAGTCTGGGTGCCCCTCTGGTGTAGAGCGATGGGCCATTGCGATGTTTGGAGACTGGAGTCTGGGTGCCCCCCTGGTGTAGAGTGATGGGCCATTGCACTGTTTGGAGACTGGAGTCTGGGTGCCCCTCTGGTGTGGAGCGATGGGCCATTGCACTGTTTGGAGACTGGAGTCTGGGTGCCCCCTGGTGGAGAGCGATGGGCCATTGCGATGTTTGGAGGCTGGAGTCTGGGTGCCCCTCTGGTGCAGAGCGATGGGCCATTGCGATGTTTGGAGGCTGGAGTCTGGGTGCCCCCCTGGTGTAGAGCGATGGGCCATTGCGATGTTTGGAGGCTGGAGTCTGGGTGCCCCTCTGGTGTCGAGCGATGGGCCATTGCACTGTTTGGAGACTGGAGTCTGGGTGCCCCTCTGGTGTAGAGTGATGGGCCATTGCACTGTTTGGAGACTGGAGTCTGGGTGCCCCTCTTGTGTAGAGCGATGGGCCATTGCACTGTTTGGAGACTGGAGTCTGGGTGCCCCTCTGGTGTAGAGCGATGGGCCATTGCACTGTTTGGAGGCTGGAGTCTGGGTGCCCCTCTGGTGTAGAGCGATGGGCCATTGCACTGTTTGGAGGCTGGAGTCTGGGTGCCCCCCTGGTGTAGAGCGATGGGCCATTGCGATGTTTGAAGGCTGGAGTCTGGGTGCCCCTCTGGTGTAGAGCGATGGGCCATTGCGATGTTTGGAGACTGGAGTCTGGGTGCCCCCCTGGTGTAGAGCAATGGGCCATTGCACTGTTTGGAGGCTGGAGTCTGGGTGCACCTCTGGTGTCGAGCGATGGGCCATTGCACTGTTTGGAGGCTGGAGTCTGGGTGCCCCTCTGGAGTAGAGCGATGGGCCATTGCACTGTTTGGAGGCTGGAGTCTGGGTGCCCCTCTGGTGCAGAGCGATGGGCCATTGCGATGTTTGGAGGCTGGAGTCTGGGTGCCCCCCTGGTGTAGAGCGATGGGCCATTGCACTGTTTGGAGACTGGAGTCTGGGTGCCCCCCTGGTGTAGAGCGATGGGCCATTGCACTGTTTGGAGACTGGAGTCTGGGTGCCCCCCTGGTGTAGAGCGATGGGCCATTGCACTGTTTGGAGGCTGGAGTCTGGGTGCCCCTCTGGTGTAGAGCGATGGGCCATTGCACTGTTTGGAGACTGGAGTCTGGGTGCCCCCCTGGTGTAGAGCGATGGGCCATTGCACTGTTTGGAGACTGGAGTCTGGGTGCCCCCCTGGTGTAGAGCGATGGGCCATTGCACTGTTTGGAGACTGGAGTCTGGGTGCCCCCTGGTGTAGAGCGATGGGCCATTGCACTGTTTGGAGGCTGGAGTCTGGGTGCCCCTCTGGTGCAGAGCGATGGGCCATTGCACTGTTTGGAGGCTGGAGTCTGGGTGCCCCTCTGGTGTAGAGCGATGGGCCATTGCACTGTTTGGAGACTGGAGTCTGGGTGCCCCTCTGGTGTAGAGCGATGGGCCATTGCACTGTTTGGAGACTGGAGTCTGGGTGCCCCTCTGGTGTAGAGCGATGGGCCATTGCGATATTTGGAGGCTGGAGTCTGGGTGCCCCCCTGGTGTCGAGCGATGGGCCATTGCACTGTTTGGAGGCTGGAGTCTGGGTGCCCCTCTGGTGTAGAGCGATGGGCCATTGCACTGTTTGGAGACTGGAGTCTGGGTGCCCCTCTGGTGTACAGTGATGGGCCATTGCGATGTTTGGAGACTGGAGTCTGGGTGCCCCTCTGGTGTAGAGCGATGGGCCATTGCGATGTTTGGAGACTGGAGTCTGGGTGCCCCTCTGGTGTAGAGCGATGGGCCATTGCACTGTTTGGAGACTGGAGTCTGGGTGCCCCTCTGGTGTACAGTGATGGGCCATTGCGATGTTTGGAGACTGGAGTCTGGGTGCCCCTCTGGTGTAGAGCGATGGGCCATTGCGATGTTTGGAGACTGGAGTCTGGGTGCCCCTCTGGTGTCGAGCGATGGGCCATTGCGATGTTTGGAGGCTGGAGTCTGGGTGCCCCCCTGGTGTAGAGCGATGGGCCATTGCACTGTTTGGAGGCTGGAGTCTGGGTGCCCCTCTGGTGTAGAGTGATGGGCCATTGCACTGTTTGGAGACTGGAGTCTGGGTGCCCCTCTGGTGTAGAGCGATGGGCCATTGCGATGTTTGGAGACTGGAGTCTGGGTTCCCCCCTGGTGTAGAGTGATGGGCCATTGCGATGTTTGGAGGCTGGAGTCTGGGTGCCCCTCTGGTGTCGAGCGATGGGCCATTGCGATGTTTGGAGACTGGAGTCTGGGTGCCCCCCTGGTGGAGAGCGATGGGCCATTGCACTGTTTGGAGACTGGAGTCTGGGTGCCCCCCTGGTGAAGAGTGATGGGCCATTGCACTGTTTGGAGACTGGAGTCTGGGTGCCCCCCTGGTGTAGAGCGATGGGCCATTGCGATGTTTGGAGACTGGAGTCTGGGTGCCCCTCTGGTGTAGAGTGATGGGCCATTGCGATGTTTGGAGACTGGAGTCTTGGTGCCCCCCTGGTGTAGAGCGATGGGCCATTGCACTGTTTGGAGGCTGGAGTCTGGGTGCCCCTCTGGTGTAGAGTGATGGGCCATTGCACTGTTTGGAGACTGGAGTCTGGGTGCCCCCCTGGTGTAGAGCGATGGGCCATTGCACTGTTTGGAGGCTGGAGTCTGGGTGCCCCTCTGGTGTAGAGCGATGGGCCATTGCACTGTTTGGAGGCTGGAGTCTGGGTGCCCCCCTGGTGTAGAGCGATGGGCCATTGCACTGTTTGGAGACTGGAGTCTGGGTGCCCCTCTGGTGTAGAGCGATGGGCCATTGCAATGTTTGGAGACTGGAGTCTGGGTGCCCCTCTGGTGTAGAGCGATGGGCCATTGCACTGTTTGGAGACTGGAGTCTGGGTGCCCCTCTGGTGTAGAGCGATGGGCCATTGCGATGTTTGGAGGCTGGAGTCTGGGTGCCACTCTGGTGCAGAGCGATGGGCCATTGCACTGTTTGGAGACTGGAGTCTGGGTGCCCCCCTGGTGTAGAGTGATGGGCCATTGCACTGTTTGGAGGCTGGAGTCTGGGTGCCCCTCTGGTGTAGAGCGATGGGCCATTGCACTGTTTGGAGGCTGGAGTCTGGGTGCCCCTCTGGTGTAGAGCGATGGGCCATTGCGATGTTTGGAGGCTGGAGTCTGGGTGCCCCCCTGGTGTAGAGCGATGGGCCATTGCGATGTTTGGAGGCTGGAGTCTGGGTGCCCCCCTGGTGCAGAGCGATGGGCCATTGCGATGTTTGGAGGCTGGAGTCTGGATGCCCCCCTGGTGTAGAGCGATGGGCCATTGCACTGTTTGGGGACTGGAGTCTGGGTGCCCCTCTGGTGTAGAGCGATGGGCCATTGCGATGTTTGGAGACTGGAGTCTGTGTGCCCCCCTGGTGTAGAGCGATGGGCCATTGCACTGTTTGGAGACTGGAGTCTGGGTGCCCCTCTGGTGTAGAGCGATGGGCCATTGCACTGTTTGGAGGCTGGAGGCTGGGTGCCCCCCTGGTGTAGTGTGATGGGCCATTGCACTGTTTGGAGGCTGGAGTCTGGGTGCCCCCCTGGTGTAGAGCGATGGGCCATTGCGATGTTTGGAGGCTGGAGTCTGGGTGCCCCCCTGGTGTAGAGCGATGGGCCATTGCACTGTTTGGAGACTGGAGTCTGGGTGCCCCTCTGGTGTAGAGCGATGGGCCATTTCGATGTTTGGAGACTGGAGTCTGGGTGCCCACCTGGTGTAGAGCGATGGGCCATTGCACTGTTTGGAGACTGGAGTCTGGGTGCCCCCCTGGTGCAGAGTGATGGGCCATTGCACTGTTTGGAGACTGGAGTCTGGGTGCCCCTCTGGTGTAGAGCCATGGGCCATTGCACTGTTTGGAGACTGGAGTCTGGGTGCCCCTCTGGTGTTGAGCGATGGGCCATTGCACTGTTTGGAGACTGGAGTCTGGGTGCCCCCCTGGTGTAGAGTGATGGGCCATTGCACTGTTTGGAGACTGGAGTCTGGGTGCCCCCCTGGTGTAGAGCGATGGGCCATTGCACTCTTTGGAGGCTGGAGTCTGGGTGCCCCTCTGGTGTAGAGCGATGGGCCATTGCACTGTTTGGAGGCTGGAGTCTGGGTGCCCCTCTGGTGTAGAGCGATGGGCCATTGCGATGTTTGGAGGCTGGAGTCTGGGTGCCCCCCTGGTGTAGAGCGATGGGCCATTGCGATGTTTGGAGGCTGGAGTCTGGGTGCCCCCCTGGTGCAGAGCGATGGGCCATTGCGATGTTTGGAGGCTGGAGTCTGGATGCCCCCCTGGTGTAGAGCGATGGGCCATTGCACTGTTTGGAGACTGGAGTCTGGGTGCCCCTCTGGTGTAGAGCGATGGGCCATTGCGATGTTTGGAGACTGGAGTCTGTGTGCCCCCCTGGTGTAGAGCGATGGGCCATTGCACTGTTTGGAGACTGGAGTCTGGGTGCCCCTCTGGTATAGAGCGATGGGCCATTGCACTGTTTGGAGACTGGAGTCTGGGTGCCCCTCTGGTGTACAGTGATGGGCCATTGCGATGTTTGGAGACTGGAGTCTGGGTGCCCCTCTGGTGTAGAGCGATGGGCCATTGCGATGTTTGGAGACTGGAGTCTGGGTGCCCCTCTGGTGTCGAGCGATGGGCCATTGCGATGTTTGGAGGCTGGAGTCTGGGTGCCCCCCTGGTGTAGAGCGATGGGCCATTGCACTGTTTGGAGGCTGGAGTCTGGGTGCCCCTCTGGTGTAGAGTGATGGGCCATTGCACTGTTTGGAGACTGGAGTCTGGGTGCCCCTCTGGTGTAGAGCGATGGGCCATTGCGATGTTTGGAGACTGGAGTCTGGGTGCCCCCCTGGTGTAGAGTGATGGGCCATTGCACTGTTTGGAGGCTGGAGTCTGGGTGCCCCCCTGGTGTAGAGCGATGGGCCATTGCGATGTCTGGAGTCTGGGTGCCCCCCTGGTGTAGAGTGATGGGCCATTGCACTGTTTGGAGACTGGAGTCTGGGTGCCCCCCTGGTGTAGAGCGATGGGCCATTGCACTGTTTGGAGGCTGGAGTCTGGGTGCCCCTCTTGTGTAGAGCGATGGGCCATTGCACTGTTTGGAGGCTGGAGTGTGGGTGCCCCTCTGGTGTAGAGCGATGGGCCATTGCACTGTTTGGAGACTGGAGTCTGGGTGCCCCCCTGGTGTAGAGTGTTGGGCCATTGCACTGTTTGGAGACTGGAGTCTGGGTGCCCCCCTGGTGTAGAGCGATGGGCCATTGCACTGTTTGGAGGCTGGAGTCTGGGTGCCCCTCTGCTGTAGAGCGATGGGCCATTGCACTGTTTGGAGGCTGGAGTCTGGGTGCCCCTCTGGTGTCGAGCGATGGGCCATTGCGATGTTTGGAGACTGGAGTCTGGGTGCCCCCCTGGTGTAGAGCGATGGGCCATTGCACTGTTTGGAGACTGGAGTCTGGGTGCCCCTCTGGTGTCGAGCGATGCGCCATTGCGATGTTTGGAGGCTGGAGTCTGGGTGCCCCCCTGGTGTAGAGCGATGGGCCATTGCGATGTTTGGAGACTGGAGTCTGGGTGCCCCTCTGGTGTAGAGTGATGGGCCATTGCGATGTTTGGAGGCTGGAGTCTGGGTGCCCCTCTGGTGTAGAGTGATGGGCCATTGCACTGTTTGGAGACTGGAGTCTGGGTGCCCCTCTGGTGTAGAGCGATGGGCCATTGCACTGTTTGGAGACTGGAGTCTGGGTGCCCCCCTGGTGTAGAGCGATGGGCCATTGCACTGTTTGGAGGCTGGAGTCTGGGTGCCCCTCTGGTGTAGAGCGATGGGCCATTGCACTGTTTGGAGACTGGAGTCTGGGTGCCCCTCTGGTGTCGAGCGATGGGCCATTGCGATGTTTGGAGGCGGGAGTCTGGGTGCCCCCCTGGTGTAGAGCGATGGGCCATTGCGATGTTTGGAGGCTGGAGTCTGGGTGCCCCTCTGGTGTAGAGCGATGGGCCATTGCGATGTTTGGAGGCTGGAGTCTGGGTGCCCCTCTGGTGTAGAGCGATGGGCCATTGCGATGTTTGGAGACTGGAGTCTGGGTGCCCCCCTGGTGTAGAGTGATGGGCCATTGCACTGTTTGGAGACTGGAGTCTGGGTGCCCCTCTGGTGTGGAGCGATGGGCCATTGCACTGTTTGGAGACTGGAGTCTGGGTGCCCCCTGGTGGAGAGCGATGGGCCATTGCGATGTTTGGAGGCTGGAGTCTGGGTGCCCCTCTGGTGCAGAGCGATGGGCCATTGCGATGTTTGGAGGCTGGAGTCTGGGTGCCCCCCTGGTGTAGAGCGATGGGCCATTGCGATGTTTGGAGGCTGGAGTCTGGGTGCCCCTCTGGTGTCGAGCGATGGGCCATTGCACTGTTTGGAGACTGGAGTCTGGGTGCCCCTCTGGTGTAGAGTGATGGGCCATTGCACTGTTTGGAGACTGGAGTCTGGGTGCCCCTCTTGTGTAGAGCGATGGGCCATTGCACTGTTTGGAGACTGGAGTCTGGGTGCCCCTCTGGTGTAGAGCGATGGGCCATTGCACTGTTTGGAGGCTGGAGTCTGGGTGCCCCTCTGGTGTAGAGCGATGGGCCATTGCACTGTTTGGAGGCTGGAGGCTGGGTGCCCCCCTGGTGTAGAGCGATGGGCCATTGCGATGTTTGAAGGCTGGAGTCTGGGTGCCCCTCTGGTGTAGAGCGATGGGCCATTGCGATGTTTGGAGACTGGAGTCTGGGTGCCCCCCTGGTGTAGAGCAATGGGCCATTGCACTGTTTGGAGGCTGGAGTCTGGGTGCACCTCTGGTGTCGAGCGATGGGCCATTGCACTGTTTGGAGGCTGGAGTCTGGGTGCCCCTCTGGAGTAGAGCGATGGGCCATTGCACTGTTTGGAGGCTGGAGTCTGGGTGCCCCTCTGGTGCAGAGCGATGGGCCATTGCGATGTTTGGAGGCTGGAGTCTGGGTGCCCCCCTGGTGTAGAGCGATGGGCCATTGCACTGTTTGGAGACTGGAGTCTGGGTGCCCCCCTGGTGTAGAGCGATGGGCCATTGCACTGTTTGGAGACTGGAGTCTGGGTGCCCCCCTGGTGTAGAGCGATGGGCCATTGCACTGTTTGGAGGCTGGAGTCTGGGTGCCCCTCTGGTGTAGAGCGATGGGCCATTGCACTGTTTGGAGACTGGAGTCTGGGTGCCCCCCTGGTGTAGAGCGATGGGCCATTGCACTGTTTGGAGACTGGAGTCTGGGTGCCCCCCTGGTGTAGAGCGATGGGCCATTGCACTGTTTGGAGACTGGAGTCTGGGTGCCCCCCTGGTGTAGAGCGATGGGCCATTGCACTGTTTGGAGGCTGGAGTCTGGGTGCCCCTCTGGTGCAGAGCGATGGGCCATTGCACTGTTTGGAGGCTGGAGTCTGGGTGCCCCTCTGGTGTAGAGCGATGGGCCATTGCACTGTTTGGAGACTGGAGTCTGGGTGCCCCTCTGGTGTAGAGCGATGGGCCATTGCGATATTTGGAGGCTGGAGTCTGGGTGCCCCCCTGGTGTCGAGCGATGGGCCATTGCACTGTTTGGAGGCTGGAGTCTGGGTGCCCCTCTGGTGTAGAGCGATGGGCCATTGCACTGTTTGGAGACTGGAGTCTGGGTGCCCCTCTGGTGTACAGTGATGGGCCATTGCGATGTTTGGAGACTGGAGTCTGGGTGCCCCTCTGGTGTAGAGCGATGGGCCATTGCGATGTTTGGAGACTGGAGTCTGGGTGCCCCTCTGGTGTAGAGCGATGGGCCATTGCACTGTTTGGAGACTGGAGTCTGGGTGCCCCTCTGGTGTACAGTGATGGGCCATTGCGATGTTTGGAGACTGGAGTCTGGGTGCCCCTCTGGTGTAGAGCGATGGGCCATTGCGATGTTTGGAGACTGGAGTCTGGGTGCCCCTCTGGTGTCGAGCGATGGGCCATTGCGATGTTTGGAGGCTGGAGTCTGGGTGCCCCCCTGGTGTAGAGCGATGGGCCATTGCACTGTTTGGAGGCTGGAGTCTGGGTGCCCCTCTGGTGTAGAGTGATGGGCCATTGCACTGTTTGGAGACTGGAGTCTGGGTGCCCCTCTGGTGTAGAGCGATGGGCCATTGCGATGTTTGGAGACTGGAGTCTGGGTTCCCCCCTGGTGTAGAGTGATGGGCCATTGCGATGTTTGGAGGCTGGAGTCTGGGTGCCCCTCTGGTGTAGAGCGATGGGCCATTGCGATGTTTGGAGACTGGAGTCTGGGTGCCCCCCTGGTGGAGAGCGATGGGCCATTGCACTGTTTGGAGACTGGAGTCTGGGTGCCCCCCTGGTGAAGAGTGATGGGCCATTGCACTGTTTGGAGACTGGAGTCTGGGTGCCCCCCTGGTGTAGAGCGATGGGCCATTGCGATGTTTGGAGACTGGAGTCTGGGTGCCCCTCTGGTGTAGAGTGATGGGCCATTGCGATGTTTGGAGACTGGAGTCTTGGTGCCCCCCTGGTGTAGAGCGATGGGCCATTGCACTGTTTGGAGGCTGGAGTCTGGGTGCCCCTCTGGTGTAGAGTGATGGGCCATTGCACTGTTTGGAGACTGGAGTCTGGGTGCCCCCCTGGTGTAGAGCGATGGGCCATTGCACTGTTTGGAGGCTGGAGTCTGGGTGCCCCTCTGGTGTAGAGCGATGGGCCATTGCACTGTTTGGAGGCTGGAGTCTGGGTGCCCCCCTGGTGTAGAGCGATGGGCCATTGCACTGTTTGGAGACTGGAGTCTGGGTGCCCCTCTGGTGTAGAGCGATGGGCCATTGCAATGTTTGGAGACTGGAGTCTGGGTGCCCCTCTGGTGTAGAGCGATGGGCCATTGCACTGTTTGGAGACTGGAGTCTGGGTGCCCCTCTGGTGTAGAGCGATGGGCCATTGCGATGTTTGGAGGCTGGAGTCTGGGTGCCACTCTGGTGCAGAGCGATGGGCCATTGCACTGTTTGGAGACTGGAGTCTGGGTGCCCCCCTGGTGTAGAGTGATGGGCCATTGCACTGTTTGGAGGCTGGAGTCTGGGTGCCCCTCTGGTGTAGAGCGATGGGCCATTGCACTGTTTGGAGGCTGGAGTCTGGGTGCCCCTCTGGTGTAGAGCGATGGGCCATTGCGATGTTTGGAGGCTGGAGTCTGGGTGCCCCCCTGGTGTAGAGCGATGGGCCATTGCGATGTTTGGAGGCTGGAGTCTGGGTGCCCCCCTGGTGCAGAGCGATGGGCCATTGCGATGTTTGGAGGCTGGAGTCTGGATGCCCCCCTGGTGTAGAGCGATGGGCCATTGCACTGTTTGGGGACTGGAGTCTGGGTGCCCCTCTGGTGTAGAGCGATGGGCCATTGCGATGTTTGGAGACTGGAGTCTGTGTGCCCCCCTGGTGTAGAGCGATGGGCCATTGCACTGTTTGGAGACTGGAGTCTGGGTGCCCCTCTGGTGTAGAGCGATGGGCCATTGCACTGTTTGGAGGCTGGAGGCTGGGTGCCCCCCTGGTGTAGTGTGATGGGCCATTGCACTGTTTGGAGGCTGGAGTCTGGGTGCCCCCCTGGTGTAGAGCGATGGGCCATTGCGATGTTTGGAGGCTGGAGTCTGGGTGCCCCCCTGGTGTAGAGCGATGGGCCATTGCACTGTTTGGAGACTGGAGTCTGGGTGCCCCTCTGGTGTAGAGCGATGGGCCATTTCGATGTTTGGAGACTGGAGTCTGGGTGCCCACCTGGTGTAGAGCGATGGGCCATTGCACTGTTTGGAGACTGGAGTCTGGGTGCCCCCCTGGTGCAGAGTGATGGGCCATTGCACTGTTTGGAGACTGGAGTCTGGGTGCCCCTCTGGTGTAGAGCCATGGGCCATTGCACTGTTTGGAGACTGGAGTCTGGGTGCCCCTCTGGTGTTGAGCGATGGGCCATTGCACTGTTTGGAGACTGGAGTCTGGGTGCCCCCCTGGTGTAGAGTGATGGGCCATTGCACTGTTTGGAGACTGGAGTCTGGGTGCCCCCCTGGTGTAGAGCGATGGGCCATTGCACTCTTTGGAGGCTGGAGTCTGGGTGCCCCTCTGGTGTAGAGCGATGGGCCATTGCACTGTTTGGAGGCTGGAGTCTGGGTGCCCCTCTGGTGTAGAGCGATGGGCCATTGCGATGTTTGGAGGCTGGAGTCTGGGTGCCCCCCTGGTGTAGAGCGATGGGCCATTGCGATGTTTGGAGGCTGGAGTCTGGGTGCCCCCCTGGGGCAGAGCGATGGGCCATTGCGATGTTTGGAGGCTGGAGTCTGGATGCCCCCCTGGTGTAGAGCGATGGGCCATTGCACTGTTTGGAGACTGGAGTCTGGGTGCCCCTCTGGTGTAGAGCGATGGGCCATTGCGATGTTTGGAGACTGGAGTCTGTGTGCCCCCCTGGTGTAGAGCGATGGGCCATTGCACTGTTTGGAGACTGGAGTCTGGGTGCCCCTCTGGTGTAGAGCGATGGGCCATTGCACTGTTTGGAGACTGGAGTCTGGGTGCCCCTCTGGTGTACAGTGATGGGCCATTGCGATGTTTGGAGACTGGAGTCTGGGTGCCCCTCTGGTGTAGAGCGATGGGCCATTGCGATGTTTGGAGACTGGAGTCTGGGTGCCCCTCTGGTGTCGAGCGATGGGCCATTGCGATGTTTGGAGGCTGGAGTCTGGGTGCCCCCCTGGTGTAGAGCGATGGGCCATTGCACTGTTTGGAGGCTGGAGTCTGGGTGCCCCTCTGGTGTAGAGTGATGGGCCATTGCACTGTTTGGAGACTGGAGTCTGGGTGCCCCTCTGGTGTAGAGCGATGGGCCATTGCGATGTTTGGAGACTGGAGTCTGGGTGCCCCCCTGGTGTAGAGTGATGGGCCATTGCGATGTTTGGAGGCTGGAGTCTGGGTGCCCCTCTGGTGTAGAGCGATGGGCCATTGCGATGTTTGGAGACTGGAGTCTGGGTGCCCCCCTGGTGGAGAGCGATGGGCCATTGCACTGTTTGGAGACTGGAGTCTGGGTGCCCCCCTGGTGAAGAGTGATGGGCCATTGCACTGTTTGGAGACTGGAGTCTGGGTGCCCCCCTGGTGTAGAGCGATGGGCCATTGCGATGTTTGGAGACTGGAGTCTGGGTGCCCCTCTGGTGTAGAGTGATGGGCCATTGCGATGTTTGGAGACTGGAGTCTTGGTGCCCCCCTGGTGTAGAGCGATGGGCCATTGCACTGTTTGGAGGCTGGAGTCTGGGTGCCCCTCTGGTGTAGAGTGATGGGCCATTGCACTGTTTGGAGACTGGAGTCTGGGTGCCCCCCTGGTGTAGAGCGATGGGCCATTGCACTGTTTGGAGGCTGGAGTCTGGGTGCCCCTCTGGTGTAGAGCGATGGGCCATTGCACTGTTTGGAGGCTGGAGTCTGGGTGCCCCCCTGGTGTAGAGCGATGGGCCATTGCACTGTTTGGAGACTGGAGTCTGGGTGCCCCTCTGGTGTAGAGCGATGGGCCATTGCAATGTTTGGAGACTGGAGTCTGGGTGCCCCTCTGGTGTAGAGCGATGGGCCATTGCACTGTTTGGAGACTGGAGTCTGGGTGCCCCTCTGGTGTAGAGCGATGGGCCATTGCGATGTTTGGAGGCTGGAGTCTGGGTGCCCCTCTGGTGCAGAGGTATGGCCATTGCACTGTTTGGAGACTGGAGTCTGGGTGCCCCCCTGGTGTAGAGTGATGGGCCATTGCACTGTTTGGAGGCTGGAGTCTGGGTGCCCCTCTGGTGTAGAGCGATGGGCCATTGCACTGTTTGGAGGCTGGAGTCTGGGTGCCCCTCTGGTGTAGAGCGATGGGCCATTGCGATGTTTGGAGGCTGGAGTCTGGGTGCCCCCCTGGTGTAGAGCGATGGGCCATTGCGATGTTTGGAGGCTGGAGTCTGGGTGCCCCCCTGGTGCAGAGCGATGGGCCATTGCGATGTTTGGAGGCTGGAGTCTGGATGCCCCCCTGGTGTAGAGCGATGGGCCATTGCACTGTTTGGAGACTGGAGTCTGGGTGCCCCTCTGGTGTAGAGCGATGGGCCATTGCGATGTTTGGAGACTGGAGTCTGTGTGCCCCCCTGGTGTAGAGCGATGGGCCATTGCACTGTTTGGAGACTGGAGTCTGGGTGCCCCGCTGGTGTAGAGCGATGGGCCATTGCACTGTTTGGAGGCTGGGTGCCCCCCTGGTGTAGTGTGATGGGCCATTGCACTGTTTGGAGGCTGGAGTCTGGGTGCCCCCCTGGTGTAGAGCGATGGGCCATTGCGATGTTTGGAGGCTGGAGTCTGGGTGCCCCCCTGGTGTAGAGCGATGGGCCATTGCACTGTTTGGAGACTGGAGTCTGGGTGCCCCTCTGGTGTAGAGCGATGGGCCATTGCGATGTTTGGAGACTGGAGTGTGGGTGCCCACCTGGTGTAGAGCGATGGGCCATTGCACTGTTTGGAGACTGGAGTCTGGGTGCCCCCCTGGTGCAGAGTGATGGGCCATTGCACTGTTTGGAGACTGGAGTCTGGGTGCCCCTCTGGTGTAGAGCCATGGGCCATTGCACTGTTTGGAGACTGGAGTCTGGGTGCCCCTCTGGTGTTGAGCGATGGGCCATTGCACTGTTTGGAGACTGGAGTCTGGGTGCCCCCCTGGTGTAGAGTGATGGGCCATTGCACTGTTTGGAGACTGGAGTCTGGGTACCCCCCTGGTGTAGAGTGATGGGCCATTGCACTGTTTGGAGACTGGAGTCTGGGTGCCCCCCTGGTGTAGAGTGATGGGCCATTGCACTGTTTGGAGACTGGAGTCTGGGTGCCCCCCTGGTGTAGAGCGATGGGCCATTGCACTCTTTGGAGGCTGGAGTCTGGGTGCCCCTCTGGTGTAGAGCGATGGGCCATTGCACTGTTTGGAGGCTGGAGTCTGGGTGCCCCTCTGGTGTAGAGCGATGGGCCATTGCGATGTTTGGAGGCTGGAGTCTGGGTGCCCCCCTGGTGTAGAGCGATGGGCCATTGCGATGTTTGTAGGCTGGAGTCTGGGTGCCCCCCTGGTGCAGAGCGATGGGCCATTGCGATGTTTGGAGGCTGGAGTCTGGATGCCCCCCTGGTGTAGAGCGATGGGCCATTGCACTGTTTGGAGACTGGAGTCTGGGTGCCCCTCTGGTGTAGAGCGATGGGCCATTGCGATGTTTGGAGACTGGAGTCTGTGTGCCCCCCTGGTGTAGAGCGATGGGCCATTGCACTGTTTGGAGACTGGAGTCTGGGTGCCCCTCTGGTGTAGAGCGATCGGCCATTGCACTGTTTGGAGGCTGGAGGCTGGGTGCCCCCCTGGTGTAGTGTGATGGGCCATTGCACTGTTTGGAGGCTGGAGTCTGGGTGCCCCCCTGGTGTAGAGCGATGGGCCATTGCGATGTTTGGAGGCTGGAGTCTGGGTGCCCCCCTGGTGTAGAGCGATGGGCCATTGCACTGTTTGGAGACTGGAGTCTGGGTGCCCCTCTGGTGTAGAGCGATGGGCCATTGCGATGTTTGGAGACTGGAGTCTGGGTGCCCACCTGGTGTAGAGCGATGGGCCATTGCACTGTTTGGAGACTGGAGTCTGGGTGCCCCCCTGGTGCAGAGTGATGGGCCATTGCACTGTTTGGAGACTGGAGTCTGGGTGCCCCTCTGGTGTAGAGCCATGGGCCATTGCACTGTTTGGAGACTGGAGTCTGGGTGCCCCTCTGGTGTTGAGCGATGGGCCATTGCACTGTTTGGAGACTGGAGTCTGGGTGCCCCCCTGGTGTAGAGTGATGGGCCATTGCACTGTTTGGAGACTGGAGTCTGGGTACCCCCCTGGTGTAGAGTGATGGGCCATTGCACTGTTTGGAGACTGGAGTCTGGGTGCCCCCCTGGTGTAGAGTGATGGGCCATTGCACTGTTTGGAGACTGGAGTCTGGGTGCCCCCCTGGTGAAGAGTGATGGGCCATTGCACTGTTTGGAGACTGGAGTCTGGGTGCCCCCCTGGTGTAGAGCGATGGGCCATTGCGATGTTTGGAGACTGGAGTCTGGGTGCCCCCCTGGTGGAGAGCGATGGGCCATTGCACTGTTTGGAGACTGGAGTCTGGGTGCCCCCCTGGTGAAGAGTGATGGGCCATTGCACTGTTTGGAGACTGGAGTCTGGGTGCCCCCCTGGTGTAGAGCGATGGGCCATTGCGATGTTTGGAGACTGGAGTCTGGGTGCCCCTCTGGTGTAGAGTGATGGGCCATTGCGATGTTTGGAGACTGGAGTCTTGGTGCCCCCCTGGTGTAGAGCGATGGGCCATTGCACTGTTTGGAGGCTGGAGTCTGGGTGCCCCTCTGGTGTAGAGTGATGGGCCATTGCACTGTTTGGAGACTGGAGTCTGGGTGCCCCCCTGGTGTAGAGCGATGGGCCATTGCACTGTTTGGAGGCTGGAGTCTGGGTGCCCCTCTGGTGTAGAGCGATGGGCCATTGCACTGTTTGGAGGCTGGAGTCTGGGTGCCCCCCTGGTGTAGAGCGATGGGCCATTGCACTGTTTGGAGACTGGAGTCTGGGTGCCCCTCTGGTGTAGAGCGATGGGCCATTGCAATGTTTGGAGACTGGAGTCTGGGTGCCCCTCTGGTGTAGAGCGATGGGCCATTGCACTGTTTGGAGACTGGAGTCTGGGTGCCCCTCTGGTGTAGAGCGATGGGCCATTGCGATGTTTGGAGGCTGGAGTCTGGGTGCCCCCCTGGTGCAGAGCGATGGGCCATTGCGATGTTTGGAGGCTGGAGTCTGGATGCCCCCCTGGTGTAGAGCGATGGGCCATTGCACTGTTTGGAGACTGGAGTCTGGGTGCCCCTCTGGTGTAGAGCGATGGGCCATTGCGATGTTTGGAGACTGGAGTCTGTGTGCCCCCCTGGTGTAGAGCGATTGGCCATTGCACTGTTTGGAGACTGGAGTCTGGGTGCCCCTCTGGTGTAGAGCGATGGGCCATTGCACTGTTTGGAGGCTGGAGGCTGGGTGCCCCCCTGGTGTAGTGTGATGGGCCATTGCACTGTTTGGAGGCTGGAGTCTGGGTGCCCCCCTGGTGTAGAGCGATGGGCCATTGCGATGTTTGGAGGCTGGAGTCTGGGTGCCCCCCTGGTGTAGAGCGATGGGCCATTGCACTGTTTGGAGACTGGAGTCTGGGTGCCCCTCTGGTGTAGAGCGATGGGCCATTGCGATGTTTGGAGACTGGAGTCTGGGTGCCCACCTGGTGTAGAGCGATGGGCCATTGCACTGTTTGGAGACTGGAGTCTGGGTGCCCCCCTGGTGCAGAGTGATGGGCCATTGCACTGTTTGGAGACTGGAGTCTGGGTGCCCCTCTGGTGTAGAGCCATGGGCCATTGCACTGTTTGGAGACTGGAGTCTGGGTGCCCCTCTGGTGTTGAGCGATGGGCCATTGCACTGTTTGGAGACTGGAGTCTGGGTGCCCCCCTGGTGTAGAGTGATGGGCCATTGCACTGTTTGGAGACTGGAGTCTGGGTACCCCCCTGGTGTAGAGTGATGGGCCATTGCACTGTTTGGAGACTGGAGTCTGGGTGCCCCCCTGGTGTAGAGTGATGGGCCATTGCACTGTTTGGAGACTGGAGTCTGGGTGCCCCCCTGGTGTAGAGCGATGGGCCATTGCACTCTTTGGAGGCTGGAGTCTGGGTGCCCCTCTGGTGTAGAGCGATGGGCCATTGCACTGTTTGGAGGCTGGAGTCTGGGTGCCCCTCTGGTGTAGAGCGATGGGCCATTGCGATGTTTGGAGGCTGGAGTCTGGGTGCCCCCCTGGTGTAGAGCGATGGGCCATTGCGATGTTTGGAGGCTGGAGTCTGGGTGCCCCCCTGGTGCAGAGCGATGGGCCATTGCGATGTTTGGAGGCTGGAGTCTGGATGCCCCCCTGGTGTAGAGCGATGGGCCATTGCACTGTTTGGAGACTGGAGTCTGGGTGCCCCTCTGGTGTAGAGCGATGGGCCATTGCGATGTTTGGAGTCTGTGTGCCCCCCTGGTGTAGAGCGATGGGCCATTGCACTGTTTGGAGACTGGAGTCTGGGTGCCCCTCTGGTGTAGAGCGATGGGCCATTGCACTGTTTGGAGGCTGGAGGCTGGGTGCCCCCCTGGTGTAGTGTGATGGGCCATTGCACTGTTTGGAGGCTGGAGTCTGGGTGCCCCCCTGGTGTAGAGCGATGGGCCATTGCGATGTTTGGAGGCTGGAGTCTGGGTGCCCCCCTGGTGTAGAGCGATGGGCCATTGCACTGTTTGGAGACTGGAGTCTGGGTGCCCCTCTGGTGTAGAGCGATGGGCCATTGCGATGTTTGGAGACTGGAGTCTGGGTGCCCACCTGGTGTAGAGCGATGGGCCATTGCACTGTTTGGAGACCGGAGTCTGGGTGCCCCCCTGGTGCAGAGTGATGGGCCATTGCACTGTTTGGAGACTGGAGTCTGGGTGCCCCTCTGGTGTAGAGCCATGGGCCATTGCACTGTTTGGAGACTGGAGTCTGGGTGCCCCTCTGGTGTTGAGCGATGGGCCATTGCACTGTTTGGAGACTGGAGTCTGGGTGCCCCCCTGGTGTAGAGTGATGGGCCATTGCACTGTTTGGAGACTGGAGTCTGGGTACCCCCCTGGTGTAGAGTGATGGGCCATTGCACTGTTTGGAGACTGGAGTCTGGGTGCCCCCCTGGTGTAGAGTGATGGGCCATTGCACTGTTTGGAGACTGGAGTCTGGGTGCCGCCCTGGTGTAGAGCGATGGGCCATTGCACTCTTTGGAGGCTGGAGTCTGGGTGCCCCTCTGGTGTAGAGCGATGGGCCATGGCACTGTTTCGAGGCTGGAGTCTGGGTGCCCCCCTGGTGCAGAGCGATGGGCCATTGCGATGTTTGGAGGCTGGAGTCTGGGTGCCCCTCTGGTGTAGAGCGATGGGCCATTGCACTGTTTGGAGACTGGAGTCTGGGTGCCCCTCTTGTGTAGAGTGATGGGCCATTGCGATGTTTGGAGACTGGAGTCTGGGTGCCCCTCTGGTGTAGAGCGATGGGCCATTGCGATGTTTGGAGACTGGAGTCTGGGTGCCCCCCTGGTGTAGAGCGATGGGCCATTGCACTGTTTGGAGACTGGAGTCTGGGTGCCCCCCTGGTGTAGAGTGATGGGCCATTGCACTGTTTGGAGACTGGAGTCTGGGTGCCCCTCTGGTGTAGAGCGATGGGCCATTGCACTGTTTGGAGGCTGGAGTCTGGGTGCCCCTCTGGGTAGAGCGATGGGCCATTGCACTGTTTGGAGACTGGAGTCTGGGTGCCCCTCTGGTGTAGAGCGATGGGCCATTGCGATGTTTGGAGACTGGAGTCTGGGTGCCCCTCTGGTGTAGAGCGATGGGCCATTGCGATGTTTGGAGTCTGGAGTCTGGGTGCCCCTCTGGTGTAGAGCGATGGGCCATTGCGATGTTTGGAGGCTGGAGTCTGGGTGCCCCTCTGGTGAAGAGCGATGGGCCATTGCACTGTTTGGAGGCTGGAGTCTGGGTGCCCCTCTGGTGTAGAGCGATGGGCCATTGCACTGTTTGGAGACTGGAGTCTGGGTGCCCCCCTGGTGTAGAGCGATGGGCCATTGCGATGTTTGGAGGCTGGAGTCTGGGTGCCCCTCTGGTGTCGAGCGATGGGCCATTGCGATGTCTGGAGTCTGGGTGCCCCCTGGTGTAGAGCGATGGGCCATTGCGATGTCTGGAGTCTGGGTGCCCCCCTGGTGTAGAGTGATGGGCCATTGCGATGTTTGGAGGCTGGAGTCTGGGTGCCCCTCTGGTGTAGAGCGATGGGCCATTGCGATGTTTGGAGACTGGAGTCTGGGTGCCCCCCTGGTGAAGAGTGATGGGCCATTGCACTGTTTGGAGACTGGAGTCTGGGTGCCCCCCTGGTGTAGAGCGATGGGCCATTGCGATGTTTGGAGACTGGAGTCTGGGTGCCCCTCTGGTGTAGAGTGATGGGCCATTGCGATGTTTGGAGACTGGAGTCTGGGTGCCCCCCTGGTGTAGAGCGATGGGCCATTGCACTGTTTGGAGGCTGGAGTCTGGGTGCCCCTCTGGTGTAGAGTGATGGGCCATTGCACTGTTTGGAGACTGGAGTCTGGGTGCCCCCCTGGTCTAGAGCGATGGGCCATTGCACTGTTTGGAGGCTGGAGTCTGGGTGCCCCTCTGGTGTAGAGCGATGGGCCATTGCACTGTTTGGAGGCTGGAGTCTGGGTGCCCCCCTGGTGTAGAGCGATGGGCCATTGCACTGTTTGGAGACTGGAGTCTGGGTGCCCCTCTGGTGTAGAGCGATGGGCCATTGCAATGTTTGGAGACTGGAGTCTGGGTGCCCCTCTGGTGTAGAGCGATGGGCCATTGCACTGTTTGGAGACTGGAGTCTGGGTGCCCCTCTGGTGTAGAGCGATGGGCCATTGCGATGTTTGGAGGCTGGAGTCTGGGTGCCCCTCTGGTGCAGAGCGATGGGCCATTGCACTGTTTGGAGACTGGAGTCTGGGTGCCCCCCTGGTGTAGAGTGATGGGCCATTGCACTGTTTGGAGGCTGGAGTCTGGGTGCCCCTCTGGTGTAGAGCGATGGGCCATTGCACTGTTTGGAGGCTGGAGTCTGGGTGCCCCTCTGGTGTAGAGCGATGGGCCATTGCGATGTTTGGAGGCTGGAGTCTGGGTGCCCCCCTGGTGTAGAGCGATGGGCCATTGCGATGTTTGAAGGCTGGAGTCTGGGTGCCCCCCTGGTGCAGAGCGATGGGCCATTGCGATGTTTGGAGGCTGGAGTCTGGGTGCCCCCCTGGTGCAGAGCGATGGGCCATTGCACTGTTTGGAGACTGGAGTCTGGGTGCCCCTCTGGTGTAGAGCGATGGGCCATTGCGATGTTTGGAGACTGGAGTCTGTGTGCCCCCCTGGTGTAGAGCGATGGGCCATTGCACTGTTTGGAGACTGGAGTCTGGGTGCCCCTCTGGTGTAGAGCGATGGGCCATTGCACTGTTTGGAGGCTGGAGTCTGGGTGCCCCCCTGGTGTAGAGTGATGGGCCATTGCACTGTTTGGAGGCTGGAGTCTGGGTGCCCCCCTGGTGTAGAGCGATGGGCCATTGCACTGTTTGGAGACTGGAGTCTGGGTGCCCCCCTGGTGTAGAGCGATGGGCCATGGCACTGTTTCGAGGCTGGAGTCTGGGTGCCCCTCTGGTGCAGAGCGATGGGCCATTGCGATGTTTGGAGGCTGGAGTCTGGGTGCCCCTCTGGTGTAGAGCGATGGGCCATTGCACTGTTTGGAGACTGGAGTCTGGGTGCCCCTCTTGTGTAGAGTGATGGGCCATTGCGATGTTTGGAGACTGGAGTCTGGGTGCCCCTCTGGTGTAGAGCGATGGGCCATTGCGATGTTTGGAGGCTGGAGTCTGGGTGCCCCTCTGGTGTAGAGTGATGGGCCATTGCGATGTTTGGAGACTGGAGTCTGGGTGCCCCCCTGGTGTAGAGCGATGGGCCATTGCACTGTTTGGAGACTGGAGTCTGGGTGCCCCCCTGGTGTAGAGTGATGGGCCATTGCACTGTTTGGAGACTGGAGTCTGGGTGCCCCTCTGGTGTAGAGCGATGGGCCATTGCGATGTTTGGAGGCTGGAGTCTGGGTGCCCCTCTGGTGCAGAGCGATGGGCCATTGCACTGTTTGGAGACTGGAGTCTGGGTGCCCCCCTGGTGTAGAGTGATGGGCCATTGCACTGTTTGGAGGCTGGAGTCTGGGTGCCCCTCTGGTGTAGAGCGATGGGCCATTGCACTGTTTGGAGGCTGGAGTCTGGGTGCCCCTCTGGTGTAGAGCGATGGGCCATTGCGATGTTTGGAGGCTGGAGTCTGGGTGCCCCCCTGGTGTAGAGCGATGGGCCATTGCGATGTTTGAAGGCTGGAGTCTGGGTGCCCCCCTGGTGCAGAGCGATGGGCCATTGCGATGTTTGGAGGCTGGAGTCTGGGTGCCCCCCTGGTGCAGAGCGATGGGCCATTGCACTGTTTGGAGACTGGAGTCTGGGTGCCCCTCTGGTGTAGAGCGATGGGCCATTGCGATGTTTGGAGACTGGAGTCTGTGTGCCCCCCTGGTGTAGAGCGATGGGCCATTGCACTGTTTGGAGACTGGAGTCTGGGTGCCCCTCTGGTGTAGAGCGATGGGCCATTGCACTGTTTGGAGGCTGGAGTCTGGGTGCCCCCCTGGTGTAGAGCGATGGGCCATTGCACTGTTTGGAGGCTGGAGTCTGGGTGCCCCCCTGGTGTAGAGCGATGGGCCATTGCACTGTTTGGAGACTGGAGTCTGGGTGCCCCCCTGGTGTAGAGCGATGGGCCATGGCACTGTTTCGAGGCTGGAGTCTGGGTGCCCCTCTGGTGCAGAGCGATGGGCCATTGCGATGTTTGGAGGCTGGAGTCTGGGTGCCCCTCTGGTGTAGAGCGATGGGCCATTGCACTGTTTGGAGACTGGAGTCTGGGTGCCCCTCTTGTGTAGAGTGATGGGCCATTGCGATGTTTGGAGACTGGAGTCTGGGTGCCCCTCTGGTGTAGAGCGATGGGCCATTGCGATGTTTGGAGGCTGGAGTCTGGGTGCCCCTCTGGTGTAGAGTGATGGGCCATTGCGATGTTTGGAGACTGGAGTCTGGGTGCCCCCCTGGTGTAGAGCGATGGGCCATTGCACTGTTTGGAGACTGGAGTCTGGGTGCCCCCCTGGTGTAGAGTGATGGGCCATTGCACTGTTTGGAGACTGGAGTCTGGGTGCCCCTCTGGTGTAGAGCGATGGGCCATTGCACTGTTTGGAGGCTGGAGTCTGGGTGCCCCTCTGGTGTAGAGCGATGGGCCATTGCACTGTTTGGAGACTGGAGTCTGGGTGCCCCTCTGGTGTAGAGCGATGGGCCATTGCGATGTTTGGAGACTGGAGTCTGGGTGCCCCTCTGGTGTAGAGCGATGGGCCATTGCGATGTTTGGAGTCTGGAGTCTGGGTGCCCCTCTGGTGTAGAGCGATGGGCCATTGCGATGTTTGGAGGCTGGAGTCTGGGTGCCCCTCTGGTGAAGAGCGATGGGCCATTGCACTGTTTGGAGGCTGGAGTCTGGGTGCCCCTCTGGTGTAGAGCGATGGGCCATTGCACTGTTTGGAGACTGGAGTCTGGGTGCCCCCCTGGTGTAGAGCGATGGGCCATTGCGATGTTTGGAGGCTGGAGTCTGGGTGCCCCTCTGGTGTCGAGCGATGGGCCATTGCGATGTTTGGAGTCTGGAGTCTGGGTGCCCCCTGGTGTAGAGCGATGGGCCATTGCGATGTCTGGAGTCTGGGTGCCCCCCTGGTGTAGAGTGATGGGCCATTGCGATGTTTGGAGGCTGGAGTCTGGGTGCCCCTCTGGTGTAGAGCGATGGGCCATTGCGATGTTTGGAGACTGGAGTCTGGGTGCCCCCCTGGTGAAGAGTGATGGGCCATTGCACTGTTTGGAGACTGGAGTCTGGGTGCCCCCCTGGTGTAGAGCGATGGGCCATTGCGATGTTTGGAGACTGGAGTCTGGGTGCCCCTCTGGTGTAGAGTGATGGGCCATTGCGATGTTTGGAGACTGGAGTCTGGGTGCCCCCCTGGTGTAGAGCGATGGGCCATTGCACTGTTTGGAGGCTGGAGTCTGGGTGCCCCTCTGGTGTAGAGTGATGGGCCATTGCACTGTTTGGAGACTGGAGTCTGGGTGCCCCCCTGGTCTAGAGCGATGGGCCATTGCACTGTTTGGAGGCTGGAGTCTGGGTGCCCCTCTGGTGTAGAGCGATGGGCCATTGCACTGTTTGGAGGCTGGAGTCTGGGTGCCCCCCTGGTGTAGAGCGATGGGCCATTGCACTGTTTGGAGACTGGAGTCTGGGTGCCCCTCTGGTGTAGAGCGATGGGCCATTGCAATGTTTGGAGACTGGAGTCTGGGTGCCCCTCTGGTGTAGAGCGATGGGCCATTGCACTGTTTGGAGACTGGAGTCTGGGTGCCCCTCTGGTGTAGAGCGATGGGCCATTGCGATGTTTGGAGGCTGGAGTCTGGGTGCCCCTCTGGTGCAGAGCGATGGGCCATTGCACTGTTTGGAGACTGGAGTCTGGGTGCCCCCCTGGTGTAGAGTGATGGGCCATTGCACTGTTTGGAGGCTGGAGTCTGGGTGCCCCTCTGGTGTAGAGCGATGGGCCATTGCACTGTTTGGAGGCTGGAGTCTGGGTGCCCCTCTGGTGTAGAGCGATGGGCCATTGCGATGTTTGGAGGCTGGAGTCTGGGTGCCCCCCTGGTGTAGAGCGATGGGCCATTGCGATGTTTGAAGGCTGGAGTCTGGGTGCCCCCCTGGTGCAGAGCGATGGGCCATTGCGATGTTTGGAGGCTGGAGTCTGGGTGCCCCCCTGGTGCAGAGCGATGGGCCATTGCACTGTTTGGAGACTGGAGTCTGGGTGCCCCTCTGGTGTAGAGCGATGGGCCATTGCGATGTTTGGAGACTGGAGTCTGTGTGCCCCCCTGGTGTAGAGCGATGGGCCATTGCACTGTTTGGAGACTGGAGTCTGGGTGCCCCTCTGGTGTAGAGCGATGGGCCATTGCACTGTTTGGAGACTGGAGTCTGGGTGCCCCCCTGGTGTAGAGTGATGGGCCATTGCACTGTTTGGAGACTGGAGTCTGGGTGCCCCCCTGGTGTGGAGTGATGGGCCATTGCACTGTTTGGAGGCTGGAGTCTGGGTGCCCCTCTTGTGTAGAGCGATGGGCCATTGCACTGTTTGGAGGCTGGAGTCTGGGTGCCCCTCTGGTGTCAAGCGATGGGCCATTGCGATGTTTGGAGACTGGAGTCTGGGTGCCCCTCTGGTGTAGAGCGATGGGCCATTGCGATGTTTGGAGGCTGGAGTCTGGGTGCCCCCCTGGTGTAGAGCGATGGGCCATTGCGATGTTTGGAGTCTGGAGTCTGGGTGCCCCTCTGGTGTAGAGCGATGGGCCATTGCACTGTTTGGAGACTGGAGTCTGGGTGCCCCTCTGGTGTAGAGCGATGGGCCATTGCACTGTTTGGAGACTGGAGTCTGGGTGCCCCCTGGTGTAGAGCGATGGGCCATTGCACTGTTTGGAGACTGGAGTCTGCGTGCCCCCCTGGTGTAGAGCGATGGGCCATTGCGATGTTTGGAGGCTGGAGT
This sequence comes from Somniosus microcephalus, assembly GCF_052327205.1. NCBI lineage: Eukaryota > Metazoa > Chordata > Chondrichthyes > Squaliformes > Somniosidae > Somniosus > Somniosus microcephalus. Next base: position 553,455 of record NW_028225235.1, on the reverse strand, counting down.
CTGGGTGCCCCTCTTGTGTAGAGCGATGGGCCATTGCACTGTTTGGAGGCTGGAGTCTGGGTGCCCCCCTGGTGTAGAGCGATGGGCCATTGCACTGTTTGGAGACTGGAGTCTGGGTGCCCCCCTGGTGTAGAGCGATGGGCCATGGCACTGTTTCGAGGCTGGAGTCTGGGTGCCCCTCTGGTGCAGAGCGATGGGCCATTGCGATGTTTGGAGGCTGGAGTCTGGGTGCCCCTCTGGTGTAGAGCGATGGGCCATTGCACTGTTTGGAGACTGGAGTCTGGGTGCCCCTCTTGTGTAGAGTGATGGGCCATTGCGATGTTTGGAGACTGGAGTCTGGGTGCCCCTCTGGTGTAGAGCGATGGGCCATTGCGATGTTTGGAGGCTGGAGTCTGGGTGCCCCTCTGGTGTAGAGTGATGGGCCATTGCGATGTTTGGAGACTGGAGTCTGGGTGCCCCCCTGGTGTAGAGCGATGGGCCATTGCACTGTTTGGAGACTGGAGTCTGGGTGCCCCCCTGGTGTAGAGTGATGGGCCATTGCACTGTTTGGAGACTGGAGTCTGGGTGCCCCTCTGGTGTAGAGCGATGGGCCATTGCACTGTTTGGAGGCTGGAGTCTGGGTGCCCCTCTGGTGTAGAGCGATGGGCCATTGCACTGTTTGGAGACTGGAGTCTGGGTGCCCCTCTGGTGTAGAGCGATGGGCCATTGCGATGTTTGGAGACTGGAGTCTGGGTGCCCCTCTGGTGTAGAGCGATGGGCCATTGCGATGTTTGGAGTCTGGAGTCTGGGTGCCCCTCTGGTGTAGAGCGATGGGCCATTGCGATGTTTGGAGGCTGGAGTCTGGGTGCCCCTCTGGTGAAGAGCGATGGGCCATTGCACTGTTTGGAGGCTGGAGTCTGGGTGCCCCTCTGGTGTAGAGCGATGGGCCATTGCACTGTTTGGAGACTGGAGTCTGGGTGCCCCCCTGGTGTAGAGCGATGGGCCATTGCGATGTTTGGAGGCTGGAGTCTGGGTGCCCCTCTGGTGTCGAGCGATGGGCCATTGCGATGTTTGGAGTCTGGAGTCTGGGTGCCCCCTGGTGTAGAGCGATGGGCCATTGCGATGTCTGGAGTCTGGGTGCCCCCCTGGTGTAGAGTGATGGGCCATTGCGATGTTTGGAGGCTGGAGTCTGGGTGCCCCTCTGGTGTAGAGCGATGGGCCATTGCGATGTTTGGAGACTGGAGTCTGGGTGCCCCCCTGGTGAAGAGTGATGGGCCATTGCACTGTTTGGAGACTGGAGTCTGGGTGCCCCCCTGGTGTAGAGCGATGGGCCATTGCGATGTTTGGAGACTGGAGTCTGGGTGCCCCTCTGGTGTAGAGTGATGGGCCATTGCGATGTTTGGAGACTGGAGTCTGGGTGCCCCCCTGGTGTAGAGCGATGGGCCATTGCACTGTTTGGAGGCTGGAGTCTGGGTGCCCCTCTGGTGTAGAGTGATGGGCCATTGCACTGTTTGGAGACTGGAGTCTGGGTGCCCCCCTGGTCTAGAGCGATGGGCCATTGCACTGTTTGGAGGCTGGAGTCTGGGTGCCCCTCTGGTGTAGAGCGATGGGCCATTGCACTGTTTGGAGGCTGGAGTCTGGGTGCCCCCCTGGTGTAGAGCGATGGGCCATTGCACTGTTTGGAGACTGGAGTCTGGGTGCCCCTCTGGTGTAGAGCGATGGGCCATTGCAATGTTTGGAGACTGGAGTCTGGGTGCCCCTCTGGTGTAGAGCGATGGGCCATTGCACTGTTTGGAGACTGGAGTCTGGGTGCCCCTCTGGTGTAGAGCGATGGGCCATTGCGATGTTTGGAGGCTGGAGTCTGGGTGCCCCTCTGGTGCAGAGCGATGGGCCATTGCACTGTTTGGAGACTGGAGTCTGGGTGCCCCCCTGGTGTAGAGTGATGGGCCATTGCACTGTTTGGAGGCTGGAGTCTGGGTGCCCCTCTGGTGTAGAGCGATGGGCCATTGCACTGTTTGGAGGCTGGAGTCTGGGTGCCCCTCTGGTGTAGAGCGATGGGCCATTGCGATGTTTGGAGGCTGGAGTCTGGGTGCCCCCCTGGTGTAGAGCGATGGGCCATTGCGATGTTTGAAGGCTGGAGTCTGGGTGCCCCCCTGGTGCAGAGCGATGGGCCATTGCGATGTTTGGAGGCTGGAGTCTGGGTGCCCCCCTGGTGCAGAGCGATGGGCCATTGCACTGTTTGGAGACTGGAGTCTGGGTGCCCCTCTGGTGTAGAGCGATGGGCCATTGCGATGTTTGGAGACTGGAGTCTGTGTGCCCCCCTGGTGTAGAGCGATGGGCCATTGCACTGTTTGGAGACTGGAGTCTGGGTGCCCCTCTGGTGTAGAGCGATGGGCCATTGCACTGTTTGGAGGCTGGAGTCTGGGTGCCCCCCTGGTGTAGAGTGATGGGCCATTGCACTGTTTGGAGGCTGGAGTCTGGGTGCCCCCCTGGTGTAGAGCGATGGGCCATTGCACTGTTTGGAGACTGGAGTCTGGGTGCCCCCCTGGTGTAGAGCGATGGGCCATTGCACTGTTTGGAGACTGGAGTCTGGGTGCCCCTCTGGTGTAGAGCGATGGGCCATTGCACTGTTTGGAGACTGGAGTCTGGGTGCCCCCCTGGTGTAGAGTGATGGGCCATTGCACTGTTTGGAGACTGGAGTCTGGGTGCCCCCCTGGTGTGGAGTGATGGGCCATTGCACTGTTTGGAGGCTGGAGTCTGGGTGCCCCTCTGGTGTAGAGCGATGGGCCATTGCACTGTTTGGAGACTGGAGTCTGGGTGCCCCCCTGGTGTAGAGTGATGGGCCATTGCACTGTTTGGAGACTGGAGTCTGGGTGCCCCTCTGGTGTAGAGTGATGGGCCATTGCGATGTTTGGAGGCTGGTGTCTGGGTGCCCCTCTTGTGTAGAGCGATGGGCCATTGCACTGTTTGGAGGCTGGAGTCTGGGTGCCCCTCTGGTGTAGAGCGATGGGCCATTGCACTGTTTGGAGGCTGGAGTCTGGGTGCCCCTCTGGTGTAGAGCGATGGGCCATTGCGATGTTTGGAGGCTGGAGTCTGGGTGCCCCTCTGGTGTAGAGCGATGGGCCATTGCACTGTTTGGAGACTGGAGTCTGGGTGCCCCTCTTGTGTAGAGTGATGGGCCATTGCGATGTTTGGAGACTGGAGTCTGGGTGCCCCTCTGGTGTAGAGCGATGGGCCATTGCGATGTTTGGAGGCTGGAGTCTGGGTGCCCCTCTGGTGTAGAGCGATGGGCCATTGCACTGTTTGGAGACTGGAGTCTGGGTGCCCCTCTTGTGTCGAGCGATGGGCCATTGCACTGTTTGGAGACTGGAGTCTGGGTGCCCCTCTGGTGTAGAGCGATGGGCCATTGCACTGTTTGGAGACTGGAGTCTGGGTGCCCCTCTTGTGTAGAGTGATGGGCCATTGCGATGTTTGGAGACTGGAGTCTGGGTGCCCCCCTGGTGTAGAGCGATGGGCCATTGCACTGTTTGGAGACTGGAGTCTGGGTGCCCCTCTGGTGTAGAGCGATGGGCCATTGCACTGTTTGGAGACTGGAGTCTGGGTGCCCCTCTGGTGTAGAGCGATGGGCCATTGCACTGTTTGGAGACTGGAGTCTGGGTGCCCCTCTGGTGTAGAGCGATGGGCCATTGCACTGTTTGGAGACTGGAGTCTGGGTGCCCCTCTGGTGTAGAGCGATGGGCCATTGCGATGTTTGGAGACTGGAGTCTGGGTGCGCCCCTGGTGTAGAGTGATGGGCCATTGCACTGTTTGGAGACAGGAGTCTGGGTGCCCCTCTGGTGTAGAGCGATGGGCCATTGCGATGTTTGGAGACTGGAGTCTGGGTGCCCCTCTGGTGTAGAGCGATGGGCCATTGCGATGTTTGGAGTCTGGAGTCTGGGTGCCCCTCTGGTGTAGAGCGATGGGCCATTGCGATGTTTGGAGGCTGGAGTCTGGGTGCCCCTCTGGTGAAGAGCGATGGGCCATTGCACTGTTTGGAGGCTGGAGTCTGGGTGCCCCCCTGGTGTAGAGCGATGGGCCATTGCGATGTTTGGAGGCTGGAGTCTGGGTGCCCCTCTTGTGTAGAGCGATGGGCCATTGCACTGTTTGGAGGCTGGAGTCTGGGTGCCCCTCTGGTGTCAAGCGATGGGCCATTGCGATGTTTGGAGACTGGAGTCTGGGTGCCCCTCTGGTGTAGAGCGATGGGCCATTGCGATGTTTGGAGGCTGGAGTCTGGGTGCCCCCCTGGTGTAGAGCGATGGGCCATTGCGATGTTTGGAGTCTGGAGTCTGGGTGCCCCTCTGGTGTAGAGCGATGGGCCATTGCACTGTTTGGAGACTGGAGTCTGGGTGCCCCTCTGGTGTAGAGCGATGGGCCATTGCACTGTTTGGAGACTGGAGTCTGGGTGCCCCCTGGTGTAGAGCGATGGGCCATTGCACTGTTTGGAGACTGGAGTCTGCGTGCCCCCCTGGTGTAGAGCGATGGGCCATTGCGATGTTTGGAGGCTGGAGTCTGGGTGCCCCTCTTGTGTAGAGCGATGGGCCATTGCACTGTTTGGAGGCTGGAGTCTGGGTGCCCCCCTGGTGTAGAGCGATGGGCCATTGCACTGTTTGGAGGCTGGAGTCTGGGTGCCCCTCTGGTGTAGAGCGATGGGCCATTGCGATGTTTGGAGACTGGAGTCTGGGTGCCCCCCTGGTGTAGAGCGATGGGCCATTGCACTGTTTGGAGGCTGGAGTCTGGGTGCCCGTCTGGTGTAGAGCGATGGGCCATTGCCCTGTTTGGAGACTGCAGTCTGGGTGCCCCTCTGGTGTCGAGCGATGGGCCATTGCACTGTTTGGAGACTGGAGTCTGGGTGCCCCCCTGGTGTAGAGCGATGGGCCATTGCACTGTTTGGAGTCTGGAGTCTGGGTGCCCCCCTGGTGTAGAGCGATGGGCCATTGCGATGTTTGGAGACTGGAGTCTGGGTGCCCCCCTGGTGTAGAGCGATGGGCCATTGCGATGTTTGGAGGCTGGAGTCTGGGTGCCCCTCTGGTGTAGAGCGATGGGCCATTGCACTGTTTGGAGACTGGAGTCTGGGTGCCCCTCTTGTGTAGAGTGATGGGCCATTGCGATGTTTGGAGACTGGAGTCTGGGTGCCCCTCTGGTGTAGAGCGATGGGCCATTGCGATGTTTGGAGGCTGGAGTCTGGGTGCCCCTCTGGTGTAGAGCGATGGGCCATTGCACTGTTTGGAGACTGGAGTCTGGGTGCCCCTCTGGTGTAGAGCGATGGGCCATTGCACTGTTTGGAGACTGGAGTCTGGGTGCCCCTCTGGTGTAGAGCGATGGGCCATTGCGATGTTTGGAGACTGGAGTCTGGGTGCGCCCCTGGTGTAGAGTGATGGGCCATTGCACTGTTTGGAGACAGGAGTCTGGGTGCCCCTCTGGTGTAGAGCGATGGGCCATTGCGATGTTTGGAGACTGGAGTCTGGGTGCCCCTCTGGTGTAGAGCGATGGGCCATTGCGATGTTTGGAGTCTGGAGTCTGGGTGCCCCTCTGGTGTAGAGCGATGGGCCATTGCGATGTTTGGAGGCTGGAGTCTGGGTGCCCCTCTGGTGAAGAGCGATGGGCCATTGCACTGTTTGGAGGCTGGAGTCTGGGTGCCCCCCTGGTGTAGAGCGATGGGCCATTGCGATGTTTGGAGGCTGGAGTCTGGGTGCCCCTCTTGTGTAGAGCGATGGGCCATTGCACTGTTTGGAGGCTGGAGTCTGGGTGCCCCTCTGGTGTCAAGCGATGGGCCATTGCGATGTTTGGAGACTGGAGTCTGGGTGCCCCCCTGGTGTAGAGCGATGGGCCATTGCGATGTTTGGAGTCTGGAGTCTGGGTGCCCCTCTGGTGTAGAGCGATGGGCCATTGCACTGTTTGGAGACTGGAGTCTGGGTGCCCCTCTGGTGTAGAGCGATGGGCCATTGCACTGTTTGGAGACTGGAGTCTGGGTGCCCCCTGGTGTAGAGCGATGGGCCATTGCACTGTTTGGAGACTGGAGTCTGGGTGCCCCTCTGGTGTAGAGCGATGGGCCATTGCACTGTTTGGAGACTGGAGTCTGGGTGCCCCTCTGGTGTAGAGCGATGGGCCATTGCACTGTTTGGAGACTGGAGTCTGCGTGCCCCCCTGGTGTAGAGCGATGGGCCATTGCGATGTTTGGAGGCTGGAGTCTGGGTGCCCCTCTTGTGTAGAGCGATGGACCATTGCACTGTTTGGAGGCTGGAGTCTGGGTGCCCCCCTGGTGTAGAGCGATGGGCCATTGCACTGTTTGGAGGCTGGAGTCTGGGTGCCCCTCTGGTGTAGAGCGATGGGCCATTGCGATGTTTGGAGACTGGAGTCTGGGTGCCCCCCTGGTGTAGAGCGATGGGCCATTGCACTGTTTGGAGGCTGGAGTCTGGGTGCCCGTCTGGTGTAGAGCGATGGGCCATTGCCCTGTTTGGAGACTGCAGTCTGGGTGCCCCTCTGGTGTCGAGCGATGGGCCATTGCACTGTTTGGAGACTGGAGTCTGGGTGCCCCCCTGGTGTAGAGCGATGGGCCATTGCACTGTTTGGAGTCTGGAGTCTGGGTGCCCCCCTGGTGTAGAGCGATGGGCCATTGCGATGTTTGGAGACTGGAGTCTGGGTGCCCCCCTGGTGTAGAGCGATGGGCCATTGCACTGTTTGGAGGCTGGAGTCTGGGTGCCCCTCTGGTGTAGAGCGATGGGCCATTGCACTGTTTGGAGATTGGAGTCTGGGTGCCCCCCTGGTGTAGAGCGATGGGCCATTGCACTGTTTGGAGACTGGAGTCTGGGTGCCCCCCTGGTGTAGAGCGATGGGCCATTGCACTGTTTGGAGACTGGAGTCTGGGTGCCCCTCTGGTGTAGAGCGATGGGCCATTGCGATGTTTGGAGGCTGGAGTCTGGGTGCCCCCCTGGTGTAGAGTGATGGGCCATTGCGATGTTTGGAGACTGGAGTCTGGGTGCCCCCCTGGTGTCGAGCGATGGGCCATTGCACTGTTTGGAGACGAGTCTGGGTGCCCCTCTGTTGTAGAGCGATGGGCCATTGCACTGTTTGGAGACTGGAGTCTGGGTGCCCCTCTGTTGTAGAGCGATGGGCCATTGCACTGTTTGGAGACTGCAGTCTGGGTGCCCCGCTGGTGTCGAGCGATGGGCCATTGCGATGTTTGGAGACTGGAGTCTGGGTGCCCCCCTGGTGTGGAGTGATGGGCCATTGCACTGTTTGGAGACTGGAGTCTGGGTGCCCCTCTGGTGTCGAGCGATGGGCCATTGCACTGTTTGGAGACTGGAGTCTGGGTGCCCCTCTGGTGTAGAGCGATGGGCCATTGCACTGTTTGGAGACTGGAGTCTGGGTGCCCCTCTTGTGTAGAGCGATGGGCCATTGCACTGTTTGGAGACTGGAGTCTGGGTGCCCCCCTGGTGTAGAGCGATGGGCCATTGCACTGTTTGGAGACTGGAGTCTGGGTGCCCCTCTGGTGTAGAGCGATGGGCCATTGCACTGTTTGGAGACTGGAGTCTGGGTGCCCCCCTGGTGTAGAGCGATGGGCCATTGCACTGTTTGGAGACTGGAGTCTGGGTGCCCCCCTGGTGTAGAGCGATGGGCCATTGCACTGTTTGGAGGCTGGAGTCTGGGTGCCCCCCTGGTGTAGAGCGATGGGCCATTGCACTGTTTGGAGACTGGAGTCTGGGTGCCCCTCTGGTGTAGAGCGATGGGCCATTGCGATGTTTGGAGACTGGAGTCTGGGTGTCCCTCTGGTGTAGAGCGATGGGCCATTGCACTGTTTGGAGGCTGGAGTCTGGGTGCCCCTCTGGTGTAGAGCGATGGGCCATTGCACTGTTTGGAGGCTGGAGTCTGGGTGCCCCCCTGGTGTAGAGCGATGGGCCATTGCACTGTTTGGAGACTGGAGTCTGGGTGCCCCTCTGGTGTAGAGCGATGGGCCATTGCACTGTTTGGAGACTGGAGTCTGGGTGCACCTCTGGTGTAGAGCGATGGGCCATTGCACTGTTTGGAGGCTGGAGTCTGGGTGCCCCCCTGGTGTAGAGCGATGGGCCATTGCACTGTTTGGAGACTGGAGTCTGGGTGCCCCTCTGGTGTAGAGCGATGGGCCATTGCACTGTTTGGAGACTGGAGTCTGGGTGCCCCTCTGGTGTAGAGCGATGGGCCATTGCACTGTTTGGAGACTGGAGTCTGGGTGCCCCTCTGGTGTAGAGTGATGGGCCATTGCACTGTTTGGAGACTGGAGTCTGGGTGCCCCTCTGGTGTAGAGCGATGGGCCATTGCACTGTTTGGAGGCTGGAGTCTGGGTGCCCCCCTGGTGTAGAGCGATGGGCCATTGCACTGTTTGGAGACTGGAGTCTGGGTGCCCCTCTGGTGTAGAGCGATGGGCCATTGCACTGTTTGGAGACTGGAGTCTGGGTGCCCCTCTGGTGTAGAGCGATGGGCCATTGCACTGTTTGGAGACTGGAGTCTGGGTGCCCCTCTGGTGTAGAGCGATGGGCCATTGCACTGTTTGGAGGCTGGAGTCTGGGTGCCCCTCTGGTGTAGAGCGATGGGCCATTGCACTGTTTGGAGACTGGAGTCTGGGTGCCCCTCTGGTGTAGAGCGATGGGCCATTGCACTGTTTGGAGGCTGGAGTCTGGGTGCCCCTCTGGTGTAGAGCGATGGGCCATTGCACTGTCTGGAGTCTGGGTGCCCCCCTGGTGTAGAGCGATGGGCCATTGCGATGTTTGGAGACTGGAGTCTGGGTGCCCCCCTGGTGTAGAGCGATGGGCCATTGCAGTGTTTGGAGACTGGAGTCTGGGTGCCCCTCTGGTGTAGAGCGATGGGCCATTGCACTGTTTGGAGACTGGAGTCTGGGTGCCCCTCTGGTGTAGAGTGATGGGCCATTGCGATGTTTGGAGACTGGAGTCTGGGTGCCCCTCTGGTGTAGAGCGATGGGCCATTGCACTGTTTGGAGACTGGAGTCTGGGTGCCCCTCTGGTGTAGAGTGATGGGCCATTGCACTGTTTGGAGACTGGAGTCTGGGTGCCCCTCTGGTGTAGAGCGATGGGCCATTGCGATGTTTGGAGACTGGAGTCTGGGTGCCCCTCTGGTGTAGAGCAATGGGCCATTGCACTGTTTGGAGACTGGAGTCTGGGTGCCCCTCTGGTGTAGAGCGATGGGCCATTGCGATGTTTGGAGACTGGAGTCTGGGTGCCCCCCTGGTGTAGAGCGATGGGCCATTGCGATGTTTGGAGGCTGGAGTCTGGGTGCCCCTCTGGTGTAGAGCGATGGGCCATTGCAATGTTTGGAGACTGGAGTCTGGGTGCCCCTCTGGTGTAGAGCGATGGGCCATTGCAATGTTTGGAGACTGGAGTCTGGGTGCCCCCCTGGTGTAGAGTGATGGGCCATTGCACTGTTTGGAGACTGGAGTCTGGGTGCCCCTCTGGTGTAGAGCGATGGGCCATTGCGATGTTTGGAGACTGGAGTCTGGGTGCGCCCCTGGTGTAGAGTGATGGGCCATTGCACTGTTTGGAGACAGGAGTCTGGGTGCCCCTCTGGTGTAGAGCGATGGGCCATTGCGATGTTTGGAGACTGGAGTCTGGGTGCCCCTCTGGTGTAGAGCGATGGGCCATTGCGATGTTTGGAGTCTGGAGTCTGGGTGCCCCTCTGGTGTAGAGCGATGGGCCATTGCGATGTTTGGAGGCTGGAGTCTGGGTGCCCCTCTGGTGAAGAGCGATGGGCCATTGCACTGTTTGGAGGCTGGAGTCTGGGTGCCCCCCTGGTGTAGAGCGATGGGCCATTGCGATGTTTGGAGGCTGGAGTCTGGGTGCCCCTCTTGTGTAGAGCGATGGGCCATTGCACTGTTTGGAGGCTGGAGTCTGGGTGCCCCTCTGGTGTCAAGCGATGGGCCATTGCGATGTTTGGAGACTGGAGTCTGGGTGCCCCCCTGGTGTAGAGCGATGGGCCATTGCGATGTTTGGAGTCTGGAGTCTGGGTGCCCCTCTGGTGTAGAGCGATGGGCCATTGCACTGTTTGGAGACTGGAGTCTGGGTGCCCCTCTGGTGTAGAGCGATGGGCCATTGCACTGTTTGGAGACTGGAGTCTGGGTGCCCCCTGGTGTAGAGCGATGGGCCATTGCACTGTTTGGAGACTGGAGTCTGGGTGCCCCTCTGGTGTAGAGCGATGGGCCATTGCACTGTTTGGAGACTGGAGTCTGGGTGCCCCTCTGGTGTAGAGCGATGGGCCATTGCACTGTTTGGAGACTGGAGTCTGCGTGCCCCCCTGGTGTAGAGCGATGGGCCATTGCGATGTTTGGAGGCTGGAGTCTGGGTGCCCCTCTTGTGTAGAGCGATGGGCCATTGCACTGTTTGGAGGCTGGAGTCTGGGTGCCCCCCTGGTGTAGAGCGATGGGCCATTGCACTGTTTGGAGGCTGGAGTCTGGGTGCCCCTCTGGTGTAGAGCGATGGGCCATTGCGATGTTTGGAGACTGGAGTCTGGGTGCCCCCCTGGTGTAGAGCGATGGGCCATTGCACTGTTTGGAGGCTGGAGTCTGGGTGCCCGTCTGGTGTAGAGCGATGGGCCATTGCCCTGTTTGGAGACTGCAGTCTGGGTGCCCCTCTGGTGTCGAGCGATGGGCCATTGCACTGTTTGGAGACTGGAGTCTGGGTGCCCCCCTGGTGTAGAGCGATGGGCCATTGCACTGTTTGGAGTCTGGAGTCTGGGTGCCCCCCTGGTGTAGAGCGATGGGCCATTGCGATGTTTGGAGACTGGAGTCTGGGTGCCCCCCTGGTGTAGAGCGATGGGCCATTGCACTGTTTGGAGGCTGGAGTCTGGGTGCCCCTCTGGTGTAGAGCGATGGGCCATTGCACTGTTTGGAGATTGGAGTCTGGGTGCCCCCCTGGTGTAGAGCGATGGGCCATTGCACTGTTTGGAGACTGGAGTCTGGGTGCCCCCCTGGTGTAGAGCGATGGGCCATTGCACTGTTTGGAGACTGGAGTCTGGGTGCCCCTCTGGTGTAGAGCGATGGGCCATTGCGATGTTTGGAGGCTGGAGTCTGGGTGCCCCCCTGGTGTAGAGTGATGGGCCATTGCGATGTTTGGAGACTGGAGTCTGGGTGCCCCCCTGGTGTCGAGCGATGGGCCATTGCACTGTTTGGAGACTGGAGTCTGGGTGCCCCTCTGTTGTAGAGCGATGGGCCATTGCACTGTTTGGAGACTGGAGTCTGGGTGCCCCTCTGTTGTAGAGCGATGGGCCATTGCACTGTTTGGAGACTGCAGTCTGGGTGCCCCGCTGGTGTCGAGCGATGGGCCATTGCGATGTTTGGAGACTGGAGTCTGGGTGCCCCCCTGGTGTGGAGTGATGGGCCATTGCACTGTTTGGAGACTGGAGTCTGGGTGCCCCTCTGGTGTCGAGCGATGGGCCATTGCACTGTTTGGAGACTGGAGTCTGGGTGCCCCTCTGGTGTAGAGCGATGGGCCATTGCACTGTTTGGAGACTGGAGTCTGGGTGCCCCTCTTGTGTAGAGCGATGGGCCATTGCACTGTTTGGAGACTGGAGTCTGGGTGCCCCCCTGGTGTAGAGCGATGGGCCATTGCACTGTTTGGAGACTGGAGTCTGGGTGCCCCTCTGGTGTAGAGCGATGGGCCATTGCACTGTTTGGAGACTGGAGTCTGGGTGCCCCCCTGGTGTAGAGCGATGGGCCATTGCACTGTTTGGAGACTGGAGTCTGGGTGCCCCCCTGGTGTAGAGCGATGGGCCATTGCACTGTTTGGAGGCTGGAGTCTGGGTGCCCCCCTGGTGTAGCGCGATGGGCCATTGCACTGTTTGGAGACTGGAGTCTGGGTGCCCCTCTGGTGTAGAGCGATGGGCCATTGCGATGTTTGGAGACTGGAGTCTGGGTGTCCCTCTGGTGTAGAGCGATGGGCCATTGCACTGTTTGGAGGCTGGAGTCTGGGTGCCCCTCTGGTGTAGAGCGATGGGCCATTGCACTGTTTGGAGGCTGGAGTCTGGGTGCCCCCCTGGTGTAGAGCGATGGGCCATTGCACTGTTTGGAGACTGGAGTCTGGGTGCCCCTCTGGTGTAGAGCGATGGGCCATTGCACTGTTTGGAGACTGGAGTCTGGGTGCACCTCTGGTGTAGAGCGATGGGCCATTGCACTGTTTGGAGGCTGGAGTCTGGGTGCCCCCCTGGTGTAGAGCGATGGGCCATTGCACTGTTTGGAGACTGGAGTCTGGGTGCCCCTCTGGTGTAGAGCGATGGGCCATTGCACTGTTTGGAGACTGGAGTCTGGGTGCCCCTCTGGTGTAGAGCGATGGGCCATTGCACTGTTTGGAGACTGGAGTCTGGGTGCCCCTCTGGTGTAGAGTGATGGGCCATTGCACTGTTTGGAGACTGGAGTCTGGGTGCCCCTCTGGTGTAGAGCGATGGGCCATTGCACTGTTTGGAGGCTGGAGTCTGGGTGCCCCCCTGGTGTAGAGCGATGGGCCATTGCACTGTTTGGAGACTGGAGTCTGGGTGCCCCTCTGGTGTAGAGCGATGGGCCATTGCACTGTTTGGAGACTGGAGTCTGGGTGCCCCTCTGGTGTAGAGCGATGGGCCATTGCACTGTTTGGAGACTGGAGTCTGGGTGCCCCTCTGGTGTAGAGCGATGGGCCATTGCACTGTTTGGAGGCTGGAGTCTGGGTGCCCCTCTGGTGTAGAGCGATGGGCCATTGCACTGTTTGGAGACTGGAGTCTGGGTGCCCCTCTGGTGTAGAGCGATGGGCCATTGCACTGTTTGGAGGCTGGAGTCTGGGTGCCCCTCTGGTGTAGAGCGATGGGCCATTGCACTGTCTGGAGTCTGGGTGCCCCCCTGGTGTAGAGCGATGGGCCATTGCGATGTTTGGAGACTGGAGTCTGGGTGCCCCCCTGGTGTAGAGCGATGGGCCATTGCAGTGTTTGGAGACTGGAGTCTGGGTGCCCCTCTGGTGTAGAGCGATGGGCCATTGCACTGTTTGGAGACTGGAGTCTGGGTGCCCCTCTGGTGTAGAGTGATGGGCCATTGCGATGTTTGGAGACTGGAGTCTGGGTGCCCCTCTGGTGTAGAGCGATGGGCCATTGCACTGTTTGGAGACTGGAGTCTGGGTGCCCCTCTGGTGTAGAGTGATGGGCCATTGCACTGTTTGGAGACTGGAGTCTGGGTGCCCCTCTGGTGTAGAGCGATGGGCCATTGCGATGTTTGGAGACTGGAGTCTGGGTGCCCCTCTGGTGTAGAGCGATGGGCCATTGCACTGTTTGGAGACTGGAGTCTGGGTGCCCCTCTGGTGTAGAGCGATGGGCCATTGCGATGTTTGGAGACTGGAGTCTGGGTGCCCCCCTGGTGTAGAGCGATGGGCCATTGCGATGTTTGGAGGCTGGAGTCTGGGTGCCCCTCTGGTGTAGAGCGATGGGCCATTGCAATGTTTGGAGACTGGAGTCTGGGTGCCCCTCTGGTGTAGAGCGATGGGCCATTGCAATGTTTGGAGACTGGAGTCTGGGTGCCCCCCTGGTGTAGAGTGATGGGCCATTGCACTGTTTGGAGACTGGAGTCTGGGTGCCCCTCTGGTGTCGAGCGATGGGCCATTGCGATGTTTGGAGGCTGGAGTCTGGGTGCCCCTCTGGTGTCGAGCGATGGGCCATTGCGATGTTAACTGGGCGGCCTTTCAAAATACAACAAACTCCCAGTAGGATTAATCGGGAGTTACAAGAATTAAAGTTCCACGGATTGTAACAACTCGACTTTTGGATTGATCGGCAGGATTTGACGAAATCTACGGCAGAAATATAACAAAAATCAGACAAATTACCGACAGTCTGTCTCTCTGTATATCTTAGTCACTCTTTGTGTCTGTTTGTGCGTCTGATTGTGAATATATGTGTTTGTCTATGTGTGTGTCTGTCTCTCTGTGTATGCGTGTGTCTGTATGTGAATCTCTGTGTATCTGTATGTGTGTGTATGTGTGTGTGTGTTTCAGTCTTTGTATCAAGCACTGAATAGCTACTTCCTTTACCACGTCCTTGATAGTATAGTGGTGAGTCTTCAATTCCCCGACAGGTTCTCTCTCTGTAAGGGTAACCGGGAGAGCTTCTTCTCCCCGAGACGGACCCTCTGATATAAAGGGTCGACCTCCGCCTCATTCCCAATCAATCACACGGAGTCCGGAGGTTCGTTCAGTAAATCAACTTTATTTTACAAGTCGACAGGGGAGGCATTCATCCTGGGATGAATGCTCTCTAATCGCTAAGATCCCCTGCCTTATATACAGGTTTTTGTTCTAAGTCATGGCTTACATCATACAGTTGATTTTGGGTGCAAATTCTTGCGACCCGTGTGCACATTTTGACCGTTTACATAGTTCTGTGGCCCCATATGTTATCTTTACCACATTCCTCAATTAGTAACTAACGGTTTGTGCACATTATTCAAGTAGCAACTGACAGTTTGACTATTTGACCACATTTCACCATACCTCCCTCTGGGACATGTACATAACAACTCCTTATATGGTTGGATATATGCTCGGTTCCTCAATTCCCTTATTTTAGCCCTTTTAACTCTTTCAGTGTCCCCTTTCACAATATCCTGGCCACTGTAACATGGTTAAGTTCATTAGTACCGGTACAATTTCGTGTCTCACGTTATTATACAATTGTTCTCCCTCGGTAAATAATACTAGTCCATTCATGGGTCCAGGTTTCATATCTGGACATTGTAGCATCCTCGGTTCGCTTGCCTCTTCTTTCTGTGTATTGGGAGCCGTGAATGAGACTCCGAATGTGATTGTTCCATTAAAACATGGTGCTTTCTCATCATGTACTTGTCGTGTAATGTGGGATGTCCCTTTGCTTATTTCATGTCGCAGCAGTAATCCCACCTTTATGCTGAAGTTTCCCTGTAAATTAAGCAGAAGCCTGGTCGTCACCAGAGGTTAGTTTATCTCTGGTGTTTATTCCATTGATCCTGTGGGATTTAAGATCAGGTGGGTTATTGCTTTATTGTTTTAATTGGGTCCAATGTTTACATCTACCCTTTCCCCTCATATATATGCACATGTATCGCTGGTCATGATAACCTCAAATGGTCCAGTCCATCTAGGTGAGAATCCCGATCTCTCTGGCAATATTTTAACAAATACCTGCTCACCCACCTTGGGTAGGGGCTCTGAGGCCCCCTGCTTTTGTGTATTTTTATCTCTGATGTCTTGTTGTTCTTTAACTTCTTGTTTGAGCTCTTTCAATTGATTATCCAATGTTTGTACGTATTTCCTAATGTTATCTTTTAAGGGTCCTCGTCCCTCGCTACCAGATGCTACTCCTTCCGGCAGACACATTGCTCGTCCAGTCATGAGTTCATATGGTGTCAGTCCGGTCACCCTGTTTGGGGTGGCTCTCAGCCTCATCAGGATACATGGAAGGACATCCACCCATCCCTGTCCGGTTTCGGCTATGGCCTTAAGGCTATTTTCAGGGTTCTGTTCATTCGCTCCACCATGCCTGAGCTTTGCGGATGATAGAGGATATGGAACTTCTGCCTTACTCCTAGCAGCTTACAAGCTTCTTTCATTACCTTTCCTGTAAAGTGGGTACCTTGATCTGAATCTATTTGCAACGGGACCCCTCATCTCGGTATCACGTCGTATGCAAATATTCGGGCCACAGTCTGAGCACTGCAGTCTCTGGTAGGGAATGCTTCCACCCACCTTGTAAACTGGTCTATGATCACGAGGCAGTATTTCTTCCCTCTGCTGTTATTCTACCTACTGCTATTGGTGTAGGCATCTCTGTCCGCCGCTGCTCTTGCTGCCTGATCAGCTAACACATTTCCTTTATTTTAATCACTGTTACCTCTTCTGCTCCCTTTACCGCTTCTACTAGGTCTCTCACTACCTCCTCATGCTGTATTTGGCCTCCTCCGGAGGTTACATATCCTCTCCTATTCCACGCTATCATATAATCACACTACCCCAAATGCATATCTACTATCCGTGTATATATTTACTGTGTTTTCCTTTTGCCAATTTCAATACTTCCGTGAGAGCCACTAATTCTGCTACCTGCGCTGAGGTCCCTCCTTCAAGCCCTCCCTTTGCGACTGTTTCTCCGTTCTCGGATACTACTGCCCAACCAGTGGGTGGCTCCCCATTTATATATCGATGAGATCCATCTACATAAAAGGTGTTTTCGGGATTTTCAAGGGGCGATTCTGATACGGTTCCTCTGACCTCTTCTTTGAATACTAACTGATACTCGAGTGCCTCGCCCTCTGATAGAGTCAACCCCGCAGAGGGAATGCTATCTTCCCTTATAATCTGGACTGATCTGTCCTTGGGTATCAATACTGCTTCCCAAGCCGCCCTCCTGTCTGATACAGCCTTCATTTTGCCTGTGTTTAGTAGGTCCACCACTGTGTGTTGTGTGTGTAATATCAGCTCTCCTGACATAGTGACGGGCTCGCATATCCGCACCACCCATGCAGTGCAGTCGAGGGCCGCCATGCATCTCACCATTCCTTTAGCCACGGGGGTTTCACAGAATCACAGAAACCCCACAGTGCAGATAGAGGCCATTTCGGCCCATCGAGCCTACACCGACACATATCCCACCCTATCCCTGTAACCCCACGTATTTAATCCCCCTAACACTAAGGGTCAATTTATCATAGCCAATCAACCTAACCTGCATATCTTTGGACTGTGGGAGGAAACCGGAGCACCCGGAGAAAACCCACGCAAACACGGGGAGAATATGCAAACTCCACACAGACAGTCGCCCGATTCGAACCCGGATCTCTGGCGCTGTGAGGCAACAGTGCTAACCACTATGCCACCGTGCTGCCCTTTGGGTGGAGTAATAGGCAATTGGCCTCATATTTCCCCCGTACTCTTGGGTGACTACAGCATTATAGAAGTTCCTGTCTATATATATATATGGAATGGTTTGACTATATTTGGCAATCCTAGTGCGGGTGCGGATGTCAGGGCTGCTTTTAATTTTGCATAAGCCTCGTCCTGCTCCGATTCCCATTCTATCCTATCCGTGGCGGGTCTCCCCCTTTAACTAACCGTTGAATCGGCTCTGTTTTCCCTGCAAAGTCTGATATAAAATTCCTGCAGTAATTAAATAGTCCCAACACTTTCCTCACTCCCCGGACGGTCACTGGCCTTGACATGTCTTTTATGGCTGCCTTTCATTCCTGCGGGAGTGCCTTATACCCCTGGCTAATTTCGTGCCCTGGATACTTTACTTTGGACAGTCCAACCTGTGCTTTTTTGGAGTTCAATTTAAAGGCAGCCTTCTTAAATGTCTGGAGGGTGTCTAGTAATGCTCCCATGTGTCCTTTGGCATCCTCTGATGCAATCATTATGTCATCGACATATTGGAGTAGGGTGCTCTGGTACTTTGATAGGTCTAACTTGTCTAAGGCTTGACTCAGTACGCGGTGGAATATATTTGGACTATTGTGGAACCCTGCGAGACCCTGGTCCATGTATACTGTCTATCCCCAACAGTAAAGGCGAATTTCCCTTGTGATTCCTCTACCAATGGTATGGACCAGAACCCGTTCGCTATATCCAAGACTGTAAATATTTTAAAGTCTGGTTTCAGACCATTAAATATCTTATTCAATGCGGTCTACACAAATTTACACCAACCAGAATTTCACCGTGGCCACAATAAAAGTCTGGTTTTAATAGGTTAATTAACCTCAATAACTCCAATCAATTTTTTTTAACTAACCAGTATCACTTGGAAAAGAAAGAAACCAGAGCTTCATTTTCTTCCAGGCACATTGGAGACTGTGACTTCAAGGCTGAAGCTTATCTTTTGTAAAACAATTAACAAACTTAAAACATCACACGCTTGTCCATCATTCAAGACAAGTCTTCAAAGGGTTAAACAGCTTTTAGCTCTCTGTACAAAAGAGTGGGTGGAGCTAAAACAAACACGACAGATATTTTCTTTTCAAAGACAGAAAACTTCCACACTTTTAACACTCACTTTCACACAAACTGAGATTCCAGCATTCCTTTTAAGATTCCTTTCACTCAGCAAATCCTGGATTTTACTTGTTTTGGACAGAAACTGATCTGTGTCGATAAAACTTAAATTTTTTCCTTATTCACTTTCTTAAATTACTGGTACTCGGTTACAATTTTGGCACCCGTTTTTGGTCCAAATTCGAGTACGTCTACTCAACTCATAATATGTGCGAGCCACTAAAATGATGGCTTTTTCTTCCTTTAATTTTGTTTCTTTAGCCCACCATTCTCTTTGCTTGGCCGGTGGGTCATTCAGTTGCCAATCGTTTTTAACCATTTTATCAATTCATCTTTTATTTTTGGTCGCTAAATAGTGTGGCAGAGACCCCACCGGTCCCCACTCGAGTTTCTCACTTCCCATGGTTAATTATTGTGAGAGGTACGTCCCTTACTTTACTCTCGCAGAGTGAGACAGTACTTGTAGCCACAGTTGTCAGCGGTAAGTCCCTTACTTTACTCTCGCAGAGTGAGACGGTACTTGTAACCCCAGTTGTCAGCGGTACGTCCCTTACTTTACTCTCGCAGAGGGAGACAGTACTTGTAACCACGGTTGTCAGCGTTACCTCCCTTACTTTACTCTCGCAGAGTGAGACAGTACTTGTAACCACAGTTGTCAGCGGTACGCCCCTTACTTTACTCTCGCAGAGTGAGACGGTACTTGTAACCACAGTTGTCAGCGGTACGTCCCTTACTTTACTCTCGCAGAGTGAGACAGTACTTGCAACAATTTTGTTCTGGCGAATTGTCAGAGGTATGCTTAGCACTACCTGCAACTTCAAATTGTCAGAGGTATGCTTTAGACTTTTACTCCAAAGTTAATGCACTACTTGCAACTCATACCACGCCTATACTTCCACACATTTCATCCTAACCCCAAGACCGCTTGACTTATCCATTCAAACCTTTTAGTTCTTTGATTCCAAAGGGGGCGGTGGACACGAGACGGTGTTGCCTTGCCCTAACTGCCCGTGCCTCCCGTCCGTGTGGATCCTGTTCATAAGAACATAAGTAATAGGAGCAGGAGTAGGCCAATCGGCCCCTCGAGCCTGCTCCGCCATTCAATAAGATCATGGCTTTTCTTAAGTATGGACACCAAAACTGTACGCAGTATTCCAGGTGCGGTCTCACCAATACCTTGTACAACTGAAGCAATACCTCCCTATTTTTATATTCTATCCCCCTAGCAATGAAAGCCAACATTCCATTGGCCTTCTTAATCACTTGCTGCACCTGCATACTATTTGAGTTTCGTGCACCAGGACCCCCAGATCCCTTTGTACTTCAGTACTTTCCAGTTTCTTGCCATTAAGATAATAACTTGCTCTACGATTTTTCCTGCCAAAGTGCATAACCTCACACTTTCCAGTATTGTATTCCATCTGCCAAATCTCTGCCCACTTACTTAGCCTGTCTATGTCCCCTTGCAGGTTTTTTATGTCCTCCTCACTCACTACTTTCCCTCCCATCTTAGTATCATCTGCAAACTTTGATATGTTACACTCGGTCCCCTCCTCCAAATCGTTAATATAGATTGTAAAGAGTTGGGGACCCAGCACTGACCCCTGTGGAACACCACTAGTTACTGATTGCCATTCTGAGAATGAACCATTTATCCCAACTCTCTGCCTTCTGTTAGATAGCCAATCCTCTATCCATGCCAGAATATTACCCCCAATCCCGTGATTTTTTATCTTAAGCAATAATCTTTTGTGTGGCACCTTGTCAAATGCCTTTTGGAAGTCTAAATACACTACGTCCACTGGTTCCCCTTTATCCACCCTATATGTTACTTCCTCAAAGAACTCCAGCAAATTTGTCAAACATGACTTCCCCTTCATAAAACCATGCTGACTTTGTCCTATTAAATGATGATTATCCAAATGTCCTGTTATTGTCTCCTTAATAATGGACTCCAAAATTTTACCTACCACAGATGTTAGGCTAACCGGTCTATAGTTTCCAGCCTTCTGTCTGCTGCCCTTTTTAAATAAGGGTGTTACATTAGCAGTTTTCCACTCTGCCGGGACCTTAGCTGAGTCCAGGGAGTTTTGGAAAATTATTACCAAGGCATCCACAATCCCTACTGCCACTTCCCTCAAGACCCTAGGATGTAAGCCATCAGGTCCAGGTGATTTATCCGCCTTGAGTCCCATTATTTTACCGAGTACCACTTCCTTCGTGATTTTGATTGTGTTTAGCTCCTCCCCCCCCCATAGCCCCCTGTTTGTCCAGTGTTGGGATATTCTTAGTGTCTTCTACTGTAAAGACTGATACAAAATATTCATTCAGTGTTTTTGCCATCTCCATATTTCCCACCATTAATTTCACGGTCTCATCCTCTAAGGGACCAACATTTACTTTAGCCACCCTTTTTCTTTTTATATAACTATAAAAACTCTTAATATCTGTTTTTATATTTTTTGCTAATTTACTTTCATAATCTATCTTCCCTTTCTTAATCTTTTTGTTATTTTTTGCTGTCTTTTAAAGTTTTCCGAATCCTCTATCCTCCCACTAGATTTGGCTACCTTATATGCCCTTGTTTTTAGTCGAATACTATCCTTAATTTCTTTACTTAGCCACGGATGGCTGTCTTCTTTTACACCCTTTTCTTCTCAGTGGAATATATATTTTTTGCATGTTGTAAAATAACTCCTTAAATGTACACCACTGATCATGTATCATCTTACCCTTTAATCTATTTTCCCAATCCACTCTACTCAATTCTGCTCTCATACCTTCATAGTCTCCTTTATTCAAGCTTAGCACGCTTGTTTGAGATCCAACCTTCTCACCCTCTAATTGAATATGGAATTCAACCATGTTATGGTCACTCATTCCAAGGGGATCCTTTACTAGGACATTTTTAATTAATCTTGTCTCATTACACAGGACCAGATCTAAGGTTGCTTGCCCCCTGGCCGGTTCAGTTACATACTGCTCAAGAAACCCATCCCTAATACACTCAATGAACTCATCCTCAAGGCAGCCCTGCCCAATTTGATTTGTCCAATTAATATGATAGTTAAAATCCCCCATAATTATAGATGTTCCCTTATTACAAGCCTCAACTATTTCCTGATTGATACTCCATCCAACATAGTTGCAACTGTTCGGAGGCCTATAGACTACACCCACTAGTGTTTTTTTTCCCCTTATTGTTCCTTACCTCCACCCAAACTGATTCATTATCCTGATCTTTTGACCCAATATCATTTCTCTGTATTAGTGATTCCTTCCTTTATTAACATAGCCACCCCACCTCCCCTTCCTTCCTGCCTGTCCTTCCTGATCGTTAAATAACCTGGTATGTTTAATTCCCAGGCATTGTCACCCTGCAGCCATGTTTCTGTAATGGCCACAAGATCATACCCATATGTAGTTATTTGTGCCATTAACTCGTCTATTTTGTTACGAATGTTACATGCATTCAGATAGAGAACTTTCAAATATGTTTTGTGACACTTATTTCCTGCTTTTGCCCTTTTTATTACTTTACCTTTTACTCCATACCTTCTTCCCCTTCCTGACACGCTCTGGTTTTTAATTTCCCCACTGCTACCTATGTCTATGACCTTCTCTGTTGTCATTTTTATTATTTGCTCTCTAGGAAATGCATCCAGCTGCAGCTACTTGTAGACCGCATTGCGGCGCTCGAGCTGTGGGTGGATGAATTTTGGAGCATGCGCGATGCTGAGAGGGTCGTGGATAGCATGTTTAGCGAGTTGTTCATGCCTCAGGGTAGGGCAGCACAGGGGGTGACCATCAGGCGGAGCAACAAAGGCAGGCAGGTAGTGCAGGGACCCCCTGCGGACATCCCCCTTTCAAACAGGTATACCAAGTTGGATACTGTTGAGGGGGATGACTCACCAGGGGAAGGCAGCAGCAGCCAGCTTCCTGGCACCAGGGATGCTTCTGCTGCTCAGGAAGGGAGGAAAAAGAGTGGGAGAGCAATAGTGGTAGGGGATTCTATCGTAAGGGGAACAGATAGGCGTTTCTGTGGCCGCAAACGTGACTCCAGGATGGTTTGTTGCCTCCCTGGGGCCAGGGTCAGGGATGTCACTGAGCGGCTACAGGGCATTTTTAAGGGGGAGGGTGAGCAGGCAGAGGTCGTGGTCCACATTGGGACCAACGACATAGGTAGGAAGGGGGATGTGGTCCTGCATCAAGAATTTAGGGAGCTAGGTAACAGATTAAAGAGCAGGACCTCAAAGGTTGTAATCTCTGGATTACTCCCAGTGCCACGTGCTAGTGAGTATAGGAATGGGAGGATAGAGCAGATGAATGCGTGGCTAAAGAGTTGGTGTAGGGGGGAGGGTTCTACTTTCCTGGATCACTGGGCCTGCTTCTGGGAAAGGTGGGACTTGTACAAGTTGGACGGGTTGCACCTGAACCAGAGCGGGACAAATATCCTTGCGGGGAGGTTTGCTTGCACTGTTGGGGGGGGTTTAAACTTACTTGGCAGGGGGATGGGATACAGAGGGGAGCTGAAATAGGGGGTGATGTGCTGCCAATTATAGAGAAAAAAACAAGTCAGCTTGGTAGACAGGGCAAATATATAAGGGCAAGGCTGGATGGCATCTATTTTAATGCAAGGAGTCTTGCAAATAAGGTGGATGAACTGAAGGTGTTGATAAACACATGGGAGTACGATATTGTTGCTATCATGGAGACGTGGTTGAGGGAGGGGCAGGACTGGCAGCTCAATATTCCGGGGTACAGAATCTTCAGGCGAGACAGAGGGGGAGGTATAAGAGGAGGGGGTGTCGCAATGTTAATTAAGGAGTCAATTACTGCAGTAAGGAGGGATGATATATTAGCAGGTTCCTCTAATGAGGCCATATGGGTGGAGCTTAAAAACAAAAAGGGGGCAAACACTTTGATGGGAGTGTACTATAGGCCTCCAAACAGTCAGGGGGAGATAGAGGAACAGATATGTAGGCAAATCTCAGAGAAACGTGCAAATAATAGGGTAATAATAATGGGGGATTTCAACTTCCCCAATATTAACTGGGATAGTCAGAGTGTGAAAGGCTCAGAGGGTGTAGAATTCTTAAAGTGCATCCAGGAGAGCTTTTTGAGCCAGCATGTAGGAAGTCCTACAAGAGAGGGGGCGGTACTGGACCTAATTCTAGGGAATGTGGCCGGCCAAGTGGAAAAAGTGCTAGTAGGTGAGCACTTTGGTGACAGTGACCATAATATGGTAAGATTTAAGGTGGTCATGGAAAAGGACAGGGATGGGCCGGAAATAAAGGTTCTAAATTGGGGGAAGGCCGATTTTAATAGGATAAGGCAGGATCTGGCCAAAATGGACTGGGATCAGCTACTTGTAGGAAAATCCGCATCAGAGCAATGGGAGACTTTCAGAAGGGAGATTGAGATCATACAATGGCAACATGTTCCCGTAAAGGTCAAGGGTGGTTCCAAAAACCACAGGGAACCTTGGATGTCAGGGGATATACGAGAATGGATTAGGAAAAAAAGGAGGGCTTTTGGCAGATACAAAAGGATAAAGACGGAGGAAGCCCTAGAGGAGTACAAAAAGTGCAGGGGGATACTTAAAAAAGAAATTAGGAGATCAAGGAGGGGCCATGAAATAACACTGGCGAGCAAAATAAAGGAAAATCCTAAGATGTTTTATAAGTATATTAAGGGTAAGAGGATAACTAGGGAAAAAATAGGGCCCATTAGGGACAAAAGTGGCAATCTGTGTGTGGAGCCGGAAGATGTAGGAGGGGTTCTAAATGAATTTTTTGCATCTGTTTTCACTATGGAGAAGGACGATGTAGACATAGAAATAGGGCGGGGGGACTGTGATATGCTTGAACATATTCACATCGAGAGGGAGGAGGTATTGGCGGTTTTAGCTGGCCTAAAAATGGATAAATCCCCAGGCCCAGATGAAATGTATCCCAGGCTGCTGTGTGAGGCAAAGGAAGAGATTGCGGGGGCTCTAACACATATATTCAGGACCTCTCTGGCCACAGGGGATGTGCCAGAGGACTGGAGAACCGCTAATGTAGTACCATTATTCAAGAAGGGAAGTAGGGAAAAACCGGGGAACTACAGGCCAGTGAGCCTAACATCAGTGGTAGGAAAATTATTGGAAAAAATTCTGAGGGACAAAATTTGTCTCCACTTGGAGAGGCAAGGATTAATCAGGGATAGTCAACATGGCTTTGTCAAGGGAAGATCATGTCTGACTAATTTGATTGAATTTTTTGAGGGGGTGACTAGGTGTGTGGATGAGGGTAATGCAGTGGATGTGGTATATATGGATTTCAGTAAGGCCTTCGATAAAGTCCCGCACAGGAGACTGGTCAAGAAACATAGAAACATAGAGATAGGAACAGGAGTAGGCCATTCGGCCCTTCGAGCCTGCTCCGCCATTCAATGAGATCATGGCTGATCTTCGTCTGAGATCATAGCTGATCTTACCAGTTCAGTACCCCGTCCCCGCCTTTTCTCCGTAACCCTTAATCCCCTTAGCCTTCAGAAATATATCCAATTCTCTCTTGAAAATATTTATTGAATTAGCCTTCACAGCCCTCTGTGGCAGGGAATTCCACAGGCTCACCACTCTTTGAGTGAAGAAATTCTTCCTCATCTCTGTTATAAATGATTTGCCCGCTATTTTTAGACTGTGGCCCCTGGTTCTGTGCTCCCCGGCCATTGGAAACATTCTCTCTGAATTCAGCCTGTCCAGGCCTGCCATAATTTTATATGTTTCGATGAGATCCCCTCTCAATCTTCTAAACTCCAGTGAGTACAAGCCCAAACTATTCAATCTCTCCTCGTAGGTCATTCCCGCCATTCCAGGTATCAGCCTGGTGAATCGCCGCTGCACTCTTTCCATGGCAAGAACATCCTTCCGCAGATGGGGCGACCAAAACTGTACACAATACTCCAGATGCGGTCTCACCAGCACCTTGTACAGCTGTAGTAAGGTATCCCTATTCCTATACTCGAACCCCCTTGATATGAAGGCCAACATACCATTTGCCTTCTTAATCGCCTGTTGCACCTGCATGCTCTCCTTCAGTGACTGGTGCACAAGAACACCCAGGTCCCTCTGCACTTCCCCATCTCCCAATCTATTGCCATTTAGATAATAATCCACCCTCCTGTTTTTACCCCCAAAGTGGATAACCTCGCATTTATCCACATTATAGTGCATCTGCCACGTATCCGCCCATTCCCCCAACCTGTCCAAATCGCACTGTAGCCTCCTGACATCCTCATCAGAGCCCACCCCTCCTCCTAGTTTAGTGTCATCAGCGAATTTGGAAATATTGCATCCAATTCCCTGATCCAGATCATTTATATATATTGTGAACAGCTGGGGTCCCAGGACAGATCCTTGCGGCACCCCGCTGGTCACTGCCTGACACTCCGAAAACGAGCCGTTTATTCCAACTCTCTGTTTTCTATCCGCCAGCCAGTTCTCTATCCACGTTAATACTTTGCCCCCAATCCCATGAGCCTTAATTTTGCATGATAATCTTTTGTGTGGAACCTTATCGAAGGCTTTCTGGAAGTCAAGGTACACCACATCCACTGGCTCTCCCCCATCTATTTTACCAGTTACTTCCTCAAAAAATTCCAGCAGATTAGTCAAACACGATTTACCCTTTGTAAATCCATGTTGACTCTGTCCGATCCTTTCCCCATTTGTCAAGTGCTCCGCTATTTTATCCTTAATAATGGACTCTAGCATTTTGCCCACAACCGATGTAAGGCTTACTGGTCTATAATTCCCTGCTTTCTCTCTACCCCCCTTTTTAAATATTGGGGTAACATTAGCTACCCTCCAATCCACGGGTACTGTTCCCGAGTCAATGGAGTTCCGGAAGATGATCCTTAGAGCATCTGCTATCTCCAGGGCCACCTCCTTAAGTACCCTAGGATGTAGTTTATCAGGCCCCGGGGATTTGTCGGCCTTCAGTCCCCTCAACTTACCCAACACCATATCCCTAGAGATACTAATTTCTGTCAGCTCCTCCCTCTCATTAGTCCCTATGTTTGCCGATATTCCTGGGAGGTTATTTGTGTCCTCCTTTGTGAATACAGAACCAAAGTATGAGTTTAATTGGTCTGCCATTTCCTTATTCTCCATTATATATTCTCCCGAATCGGACTGCAAGGGACCGACTTGGGATTTTACCAGTCTTTTCCTCCTGATATACCGATAAAAGCTTTTGCAGTCTGTCTTTATGTTTGCTGCAAGTTTACTTTCGTATTCTATTTTCCCCTTCCTGATTAATCCCTTTGTCCTCTTTTGCTGTATCCTGTACTGCCCCCAATCTTCCGGTCTGGTGCTTTTTTTTGCCAGTTGATATGCCCTTTTTGATTTTATGCTGTCCCTAATTTCCCTCGTTATCCACGGTTGAGTCACCTTTTTAGGTTTATTTTTATGCCAAACCGGTATAAACATGTTCTGGAATTCTTCCATTCTATCTTTGAATGCTTGCCATTGTCTATCCACTGTCAATCCCCCCAGAAACACCACCCAATCAATCTTACCCAATTCCCGTCTCATACCCTCGTAATTCCCTTTATTTAAGTTCTGGACCTTAGTCTCTGATTCAATTTCCTCACTCTCCATCTCGACTGAGAGCTCGATCATATTATGATCGCTCTGACCCAAGGGGCCTCGTACAAGAAGATTGCTGATAAGTCCCTTCTCATTGCACAATACCCAGTCTAAAATGGCCTGATCTCGAGTCGGCTCCTCGACATATTGGTCCAGATAACCGTCCCGAAAACATTCCAGGAATTCCTCCTCCTCAGAATTTTTACTAATTTGGGTAGTCCAATCAATATGTAAATTAAAGTCACCCATGATGACAGCTGTGCTCTTATCGCACGCTTCTCTAATTTCCCTTTTTATGCCTTCCCTCACCTCCATATTACTATTTGGAGGCCTATATATCACACCCACTAACGTTTTCCTCCCCTTGCTATTTCTCATTTCTACCCATACAGATTCCGTTTCATCCGAGTTAATATCCTTCCTTTCCATTGCATTAATCCCCTCCTTTACCAGCAATGCTACCCCACCTCCCCTACCTTTTTGCCGATCCTTCCTAAATATTGTATATCCCTGGATGTTAAGTTCCCAGCCTTGCCCACCCTGCAGCCACGTTTCTGTAATCCCAATCAAATCATACTTGTTTACCTCTATTTCCACAACTAATTCATCCACCTTGTTCCTAATGCTTCTAGCATTAAGATACAAAGCCTTCAGGCTTGCTTTTTTCACACTCATTATGAATTAGTTTGGCCCTTTGTGTTTCTCTCCTTTGCTTATTGCTTCTCACCTTTCTACCATCTATTTCTGACTTCATATGACTTCCCTCTTTTCCACTACCTAGGTTCCCATCCCCCTGCCAAATTAGTTTAAATCCTCCCGAACCGCCCTAGAAAATATTACCCCGAGGACATCGGCTCCCTCACAGTTCAGGTGTAGACCGTCCCCTTGGTACAGGTCACTCCTCCCCAAGAACTGGTTCCAATGCCTCAAGAATTTAAATCCCTCTCCCTTGCACCACTGCTCAAGCCACGTATTTAGCTTATCTATCTTACTCTCTCTAAACTTATTAGCTCGTGGCACTGGTAGCAATCCAGAGATTACTACCTTTGAGGTCCTACTTTTCAATTTAGCTCCTAACTCCCTAAATTCAGCTTGTAGGACCTCCTCCCTCTTTTTACCTACATCGTTGGTACCTACATGTACCACGACAACTGGCTGATCCCCCTCCCCCTTCAGAATGCTCTGCACCCGCTCCGAGACATCCTTGACCCGTTGTACTAAGTATCGCCTTAATCTAACTTGTACTGTTCCTGGTTCTCCCACCCCTCCAGCCAAATCCTCTGATAGTCTCATAGCTCGTCCTGTCATTAATTCATAGGGGGTCAGTCCAGTCGTTCGTCCTGGGGTGGCTCGCAGCCTCATTGGTATGCTGGGTAATAATTCCGACCATCCCTTCCCTGTTTCTTGGATGACTTTTGTCAGCGCGTTTTTCAGTGTCCTATTCATTCTTTCTACCATCCCCGGGCTCTGGGGGTGATATGGTATGTGATATTTTTGTGTCACATGTAGCAGCTTACAGATTTCTTTCATTATTTTACCGGTGAAATGAGTGCCATTGTCTGAGTCAATTTGCAGAGGCACTCCACTCTCGCTATCTACTCTGTCCAGACCCCTCTTGATTTTGAACACCTCTATCGGGCCTGCGGACAATGTGACCCGTCCATCGGAGCTGATTGAGCGTGGTCAGAGCTTCGATGCTGGGGATGTTGGCCTGAGTAAGAACACTGACGTTGGTGCGCCTATCCTGCCAATGGATTTGCAGGATCTTGCGGAGGCAGCGTTGGTGGTACCTCTCCAGTGCTTTGAGGTACCTGCTGTACATGGTCCATGTCTCTGAGGCATACAGCAGGGCAGGTATCACTGCTGCCCTGTAGACCATGAGCTTAGTGCCGGGTTTGAGGTCCTGGTCTTCAAACACTCTCTTCCTCAGGCGACCGAAGGCTGCACTGGCACACTGAAGGCGGTGTTGGACTTCGTCGTCGACGTCTGCCCTTGTTGGCCGTAGGCTCCCGAGGTATGGAATGTGGACCACGTTATCCAAGGCCTTGTCGTGGATTTTGATAATCGGGGGGCAGCACTGTGTGGTGGGGGCAGGTTGGTAGAGGACCTTTGTCTTACGGATGTTTAGTGTAAGGCCCATGCTCTCGTATGCTTCGGTGAAGGTGTTGACAATGGTTTGGAGTTCGACCTCCGAGTGAGCGCAGACGCAAGCATCGTCTGCATACTGTAATTCGATGAGAGAGGATGGGACAACCTTGGATCGGGACTGGAGGCGACGGAGGTTGAACAGTTTCCCGTTTGTCCTGTAAATTAGCTCCACTCCAGTGGGGAGCTTACGGAGGGTGAGATGGAGCATTGCAGCAAGGAATATTGATAAGAGCATTGGTGCGATGACACAGCCTCGCACAGCCAGCCATACCCTCTCTTTGCCCCTCGTATTTTCTTTTTCACTTCTCCTCTGAACTTTCTATATTTAGCCTGATTCTCAGATGTATTCTCGACCTGACATCTGTCATACACGCTCTTTTTCTGCTTCATCTTACTCTCTATCTCTTTCATCATCCAGGGAGCTCTGACTTTAGTTGCCCGACATTTCCCCTTAGTGGGAATGTACCTCGACTGTACCCGAATTATTTCCTCTTTAAAGGCAGCCCATTGTTCCTCTACAGTTTTTCCTGCCAATCTTTGATTCCAATTTACCCGGGCCAGATCCATTCTCATCCCACTGAAATTGGCCTTGCCCCACAGTGCAGTGGATGCGCTCTAGACTGCACTCTCCTCCCCCCGAGGTGTCGTCACCCTCACCGGGATTCAGCACTGAAAACCGGTTTGAGAGCGCTGCACTCCCGGGGGATTCCTGCACTGCCTCGCCTCCTCAAACCCTGCTGGGCGGCCACCCGGTTAAATTGCATAGAAACATAGTAAATAGGAGCAGGAGTCGGCCATTTGGCCCCTCGAGCCTGCTCCGCCATTCAATGAGATCATGGCTGATCATCCAAATTCAGTACCCTGTCCCTGCCTTCTCCCCATATCCCTTGATCCCTTTAGCCTTAAGAAATATATCTAACTGCTTCTTGAATATATTTAATGAATTGGCCTCAACTGCCCTCTGTGGTAGAGAATTCCACAGTTTCACCACTCTCTGGGTGAAGAAATTCCTCCTCATCTCTGTCTAAATGGCTTACCCCTTATCCTTAGACTGTGACCCCTGGTTCTGGACTCCCTTGCCATCGGGATCATTCTTCCTGCATCTAGTCTGTCCAGTCCTGTTAGAATTTTATAAGTTTCAATAAGATCCCCTCTCATTCTTCTAAACTCCAGCGAGTATAAGCCCAATCGTCCCAATCTCTCCTCATACGTCATTCCTGCCATCCCAATTCCCACGAACTTGCTGTGGGGTGATCACCTCCTGGAACGTGCGCTCCAGGAAACTCTCAGCCTCCCGTCTGCCCGGCAGTGACTCCAGCCGCTCCCCAAGCTCAGAGACCCCGAGCTCGAGTTCCAGCCACGGGAGGCGCTTCCTGCACACGCGGTTCACCAGGACACATGAAGCATCCTGGAGTTCCCACATGGCACAGGAATTGCAGCCATCGGTCCCATCGTTTGGCTTAAAATCTATCTACTTAAGCTATAGATATATCTGATGTGAGGTTAGTGTCCCCTTACCCCTGTTTATTATTCAATCAGTGATTGCCCCTTTGCCAGGCCCGCTGCCTGCGGCCCCTCTCCCAGATTCCAGCCCCAGCTCTGTGCTGACTGAGCTGCTCTCACCTGGGGACAGCAACTGGAGCCTGAAAATCAGCTTCACTGCCCCTGGGCTGGGAAAGAGCGACATGAAACAACATTCTCCCTCTTACTACTTTCTACACTCCTTTTACAGGGTTTTAGAAATGGAGCATTTACAGACAGGAAGCTCAAACCAAACACCACGTGAAGATCTGACAGAGTCACTCGATTCATCAGGATCTGAATATCATCGGCCTTTGCACATGGAAGGAGAGAGCAGCGATCGCAGCACAGACAAACCGCACACGTGTTCCGTGTGTGGACTCGCCTTCAGCCGATTGCCTGACCTGACGTGACACGTGCACCGTCACACCGGGGAGAAACCGGGTAAAGGTGGGGACAGCGGGAAGAGATTCAGTTCCCCATCTGCGTCAGATGTTCATCGGCGCAGTCACACCGGGGACAGTCCATTCACCTGTTCATCCATCCCACCTGCTGAAACACCAGCAAGCTCACTCTGATGAGAGAGCGTTTAAATGTTCTGACTGCGGGAAGAGTTTTAAAAGCTCCGGGGTTCTGAAGGAACACCAGCGAGTTCACACTGGGGAGAGGCCATTTCCCTGCTCTGTGTGTGGGAAGGGATTCTCTGTTTCATTCAAATTGCTGAGACACCAGCTTGTTCACACTGATGAGAGAGCCTTTAAATGTTCTGTGTGTCAAAAGAGTTTTAAATACGCCGGGGACCTGAAGCGACACCATCTTGTTCACACTGATGAGAGACCATTTACATGTTCTGACTGTGGGAAGAGCTTTAAAAGCTCTGGGGCTCTGACCAGACACCAGCAAGTTCACACTGGGGAGAGGCAGTTCACCTGCTCTGTGTGTGGAAAGGGATTCTTGCAGTCCACCAACCTGCTGGCACACCAGCCTGTTCACACTGGGGAGAGAGCGTTTACATGTTCTGACTGTGGGAAGAGCTTTAAAAGCTCTGGGGCTCTGACCACACACCAGCAAGTTCACACTGGGGAGAAGCAGTTCACCTGCTCTGTGTGTGGGAAGGGATTCTTGCAGTCCACCAACCTGCTGAGACACCAGCTTGTTCACACTGATGAGAGAGCGTTTACATGTTCTGACTGTGGGAAGAGCTTTAAATGCTCCGGGGCTCTGACCAGACACCAGCTTGTTCACACTGATGAGAAACCATTTAAATGTTCTGTCTGTCAGAAGAGCTTTAAATACTCCGGGGCCCTGAAGCGACACCGTCTTGTTCACACTGATGAGAAATCATTTAAATGTTCTGACTGTGGGAAGAGCTTTAAAAGATCCGGGGACCTGAAGCAACACCAGCGAGTTCACACTGATGAGAGAGCGTTTACATGTTCTGACTGTGGGAAGAGCTTTAAAAGCTCCAATGACCTGCTGAGACACCAGCGAGTTCACACTGTTCTTTAGCGCAGGGTCCTGTAGACAGCTGGGGTGACAGGAACGTGGAATGGATGAATGTTTTATAAATTCTTGTACTGCTGTTTAATCTTTCAATCTGTGGTGCTGATGATTCCCTTGATTTGACTGTTAATGTTATTTTTGTTTTTCTCCTTATCACAGGCAATTGCCTATTAAAAGTCAACCATCACAACCAATAAAACCTGTAACATAACAAAAAAAAGTTTAAAGGAAACTTAAATGAAATTAAAATTCTATTTTCGGTGGTGATGATGCACGCCAGTCCCTCCGGTACCCACCAGTTACGGAAGGCCTCGAGCGCGCCGGTGGACTGTTCATGTTATTACATTGAATGTACAGCACAGAAACAGGCCATTCGGCCCAACTGGTCCATGCCGGGGTTTATGCTCCACACGAGCCTCCTCCAACATATCCTCCTATGTTTATCTGGCTTCGTCTTAAATACATCTATTCCATTCACCTCAACTACTCCCTGTGGTAGCGAGTTCCACATTCTCATCACTCACTGGGTAAAGAAGTTTCTCCTGAATTCCCTCCTGGATTTATTAATGACTATTATATTGATGGCCCCATAACTATGATGAGATTCTGTTAATCTGACCAGTATGTTGTTGTACTTTGTCTTTTTCTGATGAATGAAACATTACTGAGCCCCTGTACCCGTGTTATGGGATGAAGTGCCAGACAAGTGAAGGCACAACGTCTGGGTGTGAATCTAATAATAACCTCACGGACCATATAGGTGTGATAACCAGACGGGCTTGTGGTTATAGTCTGGTCACAGATGGACTAAATTCCCTGAATTAGCAAGAGTTCAGGAGGCGGTCAACAGACGGGTCCAAACATAAGAACATAAGAAGTAGGAGCAGGAGTAGGCCATACGGCCCCTTGGGCCTGCTCCGCCATTCAATAGGATCATGGCTGATCCGAACCTAGACTCACGTCCACTTCCCTGCCCTCTCCCCGTAACCCCTAATTCCCTTATCAGTTAGGAAACTGTCTATCTCTGTTTTAAATTTATTTAATGTCGCAGCTTCCACAGCTCTCTGGGGTAGCAAATTCCATAGATTTACTACCCTCCGAGTGAAGAAGTTTCTCCTCATCTCAGTTTTGAAAGGGCAGCCCCTTATTCTAAGATTATGCCCCCTAGTTCGAGTCTCACCCCTCAGTGGAAACATCCTCACCGCATCCACCCGATCAAGCCCCCTCACAATCTTATATGTTTCGATAAGATCGCCTCTCATTCTTCTGAATTCCAATGAGTAGAGGCCCAACCTACTCAACCTTTCCTCATAAGTCAACCCCCTCATCTCCGGAATCAACCGAGTGAACCTTCTCTGAACTACTGCGAGAGCAAGTATATGTTTTCTTAAATATGGAAAGCAAAACTGTACGCAATATTCCAGGTGTGGCCTCACCAGTACCCTGTATAACTGAAGCAAGACTTACCTGCTTTTATACTCCATCCCCCTTGCAATAAAAGCCAAGATTCCATTGGCCTTCCTGATCACCTGCTGTACCTGCATACTAACCTTCTGTGTTTCATGCACCAGGACCCCCAGATCCCTTTGTACTGTTGCACTTTGCAGTTTTTTTTCCATTTAGATAATAACTTGCTCTTTGATTTTTTCTGCCAAAGTGCATAACCTCACACTTTCCAACATTATACTCCATCTGCCAAATTTCTGCCCACTCACTTTGCCTGTCTATGTCCTTTTGCAGGTTTTTTATGTCCTCCTCACTCACTGCTTTCCCTCCCATCTTTGTATTGTTGGCAAATTTGGATACGTTGCACTTGGTCCCCTCCTCCAAATCGTTAATATAGATTGTAAAGAGTTGGGGTCCCAGCACTGACCCCTGCGGAACACCACCAGTTACTGATTGCCAACCCGAGAATGAACCATTTATCCCAACTCTCTGTTTTCTGTTAGATAGCCAATCTTCCACCCATGCCAGTACGTTACCCCCAATCCTGTGATTTTTTACCTTGTGCAGTAATCTTTTGTGTGGCACCTTGTCAAATGCCTTTTGGAAGTCCAAATACACCACATCCACTGGTTCCCCTTTATCCACCCTGTTTGTTACGTCCTCAAAGAATACGAGCAAATTTGTCAAACATGATTTCCCCTTCATAAAACCATGCTGACTGTCAGATTAAATTATGCTTATCCAAATATCCTGTTACTGCTTCCTTAATAATGGACTCCAACATTTTACCAACCACAGATGTTAGGCTAACTGGTCAATAGTTTCCAGCCTTTTGTCTACTTCCCTTTTTAAATAAGGGCATTACATTAGCAGTTTTCCAATCTGCTGGGACCTTTCCTGAATCCAGGGAGTTTTGGAAAATTACCACCAATGCATCCGCAATCCCTACCACTACTTCTTTCAAGACCCTAGGATGTAAGCCATCAGGTCCAGGGGACTTATCTGCCTTAAGTCCCATTATCTTACCGAGTACCACCTCCTTAGTGATTTTATTCGTGTTTAGCTCCTTCCCCCCTCCCCCCCATAGCCCCCTGTTTGTCCAGTATTGGGATATTTTTAGTGTCCTCTACTGTAAAGACTGATACAAAATATTTCTTCAGCGTATTTGCCATCTCCATGTTCCCCACTACTAATTTCCCGGTCTCGTCCTCTAAGGGACCAACATTCACTTTAGCCACCCTTTTTCTTTTTATATAACTGTAGAAACTCTTGCTATATGTTTTTATATTTTTTGCTAGTTTACTTTCATAATCTATCTTCCCTTTCTTAATTAATGTTTTAGTTATTCTTTGCTGGCTTTTAAATGCTTCCCACTCTTCTATCCTCCCACTAGATTTGGCTACTTTATATGCTCTTGTTTTCAGTCAGATACTATCCTTTCTTACTTTACTTAGCCACGGATGGCTGTCTTTTCTTTTATGCCCCTTTTTCCTCAGTGGAATATATTTTTCTTGAAAGTTGTGAAATATCTCCTTGAATGTACACCACTGCTCCTGTACCGTTTTACACCTTAATCTATTTTCCCAGTCCACTTTAGTCAACTCTGCTCTCATACCTTCATAGTCTCCTTTTATTTAAGCTTAGTACGCTGGTTTGAGATCCAACTTTCTCACCCTCCAACTGAATTTGGAATTCAACCATGTTATGGTCACTCATTCCAAGGGGATCCTTTACTAGGACATTTTTTATTAATCCTGTCTCATTACACAGGACCAGATCTAAGATTGCCTGCCCCTGGTTGGTTCAGTAACATACTGCTCAAGGAACCCGTCCCTAATGCACTCTATGAACTCTTCCTCAAGGCTGCCCTGCCCAATTTGATTTGTCCAGTCAATATGAAAGTTAAAATCTCCCATGATTATAGCTGTTCCCTTATTACAAGCCCCAACTATTTCCTGATTTATACTCCGACCAGTAGAGTTGCAACTGTTAGGAGGCCTATCGACTGCACCCACTAGTGACTTTTTCCCCTTATTATTCCTTATTTCCACCCAAACCGTTTCACTATCCTGATCCTTTGACCCAATATCATTTCTCACTATTGCAGTGATTCCATCCTTTATTAACACAGCCACCCCACCTCCTTTTCCTTCCTGTCTGTCCTTCCTAATAGTCAAATACCCCTGGATGTTTAGTTCCCAGTCATGTTCACCCTGCAGCCATGTCTCCGTAATGGCCACCAGATCATACCCATGTGTAGTTATTTGTACCGTCAACTCATCTATTTTGTTATGAATGCTGCGTGCATTCAGATAAAGAACTTTTAAATATGTTTTGTGAGAATTTATTCCTGCTTTTACCCCCTTTGCTACTTTATCTTTATTATCTTTATATATTCTGTCCCTGACACGCTCTGGTTTTTAATTCCCCCACTGCTACCTTGCTCTATTGCCTTCTCCGCTGACATTTTTATTTTTTGTTCTCGTGAAACCTCCCCCCCCCCCCCGCCACTAATTAGTTTAAAGCCCTCTCTACAGCCCTAGTTATTTGATTCACCAGGATTCAAGTCCCAGCACTGGCCAAGTGAAGTCC
The DNA here is from genome assembly GCF_052327205.1 of Somniosus microcephalus. Classification (NCBI taxonomy): domain Eukaryota; kingdom Metazoa; phylum Chordata; class Chondrichthyes; order Squaliformes; family Somniosidae; genus Somniosus; species Somniosus microcephalus. The sequence continues at coordinate 517,581 of NW_028225235.1, read as the reverse complement.
ATCCCAAAGGAACAGCTCTCTCCTGTCCCAGTACTGGTGCCAGTGTCCCAAGAAGCAAAACCCATTTCTCCCACACCAGTCTTTGAGCCACGCATTTAACTCTCTGATTTACTTACCCTAGCTAAATTTGCTCGTGAGGGCAGGTACAGCACGGGTTAGATACAGAGTAAAGCTCCCTCTACACTGTCCCATCAAACAATCCCAGGGCAGGTACAGCACAGGTTAGATATACAATAAAGCTCCCTCTACACTGTCCCATCAAACACTCTCAGGGCAGGTACAGCACAGGTCAGACACAGAGTAAAGCTCCCTCTACACTTTCCCATCAAACACTCCCAGGGCAGGTACAGCACGGGTTAGATACAGAGTAAAGTGCCCTCTACACTGTCCCATCAAACACTCCCAGGGCAGGTACAGCACGGGTTAGATACAGAACATAAGAACATACGAAATAGGAGCAGGAGTAGGCCAATCGGCCCCTCGAGCCTGCTCCGCCATTCAATAAGATCATGGCTGATCTGATCCTAACCGCCAATCTACTATCACAGAACCATCTCCTGAATCTAACAGAATTAGACACACGAAATAGGAGCAGGATCAGGCTACACAGCCCCTGGACCCGCTCCGCTACCCACAGGGCCATGACCGATCCGAACCTAGACTCATGTCCAAATTCCTGCCCGCTCCCCGTAACCCTTAATTCCCTTTACTTCTAGGAAACTGTCTATTTCTGTTTTAAATTTATGTAATGATGTAGCTTCTACAGCTTTTTGGGGCAGCACATTCCATGGACCTACCACCCTCTGAGTGAAGTAGTTCCTCCTCATCTCAGTTTTGAAAGAGCTGCCCCTTATTCTAAGACTATGCCCCCTAGTTCTAGTCTCACCCATCATCGGGAACATCCTCCCCACATCCACCCGATCCAACCCCTTCACAATTGTAGTGTCTGTGTGTTGATGGAGACACAGAAGACAGGAGTTGGTTCATAGGTGTTTACTAAGCAAAGTCTGGAGGGGTACTAACGGATATAACACAATATACAGGCTTATATAGCCCGAGTGGCCATTACCGGCATTACAGCACACATGGGGCTCTTAAAGGCACATACACTACAATTCCTCCCCTTTTAGCTAACCAGTACATCATATTTTAAGTAATTATTAATTACATATTATAAGAAAAATAATATACACATTGCTGTAGTTAATTAATTATAAGTCAGTCTCTCTGGAGGCTTCCTGACTCGGTCTGGATAACGCCTCGGTGGTGTAGTAGGTTCTTTTGGCAAGGTTGATTCGGCTTGAATGCCAGTGTCGGGTTCATCGGGTTCCAGTATCACCGGATCGGAGGTAGATATGGGTATCTCTACTTCATCGTTAGGCGTATAGAGTTGTGGTGTAGGTTGTCCCTTTTCGGATGACTCTATGATTTGGTCAGCATGGCGCCTTATTATGCTTTCTCCGATGTCCACGGTATACATCAGTGGTCCTAGTCGTGTGCAGATTGTTCCAGGCTGCCATTTCTCGGTACGGTAGTCCCGGGCCAAAACTTGTTGACCTATCTGGAAGGTTCTAGTTGGCCTTTCATTCATGCCTTGAAACTGCCGGTTCTCCACGTCCCTTCTGATGTTGGGCTTGAACAAATCCAGCCGGCATCTTAGGTTTCTATTGAAGAACATCATGGCGGGAGTTTGGTTGGTAACCATATGTGTTGCATTCCTGTATGCGAACAAGAAGTTATCCACCTTGTGCTGAAGTTTTATGTCTTCATTACCCATGGCCTTTATGGCCTTCTTGAATGTCTGGACAAACCTTTCAGCCAATCCATTGCTGGCGGGATGGTATGGGGCGGACGTGTAGTGCTTAACCCCATTGTTTTTTTAAGAACTTCCTGAATTCTTCGGACACAAATTGCAGTCCATTATCAGAACAGATCTGTTCCGGCAGCCCATTCCTGGCAAATATGGTTGTTAATACTGTGATGGTTTTTTCCGTGGTGGTGGAGGACATCTTTATTACTTCCGGCCACTTGGAGTGTGCATCAACCGTGATTAAGAACATTGAGTCCATAAATGGACCAGCAAAGTCGATGTGTACCCTTTTCCAGAGAGATGAGGGCCACTCCCATGGATGTAGAGGGGCTTGTGGTGGAGCGTTTTGGACCTTCTGGCATCCTAGGCAGCTCTTGGTCATTTCTTCGATGTCTCCATCGATACCTGGCCACCATACAAACGCCCTGGCTAGGTTCTTCATTTTCACTCCACCCAGATGCCCCTCGTGAAGCACCTTTAGCACTTTATCCTGGAGTTTGGGTGGAATCACCACTCTGGATCCACACATCAAGGTTCCTCGGCATACTGACAGCTGTTCTCTTCTTTGCGAGAATGCTGACAACAGTAGTTCGCCATGTGCTGGCCATCCCTTCACTGTTAAATCGTAGACCCGTGAGAGAGTCGGGTCATTTCTCGTCTCCCTTTCAATGGCAGAATTTGTTACTAGTAGACATTCCACTATGGTAGAGTGGAACATCTCTACTGGGTCTACTGTAGGTGCCTCTTCTAACGTTGGCAACGGTAGGCGCGGTAAACTGTCAGCATTCCCATGCTGTTTTGATCCTTTGTATTCTATGTTGTATTGGTGTGCCCCTAGAAAAAGGGACCACCTCTGTAGCCTTTGCGCTGTCATAATGGGAACACCCTTTTTAGGGTTGAATATGGAGACGAGGGGTTGATGGTCAGTCAACAAGGTAAATTTTTGGCCGTGTAGGTAATGGTTGAATTTCTTCACTCCCCATACCAGGCTGAGTGCTTCCCTGTTGATTTGGGCATAGTTACGCTCAGCTGAGTTTAATGAGCGTGACGCAAAAGCTATCGGCCGTTCTGAGCCATCAGGGAATTTATGGGATAATACTGCTCCTATGCCGTAAGGGGATGCATCGCATGCCAGTCTGATTGGCAGTGATGGGTTGTAATGAGCCAAAACTTCTTCGGATGTGATTAAGTCTTTGCATTTATGGAAGGCATGTTTACAGTCTTCGTTCCATTTCCCAATCACTCCTGTTTGTAGAAGTTCATTAAGAGGGTGTAGAAGAGTTGATAAGTTCGGTAAAAATTTATGATTTATTAATCCCAGGAACGACCTTAATTGTGAAACATTTTCAGGTGCTGGGGCTTTTATGACCGCTTCAATTTTTTCAGGTGACTTATGCAACCCTTCATTATTAATTATGTGGCCACAATATGATATCTGATTTTGGAAAAATTCGCACTTGGGGCGATTTGCTCGTAGGCCCCGTTCTTTCAGCCTAGTGAGCACCTGCTCCAAATTGGCAAGGTGCTCGTTGTCGTTTTCTCCTGTTACAAGGATGTCGTCTAGGTAGCATTGAGTCCCCAGAATCCCTTGCAGGACTTGCTCCATAGCTCTTTGCCAGATAGCTGGAACTGATGCTACTCCAAAAACCAGTCGATTGTACTGGTACATGCCTTTGTGTGTGTTTATCGTGAGATACTTTTTAGAGGCCTCCTCAACCTCCATCTGTAGATATGCCTGTGCCAAGTCAATTTTGGTGAAACGTTTCCCTCCGGATAGTGAGGCAAAAATATCTTCTATCCTTGGAAGAGGATACTGTACTGTGTGAAGGACCGGGTTTACAGTCACCTTGAAGTCTCCACAGATGCGAATTTTTCTCTGTTCTTCAGATTTATCATTATTCAATGCTTTTTTCATGACTGGAACGATGGGTGTTGCCCACTCGCTCCAATCTATTGTGGATAATACGCCTGCCTTTTCCAAATTCTCCAGCTCTGCCTCGACTGCTGGACGAATTGCGTATGGCACCGGTCTTGCCTTAAAAAAATTGGGAATTGCTGCATCTTCCACTTCTTTTGAGGCGGTGATGCCTTTCAAGGTTCCTAGTTTCTCCTGAAACACTTCTTTGGCGTTGGCCAAGATGTCTTTTAATCATTCAGGTATGATGTCATCAGTCTTTTTTCTTACTGGTCACCGTCAGTGCCTGAATGGAGTGCCAGTCTAAACGTATCTTTCTGATCCATTCACGTCCCAACAACGGTGGACCACCATCTTGTAGAATGTATAAATACAACTTTTGTATTTCTTTGCCGTTGTATACAACAGGCACCCTTATTTTTCCTTTGGGGTATACTTTCTGCCCCGTATATGTTTTTAAGATAATGGATGTGTCTTTTAGAGGTATATGTGAAAATAGCCTCTCGTAATCCCGTCGATTTATTACGGTTAGAGCTGATCCTGTATCTAGCTCCATTTTAACTGGGGACCCTGCTATCGTGAGGGTAACCCAAATGGTTTGGTAATCATCTTTGGCAAGTACATTATGTAATTTGAGACAGCTTAGTCTCTTGTTTTCGGAGTCGCGATCGCTCTTCTGGTCTTTGGAGCTACTGTCCATCATCATTTGTACCTTCCTGTACTTTCCTTTATTGATTTTTTTTTTTCTGTCCGTGGATTTATTTTGCCCAGATCGGCATACCCGTGCAATGTGTCCAATCTTTCCGCATTGCCTGCATGCTTTGTCCTTGAACCAGCAGTCCTTCTGGTTATGGGTGGATCTGCTGCAGCGATAACATCTTTCGAAACGCTGTGTCATTTCATGGGTGCCGAAGTCGTGTGTGTTTTGTTGTATCTCTGCAGCTCCTCTTGCTGCTGCTTCGTATGATACAGCCATACTGAAAGCTTTGTCCAATGCTGAATCTTTTTCAGAAAGCAGCCTTTTTTGTGTTCCTTCACTTAAGAGACCGCAAACGAATTTGTCTCGAAGATAATCTGCTAGTCCTGCCCTGAATTGGCAGTACTTTGATAGCTTTCTTAATTCGGTCAGGTAATCAGCATTACTTTCATTCTTGTGTTGATTTCTCTTGAAGAATTTGAATCGTTCCGCTATCAGCAGCGGTGTTGGGTTTAAGTGCTCCTGCAGGGTATCAACAATTTATTTAAAATTCTTGTCCTTTGGTTTGGCTGGAGTGATTAAATTTTGTAACAGCCCGTATGTCTTTGCGCCCATTAGGTTCAGCAGTACTGAAGCTTTTTTTCATCTTCTATTCCATTTGCAGTGCAATATACCTCTACTCTTTCCACGTATGTGGTCCAATCCTCTATTTCACTATCAAAAGCATCAATATTGCCAGACTTAGGCATTTCAGAAAAGATATGGCGCTTCCCGCGCTTTTCTTTCTTTTCTGCAGCAAAGATATGGCGTTTCCCGCACTTTCCCGCCGCTGCTGCCGATGACAACGCTGTTTCCCGCGATTCCCGTTCTTTTTTTTTAAATTTATTTACAGTTGGAGACTCGTTCCCGCGGAACTTTCTCTCCAGGTCTGAACGCTGACCTGCTTGCCGCGCCGGCCATCTCCCGAGTGCTCCCTCCCAGTCCGTTATTGCTTGCCTCCGATTTTGCTGCCTGTCTCAGCTGTAGAGCCAGCCGCTGGAGCCCCAGCCTGACGCCCAGGAAGGATTAGCGCAGTACCTGACACCAGCTTGGCCAGCTGGTGAAACCACAGCTTCTCTCACTTTCTTGAGTCTTCTGGACGCCCGAGGAATCGATGTCCTTGAGGTGCTGCCGAATTGCAGGTAAGTCCGTTTCCACTTCGTCGCCACTGTAGTGTCCGTGTGTTGATAAAGACACTGAAGACAGGAGTTGGTTCATAGGTGTTTACTAAGCAAAGTCTGGGGGGGGGTTCTAACGGATATACACAATATACAGGCTTATATAGCCTGAGTGGCCATTACCGGCATTACAGCACACCTGGGGCTCTTAAAGGCACATACACTACACCAACTTGATGGAGTTTTTTGATGAGGTAACAGAGGGGGTTGATGAGGGCACTGCGGTTGACGTGGTGCGCATGAGTTTCCAAAAGGCGTTCGACAAAGTGCCACATAATAGGCTTACCAGCAAAGTTGAAGCCCATGGAGTAAAAGGGACAGTGGCTGCATGGATAGGGAATTGGCTAAGTGACAGGAAACAGTGAGTAGTGGTGAATGGTTGTTTTTCAGACTGGAGGAAGGTACACAGTGGTGTTCCCCAGGGGTCGGTTCTAGGACCACGACTTTTCTTGATCTATATTAAAGACTTGGATGTGGGTGTACGAGGCACAATTTCAAAATTTGCAGATGACACAGAACTTGGAAGTATAGTGAACAATGAGGAAGATAGTGATAGACTTCAAGTGGACATAGACAGGCTGGTGGAATGGGCGGACACGTGGCAGATTAAATTTAATGCAGAAAAGTGTGAAGTGATACATTTTGGTAGAAAGAATGAGGAGAGGAAATCTAAACTAAAGGGTACAATCCTAAAGTGGGTGCACGAACAGAGAGACCTGGGGGTATATGTGCACAAATCATTGAAGGTGGCAGGGCAGGTTGAGAAAGCAGTTAAAAAAGCTGATGGAAACCTGGGCTTCATGAATAGAGGTATAGAGTACAAAAGTGTTGAAATTATGATGAAACTGTATAAAACACTAGTTTGGCCTCAACTGGAGTATTGTGTCCAATCCTGGGCACCGCACTTTAGGAAGGATGTGAAGGGCTTAGAGAGGGTGCAGAAAAGATTTACGAGAATGATTCCAGGGATGAGGGGCTTCAGTTACATTGATAGATTGGAGAAGCTGGTGTTGTTCTCCTTGGAGCAGAGAAGATTGAGAGGAGATTTGATAGAGGTGTTCAAATTCAAGAGGGGTCTGGACAGAGTAGATAGAGAGAAACTCTTCCAATTGGCAGAGGGGTCGAGAACCAGAGGACACAGATTTAAGGTGATTGACAGAAGAACCAAAGGCGACATGAGGAAAAACTTTTTTACGCAGCGAGTGGTTAGGATCTGGAATGCACTGCCTGAGAGGATGGTGGAGGCAGATTCAATCACCGCTTTCAAAAGGGAATTGGATAAGTACCTGAAAGAGAAATATTGCAGGACCTCAGATTCCTGAGGCAGGAGGGACCAGTTCTGGGGCAGGAGGGACCTGTCCAAGGTGGACAGGTTGCACCTCAACAGAGCTGGGACCAATGTCCTCATGAGACGGTTAACTAGTGCTGTGGGGGAGGGTTTAAATTAATTAGACAGGGGGATGGGCACCATGATGAAACATTAGAGAGGAGAAACAAGGTGAAGAGAGGACTGGGAGAGACAAGTAGCACTAGAGGGACAGAATTGCTGGTCATCTTCCAAAATTCGATAGACTCTGGAACAGTACCCATGGATTGGCGGGTAGCTAATGTTACCCCACTGTTCAAAAAAGGTGGTAGAGAGAAAACGGGGAATTACAGACCGGTAAGTCTGACATCGGTAGTGGGGAAAATGCTAGAGTCCATTATAAAGGATGTAATAGCAGAGCACTTGGAAAACAGTGACAGGATCGGACAAAGTCAACATGGATTTACAAAAGGTAAATCGTGCTTGACTAATCTACTGGAATTTTTTGAGGATGTAACTGGTAGAATAGATAAGGAAGAACCAGTAGATGTGGTGTATTTGGACTTTCAGAAGGCTTCTGATAAGGTCCCACATAAGAGATTAGTGTGTAAAGTTAAAGCACATGGGATTGGGGGCAAGGTATTGACTTGGATAAAGAACTGGTTGGCAGACAGGAAGCAAAGAGTTAGAAACATAGAAACATAGAAGATAGGAGTAGGCCATTCGGCCCCTTGAGCCTGCTCCGCCATTTAATGAGATCATGGCTGATCATCCAAATTCAGTACCCTGTCCCTGCCTTCTCTCCATATCCCTTGATCCCTTTAGCCTTAAGAAATATATCCAATTCCTTCTTGAATATATTTAATCAATTGGCCTCTACTGCCTTCTGTGGTAGAGAATTCCACAGGTTCACCACTCTCTGGGTGAAGAAATTCTTCCTCATCTCATCTTCCTCATTCCCCATATGCAGCAAGACCTGGACAACATTCAGACTTGGGCTGACAAGTAACATTCGCACCACACAAGTGCCAGGCAATGACCATCTCCAACAAGCGAGACTCTAACCATCTCCCCTTGACATTCAATGGCATTTCCATCGCTGAAACCCCCACTATCAACATCCTGGGGGGTTACCATTGATCAGAAACTGAACTGGACCAGCCATATAAATACTGTGGCTACAAGAGCAGGCCAGAGGCTGGGAATTCTGCGGCGAGTGTCTCACCTCCTGACTCCCCAAAGCCTTTCCACCATCTACAAGGCACAAGTCAAGCACAAGATGCACAGGGCAGCACGGTGGCATAGTGGTTAGCACTGTTGCCTCACAGCGCCAGGGACCCGGGTTCGAATCCGGCCTCGGGTGACTGTCTGTGTGGAGTTTGCACATTCTCCCCGTGTTTGCATGGGTTTCCTCCGGGTGCTCCGGTTTCCTCCCACAGTCCAAAGATGTGCGGGTTAGGTTGATTGGCTATGATAAATCGACCCTTAGTGTTAGGGGGATTAAATACGTGGGGATAGGGTGGGATATGTGTTGGTGTAGGGGTTACGGGGATCGGGTGGGATATGTGTCGGTGCAGGCTCGATGGGCCGAAATGGCCTCTATCTGCACTGTGGGGTTTCTGTAATTCTGTAAAAAAAAAAGTCAGGAGTGTGATGGAATACTCTCCACTTGCCTGGATGAGTGCAGCTCCAACAACACTCAAGAAGCTCGACACCATTCAGGATAAAGCAGCCCGCTTGATTGGCACTCCATCCACCACCTTCAACATTCACTCCCTCCACCACCGGCGCACTGTGGCTGCAGTGTGTACCATCTACAAGATGCACTGCAGCAACTCGCCAAAGCTCCTTCAACAGCACCTTCCAAACTCGCGACCTCTACCACTTAGAAGGACAAGGGCAGCAGACGCATGGGAACATCACCACCTACAAGTTCCCCTCCAAGCCACACACCATCCTGACTTGGACCTGTATCGACGTTCCTTCACTGTCGCTGGGCCAAAATCCTGGAACTCCCTAACAGCATTGTGGGTGTACCTACACCATATGGACTGCAGCGGTTCAAGAAGGCAGCTCACCACCATCTTCTCAAGGGCAATTAGGGATGGGCACTAAATGCAGGCCTAGCCAGCCAGCGACGCCCACATCCCATCAATGAATTTTTAAAAAAGTCCTAAATGGCCTACCCCTTATCCTTAGACTGTGACCCCTGGTCCTGGACTCCCCGACCATCGGGAACATCCTTCCTGCATCTCGTCTGTCTAGTCTTGTTAGAATTTTATAAGTTTCAATGAGATCCCCTCTCATTCTTCTAAACTCCAGCGAATAAGTCCAATCGACCCAATCTCTCCTCATACGTCATTCCTGCTATCCCAGGTATCAGCCTGGTGAATCTTCGCTGCACTCCCTCCATGGCAAGAATATCCTTCCTCAGATAAGGCAAACAAAACTGCACACAATACTCAAGGTGTGGTCTCGCCAAGGCCCTGTACAACTGCAGCAAGACATCCTTGTTCCTGTACGCAAACCCTCTCGCTACGAAGGCCAACATACCATTTGCCTTCTTAACCGCCTGCTTCACCTGCATGCTTACCTTCAGCGACTGGTGAACCAGGACCAGTACAAGATAAATTAAGGCGATACTTAGTACAACTAAATCAGGAGGTACACGCACTAAATAAAGATGTAAGGAACCAACAAAAGATTAAAGATGTAGAAAGGCAGAATGCTGGACTTAAACCAGACGAGTTGCCCAGAATAGGTCAACAAGTAATGACGCAAGTTATCGGAAGAAAGGGAATGGGGCCCCGTTGAATGGGGCCATATACTGTATTAATGACAAGTGATACGTGTGTTTGTCTACAGGAACCGATGGGTATGCGATGGAAGCAATGGACCCAGGTGAAACCATTTAACACTAAAGACCCCCATTCTACCCTCTCCTCTAGGGGAAAGAGCTTGGAAGACTGTTTAAATTACAGATAAACATGGATCCAGTCGACCCTTTATATCAGAGGGTCCGTCTCGGGGAGGAGCAGCTCTCCCGGTTTACCCTTACACCTGAGAACTCATTTTTAATGTGGAAGCAAGTCATCCTCGGTTCCGAGGGACTGCCTAAGAAGAAAGAAGAAGATATAATTGGAGTAAGACTTCTTTACTCCTGTACTCAAATCCTCTTGTAATGAAGGCCAGCATACCATTTGCCTTCTTAACTGCCTTTCACGACCACCAGATGTCCCAAAGCGCTTTACAGCCAATGAAGTACTTTTGAAGTGTAGTCACTGTTGTAATGTGGGAAACGCAGCAGCCAATTGGCGCACAGCAAGCTCCCACAAACAGCAATGTGATAATGACCAGATAATGTTTTTTCATTATGTTGATTGAGGGATAAATATTGGGCTCAAAACACCGGGGATAACTTCTTAGAAATAGCACCACGGGATCTTTTACGTCCACCTGAGGGGGCAGACGGGGGCCTCGGTTTAACGTCTCATCCGTAGGACAGCACCTTCGACACTGCAGCACTCCTTCATTACTGCCCCTCCGACAGTGCGGCACTCCCTCAGTACTGACCCTCCGACAATGCAGCGCACCCGCAGCACTGCCCCGCCGACAGTGCTGCGCTCCCTCAGTACTACCCCTCCGACAGTGCGGACCTCCCTCAGTACCGCCCCTCCGACAGTGTGGCGTTCCCTCAGTACTGCCCCTCCGACAGTGCGGCGCTCCCTCAGTACTGCCCCTCCGACAGCGCGGCACTCCCTCAGTACTGCCCCTCCGACAGTGCGGACCTCCCTCAGTACCGCCCCTCCGACAGTGCGGCGTTCCCTCAGCACTGCCCCTCCGACAGTGTGGCGTTCCCTCAGTACTGCCCCTCCGACAGTGCGGCACTCCCTCAGTACTGCCCCTCCGACAGTGTGGCGTTCCCTCAGTACTGCCCCTCTGACAGTGCGGCGCTCCCTCAGTACTGCCTCTCCGACAGTGCGGAGCCCGTACTGCCCCTCCGACAGTGCGGAGCTCCTTCAGTACTTCCCCTCCGACAGTGCAGAGCTCCCTCAGTACTGCCCCTCCGACAGTGCGGCGCTCCCTCACTACTGCCCCTCCAACAGCGCGGAGCTCCCTCAGTACTGCCCCTCCGACAGCGCGGCACTCCCTCAGTACTGACCCTCCGACAATGCAGCGCACCCGCAGCACTGCCCCGCCGACAGTGCTGCGCTCACTCAGTACTACCCCTCCGACAGCGCGGAGCTCCCTCAGTACTGCCCCTCCCTCAGTACTGCCCCTCCGACAGTGCGGCGCTCCCTCAGCACTGCCCCTCCGACAGTGTGGCGTTCCCTCAGTACTGCCCCTCCGACAGTGCGGCGCTCCCTCAGTACTGCCCCTCCGACAGCGCGGCACTCCCTCAGTACTGCCCCTCCGACAGTGCGGCACTCCCTCAGTACTGCCCCTCCGACAGCGCGGCGCTCCCTCAGTACTGCCCCTCCGACAGTGCGGCGCTCCCTCAGTACTGCCCCTCCGACAGCGCGGCACTCCCTCAGTACTGCCCCTCCGACAGTGCGGCACTCCCTCAGTACTGCCCCTCCGACAGTGCGGCGCTCCCTCAGTACTGCCCCTCCGACAGTGCGGCGCTCCCTCAGTACTGCCCCTCCGACAGTGCGGACCTCCCTCAGTACCGCCCCTCCGACAGTGCGGCATTCCCTCAGCACTGCCCCTCCGACAGTGTGGCGTTCCCTCAGTACTGTCCCTCCGACAGTGCGGCACTCCCTCAGTACTGCCCCTCCGACAGTGTGGCGTTCCCTCAGTACTGCCCCTCTGACAGTGCGGCGCTCCCTCAGTACCGCCCCTCCGACAGTGCGGCGCTCCCTCAGTACTGCCACTCCAACAGTGCGGCGCTCCCTCAGTACCGCCCCTCCGACAGTGTGGCGCTCCCTCAGTACTGCTCCTCCGACAGTGCAGAGCTCCCTCAGCACCACACTGGAGTTTTAGCCTCGCTTTATGTGCTCAAGTCCCTGGAGCGGCCCCTCTCCCAGATTCCAGCCCCAGCTCTGTGCTGACTGAGCTGCTCTCACCTGGGGACAGCGCGTCACAATCGGCCCCAGCGCACCTGAGCTGGAGAGGAGGCCCCGCCCCCTTGCCGCGCCGCCATTGGTTGGAGGACCAGGCCGCCCAGTTCAGACCTCCCACCTGAGCCCTCTTCCTATTGGTCAGCGCTCCCGTCAGTCAGAATCACATTGCTGCGGCTCACTCCGCCCCCCCCCCGCGCGGCTCAATCCGCTCCGTTCGGTGTCCGCGGAGGTCCCGCCCGACTCTCAGGTTTGGTTTTTCTGGTATTTTACTTTATAATCTCGCTCTCCGCTCCCCCCTCACCTCGATTTAAATCGATTCCCCAACACGTGACTTTACCCCGGCCGCTGATTCCGCCACTTTCCCGGGCCCGGCCGACCGTTTGCTCCACGGAGGCCCCGCGCAGGCGCACTGGCAGCCTCGTGTTGCGCCTGCCCGCGCTGTGATTGGTGCAGGGGAAGGCAAGTGGGCGTTTCCGGCCCCCGGGCCCACGTGGGGGAGTCAAAGGCTGGCTGGAGCGCATGCGCAGCCCGCCTCGCACCGTTGGGAAGCTTTTCCAATATTTTTTTTTGCGAAACAAATTGGAAACACTCATTAATTCCCCCAACCTCCTCCCCTCTAAAGTGCGATTATTATTATTACTGTTTTCCCTCATTTGTGTGGGGTGTCTTTTTTTTACCTTGCGGTGGCGTGCGCCGATCCAACCGACACCAGGGCGTTGCGTGCTGGCGTCAGCGCGTAATCGGAGGGTGGGTGATTGACGCGAGGCGCCCGCCAATCAGGAGCGCGGAAAACGCTGGGAGGACCGGGCGGGCTGACGGTCCTCCAACCAATGGCGGCGCGGGAGGGAGGGGGGCGGGACCTCGGTGGGCTGCAGGCCGCTTTCCTGCATTCATTGTCTGCAGGAGCTGTTAAAGGGAAGGGGGGGGGGGGAAAACCCCAGCTTGTGAGTGTTTATTCCTTTGCATTACCTTTATTGCAAGGCTATTCATCAATTGCATACGTTTAAAAATGAGTGAACCTTTTCTCTTTTCGACTTTTATCCAGAACAAAGAGCCCTGGTGCTGTGAACATTTTGGTGGGCAGCCACTTTTAAAGGGACAAAGACCAGCATTCTTCCTCTCTCTCTCCCTTGTGAGTATTTGTGGTGGGTGAGAGAGGGGGGTGGGGGGGTGAGTCAAAGGGGACTGCGGCCCCTTTTCAACAAAAGAAATTGCTTGGCCATTTAAAGGGGAATGGGTGCCCCCCAGGTATTTAAAGGGGCAGTGCCTCTCCCTTTCTGTATCCTGTAAGAGCAGGGAGGTTCTGCTTGAACTGTACAAAACACCAGTTAGGCCACCGGCTAGAGTGCTGCGTGCAGTTCTGCTCGCCCCGTTGCAGGAAAGATGTGACTGCTCGAGACGGGAGATTTACGAGGATGTTGCCAGAACTAGAGAATTTCAGCTACAAGGAAAGATTGAATACATAGAAACATAGAAGATAACCTACATCCCAGGGTACTTAAGGAAGTGGCCCTAGAAATAGTAGATGCATTGCTGGTCATCTTCCAAAATTCGATAGACTCTGGAACAGTACCCATGGATTGGCGGGTAGCTAATGTTACCCCACTGTTCAAAAAAGGTGGTAGAGAGAAAACGGGGAATTGCAGACCGGTAAGTCTGACATCGGTAGTGGGGAAAATGCTAGAGTCCATTATAAAAGACGTAATAGCAGAGCACCTGGAAAACAGTGACAGGATCGGACAAAGTTAACATGGATTTACAAAAGGTAAATCGTGCTTGACTAATCTACTGGAATTTTTTTGAAGGTGTAACTGGTAAAATAGATAAGGGAGAACCAGTGGATGTGGTGTATTTGGACTTTCAAAAGGCTTTCGATAAGGTCCCGCATAAGAGATAGAAACATAGAAGATAGGAGCAGGAGTAAGCCATTCGGCCCCTCGAGCCTGCTCCGCCATTCAATGCGATCATGGCTGATCATCCAAATTCAGTACCCGGTCCCTGCTTTCTCCCCATACCCCTTGATCCCTTTAGCCTTAAGAAATATATCCAACTCCTTCTTGAATATATTTAATGAATTGGCCTCTACTGCCTTCTGTGGTAGAGAATTCCACAGGTTCACCACTCTCTGAGTGAAGAAATTCCTCCTCATTTCTGTCCTAAAAGGCCTACCCCTTATCCTTAGACTGTGACCCCTGGTTCTGGATTCCCCGACCATCGGGAACATCCTCCCTGCATCTAGTGTGTCCAGTCCTGCCAGAATTTTATAAGTTTCAATGAGATCCCCTCTCATTCTTCTAAACTCCAGCGAGTACAAGCCCAATCGACCCAATCTCTCCTCATACATCATTCCTGCCATCCCAGGTATCAGCCTGGTGAATCTTGGCTGGACTCCTTACATGGCAAGAATATCCTTCCTCAGATAAGGCGACCAAAACTGCACACAATACTCAAGGTGTGGTCTCACCAAGGCCCTGCACAACTGCAGCAAGACATCCTTGTTCCTGTACTCGAACCCTCTCGCTACGAAGGCCAACATACCATTTGCCTTCTAACCCGCCTGCTGCACCTGCATGCTTACCTTCAGCGACTGGTGCACAAGGACACCCAGGTCTCGTTGCACTTCCCCTTCTCCCAATCTATTGCCATTCAGATAATAATCTGCCTTCCTGTTTTTGACACCAAAGTGGATAACCTCACATTTATCCACATTATATTGCATCTGCCATGCTTCTGCCCAATCGCCCAACCTGTCCAAATCATCCTGTAGTTTCTCAGCATCCTCCTCACAGCACACACGCCCACCCAGCTTTGTGTCAACTGCAAATTTGGAGATATTACATCTGGTTCCCTTGTCTAGATCATTAATATATATTGTGAATAACTGGGGTCCAAGGACCAATCCCTGCGGTACCCCACTAGTCACTGCCTGCCACTCGGAAAAAGACCCGTTTATTCCAACTCTTTGCTTCCTGTCTGCCAACCAGTTCTCTATCCAACTCAATACCTTGCCACCAATCCCATGTGCCTTAACTTTACACGCTAATCTCTTATGCGGGACCTTATTGAAAGCCTTCTGAAAGTCCAAATAGACCACATCCACTGGTTCACCCTTATCTGTTTTACTAGTTACATCTCAAAAAATTTCAGTAGATTAGTCAAGCACGATTTACCTTTTGTAAATCCATGTTGACTTTGTCCGATCCTGTCACTGTTTTCCAAGTGCTCTGCTATTACATCTTTTATAATGGACTCTAGCATTTTCCCAATACCGATGTCAGGCTTACCGGTCTGTAATGCCCCGTTTTCTCTCTACCACCTTTTTTGAATAGTGGGGTAACATTAGCTACCCTCCAATCCATGGGTACGCTTCCAGAGTCTATCGAAAACCCAGCAGCTTCTCCTCCATCTCCACTCCAGCTCAAACTGCTGCAACAAAAAGACCTACACAGGCGGCCAGGGACCGACTTCCATCACCTGCAATAAAACTCTTCCCGACAGCCGCTGACTAATGGCGGCCGCAGCACCACAATTCCCCGCGCCCCAGAAACCACTCTATCCAATGCGCTGATTTCCCCGCTGAGAGTGCGCATGCTCCCCGGGGCCACGGGCCATTCTGGGAGCCTGGCTCCTCTCCTTTGTCCCGAGTCGGATTCGGTGGAACCGGCTGAATAAACCGGGAAGCGGCGGCTCGGATGAGGGAGGCGCTGCACCCTGTGTTTTCTGGTGCCGGGGCTCTGGCCGCACGTCCGCCGGGCCCGGCCGCTCTGATTCTGATTGAGGTTTTTGATGAGGTAACAGAGGGTTGATGAGGGCAATGAGGTTAACGTGGAGTACATGGTTTTCCAAAAGGCATTCGACAGCGTGTAAAGTTAAGGCACATGGGATTGGGGGGCAAGGTATTGACTTGGATAGAGAACTGGTTGGCAGACAGAAAGCCAAGAGTTGGAATAAACGGGTCTTTTTCCGAGTGGCAGGCAGTGACTAGTGGGGTACCGCAGGGATCGGTCCATGGACCCCAGCTATTCACAATATATATTAATGATCTGGATGAGGGAACTAGATGTAATATCTCCAAGTTTGCAGACGACACAAAGCTGGGTGGGCGTGTGTGCAGTGAGGAGGATGCCGAGAAACTCCAGTATGATTTGGACAGGTTGGGTGATTGGCCAGAAGTATGGCAGATGCAATATAATGTGGATAAATGCGAGGTTATCCACTTTGGTGTCAAAAACAGGAAGGCAGATTATTATCTGAATGGTAATAGATTGGGAGAAGGGGGAAGTGCAACGAGACCTGGGTGTCCTTGTGCACCAGTCGCTGAAGGTAAGCATGCAGGTGCAGCAGGCAGTTAAGAAGGCAAATGGTATGTTGGCCTTCGTAGCGAGAGGGTTCGAGTACAGGAACAAGGATGTCTTGCTGCAGTTGTACAGGGCCTTGGTGAGACCACATCTTGAGTATTGTGTGCAGTTTTGGTCGCCTTATCTGAGGAAGGATGTTCTTGCCATGGAAGGAGTGCAGCGAAGATTCACCAGGCTGATACCTGGGATAGCAGGAATGACGTATGAGGAGAGATTGGGTCGATTGGACTTGTACTTGCTGGAGTTTAGAAGAATGAGAGGGGATCTCATTGAAACTTATAAAATTCTAACAGGACTAGACAGACTAGATGCAGGAAGGATGTTCCCGATGGTCAGGGATTCCAGAACCAGGGGTCACAGTCTAAGGATAAGGGGTAAGCCATTTAGGACAGAGATGAGGAGGAATTTATTCACCCAGAGAGTGGTGAACCTGTGGAATTCTCTACCACAGAAGGCAGTAGAGGCCAATTCATTAAATATATTCAAGAAGGAGTTAGATATATTTCTTAAGGCTAAAGGGATCAAGGGGTATGGGGAGAAAGCAGGGACAGGGTACTGAATTTGGATGATCAGCCATGGTCTCATTGAATGGTGGAGCAGGCTCAAGGGGCCGAATGGCCTACTCCTGCTCCTATCTTCTATGTTTCTATGTTTCTGTCCTATGAATGTGCCTCCTTATTGTTGCTTCTGCATGCTAACTTCTGAAAGTTAGCATGCAGGTACAGCAAGTAATTAGAAAGGCAAATGGAATTGCCTTTATTGCAAGGGGTATGGAGTATAAAAGTAGGGAAGTTTTCATGCAACTTTACAGGGCGCTGGTGAGACCACACCTGGAGTACTGCGTACAGTTTTGGTCTCCATATTTAGGGAAGGGTGTACTTGCATTAGATGCAGTGCAGAGAAACATAGAAAAATAGGAGCAGGAGTAGGCCATTCAGCCCCTCGAGCCTGCTCCACCGTTCAATATGATCATGGCTGTTCCTCTATCTCAATACCATATTCCCGCTCTCTCCCCATACCCCTTGATACCTTTTGTGTCTAGAAATCTATCCAACTCCTTCTTAAATATATTCAGTGACTTGGCCTCCACAGCCTTCTGTGGTAGAGAATTCCACAGGTTCACCACCCTCCGAGTGAAGAAATTTCTCCGCATCTCAGTCCTAAATGTCCTACCCCGTATCCTGAGACTGTGACCCCTCATTCTAGAGCCCCCAGCCAGGGGAAACATCCTCTCTGCATCCTGTCTGTCTAGTCCTGTCAGAAATGTATACGTTTCAATGAGATCCCCTCTCATTCTTCTAAACTCTAGTGAATACAAGCCTAGTCGACCCAATGTCTCCTCATGCGACAGTCCTGCCAACCCAGGAATCAGTCTGGTGAGCCTTCGCTGCACTCCCTCTATGGCAAGTATATCCTTTCTTAGGTAAGGAGACCAAAAGTGCACACAGTACTCCAGGTGTGGTCTCACCAAGGCCCTGTATAACTGTAGTAAGACATCCTTGCTCCTGTACTCAAATCCTCTTGCAATGAAGGCCAACATACCACTTGCCTTCCTAACTGCTTGCTGCACCTGCATGTTTGCTTTCAGTGACTGGTGTACAAGGACACCCAGGTCCCTTTGTACATCAACATTTCCCAATCTATCACCATTTAAATAATACTCTGCCTTTCTGTTTTTCCTACCGAAGTGGATAACTTCACATTTATCCACTTTATACTGTATCTGTCATGTATTTGCCCACTCACTCAACTTGTCTAAATCGCCTTGAAGCCTCTTTGCATCCTCCTCACCACTCACAATCCCACCTAGTTTCGTGTCATCAGCAAACTTGGAAATATTACATTTGGTTCCCTCATCCAAATCATTGATATATATTGTGAATAGCTGGGGCCCAAGCACTGATCCCTGCGGTACCCCACTAGTCACCGCCTGCCACCCTGAAAAAGACCCATTTATTCCTACTCTCTGTTTCCTGTCTGTTAACCAATTTTCAATCCATGCCAGTATATTACCCCCAATCCCATTGCCTTAATTTTGCACACTAACCTCTTGTGGGACTTTATCAAAGGCCTTTCTGAAAATCCAAATACACCACATCCACCGGTTCTCCATTATCTAGTCTACCAGTTACATCCTCAAAAGGCTCCAGCAGGTTTGTCAAACACGATTTCCCTTTCATAAATCCGTGCTGACTTTGTCTAATCCTGTTGATATTTTCTAAGTGTCCTGTTATCACATCCTTTATAATACTCTTTAGCATTTCCCTACTACTGATGGTAGGCTAACCAACTTGTGCAGCAGCTGGGGCCTGAAAATCAGCTTCACTGCCCCTGGGCTGGGAAAGGGGGACATGAGACAACATTCTCCCTCTTACCCCTTTCTACACTCCTTTTACAGGGTTTTAGAAGTGGAGCATTTACAGACAGGAAGCTCAAACTAAACATCACGTCAAGATCTGACAGAGTCGCTCAATTCATCAGGACCTGAATATCATCGGCCTTTGCACATGGAAGGAGAGAGCAGCGATCACAGCGCAGACAAACCGCACACGTGTTCCGTGTGTGGACTCGCCTTCAGCTGATCGCCTGACCTGGCGAGACACATGCACCGTCACACCGGGGAGAAACCAGGTAAAGGTGGGGATGGTGGGAATGGATTCAGTTGCCCGTCTACGTCAGAAGTTCATCCGCACAGTCACCCCGGGGACAGTCCGTTCACCTGCTCCGTGTGTGGGAAGGGATTCACTTGCACATCCCACCTGCTGAGACACCAGCTTGTCCACACTGGGGAGAGACCCTTTAAATGTTCCGACTGTGGGAAGAGCTTGAAAAGCTCCAGGGCTCTGACCAGACACCAGCGAGTTCACACTGACGAGAGAGCATTTCAATGTTCCAACTGTGGGAAGAGCTTTAAATGCTCCGGGGATCTGAAGGAACACCAGCTTGTTCACACCGATGAGAGACCGTTTACATGTTCTGACTGTGGGAAGAGCTTTAAAAGCCGCTGGGCTCTGACCACACACCAGCGAATTCACACTGGGGAGAGGCCGTGCACCTGCTCCGTGTGTGGAAAGGGATTCACTGATCCATCCAACCTACTGAGACACCAGCTTGTTCACACTGATGAGAGACCGTTTCAATGTTCTGACTGTGGGAAGAGCTTTAAAAGCTCCGGGGATCTGAAGGAACACCAGCTTGTTCACACCGATGAGAGACCGTTTACATGTTCCGACTGTGGGAAGAGTTTTAAAAGGTCCAGGGTTCTGACCAGACACCAGCGAGTTCACACCGGGGAGAGGCCGTTCACCTGCTCTGTGTGTGGAAAGGGATTCACTGATTCATCTAACTTGCTGATACACCAGCGAGTTCACACTGATGAGAGACCCTTTAAATGTTCTGACTGTGGGAAGAGTTTTAAAAGCTCCAAGGTTCTGACCAGACACCAGCGAGTTCACACTGGGGAGAGGCCATTTCCCTGCTCTGTGTGTGGAAAGGGATTCACTGATTCAGCTAACTTGCTGATACACCAGCGAGTTCACACTGATGAGAGACCCTTTACATGTTCTGACTGTGGGAAGAGCTTTAAATACTCCAATAAACTGCTGAGACACCAGCTTGTTCACACTGATGAGAGAGCGTTTACATGTTCTGACTGTGGGAAGAGCTTTAAATACTCCAATCACCTGCTGAGACACCAGCAAGTTCACACTGTTCTGTAGTGCAGGGCCCTGCAGACAGCTGGGGTGACATGAACGTGGAATGGATGAATGTTTTATAAATTCCTGTACTATTGTTTAATCTTTCTAACTGTTGTGCTGATGAGTCTGTTGATTTGACTGTTCATGTTATTTTTTTTCCCTTATCACAGGCAATTGCCTATTAAAAGTCAACCATGTGCCCCCTTTTTAAAGGGGCACAACCAATAAAACCTGTAACATAACAAAAAAAAGTTTAAAGGGAACTTAACAAATGAAATTAAAATTCTATTTTCGGTGGTGATGATGCACGCCAGTCCCTCCGGTACCCACCGGTCGTGGAAGGCCTCCAGTGCGCCGGTGGACTGTTCATTTTATCACATAGAATAGGTCGACAAGTCAAGGCACAACGTCTGGGTGTGAATCTAATAATAACCTCACGGACCGTATAGGTGTGATACCCAGATGGGCTTGTGGTTATAGTCTGGTCACAGATGGACTAAATCCCCTTTACTCACCTCTACAACAGGTGATGGAGATTCACAATCTGCACAGGGTGGGGAAGGAACCTCGGAACAGGATGAGGCCATTCAGCCTCTCGAGCCTATTCCACCATTCAATCAGATCACGGCTAATCCGTATCTCACTCCATCTACCCACCTTGGTTCCGTAATCCTTAATACCCATAACCAACAAATTCTATCATTCTCCATTTTGATATTTTCAGTTGACCCCCAGCCTCAACAGCTTTTTGTGGGAGTGTGATCCAGATTTCCACTACCTTGTGTGTGAAGAAGTGCTTCTTGACATCACCCCTGAACGGTCGAGCTCTAATTTTAAGGTTGTGCCCCCTTGTTCTGGACTCCCCACAGCTCCACCAGAGGAAATAGTTTCTCTCTCTACCCTATCAACTCCTTTAGTCATCTTGAACACCTCATTAGATCACCCCTTAATCTCCTATACTCGAGGGAATACCAGCCCAGTCTGTGCAACCTGTCCTCATAATTTCACCCTGTCAGCTCCGGTATCATTCTGGTGAATCTGTGCTGCGTCCCTCCAAGGCCAGTGTATCCTTCCTGAGGGGCGGGGCCCAGTACGGAACAGGAGGGCAACAGAAAATGCTGGAAATACTCAGCAGGCCAGGCAGCATCCGTGGAGAGAGAAACAGAGTTAACGTTTCAGGTCTGGGACCCTTCATCAGAACTGGAAAAATCTGGAGATGTAACAGATATTAAGCAGGTGCAGAGACGGGGGGGGGGGGTTTAGGAGGGGAGGAAGGAATAGAAAGAACACCCTGTACTTTTGTAAGAGGCAGGAAAGATAAAATGTTGCAAATGTGAATGGCAAAAATCATACTGCATGAAAAATGGGGGCAGGGATAATTATCTGAAATTGTTGACCTCGATGTTGAGTCCGGCAGGCTGTAATTATCCCTGCCCCCATTTTTCATGCAGTATGATTTTTGCCATTCCCATTTGCAACATTTTATCTTTCCTGCCTCTTACAAAAGTACAGGATGTGCTTTCTATTTCTTCCTCCCCTCCTACCCCCCCCCCCTTGTCTCTGCACCTGCTTAATATCTGTTACATCTCCAGCTTTTTCCAGTTCTGATGAAGGGTCCCAGACCTGAAACGTTAACTCTGTTTCTCTCTCCACGGATGCTGCCTGGCCTGCTGAGTATTTCCAGCATTTTCTGTTGTTATTTCAGATTTCCAGCATCCACAGTATTTTGCTATTATAGACATGTCGGAAACACTGGTATGGAAGGTGGCAGCGTCAGAACAGACACAGCGGAGATGGAGAAGCTGATTTTCAGGCCCCTGTTGCTGCACAGGTTGGTTGAAAGAATCAACAGTAATGGCGGCTGCAAACAAGCCCCCGCGCTCCAGAAAGCGCTCCGGCCGCCGTGCTGAGTTGTGGCTGACCCTGCGCATGGGCCCCATGGCCCCACCCTGTCCTGCTCCACAGGTGCCCGGCCTGCACCGCGCATGCTCAGCACACACCCTGCGATCCTGTCAATCATCCTCCTGCGCGCTGGGCCCCTGAGCTCCAGGCTGCCACACGGGGCTTTCTTTGTAAAGTCGGTGTTGGTGAAGAGCCGCAATCAGTGAGGGAAAGTGAGTTTTCCCCCAGATCCGATTGAGATCAGAGTTGGGGAGAGAATAAAGGGGAATCCAAACCTGAGAGTCCGCGGATCCGGGCCCCGAGCAGAGCTTCTTCAGTTTGGTGGAGCGCGCTCCAGTGACACGTGACTCGTGCCCAGGGCCTGATTGATGGGAGCTTGCGACCAATAGGGAGCGAGTGGGGCGGGGCTGGAGGAGCGAGCCGGCGGCGGGTCCTCCAACCAATTGGGGAGCCTGAGGGGCGGGACTAGCGCCGGCTGATTGATCCGCAGGGCAGCGAGTTTCTCCAGTCCCTTGTTCAGGGCCCGGGGCCAGGGGAGGCTGTGGGCCTTTATTCCCCTCATTGGACACAAGGCTCTTTGGCTCACAACACACGGGCTCAGATTGCAATACAGACTTTTTAAATTCATGAATCAAAGGGACAGGGTCTCTCATTCTGTTGTGGAACAGTTCCTGGGACAGACTGTATCTCCCCGTCTCCTCCACACAGGGAATTGTGCTGGTTCAAGGGACCACGATTCTCCTTGTTCTGCGAGTTTGTAATTAACCTTATCCCACATTACAGACTCCAGGAGTTTACCAATAACTTCTCGAGTCTTGGTTATGATCTTCCAGAATTCCCTAGATTCTAGAATGTTCCCCGGGGATCGGAAGGTGTCAAATGTAACCCCGCCATTCAAGAAAGGAGGGCGAGAGAAAACAAGGACCCCTGGGCCAGTTAGCCTGACATCAGTAGTACGTGCAAAAAAGATTCACAAGGATGACACCAGAACTCGGAGGATATACCGATCAGGAAAGGCTGAACAGGCTGGGGGCTCATTTCTCTGGAAAAGAGAAGGCTGAGGGGTGACCAGATAGAGGTCATCAAGAGTATGAAAGGGTTTGATAGGGTAGACGTGGAGAAAATGTTTCTACTTGTCGGGGGAGACCAGAACTCGCAGTCATAAATATCAGATATAAGAGAGAGAAATAGCACCAGAGTAAAGAAAAGTTCAGAAATAGGAGGAATCAGACGGGGCAAAAGCGAGGCAGACTAAGATGTGTTTGGAGGGCATGTGTGTAAATGTACATAGCCTGGTAAATAAGGTTGGTGAGCTGCAGGCACAAGGTGCCACAGGGGACTCTGATATAGGGGCAATAACAGGGACCAGACTCAAAGAAAGGGAGGATTGGGATCTTAATATTCCTGGCTACAAGGTATTCAGGAAAGATAGAGAATGAAAAAGAGAAGGGGTGGCAGTATTGATCAAATAAACTATTACAGCATTGGAGAGGGGTGATGTAGTCAAGGGAGCAAAGGTAGGTTTGAATTCAGGAACAATAGAGGAGCTATTACACTGCTGGGTGTTTACTACAGGCCACCAAATAGTGGGGAGGAGATAGAGGAGCAGATTTGCAGGCAAATTACAGAAAGATGCAAGAATTACAGCGGCACGGTGGCATAGTGGTTAGCACTGTTGCCTCACAGCGCCAGAAACCCGGGTTCGAATCCGGCCTCGGGCGACTGTCTGTGTGGAGTTTGCACATTTTCCCCGTGTTTGCGTGGGTTTTCTCCGGGTGCTCCGGTTTCCTCCCACAGTCCAAAGATGTGCGGGTTAGGTTGATTGGCTATGATAAATTGACCCTTAGTGTTAGGGGGATTAAATACGTGGGGTTACAGGGATAGGGTGGGATATGTGTTGGTGTAGGGGTTACGGGGATTGGGTGGGATATGTGTCGGTGCAGGCTCGATGGGCCGAAATGGCCTCTATCTGCACTGTGGGGTTTCTGTGATTTCTGTGAATTACAGCGTAGTGATAATGGGGGACTTCAATTATGCTAATATAGATAGTAACAGTGTAAAGGGCAAATTGGGGAGGAATCCCTGAAATGTGTACAAGAGAACTTTCTGGATCAGTGTGTTTCCAGCCCAAGGAGGAAGGAAGCAGAGCTGGATCTAGTTCTGGGGAATGAAGTGGGGCGAGTGGAGCGTGTTTCAGTGGGAGAGTATTTGGGGGAACAGTGATCATAATATCATCAGGTTTAGAATGGTTATAGAAAAGGACAAGGAACAATCAAGTGTAAAAATAATTAACTGGAGGAGGGCTAACTGCAGTGAGAGGAAAAGGGATCTGGCCCAGGTGGATTGGAGTCAGAAATTGGGAGGCAAAACAGAAAATGACCAATGGGAGGCCTTCAAAGAGGAGCTGGTTCGGGTACAGAGCAGACACATTCCTATGAGGGGGAAAGGAAGGGCATCCAAAGCTAGAGCTCCCTGGATGACTAAAGATAGAGGTTAAAGTAAGAGAGAAAGAGGAGGTTTATGACAAATGTAAGGTTGATAATACAGTGGGGAATCATGCTGAATATAGAAAGTACAGAGGAGATCTAAACAATGGAATAAGAGGGGCAAAGAGAGAGTCTGAGAACAGATTAGCAGCGAACATAAAAGGGAACCCAAAAGTCTTTTATAAACACTTAACTAGTAAAAGGGCAGTCAAAGGAAGGGAGGGGCTGATTGGGGACCTAAAGGGAGATTGTCTTGTGGAGGCAGAGGGCTGGGCTGAGGGACTAAATGAGAACTTTGCATCTGTCTTCACTGGAGAAGAGGATGCTGCCAATGTAGCAGTAAAGGAGGAGGCCGGAGCGATACTGGATAGGATACAAACAGATAAAGAGGAGGGACTTCAAAGATTGGCAGTCCTCAAAGTAGAAAAGTCACCGGTCCGGATGGGATTTGTCCTCGGTTACTGGGGGAAGTAGGGGTGAAAATTGCGGAGGCTCCGGCCACAATCTTCCAATCCTCCTTGGACATGGGGGTGGTGCCAGAGGACAGGAGGATTGCAAATGTTACAGCCCTGTTTAAAATAGGGGAGAGGGATAAACCCGGCAACTACAGGCCAGTCAGACTAACGTCGGTGGTGGGGAAACTTTTAGAGACAATAATCTGGGACAAAATTCATTGGCCCTTAGAAAACTACCATGGGATTAAAGGGATCAAGGGATATGGGGAGAGTTTGAATAAATGGATCTTTTTCCGAGTGGCAGGCAGTGACGAGTGGGGTACCGCAGGGATCGGTCCTTGGACACCAGCTATTCACAATATATATTAATGATCTAGATGATGGAACTAGATGTAATATCTCCAAGTTTGCAGACGACACAAAGCTGGGTGGGCGTGTGTGTTGTGAGGAGGATGCTAAGAAACTCCAGCATGATTTGGACAGGTTGGGTGATTGGGCAGATGCATGGCAGATGCAGTATAATGTGGATAAATGCAAGGTTACCCACTTTGGTGGCAAAAACAGGAAGGCAGATTATTATCTGAATGGCAATAGATTGGGAGAAGGGGAAGTGCAACGAGACCTGGGCGTCCTTGCGCACCAGTCACTGAAGGTAAGCATGCAGGTGCAGCAGGCGGTTAAGAAGGCAAATGGTATGTTGGCCTTCGTAGCGAGAGGGTTCAAGTACAGGAACAAGGATGTCTTGCTGCAGTTGTACAGGGCCTTGGTGAGACCACACCTTGAGTAGTGTGTGCAGTTTTGGTCACCTTATCTGAGGAAGGATGTTCTTGCCATGGAGGGAGTGCAGCGAAGATTCACCAGACTGATACCTGGGATGGCAGGAATGACGTATGGGGAGAGATTGGGTCGATTGGACTTGTACTCACTGGAGTTCAGAAGAATGAGAGGGGATCTCATCGAAACTTATAAAATTCTAACAGGACTAGACAGACTAGATGCAGGAAGGACGTTCCTGATGGCTGGGGAGTCCAGAACCAGGGGTCACAGTCTAAGGATTAGGGGTAAGCCATTTAGGACGGCGATGAGGAGGAATTTCTTCACCCAGAGAGTGGTGAACCTGTGGAATTCTCAACTACAGAAGGCAGTGGAGGCCAATTCATTAAATATATTCAAGAAGGAGTTAGATATATTTCTTAAGGCTAAAGTGATCAAGGGATATGGGGAGAAGGCAGGGACGGGGTATTGAATTCGGATGATCAGCCATGATCTCATTAAATGGTGGAGCAGGCTCGAGGGGCCGAATGGCCTACTCCTGCTCCTATCGTCTATATTTCTATTACTCTCACTATTACCTCAATGCTAATGAATCGGGGGGAAACTCTCCACTGACTGGAGTCAGACCGACCACAAAGGAAGATGATCTTGGTGGTTGGAGGTCAATCATCACCGCCCCAGGACATCGCTGCAGGAGTTCCTCAGGGCAGTGTCCTCGGCCCAACCCTCTTCAACTGCTTCATCAATGACCTTCCCTCCAACATAAGGTCAGAAGTAGGAATGTTCGCTGATGACTGCACAGTATTCAGTTCCATTTGCAACTCCTCAGATAATGAAACCGTCCATGCCCGCATGTAACAAGACCTGGACAACATTCAGGCTTGGGCTGATAAGTGGCAGGTAACATTTGCACCACACAAGGGCCAGGCAATGACTATCTCTGACAAGCGAGTGTCTAATCACCGCCCCTTGACATTCAACGGCATTCCCATCGCTGAATCCCCCACCATCAACATCCTGGGGGTCACCATTGACCAGAAACTTAACTGGACCAGCCACATAAATACTGTGGTTACAAGAGCAGGTCACAGGCTAGGTATTCTGCAGTGAGTGTCTCACCTCCTGACTCCCCAAAGCCTTTCCACCATCTACAAGGCACAAGTCAGGAGTGTGATGGAATACTCTCCACTTGTCTGGATGAGTGCAGCTCCAACAACACTCAAGAAGCTCAACACCACCCAAGACAAAGCAGCCCGCTTGATTGGCACCCCATCCACCACCTTAAACATTCACTCCCTCCACCACCGGTGCACCGTGGCTGCAGTGTGTACCATCTACAAGATGCACAGCAGCAACTCGCCAAGGCTTCTTCGGCAGCACCTCCCAAACCGACAACCTCGTCTACCTGGAAGAACAAGGACAGCAGGTGCATGGGAACACCTGATAGAATACACAGATCCCTGAAGGCAGCAGGACAGGCAGAAAAGGTGGTTAAAAAGGCTTATGGGATACTTGCCTTCATCAGCCGAGGCATAGAATATAAGAGCAGGGAGGTGATGATGGAGCTGTACAAAACGCTAGTTAGGCCACAGCTGGAATACTGTGCAGTTCTGCTCGCCACACTATAGGAAGGATGTGATTGCATTGGAGAGGGTGCAGAGGAGATTCACCAGGATGTTACCTGGGCTGGAGCGCTTCAGCTATGAAGAGAGACTGGACAGACTGAGGTTGTTTTCCTTAGAGCAGAGAAGGCTGAGGGGGAACCTGATTGAGGTGCACAAAATTTTGAGGGGCATAGATAGGGTAGATAGAAAGGAACTTTTCCCCTTAGTAGAGGGGTCAATAACCATTAGTTTCAAGGTAAGGGGCAGGAGGTTTAGAGGGGATTTGAGGAAAAACTTTTTTCCCCAGAGGGTGGTTGGAATCTGGAACTCACTGCCTGAAAGCATGGTAGAGGCAGGAACTCTCACAACATTCAAGAAGCATTTAGATGAGCACTTGAACCGCCATAGCATACAAGGCTACGGATCAAGTGCTGGAAAATGGGATTAGAATAGACAGGGCTTGATGGCTGGTGTAGACACGATGGGCCGAAGGGCCTCTTTCTGTGCTGTATAACTCTATGACTCTATGACCACCAACTCCAAGTCAAACACCATTCTGACTTGGAAGTATATTGCCATTCCTTCATCGTCACTGGGTCAAAGTCCTGGAACTCCCTCCCTAACAGCGCTGTGGGAGTACCTTCACCACACGGACAGCAGCGGTTCAAGAAGGCGGCACACCACCACCTTCTCAAGGGCAATTAGGGATGGGCAATAAATGCTGGCCTTGCCAGCAACGCCCACATCCCATGAACGAATTTTAAAAAACGTCATCCCATAACACACGTACAAGGGCTCAGTAATGTTTAATTCATCAGAAAAAGACGAAGTACAACAACATACTGGTCAGCTTAACAGAATCTCATCATATTTATGAGGCCACAAACTTAAAATAGTCACTCATAAATCCAGTAATGAATTCAGGAGAAATGTCTTTACCCAGAGAATGGTGAGAATGGGGAACTCGCTACCACAGGGAGTAGTTGTGGGGAAGCCACACAAGGGAGAAAGGAATGGGAGGAGATGTTGATCGGGTTAATTGAAGTAGGGTGGGTGTGGGGCATAAACACCAGCATGGACCAGTTGGGCTGAATGGCCTGTTTCTGTGCTGTACATTCTATGTAACACCATCAACAATCAATCGAAGGGAATCATCAGCACAACAGATTGATAGATTAAACAGCAGTCCAAGAATTTATAAAACATTCATCCATTCCATGTTCATGTCACCCCAGCTGTCTCCAGGGCCCTGTGCTACAGATCAGTGTGAACTCGCTGGTGTCTCTTCAGCTCCCCGGAGCTTTTAAAGCTCTTAGCACAATCAGAGCATTTAAATGGTCTCTCATCAGTGTGAACAAGCTGGTGTCTCAGCAAGGTAGATGAATCAGTGAATCCCTTCCCACACATGGAGCAGGTGAACTCCCTCTCACCAGTGTGAACGTGCTGGTGTTTCTTCAGATCCCCAGAGGTTTTAAAGCTCTTCCCACAGTCAGAGCATTTAAATGGTCTCGCATCGGTGTGAACCAACTGGTGTTGCTTCAGATCCCCAGAGGTTTTAAAGCTCTTCCCACAGTCAGAACATTTAAATAGTCTCTCATCAGTGTGATATTGCTGGTGTCTCAACAGGTTTGATGACTGAGTGAATCCCTTCCCACACACGGAGCAGGTGAACGGTCTCTCATCAGTGTGAACTTGCTGGTGTTTCAACAGGTTGGATGACTGAGTGAATCCCTTCCCACACACAGAGCAGGTGAACGGTCTCTCATCAGTGTGAACTTGCTGGTGTGTCAGCAGGTGGGATGACTGAGTGAATCCCTTCCCACACACGGAGCAGGTGAATGGCCTCTTCCCAGTGTGAACTGGCTGGTGTCTGTTCAGATTCCCGGAGCTTTTAAAGCTCTTCCCACAGACAGAACATGTAAATGGTCTCTGATCGGAGTGAACTCGCTGGTGTCGCTTCAGATCCCCAGAGGTTTTAAAGCTCTTCCCACAGGCAGAACATTTAAATAGTCTCTCATCAGTGTGAACTCGCTGGTGTGTCAGTAGGTGGGATGACCGAGTGAATCTCTTCCCACACATGGAGCAGGTGAACAGTATCTCTCCTGCTCTCTCCAGCTGGTGTCTCTTCAGATCCTGGGACCTTTTAAATCTCTTCCCACAGTCAGAACATTTAATGTGAACAAGCTGGTGTCTCAGGAGGGTGGCAGAATGAGAGAATCGCTTCAAAAACACAGAGCAGGTCAACGGTCTCTCATTGGTGTGGACAAGCTGATGTCTCAGCAGCACGGAGGGTGCAATTAATCCCTTCCCACACACGGAGCGGGTTAAAGGTCTCTCCCTCATGTGATATTGCTGGTGTATCATCGGAGCGGATGACTGAGTGAATCCCTTCTGGAACACGGGGCCGGTGAACGGGCTCTCCTCAGTGTGTAGCCACTGCTGTTGCTTCAGGTACTTGTAGATTTTGAAGCTCTTCCCACACTCAGAACATTTAAAAGGTCTCTCATCAGTGTGAACTCGCTGGTGTGTCAGCAGATTGGAGGAGCAATTGAATCAGGTCCTGATGAATCGAGCGACTCTGTCTGTTCTTGACGTGATGTTCGGTCTGAGCTTCCTTGCTGTAAATGCTCCACTTCTAAAACCCTGTAAAAGGAGTGTAGAAAGGCGTAAGAGGGAGAATGTTGCCTCATGTCCCCCTTTCCCAGCCCAGGGGCAGTGAAGCTGATTTTCAGGCCCCAGCTGCTGCACAGGTTACATACGAACATACGAATTAGGAGCAGGAGTCGGCCACTCGGCCCCTCGAGCCTGCTCCGCCATTCAATAAGATCATGGCTGATCTGATTACTCCACATTTCCACCTACCCCCGATAACCTTTCACCCCCTTGCTTATCAAGAATCTATCTACCTCTGCCTTAAAAATATTCAAAGACTCTGCTTCCACCGCCCTCTGTGGAAGAGAGTTTCAAAGACTCACGACCCTCTGAGAAAAAAATTCTCCTCATCTCTGTCTAAAATGGGTGACCCCTTATTTTTAAACAGTGACCCCTAGTTCTAGATTCTCCCACAAGAGGAAACATCCTCTCCACATCCACCCTGTCCAGACCCCTCAGGATCTTATATGTTTCAATCAAGTCACCTCTTACTCTTCTAAACTCCAGCGGATACAAGCCTAGCCTGTCCAACCTTTCCTCATAAGACAACCCACCCATTCCAGGTATTAGTCTAGTAAACCTTCTCTGAACTGCTTCCAACGCATTTCCATCCTTCCTTAAATAAGGAGACCAATACAGTACACAGTACTCCAGATGTGGTCTCACCAATGCCCTGTATAACTGAAGCATAACCTCCCTACTTTTGTATTCAGTTTCCCTCGCAATAAACAATAACATTCTATTAGCTTTCCTGATTACTTGTTGTACCTGAATACTAACCTTTTGCAATTCATGCATTAGGACACCCAGATCTCTCTGTGTCTCAGAGCTCTACAATCTCTCACCATTTAGATAATATGCTTCTTTTTTATTCTTCCTGCCAAAATGGACAACTTCACATTTTCACACATTATACTCCATTTGCCAGATCTTTGCCCACTCACTTAACTTATCTATATCCCTTTGTAACCTCCTTATGTCCTCTTCACAATTTACTTTCCTACCTATCTTTGTGTCATCAGCAAATTTAGCAACCATGCCATCGGTCCCTTCATCCAAGTCATTTATATAAATTGTCAAAAGTTGAGGTCCCAGCACTGATCCCTGTGGCACACCACTCGTTACATCTTGCCAACCAGAAAATGACCGATTTATGCCTACTCTCTGTTTCCTATTAGCTAGCCAACCTTCTAGCCATGCCAATATGTTACTCTCTAAACCATGAGGTTTTATTTTCCGCAATAACCTTTGATGTGGCACTTCATCAAATGCCTTCTGGAAATCTAAGTACAGTACATCCACCAGTTCCCCTTTATCCACAGCACATGTTACTTCCTCAAAGAACGCCAATAAATTGGTTAAACATGATTTCCCTTTCACAAAACCATGTTGACTCTGCTTGATTACCTTGAACTTTTCCAAGTGCCCTGCTATAACGTCTTTAATAATAGCTTCTATCATCTTCCCTATGACAGATGTTAAGCTAACTGGCCTGTAGTTTCCTGCTTTCTGTCTCCCTCCCTTTTTGAATAAAGGAGTTACATTCGCTATTTTCCAATCTAATGGAACCTTCCCCAAATCTAGGGAATTTTGGAAAATTAAAACCAACGCATCAACTATCTCACTAGCCACTTCTTTTAAGACCCGAGGATGAAGTCCATCAGGACCCGGGGACTTGTCAGCCCGCAGCTCCAACAATTTGCTCAGTACCACTTCCCTGGTGATTGTAATTTTCTTGAGTTCCTCCCTCCCTTCCATTTCCTGATTTACAGCTATTTCTGGGATGTTACTTGAATCCTCTATAGTGAAGACCGATGCAAAATACCTGTTCAATTCAACTGCCATCTCCTTATTCCTGGGCCTTGGGACAGGGTCACTGGCAAGGCTTGGAAGCTAAGCAGAGCCAGGCCTGGTTAGTACCTGGAGGGGTGACCATCAGGGAAGACCAGGTGCAGAAGGTCACGGAAGGAGCCCTGAGGAGGGGCGGTTGGTGAGAAGGTCACGGAAGGAGCCCCGGGAGGGGCGGCTGGTGAGCAGGCCCGGGCGTTGGGCTGAAGATTGTCGGACAGGAGGAATGGTGGAAATGGAATGGCGGCGCGCACAGACGCAGCGGCTTTGCTTCTCCCAGGACGGTGCTATTTACGTTTAATGTTAATGTTATTTGTACTGGACTCATGGGAGCTTGCAAGATCACATTTCGTTGTTCATGTACTTGTGCATTGTACAATGACAATAAAGTTGAATTATTATTATTATTTTCCATTATTAATTCCCCAGTCTCACTTTCTATAGGACCAGTGCTCACTTTGTTAACTCTTTTCTTTTTTAAATATCTATAGAAACTCTTACTATCTGTGTTTATATTTCTAGCTAGCTTTCTCTGGTACTCTCATTTTTCTCTCCTTATTAATCTTTTAGTCATTCTTTGCTGTTTTTTATATTCTGTCCAATCTTCTGACCTGCCAGCCATCTTTGCACAATTATATGCTTTTTCTTTAAGTTTGATACTATCTTTAACTTTTTTAGTTAACCACGGATGGTGGGTCCTCCCCTTGGAATTTTTCTTTCTCGTTGGAATGTATCTATTCTGTGTATTCTGAAATATCCCCTTAAATGTCTGCCACTGCGACTCTATTGACCTCTCCCTTAACCTAATTTGCCTGTTCACTTTAGCTAGCTCTGCTTTCATGCCCTCTTAATTGCCCTTATTTAAGTTTAAAATACTAGTCTTGGACCCACTCTTCTCTCCCTCAAACTGAAGGTAAAATTCAATCATATTATGATCGCTGCTACCTAGGGGCGCCTTCACTATGAGGTCATTAATTAATCCTATCTCACTGCACAATACCAGGTCTAGTATAGCCTGCTCTCTGGTTGGCTCCAGAATGTGCTGTTCTAAGAAACTATCCCGAAAACATTCTATGAACTCCTCATCTAGGTTACCTTTGCCCATCTGATTTTTCCAGTCTATATGTAGATTAAAATCCCCCATGATTATAGCCATACCTTTCTGACAAGCTCCCGTTATTTCTTCCTTTATACTCCATCCTACCGTGTGGTTACTGTCAGGGGGCCTGTACACCACTCCCACAAGTGACTTCTTGCCTTTATCATTTCTCATCTTAACACGCAGGTGCAGCAAGCAATTAGGAAAGCAAATGTTAGTGTTTATTACAAAAGGATTGGAGTATAAGAGTAATGTCTTACCACAACTATATAGGGCCTTGGTGAGACCACACCTGGAGTATTGTGTACAGTTTTGGTCTCCTTACCTAAGGAAGGATATACTTGCCTTAGAGGGAGTGCAACAAAGATTCACCAGACTGATTCCTGGGATGGGGGGATTGTCCTGTGAGGAGAGATTGAGGAGACTGGGCCTATATTCCCATGAATTTTGAAGAATGAGAGGTGATCTCATTGAAACATCTACAATTCTTACAGGGCTTGACAGGGTAGATGCTGGGAGACTGTTTCCCCTGGCTGGGGAGTCTAGAACCAGGGGTCACAGTCTCAGAATAAGGGGTCGGCCATTTAGGACTGAGATGAGGAGAAATTTCTTCACTCAGAGGGTGGTGAATCTTTGGAATTCTCTGCCCCAGAGGGCTGTGGAGGCTCAGTCATTGAGTATATTCAAGGCTGAGATCGATAGATTTTGGGACTCATGGGGAATCAAGGGATATGGGGATCGGGCGGGAAGGTGGGGATGAGGTAGAAGATCAGCCATGATGTTATTGAATGGCGGAGCAGGCTCGAAGGGCCGAATGGCCTGCTCCTGCTCCTATTTCTTATGTTCTTAAGAAAGCTGTTTGCTATAGCCTGCTGCACCACGACAAATACACAGAGGATTTCAGTTACGTGGAGAGACTGGAGAAGCTGGGATTGTTCTCCTTGGAGCAGAGAAGGTGCAGCGGAGATTTAATGGAGGTGTTCAAAACATGAAGGGTTTTGATAGAGTAAATAGGAGCATGGGAACAGGAGGAGGCCATTCAGCCCCTCCAGCCTGTTCCGCCATTCAATGAGATCATGGCCGATCTGTGTCTTAACTCCACCCACCTGCCTTGGCTCCATATCCCTTTGCTCCCTTGTCTAGCAAAAATCTGTGGCTCTGGGATTTTAAATGATTAATTGAGCTGGCATCGACTGCTTTCTGTGGGAGAGGGTTCCACACTTCTACCACCCTTTGTGTGAAGAAGTGTTTCCCAACTTCTCTCCTGAATGGCCTGGCTCTGATTTTAAGGTGATGTCCCCTTGTCCTCGACTCCCCCACCGGCGGAAAAAGTTTCTCTCTATCTACTCTACCAATTCCTTTCAAAATCCTAAAATCCTCAATCACTCCTTAACCTTCTAGATTCCAGGGAACACAAGCCCAGTTTATGTAATCTCTCCTCATAATCTAACCCTTGGAGCCCAGGTAACATTCTGGTGAATCTGTGCTGCACTCCTTCCAAGGCCAATATATCCTTTCTGAGGTGCGGTGCCCAGAACTGTACACAGTGCTCCAGGGAGTTAATGTGCGTAGGTCCCTGAAGGTGGCGGGACATATTGAGAGAGTGGTTAACAAAGCATATGGGATCTTGGGCTTCATAAATAGAGGTATTGAGTACAAAAGTAGAGAAGTTATGCTGAACCTTTACAAAGCGCTGGTTAGGCCACAACTGGAGTATTGCGTCCAGTTCTGGTCACCACACTTTAGGAAGGATGTGAAGGCCCTCGAGAGGGTGCAGAGGAGATTTACCAGAATGGTTCTGGGGATGGGGGATCTTAGCTACAAGGACAGGTTGGAGAAGCTGGATTTGTTTTCATTAGAGCAAAGGAGGTTGAGGGGTGATTTGACAGAGGTGTACAAGATTATGACAGGTTTGGATAGGCTAGACGGGGAAAGGCTGTGCCCACTAGTTGATGGTACAAGGACTAGGGGACACAGATTTAAGGTTTTGGGCAAGAGATACAGGGGGGATGTGAGGAAGAACTACTTTACGCAGCGAGTGGTGAGGACCTGGAACTCGTTGCCGATGGAAGTGGTGGAAGTGGAGACACTCAATGTTTTCAAGGGGAGACTGGATAGGCACTTGAGGGAAATAAACTCGCAGGGCTACGGGGATAGAGCGGGGGAATGGGACTGACTGGATTGCTCTACAGAGAGCCGGCTCGGACTTGATGGGCCGAATGGCCTCCTGTTGTGCCGTTATGACTCTCTGGGGTCTAACCAGGGCTTTGTATAGCTGGAGCTTATAAGGTGAAACTGTTTCCAGTGGCAGGAGGGTCGGTAACCAGAGGACACAGATATAAGGTCATTGACAAAAGAACCAGAGGCGAGGTGAGGAGAATTTTATTGACGCAGCGAGTTGTTGTGATCTGGAATGCGCTGCCTGAAAGGGCGGTGGAAGCAGAGTCAATAATAACGTTCACTGGGGAATTGGATAAACACTTGAAGGGGAAACATTTTCAGGGCTATGGGGAAAGAGCAGGGGGAGTGGGACTAAATGGAGAGCTCTTTCAAAGAGCTGGCACAGGCACGATGGGCTGAATGGCCTCCTTCTGTGCTGTATGATTCTAGCAGCCACTCCTAGAGTGGAGTGGTGCCCGCAGGGATCGCTTGGCAGGAAATTGGGAGGAGGTGGTTCACACACAGACTGCATCTGATTTCGAGACGCTGTCCTTTTAAAATTGGTCCTCCACAGGCAAGGAGGGACTCGGACCCTTTAATGAAAATCACATTGAAAAGGAGAGTCCCTGTCCCTTTAAGAGCCCTCCGCCCACCACTCCCACCTTTTTCGTAAAGTCTTTGAAATTAATAATAAAAGTTCATGCAGAAAAAATGTGAGTGTGTGTCTGACTGTATTTTAGTGAGTATCTGTGTCTGTCTGACTGTATGTGTGTGTGTCTGTGTAGAATAGCATCATAGAATGATACAGTACAGAAGGAGGCCATTCGGCCCATCGTGCCTGTGCCAGCTCTTTGAAAGAGCGATCCAATTAATCCCACTCCCCCTGCTCTTTCCCCAAAGCCCTGTAAATGTTTTCCCTTCAAGTATTTACCTCAATCTCTTTTGAATTATATAGTAATCTCGGATGTAATGCTTAAGTTATCCACTAGATGGAGACAAATGCTAAGGGTTCATTTACCAGTGTTTTAAGGTAAGCCCTGCTGCACAAATATTTAGGTAATGTGGCCTTGTGGGTATGACATCATAGCATCCTCCATTTTGGTTTGCTCGTGCAGTAAGAAATACAGAGTGCATGCCTGTAGCTTGTAAGAGCTGTTTTCTCCTTATTCTGTGTAAATTAAAAGTAAAGTTTTGAGTTCCTGAAGTCTCACTTATATCAATTAATTGGACCTTACTACTCGGAAATAACATTTGGCGACAAGGATTAACTGTTTCAACTTGAAGAAGGGAAAATACAAGAACACTGCATCGGAATCATGGCTACTCGAGTAGGAGAGATTTCTGCTTTTGATGTTAAAAATCAAACTCGGGAAGAGTACTGTGAGTTATTGGAGCATTTCTTTGTAGCAAATGATATTGTCAATGTTGGAAAAAGGAGAGCTATTTTGCTAACTTCGGTGGGAAGTCTGACGTATAGTTTACTGAGAAACGTATGCAGTCCTGCAAAGCCTGGAGATAAATCATTTACTGAATTAGTGGACTTGCTAAAGGAACATTTCAATCCCAGACCGAGTGAGATTGTACAGTGTTTCAAATTTAATTCACGGAACAGGATACCGGGAGAGTCTGTGTTGGATTATGTAGCGGTGTTGAGAAAACTGGCACATGATTGCAATTACAGGAACAGTTTGAAAGACATGCTGAGAGATAGGCTGGTTTGCGGAATAATGGATGCTCGAATGCAGAGGAGATTATTGTCCGAGACTGGGCTTACGTATGAAAAAGCGTTGGAACCTGCTCAATTAATAGAGACAGCTAACCGTGATGTAAAAGAAATACAAGGTTCAGACTGGGCTACTACGAAGGAAGTTGCAGGTCAGACGCTGGTGCACAAGTTAAATATGAGTCGTACACCACAACGTGAGCATATAAAAGCATGTTATAGATGCAATGGAGATCACCTGGCAAGGGAATGCAGGTTTCTGGAGGAAAAGTGCCACAAGTGTGGGAAAAAAGGACATATAAAACGTGCATGCAGGGCAAAAGCTACCCTGGAGGTATACGACCCTAAAGGGGGAGAGAAGCAAAACCTGGTAAGAGAAGTGAAAAAACAGGGAGCACATCACATCAGTGGAGAAGCTGAGGAAGAAGACGACGTGTTCATATTGCATAGTATGGTAGAGGACATTCCAAAAGTGGATCCTATCATTTTGCAACTGATAGTAAATGACACTAAGGTCAACTTTGAGGTGGATACTGGATGTGGTGTTACCATAATGAACAGGGAAGAGTATTCAAAATTGTGGAACCGTGCAAAAGTTCTAGAGTTAAAGTCTTGCTCTATGAAGCTTAAAACCTATACCGGTGAACGAGTGACAACCTTGGGTACAGCTACTGTAACTGTGAAACACAGGGACACCGTGGAACAGCTACCTGTAGTTGTAGTATCGGGTTCTGGACCAAATTTGTTAGGTTGGGGCTGGATACGAGAACTTAAATTAGATTGGGGAGCAATAAATCAATTGGAAGGAGGCAAACAGTTGTCTTTGCAAGAAGTCTTGATTGAACATGAGAACGTGTTCAAGGAAGAACTTGGAACATTTAATGGCCCCCCCAGCTAAGATTTATGTTGACAAGGAGGCACTGCCAAGATTTTTTAAACAACGACCTGTGCCTTATGCCATGAAACCGAAGGTAGAGGCTGAGCTTGATCGTCTTTTGAGGGAGAACATTCTGGAACCCGTGAAATGTTCAGAATGGGCAGCTCCCATTGTACCTGTTTTAAAACCGGACAATTCGGTAAGAATCTGTGGAGATTATAAATTGACTGTAAATAGGGTGTCTAAACTAGAACAGTATCCTATTCCTAAAACTGAGGATCTTTTTGCAAACCTGGCTGGAGGGAAGAAATTCACAAAGCTGGATATGAGTCATGCATACTTGCAGATTACACTAGATGAGGAATCCAAGAAGTATATAACCATAAATACACACAAGGGTTTGTTTACCTATAACCGCTTGCCATTCGGTGTCTCATCTAGTCCAGCTATCTTCCAGAGAACAATCGAGGGTGTACTGCAAGGGATCCCACATGTTTCCATCTATTTGGATGATATTCTGGTGACGGGAAGAACCGACCAGGAGCATCTGAGCACTCAGAGAGGTACTGCAAAGATTGGATAAGGCTGGGTTACGGCTCAAGAGAAGTAAGTGTACTTTCATGGGGAATGAGGCCATGTTCCTGGGACACAGAGTGGACGCCACAGGGCTCCATCCAATCAAGGAGAAGGTAAAAGCACTGCAGGAGGCACCAGATCCTACAAATGTGACTGAGTTAAAGGCTTACCTGGGACTGCTAAACTATAACAGGTTTTTGCCAAACTTGTCAACAGTGTTAGCACCTCTTCACAAACTACTACGCAAGGAGACACCGTGGCAGTGGGAAGAGGAACAGAGGGTTTCATTTGAACAATCCAAGAAACTGATGCTGTCCTCAGATGTGCTGGTTCACTACAATGCAGAGAAAGACATCATTCTCTCTTGTGACGCTTCACCTTACGGGGTGGGGGCAGTTCTTTCAGACTGTATGGAAGATGGAACTGAAAGACCGATAGGGTTTATGTCTCGAACTCTGACCTCAGCGGAAAAAAACTATTCCCAGTTGGATAAAGAGGGGTTAGCAGTAATGTTTGGGTTACAGAGGTTTCATAAGTACATATATGGCAGGAAATTCACCATATGCACCGATCATAAACCTCTTCTATCTCTTTTTAATGAGATGAAAGCAGTACCACAGATGGTGTCAGCCCGAATCCAGAGATGGGCAGTGACGTTGAGAGCGTATGAGTATGTCATCGTTTACAAGGCGGGCAAGTACCATGGGAACGCAAATGCCTTGAGCCATCTTCCACTACCAGGTACACCTATCCGTGCAGCTCCAGAGGACAGAGTTTTGATGTTGGAGGACACGGACACGGCGATTGTGACCGCAGAACAAGTAAGGACTTGGACTGGTAAGGATCCAGTACTGTCTAGAGTTTGAGAATATTTAATGAGGGGTTGGCCACAACATCCGAAGGGACAGATTTCACACCTTACAGTGTCAGGAAAACAGAGCTGAGTGTGCAGGATGGTTGCGTGTTGTGGGGAGCTCGAGTGATTATTCCACAGCCAGCACGACAGTCTATCCTAGTGCAACTACATCAGTGTCATCCTGGAGTTTCGCGCATGAAAGCCTTGGCAAGGAGTTACTTGTGGTGGCCAAAGCTAGATGAGGAGATAGAAAATCTTGTCAAGACATGCAGCACTTGTCAAGAACACAGGAAGGCACCAGCAGCGGCTCCACTCCACCCCTGGGAGTGGCCGGATAAACCATGGAGGAGATTACATGTAGATTATGCGGGTCCATTCATGGGAAAGATGTTTCTCATAATCATTGATGCACATTCCAAATGGATGGCTGTGAATCCTGTAAATTCTGCTTCATCTACTGTTACTATAGACTGCCTGCGTAGGAATTTTAGTAATCAAGGAATACCGGAGATCGTAGTAAGTGACAATGCCACGTGTTTTGTGAGTACAGAAAGAAGAGAGTTCATGAGAAACAATGGCATAGTGCATGTGACTTCAGCTCCATATCATCCGTCTTCAAATGGACTTGCGGAGAGAGCCGTACAAACATTTAAGGAGATGATGAAAAAAAGTGCAGAAGGGAGTTTGACAGCAAAGGTGTCACGAGTTCTGTTCAGCTACAGAATAACACCTCAATCCACCACAGGACTCTCTCCTGCTGAGTTATTGTTAGGACGTCGACTACGCTCCACTCTTGACCTGGTTCACCCAGATCTAAAAAGGAAGGTGGAAAACTGACAGTTCAAACAAAAGGAGAACCACGGCAGAAGGACAAAGAGCCGCAGTTTTGGAGAAGGAGATGCGGTACTTACCAGAAATTTCAGTTATGGTCCAAAATGGATTCCTGGCGTCATAGATTCAAGGACTGGCCCAGTTTCATATCGGGTCATGTTGGGAACTGGTCAGGTAGTACGCAGACATGTGGATCAGATGCTGACCAGACCACGGGAAATCGAACTGGAGGTTCCAGAGGAAAGGCTGGAGGACAAGTTGGTCCCCAGTAATTCAAATGCACTGGTGGTACCAGCACCACGAACAGTGACAGTTATACCTGGACCCCTTCATCAAGAGGAAACCATCGTAGCAGAGTCAGATACTCTCAGTACTGCTCAGGAGCAGCAGGTGGCTCTACCACAACCAAGCAGGGACGTGACTGTAAGACGTTCAACAAGGTCTCACAAGCCACCAGAGCGACTGATCACGACCTGCTAAATTCGTTCAGGATGGACTATCGTTAAAGGAGTTTCCTTATGGACTTTTAAGAATGTTGTTAAGAATTGTTGTAACTTAAGAGGGGGGGATATAGTAATCTCTGATGTAATGCTTAAGTTATCCACTAGATGGAGACAAATGCTAAGGGTTCATTTACCAGTGTTTTAAGGTAAGCCCTGCTACACAAATACTTAGGTAATGTGGCCTTGTGGGTATGACATCATAGCATCCTCCATTTTGGTTTGCTCGTGCAGTAAGAAATACAGAGTGCATGCCTGTAGCTTGTAAGAGCTCTGTTTTCTCCTTATTCTGTGTAAATTAAAAGTAAACTTTGGAGTTCCTGAAGTCTCACATCAATTAATTGGACCTTACTACTCGGATATAACAAATTATAATATTGAATCTGCTTCCACCGCCCTTTCAGGCAGCGCATTCCAGATCACAACAACTTGGTGTAAAAATCTGTTTCCTCATGTCACCTCTGGTTCTTTTGCCAATCGCCTTAAATCTGGTTTCTCTCCCTTCAGCCATTGGAAACGGTTTCTCCTTATTTACTCTCTCAAAATCCATCCTGATTTTGAACAACTCTATCAAATCTCCTCTTAATCTTCTTTGCTTAAGGAGAACAACCCCAGCTTCTCCCGTCTCTCCACGTAACTCAAGTCCCTCATCCCTGGTCCCATTCTAGTAAATTTCTTCTGCACCCTCTCTAAGGCCTTGACAT
Source organism: Somniosus microcephalus (assembly GCF_052327205.1). NCBI lineage: Eukaryota > Metazoa > Chordata > Chondrichthyes > Squaliformes > Somniosidae > Somniosus > Somniosus microcephalus. Next base: position 476,470 of record NW_028225235.1, on the reverse strand, counting down.
CCTTCCTAAAGTGTGGTGCCCAGCGGGAGCCTAGCCAGTGTTTTATAAAGGCTTAGCATAACCTGCTTGCTTTTGTACTCTATTCCTCTATTAATAAAGTCAAGGATCCTGTATGCTTTTTTAACAGCCTTCTCAAGTTGTCCTGCCACCTTCTAAGATTTGTGTACATACACCCCGAGGCCTCTCTGTTCCTGCACCCTCTTTGAAACTGGACCATTTAGTTTATATTGCCTCTCCTCATTCTTCCTACCAAAATGAATCACTTCACACTTCTCTACATTAAATTTAATCTGCCACGTTTCTGCCCATTTCACCAGTCTGGCTATGTCCTCCTGAAGTCTGTTACTATCCTCATTGTTTGCTACATTTCCGAGTTTCATGTCATCTGTAAATTTTGAAATTTTGCCCTGGATCCCCAAGTCCAGGTCATTGATATATATCAAAAAAAGCAGTGGTCCGAATCAATGTTCACGTTAAGTTGCGCGGCCACACAGCGGTCTGGAGGTCCCGCGCAGCCGGCTCACCGCCCTATAAATGGAATAAACGCGCATGCACGGAAATTTGAATGGGCCGTGCAGCCCGTTAAAGGGGCCACGCACCTCAAAAAAAGAGGGAACATTGATTCGGGGAGATAAATAAACAGAAAATACAAACCGCACCGTCCCAGCGCCCTCCCGGCACCGAGCAGAGCGGATTGAGCGGCCGCAGCCCCTTGTCTTCTGCAGGGAGCCGGACTGGGGCACGTCATCAACTCCACGGCGGTCACTGACGGGAGCTGCGACCAATAGGGAGAGAGCGGGTGGAGCTCGGAGGACTGAGGTGGCGGCGGGTCCTCGAACCAATCGGGGTGTCCGAGGGACGGGACTTCCGCCGCCTGCTTCTCCCGCTGCTGAGACAAGTGGAATGCAGCAGAAGGCGCTCTTCTGAGTTTGGGGCTCAGGCCTGTTAGTGGAGCAGTGCAGAGGGAACTTTACTCTGCACTGGGCTTTACTCCCTCAGCACTGCACTGGAGGGGCAGCACAGAGTTTTAGACTCGAGTCTCTGGAGTGGGACTTCAACCCACAACCTTCTGACTCAAGAGGAGAGCGTGCTGCTGCCTGAGCCACGGCTGACACTCTGTATCTAACCTCTGCTGTACCTGCCCCGGGAGTGTTTGATGGGACAGTATAGAGGGAGCTTTACTCTGTATCTAACCCGTGCTGTACCTGCCCTGGGAGTGTTTGATGGGACAGTGCAGCGGGAGCTTTACTCTGTATCTAACCCGTGCTGCACCTGCCCTCACGAGCAAATTTGGCTCGGGTAAATAAAATCAGAGAGTTAAATGCGTGGCTCAAAGAGTGGTGCGAGAGAAATGGGTTTTGCTTCTTGGGACACTGGCACCAGTACTGGGACAGGAGAGCGCTGTTCCATTGGGACGGACTTGACTTGGCCAGTGCTGGGACTAGAATCCTGGCGAATCGAATAACTAGGGCTGTAGAGAGGGCTTTAAACTAATTAGTGGGGGGGAGGTTTCAAGAGAGCGAAATATAAAAATGTCAGCGGAGAAGACAATAGAGCAAGGTAGCAGTGGGGGAATTAAAAACCAGAGCGTGTCAGGAAGGGACAGAATATATAAAGGTAAAGTAGTAATGGGGGTAAAAGCAGGAATAAATTGTCACAAAACATATTTAAAAGTTCTTTATCTGAATGCACGCAGCATTCGTAACAAAATAGACGAGTTGACGGTACAAATAACTACACATGGGTATAATCTGGTGGCCATTACGGAGACATGGCTGCAGGGTGACCATGACTGGGAACTAAACATCCAGGGGTATTTGACTATTAGGAAGGACAGACAGGAAGGAAAAGGAGGTGGGGTGGCTGTGTTAATAAAGGATGGAATCACTGCAATAGCGAGAAATGATATTGGGTCAAAGGATCAGGATAGTGAAACGGTTTGGGTGGAAATAAGGAATAAGGGGAAAAAGTCACTAGTGGGCATAGTCTGTAGGCCTCCTAATAGTTGCAACTCTATTGGTCGGAGTATAAATCAGGAAATAGGGCTTGTAATAAGGGAACAGCTATAATCATGGGAGATTTTAACTTTCATATTGACTGGACAAATCAAATTGGGCAGGGCAGCATTGAGGAAGAGTTCATAGAGTGCATTAGGGACGGGTTCTTTGAGCAGTATGTTACTGAACCAACCAGGGGGCAGGCAATCTTAGATCTGGTCCTGTGTAATGAGACAGGATTAATAAAAATGTCCTAGTAAAGGATCCCCTTGGAATGAGTGACCATAACATGGTTGAATTCCAAATTCAGTTGGAGGGTGAGAGAGTTGGATCTCAAACCAGCGTACTAAGCTTAAATAAAGGAGGCTATGAAGGTATGAGAGCAGAGTTGACTAAGGTGGACTGGGAAAATAGATTAAGGTGTAAGACGGTACATGAGCAGTGGTGTACATTCAAGGAGATATTTCACAACTTTCAAGAAAAATATATTCCAGTGAGGAAAAAGGGGCGTAAAAGAAAAGACAGCCATCCGTGGCTAAGTAAAGTAATAAAGGATAGTATCCGACTGAAAACAAGGGCATATAAAGTAGACAAATTTAGTGGGAGGATAGAAGATTGGGAAGCATTTAAAATACAGCAAAGAATAACTAAAAGATTAATTAAGAAAGGGAAGATAGATTATGAAAGTAAACTAGCAAAAAATATAAAAACAGATAGAAAGAGTTTCTACAGTTATATCAAAAGAAAAAGGGTGGCTAAAGTGAATGTTGGTCCCTTAGAGGACGAGACCGGGAAATTAGTAGTGGGCAACATGGAGACGGCAAAAACGCTGAACAAATATTTTGTATCAGTCTTTACAGTAGAGGACACTAAAAATATCCCAACACTGGACACTCGGACCAGGAGAGCACCGAGGCGGCAGATAAAAGGAGCAGAGAGGCGAGGCCCGACCAGATCGGACCAGGAGAGCACCGAGGCGGCAGATAAAAGGAGCAGAGAGGCGAGGTCCGACCAGATCGGACCAGGAGAGCACCGAGGCGGCAGATAAAAGGAGCAGAGAGGCGAGGCCTGACCAGATCGGACCAGGAGAGCACCGAGGCGGCAGATAAAAGGAGCAGAGAGGCGAGGTCCGACCAGATCGGACCAGGAGAGCACCGAGGCGGCAGTACAAAAGCAGGAGAGAGGCGAGGCCCGACTAACTCAGCAGCGGGGAGAGAGGTAAAAAGTAATCAGAGTGTGACGTCACCAGGGAGCAGGTAAGTGATTGGTTGGTGAGTATTTCTCTTTTTTAAACTTTAACTCTGTAGTTTATAGTTACTAAGGTCTTTTCTGGTGTAGCAGCGACTGTTGGTAGACCATACAAGCGCCTTAGAGCTATCTTTAATTGGTGATAGTGAAATAATTTAAATTAATTAAAGGGTAAGTCATGCCAGGAGAGCCCAGCCCCATGTTATGCTCCTCTTGCTCTATGTGGGAATTCAGGGACACTGCCGGTGTCCCTGATGACCACGTGTGCCAGAAATGCATCCAGCTGCGGCTACTAGCAGACCGCATTGCGGCGCTGGAGCTGCGGATGGATGGGCTTTGGAGCATTCACGATGCTGAGAGGGTCGTGGATAACACGTTTAGTGAGTTGGTCACACCGCAGGTAAGGGCTGCACAGGCAGAAGGGAAATGGATGACCATCAGGCAGAGCGGTAGAGGCAGGCAGGTAGTGCAGGGGACCCCTGTGGCCATTCCCCTCTCAAACAGGTATACCGATTTGGATACTGTTGAGGGGGATGACTTACCAGAGGAAGGCAGCAGCAGCCAACTTCCTGGCACCAGGGGTGCTTCTGCTGCTCAGGAAGGGAGGAAAAAGAGTGGGAGAGCAATAGTGGTAGGGGATTCTATCGTAAGGGGTACAGATAGGCGTTTCTGTGGCCGTAGACGTGACTCCAGGATGGTTTGTTGCCTCCCTGGTGCCAGGGTCAAGGATGTCACTGAACGGCTTCAGGGCATTCTGAAGGGGGAGGGTGAACAGTCAGAGGTCGTGGTTCACATTGGGACCAATGACATGGGTAGGAAGAGGGATGAGGTCCTGCAGCAAGAATTTAGGGAGCTAGGTAGCAGATTAAAGAGCAGGACCTCAAAGGTTGTAATCTCTGGATTACTCCCGGTGCCACGTGCTAGTGAGTATAGGAATAGGAGGATAGAGCAGATGAATGCGTGGCTAAAGAGTTGGTGCAGGAGGGAGGGCTTTAGTTTCCTGGATCACTGGGCCTGCTTCTGGGAAAGGTGGTACTTGTACAAGTCGGACGGGTTGCACCTGAACCAGAGCGGGACAAATATCCTTGCGGGGAGGTTTGCTAGCACTGTTCGGGGGGTTTTAAATAGTACCCATGGATTGGAGGGTAGCTAATGTTACCCCACTATTCAAAAAAGGTGGTCGAGAAAAAGCCTGACATCGGTAGTGGGGAAAATGCCAGAATCTATTATAAAAGATGGAATAGCAGAGCACTTGGTAAGCAGTGACAGGATCGGACAAAGTCAACATGGATTTACAAAAGGTAAATCATGCTTGACTAATCTACTGGAATCATTTGAGATGTAACTGGTAAAATAGATAAGGGAGAACCAGTGGATGTGGTGTATTTGGACTTTCAGAAGGCTTTCGATAAGGTCCCACATAAGAGATTAGCGTGCAATACAAGAGATCCGCTCCCCGTAACCCTTAATTCCCTTTACTTCTAGGAAACTGTCTATTTCTGTTTTAAATTTATGTAATGATGTAGCTTCTACAGCTTTTTGGGGCAGCATATTCCATGGACCTACCACCCTCTGAGTGAAGTAGTTCCTCCTCATCTCAATTTTGAAAGAGCAGCCCCTTATTCTAAGACTATGCCCCCTAGTTCTAGTTTCACCCATCATCGGGAACATCTTCCCCGCATCCACCCGATCCGACCCCGTCACAATCTTAAATGTTTCAATAAGATCGCCTCTCATTCTTCTGAACTCCAATGAGTAGAGTCCCAATCTACTCAACCTCTCCTCATATGTTCATCCCCGGGATTAACCGAGTGAACCTTCTTTGTACTGACTCGAGAGCAAGTATGTCCTTTCTTAAGTATGGACACCAAAACTGTACGCAGTATTCCAGGTGCGGCCTCACCAATACCTTGTACAACTGAAGCAATACCTCCCTATTTTTATATTCTATCCCCCTAGCAATGAAAGCCAACATTCCATTGGCCTTCTTAATCACTTGCTGCACCTGCATACTAACCTTTTGAGTTTCGTGCACCAGGACCCCCAGATCCCTTTGTACTTCAGTACTTTCCAGCTTCTTGCCATTAAGATAATAACTTGCTCTACGATTTTTCCTGCCAAAGTGCAGAACCTCACACTTTCCAGTATTGTATTCTATCTGCCAAATCTCTGCCCACTTACTTAGCCTGTCGATGTCCCCTTGCAGGTTTTTTATGTCCTCCTCACTCACTACTTTCCCTCCCATCTTAGTATCATCTGCAAACTTTGATATGTTACACTCGGTCCCCTCCTCCAAATCGTTAATATAGATTGTAAAGAGTTGGGGACCCAGCACTGACCCCTGCGGAACACCACTGGTTACTGATTGCCAGTCTGAGAATGAACCATTTATCCCAACTCTCTGCCTTCTGTTAGATAGCCAATCCTCTATCCATGCCAGAATATTACCCCCAATCCCGTGATTTTTTATCTTAAGCAATAATCTTTTGTGTGGCACCTTGTCAAATGCCTTTTGGAAGTCTAAATACACTACGTCCACTGGTTCCCCTTTATCCACCCTATACGTTACTTCCTCAAAGAACTCCAGCAAATTTGTCAAACATGACTTCCCCTTCATAAAACCATGCTGACTTTGTCCTATTAAATTATGATTATCCAAATGTCCTGTTACTGTCTCCTTAATAATGGACTCCAAAATTTTACCTACCACAGATGTTAGGCTGTGGTAGCCTTCTGTCTACTGCCCTTTTTAAATAAGGGTGTTACAGTAGCAGTTTTCCAGTCTGCCGGGACCTTTGCTGAGTCCAGGGAGTTTTGGAAAATTATTACCAATGCATCCACAATCCCTACCGCCACTTCCCTCAAGACCCTAGGATGTAAGCCATCAGGTCCAGGTGATTTATCCGCCTTGAGTCCCATTATTTTACCGAGTACCACTTCCTTAGTGATTTTGATCGTGTTTAGCTCCTTCCCCCCTTTAGCCCCCTGTTTGTCCAGTGTTGGGATATTCTTAGTGTCTTCTACTGTAAAGACTGATGTAAAATATTCATTCAGTGTTTTTGCCATCTCCATATTTCCCACCATTAATTTCCCGGTCTCATCCTCTAAGGGACCAACATTTACTTTAGCCACCCTTTTTCTTTTTATATAACTATAAAAACTCTTACTATCTGTTTTTATATTTTTTGCTAATTTACTTTCATAATCTATCTTCCCTTTCTTAATCAATCTTTTTGTTATTTTTTGCTGTCTTTTAAAGTTTTCCCAATCCTCTATCCTCCCACTAGATTTGGCTACCTTATATGCCCTTGTTTTTAGTCGAATACTATCCTTAATTTCTTTACTTAGCCACGGATGGCTGTCTTCTTTTACACCCTTTTCTTCTCAGTGGAATATTTTTTTTTTGGAAGTTGTAAAATAACTCCTTAAATGTACACCACTGATCATGTATCGTCTTACCCTTTAATCTATTTTCCCAATCCACTCTACTCAATTCCGCTCTTATACCTTCATAGTCTCCTTGCATGCTTGTTTGAGATCCAACCTTCTCACCCTCCAATTGAATATGGAATTCAACCATGTTATGGTCACTCATTCCAAGGGGATCCTTTACTAGGACATTTTTAATTAATCCCATCTTGTTACACAGGACCAGATCTAAGGTTGCTTGCCCCCTGGTCGGTTCAGTTACATACTGCTCAAGAAACCCATCCCTAATACACTCAATGAACTCATCCTCAAGGCAGCCCTGCCCAATTTGATTTGTCCAATTAATATGATAGTTAAAATCCCCCATAATTATAGATGTTCCCTTATTACAAGCCTCAACTATTTCCTGATTGATACTCCGTCCAACAGAGTTGCAACTGTTCGGAGGCCTATAGACTACGCCCACGTGTTTGTTTCCCCTTATTATTCCTTACCTCCACCCAAACTGTTTCATTATCCTGATCTTTTGACCCAATATCATTTCTCTGTATTACAGTGATTCCTTCCTTTATTAACATAGCCACCCCACCTCCCCTTCCTTCCTGCCTGTCCTTCCTGATCGTTGAATAACTTGGTATGTTTAATTCCCAGGCATTGTCACCCTGCAGCCATGTTTCTGTAATGGCCACAAGATCATACCCATATGTAGTTATTTGTGCCATTAACTCGTCTATTTTGTTGCGAATGCTACGTGCATTCAGATAGAGAACTTTCAAAGATGTTTTGTGACACTTAGTTCCTGCTTTTGCCCTTTATTTACTTTACCTTTTACTCCATACCTTCTGCCCCTTCCTGACACGCTCTGGTTTTTAATTTCCCCACTGCTACCTAAGTCTATGACCTTCTCTGTTGTCATTTTTATTATTTGCTCTCTAGGAACCTTCCCCCCCACTAGTTAGTTTAAAGCCCTCTCTACAGCCCTAGTTATATGATCCGCCAGGACTCTAGTCCCAGCACTGGCCAAGTGAAGCCCGTCCCAAAGGAACAGCTCCCTCCTGCCCCAGTACTGGTGCCAGTGTCCCAGGAAGCAAAACCCATTTCTCCCACACCAGTCTTTGAGCTACGCATTTAACTCTCTAATTTTATTTGTCCTAGCCAAATTTGCTCGTGGCTCAGGTAATAATCCCTTGTGGTTCTGCTTTTTAATTTGGCCCCTAGCTGCTCAAACTCCCTCAGCAGAACCTCCTTCCTTGTCCTATCTATGTCGTTGGTACCAACATGGACCACGACAACTGGATCCTTCCCCTCCCACTCCAAGTTTCTCTCCAGTCCAGAGGAGATGTCCTTAACCCTGGCACCGGGCAGGCAACACAGCCTTCGGGACTCTCGCTCTCGGCTGCAAAGAACTCTATCTATCCCCCTAACGATACTATCCCCTACCACTACAACATTTCTTTTAACTCCCCCCACTTGAATGGCCCCCTGCTCCACGGTGCTGTGGCCAGTTTGCTCATCCTCCCTGCAGTCCCTGCTCCTGTCCCCACAGGGAGTAAGAGCCTCGAACCTGTTGGACAAGTGCAAGGGCTGCAGCTCCTCCAACACTACCTCCTGGATCCCCGTACCTGCCTCACTTCTAGTCACACCATCCTGACCCTGGCCACGGAATACATCTGAATTAATTAATCTAATTGGTGTGACTACCTCATGATACACAGAGTCCAGGTAACTCTCCCCCTCCCTGATGTGTCTCAGTGTTTGAAGCTCGGACTCCAGCTCTTCAACACGGAGCCGGAGTTCCTCGAGCAGCCAACACTTACTGCAAATGTGATCACGGTGAGCATCAATGGTGTTCACCAGCTCCCACATATTGCAGCAGCAACACATCGCCTGATCTCCTATTCTATGTAATTAATTAAATTTATTAATATTATTCTTAAATATCCTCTGCCCTGATTCTAGATGGTGAATATCACACCTTAGAAACTATAAACCAAAGAGATTTAAGCTTAAAAGGAAGAAATATTTACCAACCAATCACTTACCCGCTTTCTGGTGACGTCACACTTGGATTACTTTTTACCTCTCTCCTTCCAGACTGGAGACTGGGAGGCCTTACCTGGTCTCTGGGACTTTTATAGCCCCGCTCTGCCGCTCAGGATTCCCGCCGACGCTGTGAGGCTTTACCTGGTCTCTGGGGACTTTTATAGCCCCGCTCTGCCGCTCAGGATTCCCGCCGACGCTGTGAGGCTTTACCTGGTCTCTGGGAATTTTATAGCCCCGCTCTGCCGCTCGAGATTCCTGCCGACGCTGTGAGGCCTTACCTGGTCTCTGGGACTTTTATAGCCCCGCTCTGCCGCTCGAGATTCCCGCCGACGCTGTGAGGCCTTACCTGGTCTCTGGGAATTTTATAGCCCCGCTCTGCCGCTCGAGATTCCCGCCGACGCTGTGAGGCCTTACCTGGTCTCTGGGAATTTTATAGCCCCGCTCTGCCGCTCGAGATTCCCGCCGACGCTGTGAGGCCTTACCTGGTCTCTGGGACTTTTATAGCCCCGCTCTGCCGCTCGAGATTCCCGCCGACGCTGTGAGGCCTTACCTGGTCTCTGGGAATTTTATAGCCCCGCTCTGCCGCTCGAGATTCCCGCCGACGCTGTGAGGCCTTACCTGGTCTCTGGGAATTTTATAGCCCCGCTCTGCCGCTCGAGATTCCCGCCGACGCTGTGAGGCCTTACCTGGTCTCTGGGACTTTTATAGCCCCGTTCTGCCGCTCAGGATTCCCGCCGACGCTGTGAGGCCTTACCTGGTCTCTAGGGCTTTTATAGCCCCGCTCTGCCGCTCAGGATTCCCGCCGACGCACTGTTGTTGAAAAGGGGCCACAGTCCCCTTTGACTCACCCGCCCCCCCTCTCACCCACCACAAATACTCACAAGAGAGAGAGGAGGAAGAATGCTGGTCTTTGTCCCTTTAAAAGTGTCTGCCCACCAAAATGTTCACAGCACCAGGGCTCTTTGTTCTGGATAAAAGTCGAAAAGAGAAAAGGTTCACTTATTTTTAAATGAATGCAGTTGATGAATAGCCTGGCAATAAAGGTAATGCAAAGGAATAAACACTCACAAGCTGGGTTTTTTCCACCCCCCCCCAACAGCTCCTGCAGAGAATGAAAGCAGGAAAGCGGCCTGCAGCCCACCGAGGTCCCGCCCCCTCCCTCCCTCCCTCCCGCCATTGGTTGGAGGACCGTCAGCCCGCCCGGTCCTCCCAGCGTTTTCCGCGCTCCTGATTGGCGGGTGCTTCGCGTCAATCAACCCCCCCTCCGATTACGCGATGACGTCAGCACGCAACGCCCAGGGGTCGGTTGGATCGGCGCACGCCACCGCAAGGTAAAAGAAAGACACCCCACACAAATGAGGAAAAACAAAAATAATAATAATCGCACTTTAGAGGGGAGGAGGTTGGGGGAATTAATGAGTGTTTTCAATTTGTTTCGCAAAAAAAAATATTTGAAAATCTTCCCAACGGTGCGAGGCGGGCTGCGCATGCGCTCCAGCCAGCCTTTGACTCCCCCACGTGGGCCGGACACGCCCACTTGCCTTCCTCTGCACCAATCACAGCGCGGGCAGGCGCTTCTATCAATCGTCATCTGTCAATCACCCTCCCTTCCCCTGCCAGTGCGCCTGCGCGGGGTCTCCGGGGAGCAGCCGGAAGGCCGGGCCCGGGGAAGAGGCGGAATCAGCGGCCGGGCTAAAGTCAAGTGTTGGGGAATCGATTTAAATCGAGGTGAGGAGGGGGGGATCGGAGAGCGAGATTATAAAGTAAAATACGAGTAAAACCAAACCTGAGAGTCGGGAGGGCGGGACCTCCGCGGAAGCCGAACGGAGCGGATTGAGCCGCGCGGGTTGGCGGAGTGAGCCAGAGCAAAGTGATTCTGACTGACGGGAGCGCTGACCAATAGGAAGAGGGCTGAGCTGGGAGGACTGAACTGGGCGGCCTGGTCCTCCAACCAATGGCGGCGCGGCAAGGGGGCGGGGCCTCCTCTCCAGCTCAGGTGCGCTGGGGCCGATTGTGACGCGCTGTCCCCAGGTGAGAGCAGCTCAGTCAGCACAGAGCTGGGGCTGGAATCTGGGAGAGGGGCCGCAGGCAGCGGGCCTGGCAAAGGGGCACAAGCTTCACAATACAAGCTGCTTTCAAATGCACAATTCTTTCCAACACACAGCCTTGGTCACTCTGCAAAAAAAACTTTAACAATTCATCATAATTCCCCCGCTTTAGGAGAGGCGTAGAGTGCAAAAAGCAACGAAGTTATGATGAAACTGTGTAAAAGACTGGAATCAGCTGTGGCTCAGTGGATAGCAGAGTCAGAAGGTTGTGGGTTCACATCCTGCTCCAGGGACTTGAGCACATAAAGCGAGGCTGACACTCTAGTGCGGTGCTGAGGGAGTGCTGCACTGTCGGAGGGGCAGTACTGCGGGAGCGCCGCACTGTCGGAGGGGCAGCACTGTCGGAGGGGCAGTACTGAGGGAGGGCCGCACTATCATGACCATATTTATTTCGTTTTTGAACGCGTCCTCTGGTTGCATTTCTTCCGCAGCTAGTTTTGCACCTAGATCTGCATACCTATTCCCCATAACGGCCTGGTCCTGGGGTTCATAGAAACATAGAAGATAGGAGCAGGAGTAGGCCATTCGGCCCCTCGAGCCTGCTCCGCCATTCAATGAGATCATGGCTGATCATCCAAATTCAGTACCCTGTCCCTGCCTTCTCTCCATATCCCTTGATCCCTTTAGCCTTAAGAAATATATCCAACTCCTTCTTGAATATATTTAATGAATTGGCCTCCACTGCCTTCTGTGGTAAAGAATTCCACAGGTTCACCACTCTCTGGGTGAAGAAATTCCTCCTCATCTCTGTCCGAAATGGCTTACTCCTTTTCCTTAGTCTGTGACCCCTGGTTCTGGACGCCCCGACCATCGGGAACATCCTTCCTGCATCCAGTCTGTCTAGTCCTGTTAGAATTTCATAAGTTTCAATGAGATCCCCTCTCATTCTTCTAAACTCCAGCGAGTATAAGCCCAATCGACCTAATCTCTCCTCGTACGTCATTCCTGCCATCCCAGGTATCAGCCTGGTGAATCTTCGCTGAACTCCCTCCATGGCAAGAACATCCTTCCTCAGATAAGGCGACCAAAACTGCACACAATACTCAAGGTGTGGTCTCATCAAGGCCCTGTACAACTGCAGCAAGACATCCTTGTTCTTGTACTTGAACCCTCTCGCTATGAAGGCCAACATACCATTTGCCTTCTTAACCACCTGCTGCACCTGCATGCTTACCTTCAGCGACTGGTGCACAAGGACACCCAGGTCTCGTTGCACTTCCCCTTCTCCCAATCTATTGCCGGTCTGATAATCTGCTTTCCTGTTTTTGCCACCAAAGTGGATAACCTCGCATTTATCCACATTATACTGCTGCCCAATCACCCAACCTGTCCAAATCAAACTGGAGTTTCTCAGCATCCTCCTCACTGCACACACACCCACCCAGCTTTGTGTCATCTGCAAACTTGGAGATATTACATCTCGTTCCCTCGTCTAGATCATTTATATATATTGTGAATAGCTGGGGTCCTAGGACCGATCCCTGCAGTACCCCACTAGTCACTGCCTGCCACTCGGAAAAAGAGCCGTTTATTCCAACTCTTTGCTTCCTGTCTGCCAACCAGTTCTTTATCCAAGTGAGTACCTTGCCCCCAATCCCATGTGCCTTAACTTTACACGCTGTTCTCTTATGCGGCACCTTATCGAAAGCCTTCTGAAAGTCCAAATACACCACATCCACTGGTTTTCCCTTATCTATTGTACCAGTTACATCCTCAAAAAATTCCAGTCGATTAGTCAAGCACGATTTACCTTTTGTAAATCCATTTTGACTTTGTCCGATCCTGTCACTGTTTTCCAAGTGCTCTGCTATTACATCTTTTATAATGGACTCTAGCATTTTCCCCACTACCGGTCTGTAATTTCCCGTTTTCTCTCTACCACCTTTTTTGAATAGTGGGGTAACATTAGCTACCCTCCAATCCATGGGAACTGTTCCAGAGTCTATCGAATTTTGGAAGATGACCAGCAATTCTGTCTCTCTAGTGCTACTTGTCTCTCCCAGTCCTCTCTTCACCTTGTTTCTCCTCTCTAATGTTTCATCCTGGTGCCCATCCCCCTGTCTAATTAATTTAAACCCTCCCCCACAGCACTAGTTAACCGTCCCATGAGGACATTGGTCCCAGCTCTGTTGAGGTGCAACCCGTCCACCTTGGACAGGTCCCTCCTGCCCCAGAACTGGTCCCTCCTGCCCCAGGAATCTGAAGCCTTGCAATATTTCTCTTTCAGGTACTTATCCAATTCCCTTTTGAAAGCGGTGATTGAATCTGCCTCCACCACCCTTTCAGGCCGTGCATTCCAGATCCTAACCACTCGCTGCGTCAAAAAGTTTTTCCTCATGTCGCCTTTGGTTCTTTTGTCAATCACCTTAAATCTGTGTCCTCTGGTTCTCGACCCCTCTGCCAATTGGAAGAGTTTCTCTCTATCTACTCTGTCCAGACCCCTCTTGATTTTGAACACCTCGATCAAATCTCCTCTCAATCTTCTCTGCTCCAAGGAGAACAACCCCAGCTTCTCCAGTCTATCAATGTAACTGAAGCCCTTCATCCCTGGAATCATTCTCGTAAATCTTTTCTGCACCCTCTCTAAGGCCTTCACATCCTTCCTAAAGTGTGGTGCCCAGGATTGGACACAATACTCCAGTTGAGGCCGAACTAGTGTTTTATACAGTTTCATCATAATTTCCACACTTTTGTACTCTATACCTCTATTCATGAAGGCCAGGTTCCTGTAAGCTTTTTTAACTGCTTTCTCAACCTGCCCTGCCACCTTCAACGATTTGTGCACATATACCCCCAGGTCTCTCTGTTCATGCACCCACTTTTGGATTGTACCCTTTAGTTTAGATTTCCTCTCCTCATTCTTTCTACCAAAACGTATCACTTCACACTTTTCTGCATTAAATTTAATCTGCCACGTGTCTGCCCATTCCACCAGCCTGTCTATGTCCACTTGAAGTCTATCACTATCTTCCTCACTGTTCACTATACTTCCAAGTTCTGTGTCATCTGCAGATTTTGAAATTGTGCCTTGTACACCCACATCCAAGTCTTTAATATATATCAAGAAAAGCAGTGGCCCTAGAACCCACCCCTGGGGAACACCACTGTGTACCTTCCTCCAGTCTGAAAAACAACCGTTCACCACTACTCACTGTTTCCTGTCACTTAGCCAATTCCCTATCCATGCAGCCACTGTCCCTTTTACTCCATGGGCTTCAACTTTGCTGGTAAGCCTATTATGTGGCACTTTGTCGAACGCCTTGGAAATCCATGCACACCTCGTCAACCGCAGTGCCCTCATCAACGGTGGCATAGTGGTTAGCACTGTTGCCTCACAGCACCAGGGACCCGGGTTCGAATCCGGCCTCGGGCGACTGTCTGTGTGGAGTTTGCACATTCTCCCCGTGTTTGCGTGGGTTTTCTCCGGGTGCTCCGGTTTCCTCCCACAGTCCAAAGATGTGCGGGTTAGGTTGATTGGCTATGATAAATTCACCCTTAGTGTTAGGGGGATAAAATACGTGGGGTTACGGGGATAGGGTGGGACATGTGTTGGTGTAGGTGTTACGGGGATCGGGTGGGATATGTGTCGGTGCAGGCTCGATGGGCCGAAATGGCCTCTATCTGCACTGTGGGGTTTCTGTGATCCTGTGATCAACCCTCTCTGTTACCTCATCAAAAAACTCCATCAAGTTGGTTAAACACGATTTACCTTTAACAAATCCGTGCTGGCTTTCCTTAATTAATCCACACTGTTAATTTTGTCCCTGATTTTTGTTTCTAAAAGCTTCCCCACTCCCGAGGTCAAAATGACTGGCCCGTGGTTGCTGGGTTTGTCCTTACACCCTTTTTTGAACAAGGGTGTGACATTTGCAATTCTCCAGTCCTCTGGCACCACCCCAGTTTCTAATGAGGATTTGGAAGGTTATGGCCAGTACCTCCACAATTTCTTCCTTCACTTCCCTCAGCGTACTAGGATGCTTCCCATCCGGTCCTGGTGACTTATCTACTTTAAGTACAGCCAGCCTTTCTAGTACCTTGTCTTTATCAATTTTATCCCATCCAGTATCTCCTCTACCTCCTCCTTCACTATGTCTATGGCAGCATCTTCTTCCTTGGTGAAGACAGATGCAAAGTACTGATTTAGTACCTCAGCCTTACCCTCTGCCTCCGTGCGTAGGTCTCCTTTTTGGTCCCTAATCGGTCCCACCCCTCCTCTAACTACCTGTTTATTATTTATATGCCTATAGAAGACTTTTGGATTACCTTTTATGTTAGCTGCTATTCTATTCTCAGGCTCTCTCTTTGCCCTTCGTATTTTCTTTTTCACTTCTCCTCTGAACTTTCTATATTTAGCCTGATTCTCAGATGTATTCTCGACCTGACATCTGTCATACACGCTCTTTTTCTGCTTCATCTTACTCTCTATCTCTTTCGTCATCCAGGGAGCTCTGACTTTAGTTGCCCTACATTTCCCCTTAGTGGGAATGTACCTCGACTGTACCTGAATTATTTCCTCTTTAAAGGCAGCCCATTGTTCCTCTACAGTTTTGCCTGCCAATCTTTGATTCCAATTTACCCGGGCCAGATCCATTCTCATCCCACTGAAATTGGCCTTGCCCCACAGTGCAGTGGATGTGCTCTAGACTGCACTCCCCTCCCCCCCCCCCCCGAGGTGTCGTCACCCTCACCGGGATTCAGCACTGAAAACCGGTTTGAGAGCGCCGCACTCCCGGGGGATTCCTGCACTGCCTTGCCTCCTCAAACCCTGCTGGGCGGCCACCCAGTTACAATTCCCACAAACTCTCTGTGGCTGCGGGGTGACCACCTCCTGGAACGTGCGCTCCAGGAAACTCTCAGCCTCCCGTCTGCCCGGCAGTGACTGCAGCCGTTCCCCAAGCTCAGAGACCCTGAGCTCGAGTTCCAGCCACTGGAGGCGCTTCCTGCACACGCGGTTCACCAGGACATGTGAAGCGTCCCGGAGTTCCCGCATGGCACAGGAATTGCAGCCATCGGTCCCATCGTTTGGCTTAAAATCTGTCTACTTAAGCTATAGATATATCTGATGTGAGGTTAGTGTGCCCTTACCCCTGTTTATTATTCAATCAGTGATTGTCCCTTTGCCAGGCCCGCTGCCTGCGGCCCCTCTCCCAGATTCCAGCCCCAGCTCTGTGCTGCCTGTGGCCCCTCTCCCAGAATCCAGCTCCAGCTCTGTGCTGCCTGCGGCCCCTCTCCCAGATTCCAGCCCCAGCTCTGTGCTGCCTGTGGCCCCTCTCCCAGAATCCAGCTCCAGCTCTGTGCTGCCTGCGGCCCCTCTCCCAGATTCCAGCCCGAGCTCTGTGCTGCCTGCGGCCCCTCTCCCAGATTCCAGCCCCAGCTCTGTGCTGCCTGCGGCCACTCTCCCAGATTCCAGCTCCAGCTCTGTGCTGCCTGTGGCCCCTCTCCCAGAATCCAGTTCCAGCTCTGTGCTGCCTGCGGCCACTCTCCAAGATTCCAGCTCCAGCTCTGTGCTGCCTGCGGCCCCTCTCCCAGATTCCAGCCCCAGCTCTGTGCTGCCTGCGGCCCCTCTCCCAGATTCCAGCTCCAGCTCTGTGCTGCCTGCGGCCCCTCTCCCAGATTCCAGCCCCAGCTCTGTGCTGCCTGCGGCCCCTCTCCAAGATTCCAGCCCCAGCTCTGTGCTGACTGCTGCCCCTCTCCCAGATTCCAGCCCCAGCTCTGTGCTGCCTGCGGCCCCTCTCCCAGATTCCAGCCCCAGCTCTGTGCTGCCTGCGGCCCCTCTCCAAGATTCCAGCCCCAGCTCTGTGCTGCCTGCGGCCCCTCTCCAAGATTCCAGCCCCAGCTCTGTGCTGACTGATCTGCTCTCACCTGGGGACAACTGGAACCTGAAAATCAGCTTCACTGCCCCTGAGCTGGGAAAGAGCGACATGAGACAACATTCTCCCTCTTACTACTTTCTACACTCCTTTTACAGGGTTTCAGAAATGGAGCATTTACAGACAGGAAGCTCAGACCAAACATCACCTCAGGATCAGACAGAGTCACTCGATTCATCAGGACCTGAATATCATCGGCCTTTGCACATGGAAGGAGAGAGCAGCGATTGCAGTGCTGACAAACCGCACACGTGTTCCATGTGTGGACTCGCCTTCAGCCGATTGCCTGCCTTGGCGAGACACGTGCACCGTCACACCGGGGAGAAACCGGGTAAAGGTGGGGACAGAGGGAAGAGATTCAGTTCCCCATCTGCGTCAGATGCTCATCGGCGCAGTCACCCTGGGGACAGTCCGTTCACCTGCTCCGTGTGTGGGAAGGGATTTGTTTATCCATCCCACCTGCTGAGACACCAGCAAGCTCACTCCGATGAGAGAGCGTTTAAATGTTCTGACTGTGGGAAGAGCTTCAAATACTCCGGGGCTGTGACCAGACACCAGCTTGTTCACACCGATGAGAGTCCGTTTACATGTTCTGACTGTGGGAAGAGTTTTAAAACCTCCAGGGTTCTGACCAGACACCAGCGAGTTCACACTGGGGAGAGGCCATTTCCCTGCTCTGTGTGTCGGAAGGGATTCTCTGATTCATCTACCCTGCTGAGACACCAGCTTGTTCACACTGATGAGAAACCATTTAAATGTTCGGTCTGTCAGAAGAGCTTTAAATGCACCAGGGATCTGAAGGAACACCAGCTTGTTCACACTGATGAGAGAGCCTTTACATGTTCTGACTGTGGGAAGAGCTTTAAATGCTCTGGGGCTCTGACCACACACCAGCTTGTTCACACTGATGAGAAACCATTTAAATGTTCGGTCTGTCAGAAGAGCTTTAAACGCCCTGGGGATGTAAAGGAACACCAGCTTGTTCACACTGATGAGAGACCGTTTAAATGTTCTGACTGTGGGAAGAGCTTTAAATGCTCCGGGGCTCTGACCACACACCAGCTTGTTCACACTGATGAGAAACCATTTAAATGTTCTGTCTGTCAGAAGAGCTTTAAATACTCCGGGGCCCTGAAGCGACACCATCTTGTTCACACTGATGAGAAATCATTTAAATGTTCTGACTGTGGGAAGAGCTTTAAAGCATCTGGGGACCTGAAGCAACACCAGCGAGTTCGCACTGATGAGAGAGCGTTTAAATGTTCTGACTGTGGGAAGAGCTTTAAACGCTCCAATCACCTGCTGAGACACCAGCGAGTTCACACTGTTCTGTAGCGCAGGGCCCTGCAGACAGCTGGGGTGACATGAACGTGGAATGGATGAATGTTTTATAAATTCTTGTACTATTGTTTAATCTTTCAATCTGTTGTGCTGATGATTTCCTTGATTTGACTGTTAATGTTATTTTTGTTTTTCTCCTTATCACAGGCAATTGCCTATTAAAAGTCAACCATCACAACCAATAAAACCTGTAACATAACCAAAAAAAGTTTAAAGGAAACATAAATTAAATTAAAATTCTATTTTCGGTGGTGATGATGCACGCCAGTCCCTCCGGTACACGGAAGTCCTCGAGCGCGCCGGTGGACTGTTCATGTTATTACATAGAATGTACAGCACAGAAACAGGCCATTCGGCCCAACTGGTCCATGCCGGGGTTTATGCTCCACGCAAGCCTCCTCCGACATATCCTCCTATGTTTATCTGGCTTCTCCTTAAATACATCTATACCATTGGCCTCAATAATAATAATAATCAACTTTATTGTCATTGTTAGTGCACAAGTGCAGTACAACGAAATGTAGGCTTGCGGCTCCCGAGAATGTACATTTAGATTAAGACATTTAAACATTCAACATACATTTGGCTTGTAATACATTAACATAAACATAACCACAATAAAGTGCATTGGCAGATGTGCAGGCTTTAGAGTTTATTTGTGGAGTTCAGTAGGATGACAGCCCTGGGAAAGAAGCTGTTCCTAAATCTGGTCGTACGGGTGCGAATGCATCTGTAGCGTCTCCCAGATGGCAGGAGGGCGAACATACTGTGGCTGGGGTGGGTAGGGTCTTTGGTGATGGACCGTGACCTCCGTAAACAGCGTTTCTGGTATATGTGCTCTATGGTCGGTAGCCGGGTGCTGGTAATGCGTTGGGCAGTTTTGACTACCCGCTGCAGGGCTTTCCGGTCATAGCAGCTACAGCTGCCATACCATACTGTGATACAGTTCGTCAGGATGCTCTCTATTGTGCAGCGGTAAAAGTTAGAGAGGATCAGGGGTGACAGGTTACATCTCTTCAGCCTCCTTAGGAAATATAGGCGCTGCTGGGCCTTCTTCACCAGAGAGGAGGTATTGAAGGACCAGGAAAGGTCTTCCGTGATGTGGACTCCGAGGAACTTAAAGCTGTCCACAACTACTCCCTGGGGTAGCGAGTTCCACATTCTCATCACTCTCTGGGTAAAGAAGTTTCTCCTGAATTCCCTCCTGGATTTATTAGTGACTTTTTTATTTATAGCCCCATAAATATGATGAGATTCTGTTAAGCTGACCAGTATGTTGTTGTACTTTGTCTTTTTCTGATGAATGAAACATTACTAAGCCCCTGTACCCGTGTTATGGGATGAAGTGCCAGACAAGTAAAGGCACAACGTCTGGGTGTGAATCGAATAATAACCTCACGGACCGTATAGGTGTGATAACCAGACGGGCTTGTGGTTATAGTCTGGTCACAGATGGACTAAATTGCCTGAATTAGCAGGAGTTCAGGAGGCGGTCAACAGACGGGCCCAAACAATCCCATTTCCTGAGCGGTAACCAAGCTTGTGTATAAGAACAGGCCACTTAAGCCGTTGTCAGTTGGAACAGACTCGAGAAGATCGCGCGCGAATCCACTGTACTTCTATTCTCCAGATTGAGGGAATTATCACCCGATCTGTGTTATGCAGCGCTCTTAATAAAGTCTGGAGAGACAATTTGTGTTCTTGTGAGCTTGATTATCTGGTATCCGAAACCCTGGGACTCCCGATCATTAGAGTCAACCTCAGTGTGTGGAAAGGGATTCCCTGGTGTATCCCATCCGCTGACACACCAGAGTGTCCACAGTGTGACTGCGGTGGGTCGATTCCACTGTTTCCGATGCCTTTAATCACATCCAGGACTGAACCATGTTAATTCAGGCAACTGGGGCTTGTTAATGTTAAAAGCCCCCAATAACTGGGCTGGATTTAAAGATTATTCCCTGTTCTCTCAGTACTAGTGAGCAGAGAGAAGCTGATGTTATAGAATCATAGAGCACAGTAGGATGCCTTTCGGCCCATCGTGCTGGTGCTGCCTCTCTGAAAGAGCGATGCAATTAGTCCCACTGCCCTGCTCTTTCCCCACAGCCCTGCAAATTTCTGCCTTTAGTATATGTCCAATTCCCTTTTGAAAGTTACTATTGAATCTGCTTCCACCTCCCATTCAGGCAGTGCATTCCAGATCATCACAATTCGCTGAGTAAAAAAAGTCTCCTCATTTCCTCTCTAGATTCTTTTGCCAATGATCTGAAATCTGTGTCCTCTCGTTACCGACCCTCCTGCCAGTGACAAAAGCTTCTCCTTGTTTGCTCGATCAAAACCCCTGATAATTTTGAGCACCTCGATCACAACTCCAATTAACCGTCTCTGCTCCAAGTTGTATTGCCGTTGTTTTGTGAATTGTTGCTGTGATCGAGGTGCTGGATGTCCGTGCCTGGGGAATGGGACATTCTATCCTCGTGAGCACCGAGTGTCAGCGTCCAGCAATCTCTGGTCAGGGACTGTCTTTTTAAACTGCCTCACCTCAGCTTTTTGACTCCCTGATTTCATTATTAAACATTTCAGAGTTTTTGCAGGCTGACCAAGGCTGAACAGATAAATAGAAACATAGAAGATAGGAGCAGGAGTAGGCCATTCGGCCCCTCGAGCCTGCTCCGCCATTCAATGAGATCATGGCTGATGATCCAAATTCAGTACCCTGTCCCTGTCTTCTCCCCATATCTCTTGATCCCTTTAGCCTTAAGAAATATATCTAACTCCTTGAATACATTTAATGAATTGGCCTCAATTGCCTTGTGTGGTAGAGAATTCCACAGGTTCACCACTCTCTGGGTGAAGAAATTCCTCCTCATCTCTGTCCTAAATGGCTTACCCCTTATCCTTAGACTTAGAGATGAAGAGGAATTTCTTCACCCAGAGAGTGGTGAACCTATGGAATTCTCTACCATAGAAGGCAGTAGAGGCCAATTCATTAAATATATTCAAGAAGGAGTTGGATATATTTCTTAAGGCTAAAGGGATCAAGGGATATGGGGAGAAAGCAGGGACAGGGCACTGAGTTTGGATGATCAGTCATGATCTCATTGAATGGCGGAGCAGGCTCGAGGGGCCGAATGGCCGACCCCTGTTCCTATCTTCTATGTTTCTTCTTTGTTTAATCTGAAGAAACAATGAAAGGGGGGCGGGAGTCCCTTTAAATGTGGAGAAGGTGGGCATCCCTTTAAATGTAGAGGGGGTGGGTGTCCCTTTCATTGTGGAGGGGGTGGTTGTCCCTTTAAATGTGGAGGGGAGAGGGTGGATGTCCCTTTAAATGTGGAGGGGTGGATGTCCCTTTAAATGTGGAGAGGCGGGGCCGCGCATGCTCATTCGGTCCCCTCACCACAACACGAGGCTGCCAGTGCACCTGCGCGGGGCCTCCGGGTAGCAGACGGATGGCCGGGCCCGGGGAAGAGGCGGAATCAGCGGCCGGGGTAGAGTAAAGTGTTTGGGGAAGCAATTTAAATTGAGGTGACGGGGGGAGCGGAGAGCGAGATTATGAAGTAAACTACGAGAAAAACCAAACCTGAGAGGCGGGCGGGACCTCTGCGGACGCCGAACGGAGTGGATTGCACCGCATGGGGGGGGGGCGGAGTGAGCCGGAGCAATGTGATTCTGACTGACAGGAGCGCTGATCAACAGGAAGAGGACTGAACTGGGCGGCTTGGTCCTCCAACCAATGGTGGTGTGGCTAGGGGGCGGGACCTTCCTCCCCGGTGCTGGTGGGCTGGGAATAACAACAGAAAATGCTGGAAAAACTCAGCAGGTCAGGCAACATCCGTGGAGAGAAATTTGAGTTGACGTTTCGGGTTGAGACCCTTCTTCAAAACTGAAAATAAAGGAAAATAGATCGAAGGCAGTGCTGCGATCGAACAAAAGAACTAAGAGACAATAAAAGGTATTCGAACCCAGATGAGATGGTAATAGGCCAGTGGGAGACAAAAGGCAGCTGAGATTAGGTGTGAAGTGTACTGACAGGTAAGAGACAGCTGCCAGGTGGGAGAGAGAAACAAACAGAAAGGGGGGGGGGGCGGTGGGGGAAGACCCAAAACAAAGGTGTGGAAAAAATTATAAGTAAAAAGGTAATAGGGGCCGAGGTTATGATCTGAAATTGTTGAACTTGATATTGAGTCCGGAAGGCTGCAAAGTGCCTAATCGGAAGATGAGGTGCTGTTCCTCGAGTTCACGTTGAGCTTCCGTGGAACAATGCAAGAGGCCAAGGACGGTGAGGTCTGAGTTGGAATGGAGCGGTGAATTAAAAGGACAGACGACTGGAAGACAATTTCAGATCATAACCTCGGCCCCTATTACCTTTCTACTTATAATTTTTTCCACCCCTTTGTTTTGGGTCTCTTTCCCCGCCCCCCCCCCCTTTCCTTTTGTTTCTCTCTCCCACCTGGCAGCTGTCTCTTACCTGTCAGTACACTTCACACCTAATCTCAGCTGCCTTTTGTCTCCCACTGGCCTATTACCATCTCGTCTGGGTTCGAATACCTTTTATTGTCTCTTTTAGTTCTTCTGTTCGATCGCAGCACTGCCTTCGATCTGTTTTATTTTATTTTCAGTTTTGAAGAAGGGTCTCAACCCGAAACGTCAACTCAAATTTCTCTCCACGGATGTTGCCTGACCTGCTGAGTTTTTCCAGCATTTTTTGTTGCTTTTTCGGATTTCCAGCATCTGCAGTATTTTGCTATCGTACTGGTGGGCTGGGGCCCGATTGTGACGCCATCAGAGGAAGAGGCCCATTCAGGTGGATGGAGGCCGGCCCGGGCCTCTCACTGACGGGAGCGCTGACCAATAGGAAGCGGGCTGAGCTGGGAGGACTGAACTGGGCGGCCTGGTCCTCCAAACAATGGCGGCGCGGCAAGGGGGCGGGGCCTCCTCTCCAGCTCAGGTGCGCTGGGGCCGATTGTGACGCGCTGTCCCCAGGTGAGAGCAGCTCAGTCAGCACAGAGCTGGGGCTGGAATCTGGGAGAGGGGCCGCAGGCAGCGGGCCTGGCAAAGGGGCACAAGCTTCACAATACAAACTGCTTTCAAATGCAAAATTGTTTCCTACACACAGCCTTGGTCACTCTGCAAAAAAAACTGTTTAACAATTCATCATAACTCCCCTGCTTTAGGAGAGGGGTAGAGTGCAAAAGCAAGGAAGTTATGATGAAACTGTGTAAAAGACTGGAGTCAGCTGTGGCTCAGTGGATAGCAGAGTCAGAAGGTTGTGGGTTCAAATCCCGCTCCAGGGACTTGAGCACATAAAGCGAGGCTGACACTCCAGTGCAGTACTGAGGGAGTGCCGCACTGTCAGAGGGGCAGTACTGAGGGAGCGCTGCTCCATTGGAGGGGCAGTACTGAGGGAGCGCCGCACTGTCGGAGAGGCAGTACTGAGGGAGCGCCGCACTGTCGGAGGGTCAGTACTCAGGGAGCACTGCACTGTCGGAGGGGCAGTACTGAGGGAGCGCCGCACTGTCGGAGGATCAGTACTGAGGGAGCGCCGCAATGTCGGAGGGGCAGTATTGAGGGAGCGCCGCACTGTCGGAGGGGCAATACTGAGGGAGCGCCGCATTGTCAGAGGGGCAGTACTGAGGGAGAGCCACACTGTCGGAAGGTCAGTACTGAGGGAGTGCCGCACTATCGGACGGACAATACTGAGGGAGCGCTGCACTGTCGGAGGGGCGGTACTGAGGGAGCACCGCACCGTTGGAGGGGCAGTAGTGAGGGAGTGCTGCACAGTCGGAGGGGCAGTAGTGAGGGAGTGCTGCACAGTCGGAGGGGCAGTACTAAGGGAGTGCCGCACTGTCAGAGGGGCAGTACTGAGGGAGCACCGCACTGTCAGAGGGGCAGTACTGAGGGGGCACCGCACTGTCAGAGGGGCAGTACTGAGGGAGTGCTGCACTGTCAGAGGGGCAGTACTGAGGGAGTGCTGCACTGTCAGAGGGGCAGTACTGAGGGAGCGCTGCTCCATCGGAGGGGCTGTACTGTGGGAGCGCCGCACTGTCGGAGGGGTGGTACTGAGGGAGTGCCGCATTGTCGGAGGGGCTGTACTGTGGAGCGCTGCACTGTCGGGGGAAGGAGTGCCGCATTGTCAGAGGGGCACAAATGAAGGAGCACTGCAGTATCGGAGGTGCGGTCTTACGGATGAGACGTTAAACCGAGGCCCCCATCTGCCCCCTCAGGTGGACGTAAAAGATCCCATGGTGCTATTTCGAAGGAGTTATCCCCGGTGTTTTGAGCCCAATATTTATCCCTCAATCAACATGATGAAGAAACAGATTATCTGGTCATTATCACATTGCTGTTTGTGGGAGCTTGCTGTGCGCAAATTGACTGCCACGTTTCCCACATTACAACAGTGACTACACTTCAAAAGTACTTCATTGGCTGTAAAGCGCTTTGGGACGTCCGGTGGTCATGAAAGGCGGTAAAGAAGGCAAATGCTATGCTGGCCTTCATTACAAGAGGATTTGAGTACAGGAGTAAAGAAGTCTTGCTCCAATTATATCTTCTTCTTAGGCAGTCCCTCGGAACCGAGGATGACTTGCTTCCACATTAAAAATGAGTTCTCAGGTGACTGATGAGTCCAATGCGGGACCTACAGTCTCTGTCACAGGTGGGGCAGACGGTGGTTGAAGGGGTGGACGGGTGGGGTGCTTGGGTTGATGTGCGCTCATTGTGTTTGGCTTCCCCCTGCTTCCGGCGAAGAGACTCGAGGTGTTCGGCACCTTCCCGGATGCTTCTCCACTTTGTGCGGTCTTGGGCCAGGGATTCCCAGGTGTCGGTGGGGATGTTGCATGTTTTCAAGGAGGCTTTGAGGGTGTCCTTGAAGCGTTTCCTCTGCCCACCTGGGGCTCTCTTGCCGTGTCAGAGCTCTGAGTGGAGCGCTTGTTTTGGGAGTCTCGTACTGGGCATGCGGACAATGTGACCCGTCCATCGGAGCTGAACAAGCATGGTCAAAGCTTCGATGCTGGGGATGTTGGCCTATTTTGTCCTTGACAGTGGTCTCCAGTCGTTCACCCACCACTGACATTAGACTGATTGGCCTGTAGTTACCAGGTTTATCCCTCTCCCCTTTTTTAAACAGGGGTGTAACATTTGCAATCCTCCAGTCTTCTGGCACCACTCCCCTATATCTGAGGGAGATTGAAAGATTGTGGTCAGAGCTTCTGCTATCTCCACCCTAGCTTCCCTCAGCAACCTAGGATGCATCGCATCTGGACCGGGTGACTTGTTAACTTTGAGTGATGACAACCTATTTAGCACCTCCTTTCTATTTTTATCCAATTTCTCTACTCCCCCCCCCTCCTCTACTGCGACATTAACTTCATCCTCTTCTTTTGTGGAGACAGATGCAAAGTACTCATTCAGTACCTGAGCCCGCCCTCTGCCTCCGTATGATCATAATACAGTCAAGCAGAGTCAGCATGGTTTATGAAAGGGAAATCATGTTGACAAATTTGCTGGAGTTCTTTGAGGATGTACCGAGCAGGCTGGATAAAGGAGAACCAGCGGATGTGCATTTGGATTTCCAGAGGGCATTCGATAAGGTGCCACATAAAAGGTTGCGGCACACGATAAGAGCTCACGGGGTTGAGGGTAATATATTAGCATGGATAGAGGATTGGCTAACTAACAGAAAACAGAGTCAGGATAAATGGGTCAAATGCAGGAAGGATGTTCCCGATGGCGGGGGAGTCCAGAACCAGGGGTCACAGTCTAAGGATAAGGGGTAAGCCATTTAGGACAGAGATGAGGAGGAATTTCTTCACCCAGAGAGTGGTAAACCTGTGGAATTCTCTACCACAGAAGGCAGTGGAGGCCAATTAATTAAATATATTCAAGAAGGAGTTAGATATATTTCTTAAGGCTAAAGGGATCAAGGGATATGGGGAGAAGGCAGGGACAGGGTACTGAAGCAAATTATTACAGGTAGACTACCCTTTATCCGGACTTCCGAAAACCGAAACCCTCTAAAAACCGAAGGTTTTTTCGTTCAGCATAAGTCGTGCGTACGAACGAAAAAACCTTCGGTTTTTAGAGGGTTCCGGTTTCGGAAGTTCGGATAAAGGGTAAGTCATGCGCACGACCCCCCGCCGACCCCCCCCGCGGACCCCGCCGGCCCCGACCCCTGCCGACCCCGACTGACTTACGCTGAGCGTCAGCGTAAGTCGTGCGCACGACCCCCCGCCGACCCCCCCCGCGGACCCCGCCGGCCCCGACCCCCGCCGACCCTGACTGACTTACGCTGAGCGTCAGCGTAAGTCGTGCGCACGACCCCCCGCGGACCCCCCCGTGGACCCCCGCCGACCCACCTTCCGAAATCCGAAATTCTCCTTTATCCGAAACTCGGCTGGTCCCGAGGTTTTCGGATAAAGGATAGTCTACCTGTATTTAAATGGAGAGAGATTACAAAATGCTGCAGTACAGAGTGACCTAGGGGTCCTTTTTCATGAAACACAAAAAGTTAGCATGCAGTTTTGGTCTCCTTATTTAAGGAGGGATATACTTGTATTGGAGGCAGTTCAGAGAAGGTTCACGAGGTTGATTCCAGAGATGAGGGGGTTGACGTATGAGGAAAGGTTGAGCAGGCTGGGCCGATACTCATTGGAGTTTAGAAGACTGAGAGGTGATCTTATTGAAACATATAAGATACTGAGGGGGCTCGACAGGGTAGATGCAGAGAGGATGTTTCCCCTCGTGGGGAAATCTAGAACTCGGGGGCATAGTTTCAGAATAAAGGGTCGCCCTTTTAGAACTGAGATGAGGAGGAATTTCTTCTCTCCGAGGGTCGTAAATCTGTGGGATTCTCTGCCCCAGAGAGCTGTGGAGGCTGGGTCATTAAATACATTTAAGGTGGAGATAGACAGATATTTGAACAATAAGGGAGTGAAAGGTTATGGGGAGTGGGCAGGGAAATGGAGCTGAACCCAAGATCAGATCAGCCATGATCTCATTGAATGGTGCAGCAGGCTCGAGGGGCCAAATGGCCGACTCCTGCTCCTATTTCTTATGTTCTTATGATGAGATCCTATTTGGTCGCTAATCGGCCCCACCATTCCTTTAACTATCCTTTTACTTTTCATATGTTTATAGGAGATTTTTTCCCTTTTATGTTACCCGCTAATCTTTTCTCATTTTCTCTTTGCCCTTCTTATATCCTTTTTCAATTTCCCCTGCACTCTCTGTATTCTGCCTGTTTTTTTACTCTATTCTGTACCTGACATTTGTCATAAACCTCCTTTTTCTGTTTTATTCTAACCTCGATGTCCTTTGTCATCGGGAGCTCCAGCTTTGGATGCCCCATCTTTCCTCCTTATGGGAATATGCTTGGTTTGTACCTGAACTATCTCAGCCTTGAAGGCCTGCCATTGGTCATTCACTGTTTTCCTGGACAATCTTTGTTTCCAGTCCACCTGTGCTCGATCCCTTCTCAAATCACTGAAATTGACTCTCTTCCAGCTGGGCATTTTCACCGTTGATTTTATTTTGTCCCTTTCCATAACTACTTTAAACCTAATGATATTGTGATCACTGTTAACCAGATCCCTCCTGCCCCAGAACCGATGAGAGACCCTTTAAATGATCTTACTGTGCAAAGAGGTTTCAGAGCTCATCCCACCTGCTGAGTCACCAGCCTGTTCACACAGATCCTCAAAAAAAAAAGATGTTTTAGAAAGGCTGGCAACACTAAAAGTTCGCAGCCATCTCAGAGTAGTGTCCTTTTAATTACAATCTCGCAAAACAAGGAGAATTACTGTCCCTTTAACTCCCACAAATCCCTGTGTGGAGGAGAGGGGAGATACAGTCTGTCCCAGTGACTGTCGCAGAACAGAATGAGAGACCCTGTCCCATAAGGGCTTGACCCTCCCCCACTCCCTGCTTTTCTTCAAGTGTCTCATCCTTAAAATTCTCATCCTTGTTTTCAAATCCCTCCGTGGCCTCGCCCCTCCCTATCTCTGGAATCTCTTCCAGCCCCGACAAACTTCCGAGATATCTGCACTTCTCTAATTCCGGCCTCTTGAGCCTCCCCGATTTTAATCGCTCCACCATTGGTGGCCGTGCCTTCAGCTGCCTGGGCCCTAAGCTCTGGAATTCCTTCCCTAAACCTCTCCATCTCTCTACCTCTCTCTCCTTCTTTAAACCTACTTCTTTGACCAAGCTTTTGATCATCTGCCCGAATATCACTTTATGTGGCTCGGTGTCAGATTTTGTTTTCTAACGCTCCTGTGAAGAGCCTTGGGATGTTTCACTACATTAAAGGCGCTTTATAAATACAAGTGGTTGTTGTTGTTTCCTGAAACTAATAACAAATTCCCCAGAGGGAAAAAACTTGTACTTTTACTCCCAAATATTAGAAAGTTTGTGCCACTGAAGCACGAGGTTTATCTGCTTTTATTGATGAATGTAGAAAGTCTGTATTGCAATCTGAGCCCGTGTGTTGTGAGCCAAAGAGCCTTGTGTCCAATGAGGGGAATAAAGGCCCACAGCCTCCCCTGGCCCCGGGCCCTGAACAAGGGACTGGAGAAACTCGCTGCCCTGCGGATCAGACAATCAGCCGGCGCTAGGCCCGCCCCTCGGGCTACCCAATTGGTTGGAGGACCCACCGCCGGCTCGCTCCTCCAGCCCCGCCCCGCTCGCTCCCTATTGGTCGGAAGCTCCCGTCAATCAGGCCCTGGTCCCGGGTCATGTGTCCCTCACCGACTTTACCAAGAAAGCCCCGCGCAGTCGCCAGCCGGAGCTGCTGGTCAGCGGGAGTGGGGTCGGGAGATTAATAAACTGTGGGTAGGCCACGCCGCAGGGTTTATAAAGTTGGAGAATGGCCTCAGGCCCGAATGAGATCCAGCGGCCCGGTCTGTGTTCCACCGGATGGCAGCTGTGAGGCTTTTTCTCGGTGACAGGCCCGGGTTACGCGCCGCCATCTTGGTGGAGGAAAGGCAGACCTGTTCCACCTGCAGCACGGCGCATGTGCGGCCATCTTGGTACAGGAACAGAGAGTGGGCGGGGCTTCAGGGTCCCCATGACCAGGAGAGACAATCATTGACTCATTGATTTTATTCTCACTATGCACACAGCGGGTGCAGAACTGAACCCAACCAGAGTAAAGGGAGGAGGAAAACTGGGAGTGGAGGAAAGAAATGTTGGAGATGGTGCGATGGGTTTGGATTTCAGCACAGGGAGGAGGGAGAGTGTGTGGGACAGGGATTTACAGGTTTGGGGTTAAAATGTGTTATTTTGGTCATATTTCTAGATTTGCCATTTTCTGCCCACAGGGCAATCACAGTGCACTGACCAACACCTCAGCTTGTCAGAATAGGGCAGGTGGAACCGAGCCAGAGGGAGCTCTGGGACTTCATCTTCTGAGCATTGGGTTGGGAAACAAGAATTCCATTGTTTATTGGGCCCTGGGCGAGCACTGCCCTCCCTCCCACAATTTTAATATTTTGATGCATCTGTCTATTTATATACTGGAAATGTTTTAATTGCTTTCATAGCAAAATGCATTTATTATTAAACCTTCACAGAAGCAACTGTGGTAACAATTGAATAAAACTCAGAGTTGTCGGGATCGGGAACGCTCGACCTGAAAAGGTCATGAGCTGATTCCATCAATGATTTTAAAAGGGAGTTGGGCGGGTACTTGAGGATGAGGATCTTACAGGGTTATGGACAACAAGCAGGGATGTGGGACTAAGCACGAGTGCTCTTTCTAAGAGGCAGCACAGGCACGATGGGCCGAATGGCCTCCTTCGTGCTGTACTTTTCAATGATTCTATGAAAGCTAACAGAACCAAACAAAGAAATGATCTTCCTTGGTTATTGATCATTTCACTAAATTTCAACAGAGTTCTCTATACACCAACAACAACTTACCTTTATATAGAGCTTTTAAAACATCTCAAGGCACTTTACAGTAGGGTAATAAGACAACAATCGACACACATATTTTGTTTGTGGTCCAGTGCACTGACACAAAGTTCCTTCACAACTGCAACAATTTTATTGCGGTTGCTGTGAAGGCTGCGCTCACTCTGCTCGTACACCTGGTCTCCAAAGGAGGCAAAACAGGACTAATGCTGCCGAGCTCAGCTCTTTTTGATCAGAAAATATCAACTGTTTTGCCTCACCAGGAAATGCACAAAAGAGGCAGCAGTGCTGATTGGCTGCCCAGGAAAGTCCTATTTAGATTAAACGCCTTCACCCAGAGGGTGCTGAGAATGTGGAACTTGCTGCCACAGGGAGTAGTTGAGGTGAAGAGCATGGATGTATTTAAGGGGAAGCTGGATAAACACATGGGAGAAAGGAATAGAAGGAGATGCTGATAGGGTGAGATGAAGAGAGATGGGAGGAGGCTCGTGTGGAGCATAAGCACCACATGGACCAGTTGGGCCGAATGGCCTGTTTCTGTGCTGTACAATCTATGTAATTCTATGTAATAAGAGAGGAGAGAATGTTCCATAGAAACTAGAATTATCTGTTCTGAATTTTAATCCTGAACTTACAGTGATGTCTTTTGTAAACTGCTTTTACAGGGAATATCATCGGCCTTTGAATGTGGAAGGAGAAATGTTTGCCTGTTCTGTCTGTGGGAAAAGATTTCAAAGATCGGTGTGACTGGAAAAGCACTGAGACACACACACCCAAGTGAGAGTGTTCCAGTGCACTGACTGTGGAAAGAGCTTTAACCACTTACACAGTCTGAAAAAACATCTCACCGTTCACAGCGGGGAGAAACCGTACATGTGTTGTGTGTGTGGATGAGGCTTCAACTGATTGTCCAACCTGGAGAGACACAAGGACACCCACACCACGGAGAAACTGTGGGAATGTGGGGACTGTGGGAAGGGATTTAGCTCCCCATCCCAGCTGGAAACTCATCGATCCAGTCACACCGGGGAGAGACCGTTCACCTGCTCCAAGTGTGGGAAGGGATTTAGTCAGTCATCCCACCTTCTGACACACCAGCGACTTCACACTGAGGAGAGACCATTCAGTTGCTCTCAATGTGGGAAGAGGTCCAGGCAATCATCTCACGTCATTGAGCACCAGTGCATTCACACTGGGGAGAGACCATTCACCTGTGCTATGTGTGAGAAGGGATTCACTAATTCATCCACCCTGCTGATACACCAGTACATTCACACTGCAGAGAGGCCGTTCACCTGCCCCGTGTGTGAGAAGGGATTCACTAATTCATCCGACCATCTGAGATACCAGCGAGTTCACACTGGGGAGAGGCCGTTCACCTGCCCCGTGTGTGAGAAGGGATTCACTAATTCCTCTGACCATCTGAGACACCAGCGAGTTCACACTGGGGAGAGACCGTTCACCTGCCCCGTGTGTGAGAAGGGATTCACTAATTCCTCTGACCTTCTGAGACACCAGCGCATTCACACTGGGGAGAGGCCATTCACCTGCTCAGTGTGTGGGAAGGGATTCAATCAGTCATCCAACCTGCTGAGACACCAGCAAGTTCACAAGTGACTGCAGAGGTTTGATTCTGCTGTTATTGCTGCTGTTAATCACATCCAGGACTGAACCATGTTCATTCCGACAGTTGGGGTTTGTTTCTGCTGATGTTAATAACCCCTATAACTGGGCTGGATTTTAATATTCTGGATATATAGCTGATTGAGTTGTTGGGGCTGCAGATTCCCTTTAAGTACTGCTGTCTGATCTTTCCCCTTAATTTCTGATGTGTGTTCCTGAAATATTTTACAATAAAATTATGAACTTTTACTTCAATCGTATATTAATCTTTGCTATAAAATCTACAATTCATTGTCTGAAAGATTCCATTGATTATCATCTCCAATTAGAAAGTGCTGATTAATCCTCACTGACAACTCTTACTGACTTACACATTACACACAGTGGCACCTCCATTATCCACCAGAAAGGGGAATGGGAATTGGTGGAGAATCGAGAGTCCCCAAATGTTGCCCCTCCCGTGTGGTACAGCAATCCCCTCGGCACGGGAATGGAGACAAGTCCAGTTATAGTGACGGGATGAGTTAAAGGTATTTACTCAGACGGGCGGAAGGTGGGAAGTGGTGTTCCACGGGGATTGGTGCTGGGACCACTGTTGTTCACCATTTTCATGAATGATTTGGACTTGGGAATCAGAAGTACAATTTCAAAATTTGCTGATGACACTAAATTGGGGGGTGTAGTTAATACTGAGGAAGACTGCGATAGCATCCTTGTAGAATTATTCAGTTGTGTTCAGTAAATAGCACCATCTGTTAATTTGCTTTGACTGATCACATCACTATATAATTATGTGAAAAACAGAAATCATTAAAAGCTCCCAATTTCAGAATTGTTAGATTCAAACTCAACTTCTTCCAAGTACAATCTAACATTTCAAAAATTGTAATGGATGTAGGCGAGATATTAGGACTGTTGTCTAACACAATCCAAACACAGTGACACACAGACAGATGGGCAGGTGTAGCTTCACAGCGAATCCTTTCAAGCCTCACTAAAAAGTGGCAGACTGGCAATCCATTGTTCACTAATGGAGTTGTGATCTTTGTAAATTAAGAAATGGAAATGTGTCAAAGAGTTGATTAACAGAGTGGGGCATCATATTCCTTTGATTTCTATTTCTGACACCAGGCAGCAGAAAAAGGTCATTACAACACGACATAAACAGACTCTTCAGGTGTGAGACATCAGACTTCAGAACAACACGTCTGCCAGCTCTGGCCACAAACCTCAGTACAGTCAACCTTTCAGCAGCTGCAGCCCTGATTAAATAACTAGTAGTTTAACATGTCTAGTAGAACTTTTGTATCAAAATAGAAGAAATGTATTTGTGACACACACACAATTAATAATTAAATCACAATGTGATTGTGAGGATCAATTATCGCATCTTGATACCTTCCTCGACTGGTGGACACGGAAGGTATCAAGTGAACCGGTGGACACCGCCTGCTCCCTCTCCAGGGCCACCCGGGCAGGGACAAGACCGCGGGAGAGAGGCAGGCAGCCAGAGTGACACCCCCATGGGCCCTGCCCATCCTGGGCCTACAAATTGCTGTTTTCACCAGGCGCAAGAGCAGGTCCAGGAGAAGATCCTCCGACTTACCCACCCCCACTCCGCACCGGGCGGCCAAAGATTAGGAGTGTGGGGCTAAAGTGTAACCAAGAGTTGAGGAGCAGCCCCTTCAGGGAACTATACAGGGGCTGCAACCTCTCACACTGACTATATACACGGCCCATGGACTCCTCTAGGCCACAGAAAACACATCTGACCTTGGAGTCCGGAAAGGAGTTTAAAAACTGTTGCACATGACAGCTCCCTGCAACAGTCTCCACCCCAGATCCCCAATGGTGCTGGGAAGGACTCCCGCATAGAGAGCCCTCCATTGGGGAACCTCGCCTCCGTCAGACAGCAAGATGACCCGCCAGTCTGATTGAGATTCGACAATAAACAAAATGAATCAATAAATGATACAGAAACCCGAGTCCCCGGGTCCTCAGCCCTGGTGTGAAGTACGCTGGCCACCAATTTTCTGTTACTAACTCGCACCTCAGGCCCCACCCAGTCTGGTTTAATTACTGAATGTTTTCTAACTCGGGTTCAGGCCTGTCATTCTGAGGGAAACAAGGCCTCATTTATTGGTGTGTCCCACCCGAGTGGCTGTTAATGGCTTTAATAAACTGGCAGCAAGGTTGTTTTTAAAGGTGGAAAGAGGTGAAAAACACAACGAGCGATGCCTCAAAGCTCGCAGACAGAAAAATCCACTTCATCAGTGCCCCTGCCACAGGACTCAATATCCACCCCCTCCACCACTGGTGCACTGTGTCTGCAGTATGTACGGTCTACAAGATGACCACGGTCAGGCCGTGTGGAGTCAAGGGCCAGGCAGCAGAATGGATGGAAAGATTACAACAAACTTCCCTTAACTCCAATCCTCTGATTTCTGTTTTGTAGCCAGCTTTCCATCCATTCTGCTGCCTGGCCCTTCACTCCACACGGCCTGACCTGGGTCATCTTGTCGATCTTACATACTGTTTATGGATAGCAAGCTGGTCACAAAACAGAAAACAGAGAGTAGGGGTTAAGAGTAGCTACTCAGACTGGCAAAAGGTGGGACGTGGTGTTCCACAGGGATCGGCGCTGGGATCACTATTGTTCACCATTTACAGAAACGATTTGGACACGTGAAGCAGAAGAACAATTTCAAAGTTTGTCGATAACACCAAATTGGGAGGTAGAGTTAATACTGAGGAAGACAAAATGCAAGAAGACATCAATAAATTTCAGAATGGGCGTGTAATTGGCAAATGAATTTCACTGTAGATCAGTGTGAGGTGGTGTGTTAATGAATTTCACTATAGATCAGTGTGAGGTGGTGTGTTAATGAATTTCACTATAGATCAGTGCGAGGTGGTGTGTTAATGAATTTCACTGTAGATCGGTGTGAGTCGGTGTGTTAATGAATTTCACTATAGATCAGTGTGAAGGGGTGTGTTAATGAATTTCACTATAGGTCAGTGTGAGGTGGTGTGTTAATGAATTTCACTGTAGATCAGTGTGGGGGGTGTGTTAATGAATTTCACTATAGATCTGTGTGAAGTGGTGTGTTAATGAATTTCACTATAGATCAGTGTGAGGTGGTGTGTTAATGAATTTCACTGTAGATCAGTGTGAGGTGGTGTGCTAATGAATTTCACTATAGATCAGTGTGAGGTGGTGTGTTAATGAATTTCACTATAGATCAGTGTGAAGGGGTGTGTTAATGAATTTCACTATAGGTCAGTGTGAGGTGCTGTGTTAATGAATTTCACTATAGATCAGTGTGAGGGGCTGTGTTAATGAATTTCACTATAGATCAGTGTGAGGTGGTGTGTTAATGAATTTCACTGTAGATCAGTGTGAGGTGGTGTGTTTTGGTGGGAAGAATAAGGAGGCCACTCACTACTT
Organism: Somniosus microcephalus; assembly: GCF_052327205.1. NCBI lineage: Eukaryota > Metazoa > Chordata > Chondrichthyes > Squaliformes > Somniosidae > Somniosus > Somniosus microcephalus. The sequence continues at coordinate 441,456 of NW_028225235.1, read as the reverse complement.
GGACAAGGATGTCCAACAGGGTCAGGGGTTGTTTCTGCAGCCGTGGCGACGCCACTTAAAGGGCAGGTGTCGGGCGGCAACTTTTTATTTTGGCCGACAGCCAGCACCTGCCCCCTTCCCCTTTCTTCTTCGGGGTGTCGGCCGCGATCGCACAGCCCGGCGCTCCTCTTGATCTGACACCCCACTCCCTCATGGTCCAGCAGGGCCCCGGTGTGCGCAGTGCTAGGCCCCTCCCCTTTAATCAGGGAGCGAGGTCTGCTATGACATGGTGCTATGTGCCGACGGGCGTGGTGCTGTTACACGAAGCGGCATGAAATTCACTGGTAGCGCCTCAAGAGGGAGGGGAGCGCTTCCAGTAGCACCCTGCCTCCTGCCTGGGGCGCTACCACTGAATTTAATGCGCAGGGGCGCTAACTTTTTCAGGGCACTAAAATTAGCCCCGGCGCCACCAAATTTCTCCCTAAGAGTCTAAATGGGCTGGAGGAGCAGAGTGATCCAGGGATACAGATACACAAATCACTAAAAGTAGCAACACAGGTTAATAAGGCCATTAAAAAAAAAGCACTGGGGTACATTCCTAAAGGAGCCTTCTGTTCCGTGCCTAGGAGCTCTGAACCATGGCAGAGAGCGGCTGGGACACGTTTCTCACACGCCTCGAGATTAACCCGCACGGCAACTTTGCTGTCAGTGAAGAGAGACAAGAAAGACCAAGGTGCCGTTTGCCTCTCTGTGTGGCCCTGAAGGACTGTGTCCAGGCTGGAGTTCTGTTCCCGCCGTACGATCCTCCCCCAGATTGCCCTTTCTGAGCTCCAGCCAGGTGATGCTAAACACTTAGGTGGGAAAGAAGAAAATCTACAATAATGTGTTTAAAACAAAGCTCGTTTATTTGACATCTATCCAGAATATTAAACTCCAGCCCAGTTATAGGGGTTATTAACATCAGCAGAAACAAACCCCAACTGTCAGAATGAACATGGTTCAGTCCTGAATGTGATTAACAGCAGCAATAACAGCAGAATCCAACCCCTGCAGTCACTTGTGAAATCGCTGGTGATTCAGCAGGTGGGATGAATTAATGAATCCCTTCCCACACTCAGAGCAGGTGAACGGCCTCTCCCCAGTGTGAACTCGCTGGTGATTCAGCAGCTTGGATGAATTCGTGAATCCCTTCCCACACTCAGAGCAGGTGAACAGCCTCTCCCGAGTGTGAACTCGCTGGTGATTCAGCAGGTGGGATGAATTAATGAATCCCTTCCCACACTCAGAGCAGGTGAACGGCCTCTCCCCAGTGTGAACTCGCTGGTGATTCAGCAGGTTGGATGAATTAATGAATCCCTTCCCACACTCAGAGCAGGTGAACGGCCTCTCCCCAGTGTGAACTCGCTGGTGTGTCAGCAGGTGGGATGAATTAGTGAATCCCTTCCCACACTCAGAGCAGGTGAACGGCCTCTCCCCAGTGTGAACTCGCTGGTGTCTCAGCAGGTGGGATGAATTAGTGAATCCCTTCCCACACTCAGAGCAGGTGAACGGCCTCTCCCCACTGTGAACTCGCTGGTGTATCAGCAGATTGGATGAATTAGTGAATCTCTTCCCACACTCAGAGCAGGTGAACGGTCTCGCTCCAGTGTGAACTCGCTGGTGTCTCAGCAGGTTGGATGAATTAGTGAATCCCTTCCCACACTCAGAGCAGGTGAACGGTCTCTCCCCGGTGTGAACACGCTGGTGTATCTGAAGTTCAGATGACTGAGTGAATCCCTTCCCACACTCAGAGCAGGTGAATGGCCACTCCCCGGTGTGAACTCGCTGGTGTGTCAGTAGGTGGGATGACTGAGTGAATCCCTTCCCACACTCAGAGCAGGTGAATGGCCTCTCCCCAGTGTGAACTCGCTGGTGTCTCAGTAGGTGGGATGACTGAGTGAATCCCTTCCCACACTCAGAGCAGGTGAACGGCCACTCCCCGGTGTGACTGTGCTTGTGTCTCGATAGGCCAGAGGATCGGCTGAAGCCTCGTCCACACACAGAACATGTGTACGGTTTCTCCCCGCTGTGAACGGTGCTTTTTGCTTCCATGTTCAGAGGCCGATGATATTCAGATCCGATGAGTCGAGTGACTCTGTCAGATCTTGAAGTGATGTTTGGTTTGAGCTTACCGTCTGTAAATCCTCCCCTTCCAGTGCCCTGTAAAATTAATTTAAAACAGGGAGAGTGAGAGACAGCCCACAATAAAACAAAGGCAGGTTGTGAAATTGAGCTCAGTGAATCTGGTCAATTGTGGGGCCGGCACGAGAAAAAAGTGACCACGAAAGCTACCGGATTGTCATAAAAACCCAACTGGTTCACTGATGTCCTTCAGGGAAGGGAATCCACCACCTGGTCTGGGCCTACACAAGACTCTGGCCTCTATGGGAGGAGAGAGAGAGAGAGAGAGGGAGAGGTGGGAGGGGGAGGGGGCGAAGGAAAGGAACTTTATACATCTGCAACTCGACCAGAACTTTGATAGAACCTCCAAAACCCGCAACCTCCACCACCTAGAAGGACAAGGGCAGCTGTTGTATGGGAGCACCATCACATCCAAGTTCCCCTCCAAGTCACACACCATCCTGACTCAGATATATTCATCGTTGCTGGGTCATAATCCTGGAACTCCTTACCGAACAACATTGTGGGAATACCTTCACCACACGGACTGCAGTAGTTCAAGAAGGCGACTCACCACCCCCTTCTCAACGGGAAACTGGGGATTGGCAATATTTGCTGCTCTTGCGAGCTACGCCCACATCCCAAGAATGAATTAAAACAAATCTGTAGATGTAAACTGGATTAGAAGCCTGTACAGAAATACTTGTTCCTAAAACAATACTCTTTTACATTGTACGGACAGTGTCTGTTTAACAACCTAATCTCCCCCAGAATCCACCTCCCTTGACAGTCTCACATTGGAAATTGTTGGGTCCTCCTGGGCTCAGAAGTACTGGGGGTTAAACCCAGCAGCTTCTCCTCCATCTCCACTCCAGCTCAAACTGAAACATAGAAACATACAAACACAGAAGATAGGAGCAGGAGTAGGCCATTCGGCCCCTTGAGCCTGCTCTGCCATTCAATGAGATCATGGCTGATCATCCAAATTCAGTACCCGGTCCCTGCTTTCTCCCCATACCCCTTGATCCCTTTAGCCTTAAGAAATATATCCAACTCCTTCTTGAATATATTTAATGAATTGGCCTCTACTGCCTTCTGTGGTAGGGAATTCCACAGGTTCACCACTCTCTGGGTGAAGAAATTCCTCCTCATCTCTGTCCTAAATGGCTTACCCCTTATCCTTAGACTGTGACCCCTGGTTCTGGACACCCCGACCATCGGGAACATCCTTCCCACATCTAGTCTGTCTAGTCCTGTTAGAATTTTATAAGTTTCAATGAGCTCCCCCTCATTCTTCTAAACTCCAGCGAGTATAAGCCCAATCGACCCAATCTCTCCTCATACGTCATTCCTGCCATCCCAGGTATCAGTCTGGTGAATCTTCGCTGCACTCCTTCCATGGCAAGAACATCTTTCCTCAGATAAGGCGACCAAAACTGCACACAATACTCATGATGTGGTCTCACCAAGGCCCTGTACAACTGCAACAAGACATCCTTGTTCCTGTACTCAAACCCTCTCACTGTGAAGGCCAACATACCATTTGCCTTCTTAACCGCCTGCTGCACCTGCATGCTTACCTTCAGTGACTGGTGCACAAGGACACCCAGGTCTCGTTGCACTTCCCCTTCTCCCAATCTATTGCCATTCAGATAATAATCTGCCTTCCTGTTTTTGACACCAAAGTGGATGACCTCGCATTTATCCACGTCATATTGCATCTGCCATGCTTCTGCCCAATCACCCAACTTGTCCCAATCATACTGGAGTTTCTCGGCATCCTCCTCACAAAACACACACGCCCACCCAGCTTTGTGTCGTCTGCAAACTTGGAGATATTACATCTAGTTCCCTCGTCTAGATCATTTATATTGTGAATAGCTGGGGTCCAAGGACCGATGCCTGCGGTACCCCACTAGTCACTGCCTGCCACTGATTTTAAGGTGATGTCCCCTTGTCCTCGACTCCCCTACCGGCAGAAAAAGTTTCTCTCTATCTACTCTACCAATTCCTTTCAAAATCCTAAAATCCTCAATCACTCCTTAACCTTCAAGATTCCAGGGAATACAAGCCTAGTTTATGTAATCTCTCCCTCATAATCTAACCCTTGGAGCCCGGGTAACATTCTGGTGAATCTGTGCTGCACTCCTTCCAAGGCCAGTATATCCTTTCTGAGGTGCGGTGCCCAGAACTGTACACAGTGCTCCAGGGAGTTCCTAGGAGTTAATGTGCGTAGGTCCCTGAAGGTGGCAGGACATATTGAGAGAGTGGTTAACAAAGCATATGGGATCTTGGGCTTCATAAATAGAGGTACAGGAAACTGTTTTTTATCCGGCACGGACGGGACCGACGTGGTGCCAGTTCATCAAAAATTCCGGATAACCGAACTGCGATAAATACCTGCGGTACCCCACTAGACACTGCCTGCCACTCGGAAAAAGAGCCGGTTATTCCAACTCTTTGCTTCCTGTCTGCCAACCAGTTCTCTATCCAAGTCAATACCTTGCCCCCAATCCCATGTGCCTTAACTTTACACGCTGTTCTCTTATGTGGGACCTTATCGAAAGCCTTCTGAAAGTCCAAATACACCACATCCACTGGTTCTCCCTTATCTATTCTACCAGTTACATCCTCAAAAAATTCCAGTAGATTAGTCAAGCATGATTTACCTTTTGTAAATCCATGTTGACTTTGTCCGATCCTGTCACTGTTTTCCAAGTGCTCTGCTATTACATCCTTTATAATGGACTCTAGCATTTCCCCCACTACCGATGTCAGGCTTACCGGTCTATAATTCCCTGTTTTCTCTTTACCACCTTTTTTGAACAGTGGGGTAACATTAGCTACCCTCCAATCCATGGGTACTGTTCCAGAGTCTATCGAATTTTGGAAGATGATCAGCAATGCATCTACTATTTCTAGGGCCACTTCCTTAAGTACCCTAGGATGTAGATTATCAGGCCCTGGGGATTTATCGGCCTTCAATCCCATCAATTTCCCCAACACCATTTCCTACAAATACTGATTTCATTCAGTTCCTCCCTCTCATCAGACCCTATGTTCACCAGCATCTTTGGGAGGTTATTTGTGTCCTCCTTTGTGAAGACAGAACCAAAGAATGTATTTAAGTCCAGGACCAGTGCAAGATAGATTAAGGCAATACTTAGTACAACTAAATCAGGAGGTACAAGCACTAAATAAAGAAGTAAGGAACCAACAACAGATTAAAGATCTAGAAAGGCAGAATGCTGGACTTAAACCAGACGAGTTGTCCAGAATAGGTCAACAAGTAATGACGCAAGTTATCGGAAGAAAGGGAATGGGGCCCGTTGGATGGGGCCATGTACTGTATTAATGACAAGTGATACGTGTGTTTGTCTACAGGAAACGATGGGTATGCGATGGAAGCAATGGACCTAGGTGAAACCATTTAACACTAAAGACCCCCATTCTACCTTCTCCTCTAGGGGAAAGAGCTCGGAAGACGACCAGACCTCTGTTTAAATTACAGATAAACATGGATCCAGTCGACCCTTTACATCAGAGGGTCCGTCTCGGGGAGAAGAAGCTCTCCCGGTTTACCCTTACACCCGAGAACTCATTTTTAATGTGGAAGCAAGTCATCCTCGGTTCCGAGGGACTGCCTAAGAAGAAAGAAGAAGAGATAATTGGAGTAAGACTTCTTTACTCCTGTACTCAAATCCTCTTGTAATGAAGGCCAGCATACCATTTGTCTTCTTAACTGCCTTTCACAAACACCGGACGTCCCAAAGCGCTTTACAGCCAATGAAGTACTTTTGAAGTGTATTCACTGTTGTAATGTGGGAAACGCGGCAGCCAATTTGCGCACAGCAAGCTCCCACAAACAGCAATGTGATAATGACCAGATAATGTGTTTTTTCGTCATGTTGATTGAGGGATAAATATTGGGCTCAAAACACCGGGGATAACTTCTTCAAAATAGCACCACGGGATCCTTTACGTCCACCTGAGGGAGCAGACGGGGGCCTCGGTTTAACGTCTCATCCGTAAGACGGCACCTCCGACACTGCAGCGCTCCTTCATTACTGCCCCTCCGACAATGCGGCTCTCCCTCAGTACTGTCCCTCCGACAGTGCAGCACTCCCTCAGTACTGCCCCTCCGATGGAGCAGCGCTCCCTCAGCACCGCCCCTCCGACAGTGTGGTGCTCCCCGAGTACTGCCCCTCTGACAGTGCGGCGCTCCCTCAGCACCGCCCCTCCGACAGTGTGGTGCTCCCTCAGTACTGACCCTCCGACATTATGGTGCTCCCTCAGTACTGACCCTCCGACATTGTGGTGCTCCCTCAGCACTGCCCCTCCGACGGTGCGGCACTCCCTCAGTACTGCCGGCTGACAGTGCAGCGCTCCCTCAGTACTGCCCCTCCGACAGTGCGGCACTCCCTCAGTACTGCCCCTCCGACAGTGCGGAGCTCCCTCAGTACTGCCCCTCCGACAGTGTGGATCTCCCTCAGTACTGCCCCTCTGACAGTGCGGCGCTCCCTCAGTACTGCCCCTCCGACAGTGTGGTGCTCCCTCAGTACTGCCCCTCCGACAGTGCGGCGCAACCTCAGTATTGACCCTCTGACAGTGCGGCGCTCCCTCAGTACTGCCCATCCGACGGCCATGCCCCCAAAGCGCCGCCCCTCCGACAGTGCGTCGCTTCTTCGGCGCTGCCCCGGCGCGTCAGCCTAGGTTGATGCACTCGAGTCCCTGGAGTGGGGACTATGAACCCACAACTTTCTGACTCAGAGATGAGGGTGCTCCCAACTGAGCCACTGGCTGGCTCTCAAGGTCTTTCAGATCCTTGCTAAAGTGCGGTGGCCGGGGGAATTGTCACCGACCCTTTAATCAGAAGAACACACGAGAGAGGGGAGGGAGTCACTTTAAATGTGGAGGGGGTGGGTGTCCCTTTAAATGTGGAGTGGGTGGGTGTCACTTTAAATGTGGAGAGGCGGGGCCACGCATGCTCATTCGGCCCTCTCCCCACAAATGCGAGGTTATCCACTTTGGTGGCAAAAACAGGAAGGCAGATTATTATCTGAATGGTAATAGATTGGGAGAAGGGGAAGTGCAATGAGAACTGGGTGTCCTTGTGCACCAGTCGCTGAAGGTAAGCATGTAGGTGCAGCAGGCGGTTAAGACGGCAAATGGTATGTTGGCCTTCATAACGAGAGGATTTGAGTACAGGAGCAAGGATGTCTTGCTGCAGTTGTACAGGGCCTTGGTGAGACCACATCTTGAGTATTGTGTGCAGTTTTGGTCGCCTTATCTGAGGAAGGATGTCCTTGTCATGGAGGGAGTGCGGCGAAGATTCACCAGACTGATACCTGAGATGGCAGGAATGACGTATAAGGAGAGATTGGGTCGACTCGGCTTATACTCGCTGGAGTTTAGAAGAGTGAGAGGGGATCTTATTGAAACATATAAAATTCTAACAGGACAACACAGACTAGATGCAGGAAGGATGTTCCCGATGGTCATGGATTCCAGAACCAGGGGTCACATAGAAACATTGAAGGTAGGAGTAGGCCATTTGGCCCCTCGAGCCTGCTCTGCCATTCAATGAGATCATGGCTGATTATCCAAATTCAGTACCCTGTCCCTGTCTTCTCCCCATATCCCTTGATCCCTTTAGCCTTAAGAAATCTATCTCACTCCTTCTTGCATATATTTAATGAATTGGCCTCAACTGCCTTGTGTGGTAGAGAATTCCACAGGTTCACCACTCTCTGGGTGAAGAAATTCCTCCTCATTTCTGTCCTAAATGGCTTACCCCTTATCCTTAGAGATGAGGAGGAATTACTTCACCCAGAGAGTGGTGAACCTGTAGAATTCTCTACCACACAAGGCAGTAGAGACCAATTAATTAAATATATTCAAGAAGGAGTTAGATATATTTCTTAAGACTAAAGGGATATGTGGAGAAAGCAGGGACCGGGTACTGAATTTGGATGATCAGCCATGATCTCACTGAATGGCGGAGCAGGCTCGAGGGGCCAAATGGCCGACTCCTGTTCCTATCTTCTATGTTTCTTCTTTGTTTAATCTGAAGAACACATGAGAGGAGGGGAGGGAGCCCTTTAAATGTGGAGGAACTGGCTGGCGGATAGAAAACAGAGAGTTGGAATAAACGGCTCGTTTTCAGAGTGGCAGGCAGTGACCAGCGGGGTGCCGCAAGGATCTGTCCTGGGACCCCAGCTGTTCACAATATATATAAATGATCTGGATCAGGGAATTGGATGCAATATTTCCAAATTCGCTGACGACACTAAACTAGGAGGAGGGGTGGGCTCTGATGAGGATGTCAGGAGGCTACAGTGCGATTTGGACAGGTTGGGGGAATGGGCGGATACGTGGCAGATGCACTATAATGTGGATAAATGCGAGGTTATCCACTTTGGGGGTAAAAACAGGAGGGTAGATTATTATCTAAATGGCAATAGATTGGGAGATGGGGAAGTGCAGAGGGACCTGGGTGTTCTTGTGCACCAGTCACTGAAGGAGAGCATGCAGGTGCAACAGGCGATTAAGAAGGCAAATGGTATGTTGGCCTTCATATCAAGGGGGTTCGAGTATAGGAATAGGGATACCTTACTACAGCTGTACAAGGTGCTGGTGAGACCGCATCTGGAGTATTGTGTACAGTTTTGGTCGCCCCATCTGCGGAAGGATGTTCTTGCCATGGAAAGAGTGCAACGGCGATTCACCAGGCTGATACCTGGAATGGCGGGAATGACCTACGAAGAGAGATTAAATAGTTTGGGCTTGTACTCACTGGAGTTTAGAAGATTGAGAGGGGATCTCATCGAAACATATAAAATTATGGCAGGCCTGGACAGGCTGAATTCAGAGAGAATGTTTCCAATGGCCAGGGAGCACAGAACCAGGGGCCACAGTCTAAAAATAGCGGGCAAATCATTTAAAACAGAGATGAGGAAGAATTTCTTCACTCAAAGAGTGGTGAGCCTGTGGAATTCCCTGCCACAGAGGGCTGTGAAGGCTAATTCAATAAATATTTTCAAGAGAGAATTGGATATATTTCTGAAGGCTAAGGGGATTAAGGGTTACGGAGAAAAGGCGGGGACGGGGTACTGAACTGGTAAGATCAGCTATGATCTCAGACGAGGATCAGCCATGATCTCATTGAATGGCGGAGCAGGCTCGAAGGGCCGAATGGCCTACTCCTGTTCCTATCTCTATGTTACTATGTTCCTTTAAATGTGGAGGGGGTGGGTGTCCCTTTAAATGTGGCGGGGGTGGGTGTCCCTTTAAATGTGGAGAGGGTGGGTATCCCTTTAAATGTGGAGGGGGTGGGTGTCCCTTTAAATGTGGAGGGGGTGGGTGACCCTTTAAATGTGGTGGGGTGGGTGTCCCTTTAAATGTGGAGGGGGTGGGTGTCGCTTTAAATGTGGAGGGGGTGGGTGTCCCTTTAAATGTGGAGGAGGGGAGCAAGTCCCATTAAATGTGGAGAGGCGGGGCCACGCATGCTCATTCGGCCCCCTCACCACAACACGAGGCTGCCACTGCGCCTGTGCGGGGCCTCGGGCAGCAGACGGAAGGCCGGGCCCGGGGAAGAGGCGGAAGCAGCAGCCGGGGTAAAGTAAAGTGTTTGGGGAATCGATTTAAATCGAGGTGAGGGGGGAGCGGAGAGCGAGGTTATAAAGTAAAAGACGAGCAAACCAAACCTGAGAGTCGGGCGGGCGGGACCTCCGCGGACGCCGAACGGAGCGGATTGAGCCTTGCGGGGTGGCGGTGTGAGCCGGAGCAATGTAATTCTGACTGACGGGAGCGCTGACCAATAGGAAGAGGGCTGAGCTGGGAGGACTCAACTGGGCGGCCTGGTCCCCCAAGCAATGGCGGCGCGGCTTGGGGGGCGGGAAATTCCTCTCCGGCGCTGAGGCTGGGGCCCGATTGTGACGTCATCAGAGGAAGAGGCCCAATCTGGTGGATGGAGGCCCGGCACCAGCCTGTGACTGACGGGAGCTCTGACCAATAGGAAGAGGGCTGAGCTGGGAGGACTGAACTGGGCGGCCTGGTCCTCCAGCAATGGCGGCGCGGTGAGGGGGCGGGGCCTCCTCTCCAGCTCAGGTGCGCTGGGGCCGATTGTGACGCGCTGTCCCCAGGTGAGAGCAGCTCAGTCAGCACAGAGCTGGGGCTGGAATCTGGGAGAGGGGCCGCAGGCAGCGGGCCTGGCAAAGGGGCACAAGCTTTACAATACAGGCTCCTTTCAAATGCAAAATTGTTTCCTACAGACAGCCTTGGTCACTCTGCAAAAAAAACTTTAACTTCATCACAACTCCCTTCCTTTAGGAGAGGGGAAGAGTGCAAAAGCAAGAAAGTTATGATGAAACTGTGTAAAAGACTGGAGTCAGCTGTGGCTCAGTGGATAGCAGAATCAGAAGGTTGTGGGTTCAAATCCCGCTCCAGGGACTTGAGCATACAAAGCGAGGCTGACACTGCAGTGGGAGGGAGCGCCGCACTGTCGGAGGGGCAGTACTGAGGGAGCACTGCACTGTCGGAGGGGCAGTACTGAGGGAGCACCGCACTGTCGGAGGGGCAGTACTGAGGGAGCACCGCACTGTCGGAGGGGCAGTACTGAGGGAGCGCTGCACTGTCGGAGGGGCAGTGCTGAGGGAGTGCTGCACTGTCGGAGGGGCAGTACTGAGGGAGCGCCACACTGTCGGAGGGGCAGTACTGAGGGAGCATTGCACTGTCGGAGGGGCAGTACTGAGGGAGAGCCGCACTGTCGGAGGGGCAGTACTGAGGGAGCGCCGCACTGTTGGAGGGGCAGTACTGAGGGAGCACTGCACTGTCGAAGGGGCAGTGCTGAGGGAGCGCCGCACAGTCGGAGGGGCAGTACTGAGGGAGCACTGCACTGTCGGGGGGGCAGTAATGAGGGAGCGCCGCACTGTCGGAGGGGCAGTACCGAGGGAGCTCTGCACTGTCGGAGTGGCAGTACTGAGGGAGCTCCACACTGTTGGGGGGGCAGTACTGAGGGAGCGCCGCACTGTCGGAGGGGCGGTGCTGAGAGAGCGCTGCTCCATCGGAGGGGCAGTACTGAGGGAGTGCTGCACTGTCAGAGGGGCAGTAATGAAGGAGCGCTGCAGTGTCGGAGGTGCCGTCCTACGGATGAGACATAAAACCGAGGCCCCCGTCTGCCCCCTCAGGTGGATGTAAAAGATCCCGTGGTGCTATTTCGAAGAAGTTATCCCCGGTGTTTTGAGCCCAATATTTATCCCTCAATCAACATGATGAAAAAACAGATTATCTGGTTATTATCACATTGCTGTTTGTGGGAGCTTGCTGTGCACAAATTGGCTGCCGCGTTTCCCACATTACAACAGTGACTGCACTTCAAAAGTACTTCATTGGCTGTAAAGCGCTTTGGGACGTCCGGTGGTCGTGAAAGGCAGTTAAGAAGGCAAATAGTATGCTGGCCTTCATTACAAGAGGATTTGAGTACAGGAGTAAAGAAGTCTTTCTCCAATTATATCTTCTTCTTTCTTCTTAGGCAGTCCCTCGGAACCGAGGATGACTTGCTTCCACATAAAAAATGAGTTCTCAGGTGTAAGGGTAAACCGGGAGAGCTGCTTCTCCCCGAGACGGACCCTCTGATATAAAGGGTCGACTGGATCCATGTTTATCTGTAATTTAAACAGAGGTCTGGTCGTCTTCCGAGCTCTTTCCCCTAGAGGAGAGGGTAGAATGGGGGTCTTTAGTGTTAAATGGTTTCACCTGGGTCCATTGCTTCCATCGCATACCCGTCAGTTCCTGTAGACAAACACACGTATCACTTGTCATTAATACAGTACATGGCCCCATCCAACGGGCCCCATTCCCTTTCTTCCGATAACTTGCGTCATTACTTGTTGACCGATTCTGGGCAACTCGTCTGGTTTAAGTCAAGCATTCTGCCTTTCTAGATCTTTAATCTGTTGTTGGTTCCTTACTACTTTATTTAGTGCTTGTACCTCCTGATTTAGTTGTACTAAGTATCGCTTTAATCTATCTTGTACTGGTCCTGGTTCTCCCACCCCTCCAGCCAAATCCTCTGGTAGTCTCATAGCTCGTCCTGTCATTAATTCATAGGGGGCCAGTCCGGTCGTTCGTCCTGGGGTGGCTCGGAGCCTCATTAGTATGCTTGGTAATAATTCCGACCATCCCTTCCCTGTTTCTTGGATGGCTTTTGTCAGCGTGTTTGTCAGTGTCCTATTCATTCTTTCTACCATCCCCGAGCTCTGGGGGTGATATGGTATGTGGTATTTTTGTGTCACATGTTGCAGCTTACAGATTTCTTTCATTATTTTGCTGGTGAAATGAGTGCCGTTGTCTGAGTCAATTTGCAGAGGCACTCCCCAATGGGGTATAACCTCGGTAGCCAATATTAGTGCAACTGTTTTTGCAGAGCAATCTCGGGTGGCAAAGGCTTCCACCCACCTGGTAAATTGGTCAATTATTACTAGGCAATATTTCTTCCCCCGGTCCTGCGCTAAGGGGCCGGTAAAGTCAATTTGTAAGTTTTCCCAGGTGTAGTGTCCGAGTATCAATAATACACGGACTGCAGGAGAATAATAATAACAGGTATTTACTGAACAGAGGGTAAGCTTAAACTGAAAGTACAGAAGCCTGCTATGGCTTTATATACAGGTGTGGTCACTGCCGGTACTACAGTATAAAATCAGTTCTCTCTTAAAGGTACATACACAACAATTCCTCCCCTTTTAGATAAACAGTACATAACATTCATTTAACAATTAAATAATAACTAATTACAATTACAATTTTCTCTGTACTATATACATCAACTGAAATAATCATTTATAAGTTCAGTCTTTGAGGAGGCTTCCTGATCCTGACTGGATAGCGCCTTTCTCGAGTATCCTGTTCTTGCGGCGGAGTCGATTCTGGCTCATTGTCATTGGTTGGTTCGTCAGCTTCCAATACCACTGATTCTGAGGTAGACGCAATCTGTACTTCGGGTTCATTACCAGGTGCACCTTCTCGTGGTATGGGTTTGGCTTGTTCTTGTGACTCTAGAATCTGGTCAGCATGGCGTCTCACGATGCTCTCTCCAACATCCACTGTGTACATTAGTGGTCCCTGCTGTGTGCATATCGTTCCTGGCTGCCATTTTTCTGTTCGGTAGTCGCGGGCCAAGACTGGTTGCCCTATCTTGAAGCTCCTGGTTGGCTTCTCATTGATGTGCTGGAATTGCTTATCCTCAACATCTCGTCTTATGTTTGGTTTGAGCAAATCCAGGCGACATCTTAGCCTTCGGTTGAAGAACATTATGGCTGGAGCTTGGTTGGTGACTGCATGTGTCGCATTCCGGTAAGCAAACAAGAAATTATCCACCTTGTGTTGTAGTGGTATGTCGTCGTTATACATCGCCTTTATTGCCTTTTTAAAGGTCTGAACAAACCTCTAAGCCAATCCATTTGTGGCTGGATGATATGGGGCAGATGTGTAATGTTTCACCCCATTATTCCTCAGGAACCTCCGGAAATCCTCGGACACAAACTGTGGTCCATTGTCGGAGCAAATCTGTTCTGGCAAGCCATTCCTGGCGAAGATGGTCCGTAGGACTGCAATAGTTTTCTCCGTGGTGGTGGAGGACATTTTGATGACCTCTGGCCATATCGAATGGGCATCCACGGCGATTAAAAATATTGAGTCCATAAATGGACCAGCAAAATCAATGTGTACCCGTTGCCATGGAGATGAGGGCCACTCCTATGGGTGTAGCAGGGCCTGTGGTGGAGCGTTTTGGACCTTCTGGCATCCTGTGCATCTCTTGGTCATATCCTTGATTTCTTTATCGATTCCCGGCCACCACACAAATGCCCTGGCTAGGCTCTTCATTTTTACCCCTCCCAGATGACCCTCATGAAGCTCATTGAGCACTCTGTCTCTCAACTTGGGTGGAATTACCACTCGGGATCCACACATCAAGGTCCCCTGGCACACTGACAGCTGTTCTCTCCTTGGTGAGAATGCTGGCAACAGTGAGTCGCCATGTGCTGGCCATCCCTTCACCATCAAATCATAGACCCGAGAGTGTGTCGGGTCATTTCGGGTTTCCTTCTCTATACTTGAGTTTGTAACAGGTAGACATTCGACTATGGTTGAATGGAATATCTCAACAGGGTCCACTGCAGGTGCTTCCTCCACCATAGGCAACGGTAGGCGCGACAGCCCATCAGCGTTTCCATGCTGTTTCGTACCCTTGTACTCTATGTCGTACTGATGTGCCCCTAGAAAAAGTGACCATCTTTGCAGCCGTTGCGCCGTCATCACCAGAACGCCCTTCTTTGGGTTAAAAATGGAGACCAGAGGCTGATGATCAGTCAGTAGGGTGAATTTCTGCCCGTGCAGATAGTGATTGAACTTCTTCACCCCCCACACCAGGCTGAGGGCCTCCCTGTCAATCTGGGCATAGTTACGCTCAGCTGAGGTTAACGAGCGTGACGCAAAGGCTATTGGCCTCTCTGAACCGTCAAGGAATTTGTGTGACAGCACCGCTCCAATGCCGTAGGGAGACGCATCACATGCCAACTGAATCGGTAGTGTTGGATTGTAGTGGGCCAATACTTCTTTTGAAGTGATTAGGCATCTACATTTCTGAAAGGCACGCTTACACTCATCACTCCATTTCCATGTTACTCCAGTTTGCAGCAGGGCGTTCAGTGGGTGCAGAATTGTAGATAAATTCGGCAAGAACTTATGGTAGTAGTTCACCAACCCGAGGAACGACCTCAGTTGCGACACATTTTCCGGTGCTGGAGCCTTGACTACTGCCTCAATCTTGTCTGGGGACTTATGCAACCCTTCCTCATCAATCATGTGGCCACAATACGAGATTTGTCTCCTGAAGAACTCGCATTTGGGGCGGCTGGCTCGTAGCCCATATTCCTGTAATCTCGTGAGCACCTGCTCCAGGTTGGCAAGGTGTTCACTGTCATTTTCACCCATAACCAGGATGTTGTCCAAATAACACTGGGTCCCCGGGATCCCTTGCAGGACTTGTTCCATCGCCCTCTGCCAAATAGCCGGGGCTGAGGCTACCCCGAATACCAGTCGGTTATACTGGTAAAGACCTTTGTGAGTGTTTATCGTGAGGTATTTCCTAGATGCTTCTTCCACCTCCATTTGTAGATACGCTTGGGCCAGATCAATCTTAGTAAAGCGTTTCCCTCCAGACAGTGAGGCGAAAATATCTTCTATCCGTGGCAGTGGATATCGTACTGTGTGCAGGACTGGGTTCACAATTACCTTGAAGTCCCCACAGATGCGAACCTTCTTCAGCTCCCCAGGCGTGCTGCTCAATGATTTCTTCATTACAGGAACAATGGGTGTGGCCCACTCGCTCCAGTCCACCTTGGACAGCACACCCGAACGCTCCAGACTCTCCAGCTCTGCTTCAACGGCTGGGCGGATCGCGTACGGTACCGGTCTGGCCTTAAAAAATTTTGGGTTTGCGTTATCTTCGATTTTTATCATTGCCGTTACAACTTTTAGAGTCCCAAGTCCTTGTTGGAACACCTCTTTCGCGTCAGTTAGAATTTTTGACAGCCGTCCAGGTGTGACGTCGTCATCCTTTTTGTCAGTCACAGTTGGCGCCTGAATGGAATGCCAATCCAATTGTATTTTTCGGATCCATTCACGTCCCAATAATGATGGTCCTCCATCTTGTAGTATATATAGATACAGTTTCTGTGTTTCCTTGCCGTTGTATTTAACTGGCACCCTTATTTTTCCTCTGAGGTAGACTTTTTGCCCCGTGTATGTCTTCAATACAATGGACGTGTCCTTCAAGGGTATGTGGTCACACCTATGAAGTTAATTAATTCAGATGTAGCCCATGGTCAGGGACAGGACGTTGTGACTACGAGTGAGGCAGGTACGGGGATCCAGGAGGTAGAGCTGGAGGAACCGCAGCCTTTGCTCTTGTTCAACAGGTTCGAGGTTCTTACTCCCTGTGGGGACAGGAGCAGGGACTGCAGGGAGGATGAGCAACCTGGCCACAGCACCATGGAACGGGGGGCCATTCAAGAGGGGGGAGTAAATAGAAATGTTGTAGTGGTAGGGGATAGTATTATTAGGGGGATAGATAGAGTTCTCTGCAGCCGAGAGCGAGAGTCCCGAAGGCTGTGTTGCCTACCCGGTGCCAGGGTTAAGGACATCTCCTCTGGGCTGGAAATAAACTTGCAGTGGGAGGGGGTGGATCCAGTTGTCGTGGTCCATGTTGGTACAAACGACGTAGATAGGACTAGGAAGCCGGTTCTGTTAAAGGAGTATGAGCAGCTAGGGGTCAAATTAAAAAACAGAACCTCAAGGGTAATAATCTCTGGATTATTACCTGAGCCATGAGCGAATTTGGCTAGGACGAATAAAATTAGAGAGTTAAATGCGTGGCTCAAAGACTGGTGTGGGAGAAATGGGTTTTGCTTCCTGGGACACTGGCACCAGTACTGGGGCAGGAGGGAGCTGTTCCGTTGGGACGGGCTTCACTTGGCCAGTGCTGGGACTAGAGTCCTGGCGGATCATATAACTAGGGCTGTAGAGAGGGCTTTAAACTAACTAGTGGGGGGGAGGTTCCTAGAGAGCAAATAATAAAAATGACAACAGAGAAGGTCATAGACTTAGGTAGCAGTGGGGAAATTAAAAACCAGAGCATGTCAGGAAGGGGCAGAAGGTATGGAGTAAAAGGTAAAGTAATAAAAAGGGCAAAAGCAGGAACTAAGTGTCACAAAACATATTTGAAAGTTCTCTATCTGAATGCACGTAGCATTCATAACAAAATAGACAAGTTAATGGCACAAATAACTACATATGGGTATGATCTTGTGGCCATTACAGAAACATGGCTGCAGGGTGACAATGCCTGGGAATTAAACATACCAGGTTATTTAACGATCAGGAAGGACAGGCAGGAAGGAAGGGGAGGTGGGGTGGCTATGTTAATAAAGGAAGGAATCACTGTAATACAGAGAAATGATATTGGGTCAAAAGATCAGGATAATGAAACAGTTTGGGTGGAGGTAAGGAATAATAAGGGGAAAAAAACACTAGTGGGCGTAGTCTATAGGCCTCCGAACAGTTGCAACTCTGTTGGACGGTGTATCAATCAGGAAATAGTTGAGGCTTGTAATAAGGGAACTCTATAATTATGGGGGATTTTAACCATCATATTAATTGGACAAATCAAATTGGGCAGGGCTGCCTTGAGGATGAGTTCATTGAGTGTATTAGGGATGGGTTTCTTGAGCAGTATGTGTTGTGTATGTACCTTTATAAGGGAATAACTGGTCTTAGACTGCAGTACCGGCAGTGACCACCCCTGTATAAAAGGCCCTAGCAGGCTTCTGTAGTTACAGTTCCAGGTTGTCTCCATTCAGTAAAGACCTGTTATAATCAACTCCTGCAGTCCGTGTCTCAATTATACACGGACATAATAGTATGTAACTGAACCGACCAGGGGGCAAGCAACTGGTCCTGTGTAACGAGACAGGATTAATTAAAAATGTCCCAGTAAAGGATCCCCTTGGAATGAGTGACCATAACATGGTTGAATTCCATATTCAATTAGAGGGCGAGAAGGTTGGATCTCAAACAGGCGTGCTAAGCTTGAATAAAGGAGACTATGAAGGTATGAGAGCGGAATTGAGTAGAATGGATTGGGAAAATAGATTAAAGGGTAAGACAATACATGATCAGTGGTGTACATTTAAGGAGTTATTTTACAACTTCCAAAAAATATATATTCCACTGAGAAGAAAAGGGTGTAAAAGAAAAGACAGCCATCCATGGATAAGTAAGGAAATTAAGGATAGTATTCGACTAAAAACAAGGGCATATAAGGTAGCCAAATCTAGTGGGAGGATAGAGGATTGGGAAAACTTTAAAAGGCAGCAAAAAATAACAAAAAGATTGATTAAGAAAGGGAAGATAGATTATGAAAGTAAATCAGCAAAAAATATAAAAACAGATAGTAAGAGTTTTTATAGTTATATAAAAAGAAAAAGGGTGGCTAAAGTAAATGTTGGTCCCTCAGAGGATGAGACCAGGAAATTAATGGTGGGAAATATGGAGATGGCAAAAACACTGAATGACTATTTTGTATCAGTCTTTACAGTAGAGGACACTAAGAATATCCCAACACTGGACAAACAGGGGGCTATGGGGGGGAGGAGCTAAACACGATCAAAATCACTAAGGAAGTGGTACTCGGTAAAATAATGGGACTCGAGGCGGATAAATCACCTGGACCTGATGGCTTACATCCTAGGGTCTTGAGGGAAGTGGCGGTAGGGATTGTGGATGCATTGGTAATAATTTTCCAAAACTCCCTGGACTCAGCAAGGGTCCCGGCAGACTGGAAAACTGCTAATGCAACACCCTTATTTAAAAAGGGCAGTAGACAGAAGGCTGGAAACTATAGACCGGTTAGCCTAACATCTGTGGTCGGTAAAATTTTGGAGTCCATTATTAAGGAGACAGTAACAGGACATTTGGATAATCATAATTTAATAGGACAAAGTCAGCATGGTTTTATGAAGGGGAAGTCATGTTTGACAAATTTGCTGGAGTTCTTTGAGGAAGTAACATATAGGGTGAATAAAGGGGAACCAGTGGACGTAGTGTATTTAGACTTCCAAAAGGCATTTGACAAGGTGCCACACAAAAGATTATTGCTTAAGATAAAAAATCACGGGATTGGGGGTAATATTCTGGCATGGATAGAGGATTGGCTATCTAACAGAAGGCAGAGAGTTGGGATAAATGGTTCATTCTCAGACTGGCAATCAGTAACTAGTGGTGTTCCGCAGGGGTCAATGCTGGGTCCCCAACTCTTTACAATCTATATTAACGATTTGGAGGAGGGGACTGAGTGTAACATATCAAAGTTTGCAGATGATACTAAGATGGGAGGGAAAGTAGTGAGTGAAGAGGACATAAAAAACCTGCAAGGGGACATAGACAGGCTAAGTAAGTGGGCAGAGATTTGGCAGATGGAATACAATACTGGAAAGTGTGAGGTTATGCACTTTGGCAGGAAAAATCGTAGAGCAAGTTACTATCTTAATGGCAAGAAACTGGAAAGTACTGAAGTACAAAGGGATCTGGGGGTCCTGGTGCACGAAACTCAAAAGGTTAGTATGCAGGTGCAGCAAGTGATTAAGAAGGCCAATGGAATGTTGGCTTTCATTGCTAGGGGGATAGAATATAAAAATAGGGAGGTATTGCTTCAGTTGTACAAGGTATTGGTGAGACCGCACCTGGAATACTGCATACAGTTTTGGTGTCCATACTTAAGAAAAGACATACTTGCTCTCGAGTCAGTACAAAGAAGGTTCACTCGGTTAATCCCGGGGATGAGGGGATGGACATATGAGGAGAGGTTGAGTAGATTGGGACTCTACTCATTGGAGTTCAGAAGAATGAGAGGCGATCTTATTGAAACACATAAGATTGTGAAGAGGTTGGATCGGGTGGATGCGGGGAGGATGTTCCCGATGATGGGTGAAACTAGAACTAGGGGGCATAGTCTTAGAATAAGGGGCTGCTCTTTCAAAACTGAGATGAGGAGGAACTACTTCACTCAGAGGGTGGTAGGTCCATGGAATATGCTGCCCCAAAAAGCTGTAGAAGCTACATCATTACATAAATTTAAAACAGAAATAGACAGTTTCCTAGAAGTAAAGGGAATTAAGGGTTACGGGGAGCGGGCAGGAATTTGGACATGAGTCTAGGTTCGGATCGGACATGGCCCTGTGGGTAGCGGAGCGGGCCCAGGGGCCGTGTAGCCTGATCCTGCTCCTATTTCGTGTGTCTAATTCTGTTAGATTCAGGAGATGGTTCTGTGATAGTAGATTGGCAGTTAGGATCAGATCAGCCGTGATCTTATTGAATGGCGGAGCAGGCTCGAGGGGCCGATTGGCCTACTCCTGCTCCTATTTCTTATGTTCTTATGTGTGAGAATAGCCGCTCATAGTCTCGTCGATTCATGACAGTTAGGGCTGATCCTGTGTCCAATTCCATCTTTACTTGGGACCCTGCTATCATGAGGGTGACCCAAATGGTTCAGTGATCCTCCTTTGCGATCACGTTGTGTAACTTTAGACAACTTAGTCTCCTGTTCCCGGAGTCATTATCACTCTCCTGATCATCTGAACTACTGTCTGTCATTTTTTTTACTTTCTTGTACTTTTACTTAGTAGTTCTTTTAGTGTTGGTTTTCTTTCCCGACCTGCAGACTCTTGCTATGTGTCCCATTTTCCCACATTGCCTGCATACTTTGTCCTTAAACCAGCAGTCCTTCTGATCATGGGTTGTTCTGCCGCAGCGATAGCACTTTTCTGCTCCATACGCCATTTCGTTAGCGCTGTATTCTTGTGGTTTCTGTTGTATTTCCGCAGCTCCCCGTGCTGCTGCTTCGTAGGATACTGCCACGCTGAAAGCCTGTTCTAGCGTCAGGTCCTTTTCCGAAAGTAGTCGTTTCTGGGTTCCTTCACTCTGGAGCCCGCAGACAAACTTATCCCGCAAGGTGTCTGCCAGTCCTGCTCCGAACTGGCAGTGCTTCGATAACTTGCGTAGTTCCGTAAGATAGTCAGCATTGCTCTCATTTTTGTGCTGGTTTCTTTTATGGAACTTGAATCTTTCTGCTATCAGCAGCAGTGTAGGGTTTAGGTGTTCCTGTAAGATATTAACAATCTCTTCAAAACTTTTCTCCATTGGTTTAGCTGGGGTAATTAAATCCCGCAATAGGCCGTACATTCTCGCGCCCATCAAATTTAATAATACCGACGCCTTCTTTCCATCGGCCACCTCATTTGCCTTACAGTACACTTCAATTCTTTCCACATACGCGGTCCAGTCTTCTACCTCGTTGTCGAAAGCAGTGATACTGCCACTCTTCGGCATCTTGGGTGGTTTAAAATGGCGCCTCCCGCGCTTTTTCTTCTTCCCCAATGGATTAAAATGGCGCCTCCAGCGCTTTTCCTTCTTCCCCAATGGAATAAAATGGCGCCTTCCGCACTTTTCCTTCTTCCCCTTGCTGCCACGCTGCTCCTAGCATTCTACAGGGTAATGGCGGCGACCCGCGGCTTCGGCGCGTCTCACTTTTCCTTCCCCTCGTTTTATTTTCTCTACGCTGCCCGGTTCTTGAGCACCGACCGCGCCCTGTGCGCTCCACCCTCTCTCTCTCTCTCTCTCTCTCTTTTCCTCCTGACGACGCTGCACGGCCCCTTTGGAGAGCCGCTCGATCGAGCTCGAGCCCGCTGCAGTCCGGAAGGGTCAGCGCACTACCTGCTACCAGCACGATTTGCTGGAACACCTTGACTGGGGAGCCAAGCCCAGCTCTCCACAGCCTCCCCTGCAATTCTCCGAACTCCGATGGATCCCTGGGCGGTTGCCCGCGGTCGACGCCCGTTGCTCTGACTTCGACCGCCAAGAAGTTTCTTTTCAGGGAAAGATCCCCGTGAGGTGATGCAGTACTGCAGGTGAGTTCGAACCTGCTCGTCGCCAGTGTAGTGTCCGAGTATCAATAATACACGGACTGCAGGAGAACAATAATAACAGGTATTTACTGAACAGAGGGTAAGCTTAAACTGAAAGTACAGAAGCCTGCTATGGCTTTCTATACAGGTGTGGACACTGCCGGTACTACAGTATAAAATCAGTTCTCTCTTAAAGGTACATACACAACACCAGGGTCCTTGGGGCCTGGGTTGGTTTGCTACTCTAACTCTACATCTCTGTCCTGCATTATTCTTGCGCATATTATACAGCGGTGGCAATGTTACTTCTGCCAGTCTGTGTTACACCATGGTATAGCGCCATCAGTTGTTGTCTACAACATTCCGGTGCCACCACCTGGTTACGTGGGCCCCATTTCCAAATTCTATCTTGTAATTGCGCGCCAGCTTGTGTCCATTTCTCCTTTTGCTCTTTACTAGTATTTTCTTGTAGCTCCATAATATTCACTTCCTGTACCCCACTGACTATCATGACCATATTTATTTCGTTTTTGAACGTGTCCTCTGGTTGCATTTCTTCCGCAGCTAGTTTTGCGGCTAGATCTGCATACCTATTCCCCATAGCGGCCTGGTCCTGGGGTTCATAGAAACATAGAAGATAGGAGCACGAGTAGGCCATTCATCCCCTCGAGCCTGCTCCGCCATTCAATGAGATCATGGCTGATCATCCAAATTCAGTACCCTGTCCCTGCCTTCTCCCCATATCCCTTGATCCCTTTAGCCTTAAGAAATACATCCAACTCCTTCTTGAATATATTTAATGTATTGGCCTCCACTGCCTTCTGTGGTAGAGAATTCCACAGGTTCACCACTCTCTGGGT
Organism: Somniosus microcephalus; assembly: GCF_052327205.1. NCBI lineage: Eukaryota > Metazoa > Chordata > Chondrichthyes > Squaliformes > Somniosidae > Somniosus > Somniosus microcephalus. The sequence goes on along the minus strand of NW_028225235.1, from coordinate 418,937 downwards.
GAAGAAATTCCTCCTAATTTCTGTCCTAAATGGCCTACCCCTTATCCTTAGACTGTGACCCCTGGTTCTGGACTCCCCGGCCATCGGGAACATCCTTCCTGCATCTAGTCTGTCCAGTCCTGTCAGAATTTTATAAGTTTCAATATTCAATACTCAAGGGGTGGTCTCGCCAAGGCCCTGTACAACTGCAGCAAGACATCCTTGTTCTTGTACTCGAACCCTCTCGCTATGAAGGCCAACATACCATTTGCCTTCTCAACCACCTGCTGCACCTGCATGCTTACCTTCAGCAACTGGTGCACAAGGACACTCCGGTCTCGTTGCACTTCCCCTTCTCCCAAACTATTGCCGTTCAGATAATAATCTGCCGCCTTGTTTTTGCCACCAAAGTGGATAACCTCGCATTTATCCACATTATACTGCATCAGCCATGCTTCTGACCAATCACCCAACCTGTCCAAATCATCCTGTAGTTTCTCGGCATCCTCCTCACAACACACACGCCCAACCAGCTTTGTGTCATCTGCAAACTTGGAGATATTACATCTAGTTCCCTCGTCTAGATCATTTATATATATTGTGAATAGCTGGGGTCCAAGGACCGATCCCTGCAGTACCCCACTAGTCACTGCCTGCCACTCGGAAAAAGAGCCATTTATTCCAACTCTTTGCTTCCTGTCTGCCAACCAGTTCTCTATCCAAGTCAGTACCTTGCCCCCAATCCCATGTGCCTTAACTTTACACGCTAATCTCTTATGCGTGACCTTATCGAAAGCCTTCTGAAAGTCCAAACACACCACATCCACTGGTTCTCCCTTATCTAGTTTACGAGTTACATCCTCAAAAAATTCCAGTAGATTAGTCAAGCACGATTTACCTTTTGTAAATCCATGTTGACTTTGTCCGATCCTGTCACTGTTTTCCAAGTGCTCTGCTATTACATCTTTTACAATGGACTCTAGCATTTTCCCCACTACCGATGTCAGGCACTACCGGTCTATAATTCCCCATTTTCTCTCAACCACCTTTTTTAAATAGTGGGGTAACATTAGCTACCCTCCAATCCATGGGAACTGTTCCAGAGTCTATCGAATTTTGGAAGATGACCAGCAATTCTGTCCCTCTGGTGCTACTTGTCTCTCCCAGTCCTCTCTTCACCTTGTTTCTCCTCTCTAATGTTTCATCCTAGTGCCCATCCCCCTGTCTAATTAATTTAAACCCTCCCCCACAGCACTAGTTAACCGTCCCATGAGGATATTGGTCCCAGCTCTGTTGAGGTGCAACCCGTCCACCTTGGACAGGTCCCTCCTGCCCCAGAACTGGTCCCTCCTGCCCCAGGAATCTGAAGTCCTGCAATATTTCTCTTTCAGGTACTTATCCAATTCCCTTTTGAAAGCGGTGATTGAATCTGCCTCCACCACCCTTTCAGGCAGTGCATTCCAGATCCTAACCACTCGCTGTGTAAAAAAGTTTTTCCTCATGTCGCCTTTGGTTCTTTTGTCAATCACCTTAAATCAGTGTCCTCTGGTTCTCGACCCCTCTCCCAATTGGAACAGTTTCTCTCTATCTACTCTGTCCAGACCCCTCTTGATTTTGAACACCTCTATCAAATCTCCTCTCAGTCTTCTCTGCTCCAAGGAGAACAACCCCAGCTTCTCCAGTCTCTCCACATAACTGAAGTCCCTCATCCCTGGAATCATTCTCTTAGACTGGGTATTATGTAACGAGAAAGGATTAATTAGCAATCTTGTTGTACGAGGCCCTTTGGGTCGGAGCGATCATAATATGATCGAATTCTTCATTAAGATGGAGAATGAAGTAGTTGACTCAGAGACAAGGGTCCCGAATTTAAATAAAGGAAACTACAATGGTCTGAGGCGCGAGTTGGGTAGGATTGATTGGGGAATGTCACTGAAAGGGTTGACGGTGGATGGACAATGGCAAACATTCAAAGACCGCACGGATGAACGACAGAATTTGTTCATCCCAGTTTGGCATAAAAATAAAACAAAAAAGGTGACTCAACCGTGGCTAACGAGGGAAATAAGGGATAGCATAAGATCCAAGGAGAGGACATAGGCCCGGACGAGATGTATCCCAGGCTGCTATGTGAGGCAAGGGAGGAGATTGCAGGGGCTCTGACACAAATTTTCAGAACCTCTCTGGCCACAGGGGATGTGCCAGAGGACTGGAGAACAGCTAACGTAGTACCATTATTCAAGAAGGGTAGTAGGGTTAAATCAGGGAATTACAGGCCAGTGAGCCTAACATCAGTGGTAGGGAAATTATTGGAAAAAATTCTGAGGGACAGAATTAGTCTCCACTTGGAGAGGCAAGGATTAATTAGGGATAGCCAGCATGGCTTTGTCAAGGGAAGATCATGTCTGACCAATTTGATTGAATTTTTCGAGGGGGTGACTAGGTGTGTGGATGAGGGTAGTGCAGTGGATGTGGTTTACATGGATTTCAGTAAGGCTTTTGATAAAGTCCTGCACAGGAGACTGGTCAGGAAGGTAAGAGCCCATGGGATCCAGGGTGCCTTGGCACATTGGATCCAAAACTGGCTTTGTGGCAGAAGGCAGAGGGTGATGGTTGAAGGTTGTTTTTGTGACTGGAAACCTGTGTCCAGTGGGGTACCGCAGGGATCGGTGCTGGGTCCCTTGCTGTTTGTGGTCTACATTAATGATTTGGGTGTGAATGTAAAAGGTATGATCAGTAAGTTCGCAGGTGCCATGAAAATTGGTGGGGTGGTAAATAGCGAGGAGGGAAGCCTCAGGCTACAGGACGATATAGATGGGCTGGTCAGATGGGCGGAACAGTGGCAAATGGAATTTAACCCTGAAAAGTGTGAGGTGACGCATTTTGGAGGGACTAACAAGGCAAGGGAATACACAATGAATGGTAGGACCCTAGGAAAGACAGAGGATCAGAGGGACTTCGGTGTGCATGTACATAGATCCCTGAAGGCAGCAGAACAGGTGGATAAGGTGGTTAAAAAGGCATATGGGATACTTGCCTTCATTAGCCGAGGCATAGAATATAAGAGCAGGGAGGTTATGATAGAGGTGTACAAAACGCTGGTAAGGCCACAGCTGGAGTACTGTGTGCAGTTCTGGTTGCCACACTATAGGAAGGATGTGATTGCATTGGAGAGGGTGCAGAGGAGATTCACCAGGATGTTACCTGGGCTGGAGCGCTTCAGCTATGAAGAAAGACTGGACAGGCTGGGGTTGTTTTTCTTGGAGCAGAGAAGGCTGAGGGGGGACCTGATTGAGGTGTACAAAATTATGAGGGGCATAGATAGGGTAGATAGAAAGGAACTTTTCCCCTTAGTAGAGGGGTCAATAACAAGGGGGCATAGATTCAAGGTAAGGGGCAGGAGGTTTAGAGGGGATTTGAGGAAAAACTTTTTCACCCAGAGGGTGGTTGGAATCTGGAACTCACTGCCTGAAAGGGTGGTAGAGGCAGGAACCCTCACAACATTCAAGAAGCATTTGGATGAGCACTTGAAATGTCATAGCATACAAGGCTACGGACCAAATGCTGGAAAATGGGATTAGATTAGACAGGGATTGATGGCCGGCATGGACGCGATGGGCCGAAGGGCCTCTTTCTGTGCTGTATAACTCTATGACATATAAATTGGCCAGAAAAAGCAGTAATCCAGAGGATTGGGAGCAGTTTAGGATTCAAAGGAGGACAAAGGGATTAATTAAGAAAGGGAAAATTGAATATGAGAGTAAGCTTGCAGGGAACATAAAAACTGACTGTAAAAGCTTTTATAGATATGTGAAGAGAAAAAGATGGTGAAGTCAAGCATAGGTCCCTTGCAGTCAGAATCAGGGGATTTATAATGGGGCACAAAGAAATGGCAGACCAATTAAATACATATTTTGGTTCTGTCTTCACAAAGGAGGACACAAATAACCTAAGAAGTGTTGGGGAACATAGGGTCTGATGAAAGGGAGGAACTGAAAGAAATCAGTATTAGTAGGGAAATGTTGTTAGGGAAATTGATGGGATTGAAGGCCGATAAATCCCCAGGGCCTGATAATCTACATCCTAGGGTACTTAAGGAAGTGGCCCTAGAAATAGTAGATGCATTGCTGATCATCTTCCAACATTCGATGGAATCTGGAACAGTACCCATGGATTGGAGGGTAGCTAATGTTACCCCACTATTCAAAAAAGATGGTAGAGAGAAAACGGGGAATTACAGACCAGTAAGCCTGACATCGGTAGTGGGGAAAATGCTGGAGTCCATTATAAAGGATGTAATAGCAGAGCACTTGGAAAAAAGTGACCGGATCGGACAAAGTCAACATGGATTTACAAAAGGTGACATAGTGGTTAGCACTGTTGCCTCACAGCGCCAGGGACCCGGGTTCAAATCCGGCCTCGGGTGACTGTCTGTGTGGAGTTTGCACATTCTCTCCGTGTTTGCGTCGGTTTCCTCCGGGTGCTCCGGTTTCCTCCCACAGTCCAAAGATGTGCGGGTTAGGTTGATTGGCCATGATAAAAATTGGCCCTTAGTGTTAGAGGGGATTAAATACGTGGGGTTACGGGGATAGGGCTTGGGTGGGATGGCTGTCGGTGTAGGGACCGGGTGCTAGGGTTTGGATGATCAGCCATGATCTCGTTGAATGGCGGAGCAGGCTCGAAGGGCCGAATGGCCTGCTCCTGCTCCTGCTCCTATCTTCTATGTTTCTATGTAAACTACTGGAATTTTTTGAGGATGTAACTAGTAAAATAGATAAGGGAGAACCAGTGGATGTGGTGTATTTGGACTTTCAGAAGGCTTTCGATAAGGTCCCACATAAGAGATTAGCGTGTAAAGTTAAGGCACATGGGACTGGGGGCAAGGTACTGACTTGGATAGAGAACTGGTTAGCAGACAGGAAGCTAAGAGTTGGAATAAACAGGTCTTTTTCTGAGTGGCAGGCAGTGACTAGTGGGGTATCGCAGGGATCGGTGCTAGGACCCCAGCTATTCACAATATATATTAATGATCTAGACAAGGGAACTAGATGTAATATCTCCAAATTTGCAGATGACACAAAGCTGGGTGGGCGTGTGTGCTGTGAGGAGGATGTCGAGAAACTACAGGATGATTTGGACAGGTTGGGTGATTGGGCAGAAACATGGCAGATGCAATATAATGTGGATAAATGTGAGGTTATCCACTTTGGTGTCAAAAACAGGAAGGCAGATTATTATCAGAATGGCAATAGATTGGGAGAAGGGGAAGTGCAAAGAGACCTGGGTGTTATTGTGCACCAGTCGCTGAAGGTAAGCATGCAGGTGCAGCAGACTGTTAAGAAGGCAAATGGTGTGTTGGCCTTCATAGTGAGAGGGTTTGAGTACAGGAGCAAGGATGTCTTGCTGTAGTTGTACAGGGCCTTGGTGAGACCACATCTTGAGTATTGTGTGCAGTTTTGGTCACCTTACCTGAGGAAGGATGTTCTTGCCATGGAGGGAGTGCAGCGAAGATTCACCAGGCTGATACCTGGGATGGCAGAAATGATGTATGAGGAGAGATTGGGTCGATTGGGCTTATACTCGCTGGAGTTTAGAAGAATGAGAGGGGATCTCATTGAAACTTATAAAATTCTAACAGGACTAGACACACTAGATGCAGGAAGGATGTTCCCGATGGTCGGGGAGTCCAGAACCAGGGGTCACAGTCTAAGGATTAGGGGTAAGCCATTTAGGACAGAAATGAGGAGGAATTTCTTCACCCAGAGAGTGGTGAACCTGTGGAATTCTCTGCCACAGAAGGCGCCGCCATTGGTTGGAGGACCGTCAGCCCGTCCGGTCCTCCCAACGTTCTCCGCACTCCTGATTGGCGGGCGCCTCGCGTCAATCACCCCCCCCATCCGATTACGCGCTGACGCCAGCACGCAACGCCCGGGGGTCGGTTGGAGCGGCGCACGCCATCGCAAGGTAAAAAAAAGACAACCCACACAAATGAGGAAAACCAAAAATAATAATCGCACTTTAGAAGGGAGGAGGTTGGGGGAATTAATGAGTGTTTTCTATTTGTTTCGCAAAAAAAAATTTGAAAAGTTTCCCAACGGTGCGAGGCGGACTGCGCATGCGCTCCAGCCAGCCTTTGTCTCCCCCACGTGGGCCGGGGGCCGGACACGCCCACTTGCCTTCCCCTGCACCAATCACAGCGCGGGCAGGCGCTTCTATCAATCGTCACCTGTCAATCACCCACCCTTCCCCCTCGTGGTGTCGATTGACAGCGGTGTCAGCCAATGAGGTGCAGGAAGGGGCGGGACCAGGGCCAGGACTGACAGCAAGCCTGAACGAACTCAATTAAATACCTGCATGCAGCCAAAAAAAAACTTTTATTTAGTCAGCCAAAAAACAGCAAAGAAAATAAGGTTTGCTGAGTCAGCAAAGTCTATTTTAAAGAATTATAGAGCGATATCGCAGTGATCGGTGCTAGGACCCCAGCTATTCATAGAAACACAGACGATAGGAGCAGGAGTCGGCCATTCGGCCCCTCGAGCCTGCTCCGCCATTCAATGAGATCATGGCTGATCATCCAAACTCAGTACCCTGTCCCTGCCTTCTCCCCATATCCCTTCATCCCTTTAGCCTTAAGAAATATATCCAACTCTTTCTTGAATATATTTAATGAATTGGCCTCTACTGCCTTGTGTGGTAGAGAATTCCACAGGTTCACCACTCTCTGGGTGAAGAAATTCCTCCTCATTTCAGTCCTAAATGGCTTACCCCTTATCCTTAGACTGTGACCCCTGGTTCTGGACTCCCCCGCCATCAGAAACATCCTTCCTGCATCTGGTCTGTCCAGGCCTGACAGAATTTTATAGGTTTCGATGAGATCCCCTCTCAATAAGAACATAAGAAATAGGAGCAGGAGTAGGCCAATCGGCCCCTCGAGCCTGCTCCACCATTCAATAAGATCATGGCTGATCTGATCCTAACCTCAAATCTTCTATCACTCTGCATCCACCCAAACCCATGTGATCTCCCGGGAGAGGCGAAAAACCAGATAAAGACCCAATGGCCAATTTGGGAGAAAAAAATCTGGGAAATTCCTCTCCGACCCATCTAGGCGATCGAAATTCTTCCAGGAGATCACTCTGTCCCTATATTTTCTACAGTACTTACCTTCTGTAAAGGCGATCTCCACCCCAGCCAGGAACAGGAATAAAACCATCTCCTGAAATCTAACACAGAATTAGAACACAAGAAGTAGGAGCAGAACAAGGCTACACGGCCCCTGGGCCCACTCCACTACCCACAGGGCCATGACCATTCCGAACCTAGACTCATGTCCAATTTCCTGCCCGCTCCCCGTAACCCTTAATTCCCTTTACTTCTAGGAAACTATCTATTTCTGTTTTAAATTTATTTAATGATGTAGCTTCCACAGCTTTCTGGGGCAGCAAATTCCACAAACCTACCACCCTCTGAGTGAAGAAGTTTCTCCTCATCTCAGTTTTGAATGAGCAGCCCCTTATTTTAAGATTATGCCCCCTAGTTCTAGTTTCACCCATCATTGGGAACATCTTCACCGCATCCACCCGATCAAGCCCCTTCACAATCTTATATGTTTCAATAAGATCGCTTCTCATTCTTCTGAACTCCAATGAGTAGAGTCCCAATCTACTCAACCTCTCCTCATATGACCACCCCCTCATCCCTGGGATTAACCGAGTGAACCTTCTTTGTACTGACTCGAGAGCAAGTATGTCTTTTCTTAAGTATGGACACCAAAACTGTACGCAGTATTCCAGGTGTGGTCTCACCAATACCCTGTACAACCGCAGCAATACCTCCCTGTTTTTATATTCCATCCCCCCAGCAATAAAAGCCAACATTCCATTGGCCTTCTTAATCACTTGCTGCATCTTCTAAACGCCAGTGAGTATAAGCCCAATCGACACAATCTCTCCTCATACGTCATTCCTGCCATCCCAGGTATCAGCCTGGTGAATCTTTGCTGCACTCCTTCCATGGCAAGAATGTCCTTCCTCAGATAAGGTGACCAAAACTGCACACAATACTCAAGGTGCAGTCTCACTAAGGCCCTGTACAACTGTAGCAAGACATCCTTGTTCCTGTACTCGAACCCTCTTGCTACAAAGGCCAATATACCATTTGCCTTCCTAACCACCTGTTGCACCTGCATGCTTACCTTCAGCGACTGGTGCACAATAACACCCAGGTCTCTTTGCACTTCCCCTTCTCCCAATCTATTGCCATTCAAATAATAATCTGCCTTCCTGTTTTTGCCACCAAAGTGGATAACCTCACATTTATCCACATTATAGTGCATTTGCCATGTTTCTGCCCAATCACCCAACCTGTCCAAATCGTACTGGAGTTTCACGACATCCTCCTCACAGCTTACCCTCCCACCCAGCTTTGCGTCGTCTGCAAATTTGGAGATATTACATCCAATTCCCTCGTCCAGATCATTAATATATATTGTGAACAGCTGGGGTCCTAGGACCGATCCTTGCGGTACCCCACTAGTCACTGCCTGCCACTCGGAAAATTACCCATTTATTCCAACTCTTTGCTTTCTGTCCGCCAACCAGTTCTCTATCCAAGTCAATACCTTGCCCCCAATCCCATGTGCCTTAATTTTGCACGCTAATCTCTTATTCTCCAGTCTCTCCACGTAACTGAAGTCCCTCATCCCTGGTACCATTCTGGTCAATCACCCCTTAACCTTCTGTGCTCCAAGGAGAACGATTCCAGCATCTCCAGTCTCTCCACGTAACTGAAGTCCCTCATCCCTGGTACCATTCTGGTCAATCACCCCTTAACCTTCTCTGCTCTAAGGAGAACAACCCCAGCTTCTCCAGTCTCTCCACGTAACTGAAGTCCCTCATCCCTGGTACCATTCTGGTCAATCTCCCCTTAACCTTCCCTGCTCCAAGGAGAACAACCCCAGCTTCTCCAGTCTCTCCACAAAACTGAAGTCCCTCATCCCTGGAACCATTCTGGTAAATCTTTTCTGCAGCCACTCTAAGGCCTTCACATCCTTCCTAAAGTGCGGTGCCCAGAATTGGACACAATAAGAAAGAAAGATTTGCATTTATAAGAACATAAGAAATAGGAGCAGGAGTCGGCCATTCGGCCCTTCGAGCCTGCTCCGCCATTCAATGAGATCATGGCTGATCTTCTGCCTCAACTCCATTCACCGGCCCTATCGCCATATCCCTTGATGCCCTTACTAGTCAGAAATCTATCGACTTCTGTTTTGAATATACCCAATGACTGAGCCTCCACAGCCCTCTGGGGTAGAGAATTCCAAAGATTCACCACCCTCTGTGTGAAGAAATTTCTTCTCATCTCAGTCCTGAATGGCCGACCCTTTATCCTGAGGCTGTGGCCCCTGGTTCTAGACTCCCCAGCCAAGGGAAACATTCTCCCAGCATCCACCCTATCAAGCCCTGTAATAATTGTGTATGCTTCAATGAGATCCCCTCTCATTCTTCTGTATTCAAGAGAATACAGGCCTAGTTTACTCCATCTCTTCTCATACGACAGTCCCGCTATCCCAGGAATCAATCTCGTGAACCTTTGTTGCACTCCCTCTATGGCAAGTAAATCCTTCCTTAGGTAAGGAGACCAAAATTGTACACAGTACTCCAGGTGTGGTCTCACCAAGGCCCTATATAATTGGAGGCAGCGTTGGTGGTACCTCTCCAGTGATTTGAGGTGCACTGGAGAGGTACCACCAACGCTGCCCCCGCAAAATCCTGCAAATTCATTGGCAGGATAGACGCACCAACGTCAGTGTTCTCGCTGAGGCCAATATCCCCAGCATCGAAGCTTTGACCACGCTTGATCAGCTCCGATGGACGGGTCCCATTGTCTGCATGCCCGATGTGAGACTCCCAAAACAAGCACTCTACTCGGAGCTCCGGCACGGCCAGAGAGCCCCAGGTGGGCAGAGGAAACGCTTCAAGGACACCCTCAAAGCCTCCTTGAAAAAGTGCAACATCCCCACTGACACCTGCTAATCCCTGGCCCAAGACCGCACAAAGTGGAGAAGAAGCATCCGAGAAGGTGCCGAACACCTCGAGTCTCTTCGCCGGGAGCGAGCGGAAGCCAAGCGCAAGGAGCGCACGTCAACCCAAGCACCCCACCCACCCGCCCCTTCAACCACCATCTGCCCCACCTGTGTGGACTCGTCAGTCACCTGAGAACTCATTTTTAATGTGGAAGCAAGTCATCCTCAGTTCCGAGGGACTGCCTAAGAAGAAGATATAATTGGAGTAAGACTTCTTTACTCCTGTACTCAAATCCTCTTGTAATGAAGGCCAGCATACCATTTGCCTTCTTAACAACCTTTCACGACCACCGGACGTCCCAAAGCGCTTTACAGCCAATGAAGTACTTTTGAAGTGTAATCACTGTTGTAATGTGGGAAACGCGGCAGCCAATTTGCGCACAGCAAGCTCCCACAAACAGCAATGTGATAATGACCAGATAATATTTTTTCGGCATGTTGATTGAGGGATAAATATTGGGCTGAAAACACCGGGGATAACTTCTTCGAAATAGCACCACGGGATCTTTTACATCCACCTGAGGGGGCAGACGGGGGCCTCGGTTTAACGTCTCATCCGTAGGACGGCACCTCCGACACTGCAGCACTCCTTCAGTACTGCCCCTCCGATGGAGCAGCGCTCCCTCAGGACTGCCCCTCCAACGGTGCAGCGCTCCCTCAGCCCTGCCCCTCCGACAATGCGGCTCTCCCACAGCATTGCTTCCCCCGACAATGCGGCGCTCCCGCAGTACTGCCCCTCCGATGGAGCAGCGCTCCCTCAGGACTGCCCCTCCAACGGTGCAGCGCTCCCTCAGCCCTGCCCCTCCGACAATGCGGCTCTCCCACAGCATTGCTTCCCCCGACAATGCGGCGCTCCCGCAGTACTGCCCCTCCGATGGAGCAGCGCTCCCTCAGTACTGCCCCTCCAACGGTGCAGCGCTCCCTCAGCCCTGCCCCTCCGACAGTGCGGCGCTCCCTCAGTACTGCCCCTCCGACAGTGCGGCGCTCCCTCAGCACTGCCCCTCCGACAGTGCAGCGTCCCTCAGTACTGCTCCTCTGACAGTGTGGCCCTCCCTCAGTACTGCCCCTCCGACAGTGCAGCTCTCCCTCAGTACTGCCTCTCCGACAGTGCATCTCTCCCTCAGTACTGCCCCTCCGACAGTGCGGCGCTCCCTCAGCACTGCCCCTCTGACAGTGCAGCGTCCCTCAGTACTGCTCCTCCGACAGTGTGGCCCTCCCTCAGTACTGCCCCTCCGACAGTGCAGCTCTCCCTCAGTACTGCCCCTCCGACAGTGCGGCGCTCCCTCAGTACTGCCCCTCCAACAGTACGGCGCTCCCTCAGTACTGCCCCTCCGACAGTGCAGCTCTCCCTCAGTACTGCCTCTCCGACAGTGCGGCGCTCCCTCAGTACTGCCCCTCCAACAGTACGGCGCTCCCTCCGTACTGCCCCTCCAACAGTGCGGCGCTCCCTCAGTACTGCCCCCTCCGACAGTGCGGCTCTCCCTCAGTACTGCCCCTCCGACAGTGCGGCGCTCCCTCAGTACTGCCCCTCCGACAGTGCGGCGCTCCCTCAGTACTGACCCTCCGACAGTGCGGTGCTCCCTCAGTACTGCCCCTCCGACAATGCGGCGCTCCCTCAGCACTGCCCCTCCGACAGTGCGGCGCTCCCTCAGTACTGCCCCTCCGACAGTGCGGCGCTCCCTCAGCACTGCCCCTCCGACAGTGCAGCTCTCCCTCAGTACTGCCCCTCCGACAGTGCGGCGCTCCCTCAGTACTGCCCCTCCAACAGTACGGCGCTCCCTCCGTACTGCCCCTCCAACAGTGCGGCGCTCCCTCAGTACTGCCCCCTCCGACAGTGCGGCTCTCCCTCAGTACTGCCCCTCCGACAGTGCGGCGCTCCCTCAGTACTGCCCCTCCGACAGTGCGGCGCTCCCTCAGTACTGACCCTCCGACAGTGCGGCGCTCCCTCAGTACTGCCCCTCCGACAGTGCGGCGCTCCCTCCGTACCGCCCCTCCGACAGTGCAGCGCTCCCTCAGTACTGCCCCTCCGACAGTGCGGCGCTCCCTCCGTACCGCCCCTCCGACAGTGCAGCGCTCCCTCAGTACTGCCCCTCCGACAGTGCGGCGCTCCCTCAGTACTGCCCCTCCGACAGTGCGGCGCTCCCTCCGTACTGCCCCTCCGACAGTGCAGAGCTCCCTCAGTACTGCCCCTCCGACAGTGCAGCGCTCCCTCAGTACTGCCCCTCCGACAGTGCGGCGCTCCCTCAGTACTGCCCCTCCGACAGTGCGGCGCTCCCTCAGTACTGCCGCTCCGACAGTGCAGAGCTCCCTCAGTACTGCCCCTCCGACAGTGCGGCGCTCCCTCAGTACTGCCCCTCCGACAGTGCGGCGCTCCCTCAGTACTGCCCCTCCGACAGTGCGGCGCTCCCTCCGTACTGCCCCTCCGACAGTGCGGTGCTCCCTCAGTACTGCCCCTCCGACAGTGCGTTGCTCCCTCAGTACTGCGCCTCCCACAGTGCGGCGCTCCCTCAGTACCGCCCCTCCGACAGTGCAGCGCTCCCTCAGTACTGCCCCTGCCACAGTGCGGCGCTCCCTCAGTACCGCCCCTCCGACATTGCGGCGCTCCCTCAGTACTGCCCCTCCGACAGTGCGGCGCTCCCTCCGTACTGCCCCTCCTACAGTGCGGTGCTCCCTCAGTACTGCCCCTCCGACAGTGCGGTGCTCCCTCAGTACTGCCCCTCCGACAGTGCGTTGCTCCCTCAGTACTGCGCCTCCCACAGTGCGGCGCTCCCTCAGTACCGCCCCTCCGACAGTGCGGCGCTCCCTCAGTACTGCCCCTCCGACAGTGCGGCGCTCCCTCAGTACCGCCCCTCCGACAGTGCGGCGCTCCCTCAGTACTGCCCCTCCGACAGTGCGGCGCTCCCTCAGTACTGCGCCTCCCACAGTGCGGCGCTCCCTCAGTACTGCCCCTCCGACAGTGCGGCGCTCCCTCAGTACCGCCCCTCCGACAGTGCGGCGCTCCCTCAGCACTGCCCCTCCGACCGTGCGGCGCTCCCTCAGTACCGCCCCTCCGACAGTGCGGCGCTCCCTCAGCACTGCCCCTCCGACAGTGCGGCGCTCCCTCAGTACCGCCCCTCCGACAGTGCGGCGCTCCCTCAGCACCGCACTGGAGTGCGAGCCTCGCTTTATATGCTGAAGTCCCTGGAGCGGGACTTGAACCTGTTGGTGAAAAATAGATTCACTCGAGTCTGTCTCAAAGTAGAAGCTCACAGTTTATTGGTCAGAGGGCTCTGGGAGGAGAGCCATCGACCCCGTGGTCTAGTGATCACCTTCTCACCGTTCAGTGGTATCGGAACCTGTTTTATACAGGCAAAACATTGCACACAAATGTGTTCACCCAACCATGTTCCCCCAGCAACAATTCTCTTGTCCTCACCCAATCACGTTCCCCCAGCAACAAGGTATTGAAACTTCTTTTATACATTCTCGCAAAATATTACACACAGGTGTCTTCAACCAATCTCGCTCCCCCAGCAACAACTCCCCGGTCCTCACAGGATACTAGTTTGGCAACATAAAATGACATGGAACCTTCCAGAACTTTGGGCACTTTTTAACGGTTAATTACAAAATGGTCAGTTTTGCAGCTACCAATTACTGTAACTCATCAATACACACAATTCTGATTCATCGACTTTGCATTATAGAATAGTAGAATTACATTAATACATCCAAAGGGCTTCCAGCAAATAGTTTGCAGAAGGCTGCACCACTGAATAAATGTGAAATATTTAGTGTTTTCCACATTCAATAACTGTGATTTTTATTTTGCCTCATTTGAACACATTAATCTGACTGGCTGAAGGGCACTGATGTAATCTGATTGGAGGCCTTCTATCAATTATCTTGCCTACCCTCAATCTGGCAAGAAACTACTTAAAAATGTCGACTATTCCCCAATTCCATTAATGTCAAGCACAATGGTTTTAATGGGAACAGACACAAACAGTTAATTCCTGCCCCTTGCCCACCACAACAGCACTTAGACATACTATGGGGATTCCTCATGGGACAAAGATGGAAGCTTTGTGAATTTAACACAAAATGGGGGCAGCAAATGTTGCAAAGCCTAAGGGGGAATTACAGGTTGTGTCCCGAGCTCAGCCGCCCCGTCTTAAGCTGAGTTTGTTTTGTCTTGTTTCTTATTTACAAGTTCCCTTCTTACAATACATTCTTTAATTCTTTATGTTGCTGCTTTAAGCTGTATAATTTTCACCCTAACAGATATGTGCTTGAAGTGCCGTAACCTACAAGGCTGCGGACCAAGTGCTGGAAAGTGGGATTAGGGAGGATAGCTCTTTGTCGGCTGGCACGGACAAGATGGGCCGAATGGCCTCCTTCTGTGCTGTAAATTTCTATGATTCATTGATCATCCCATTCCCAAGCTGCCTCTGTGTTAACACCTCAGATGAGCCGTCGCACGTAGGGTGACTCCCTCAACCTGTTCTCCCGGTTACAGAACCAGTTTGTCTCTTTCAGGAATGCCCAAGGCTCTGTTGTCTGGGCACCAACTCACTCGTGACCTCACATGTTGCAACAAGTCTGCTGCCTGAGCAGTTTGCAGTGCTATTAGGTCTGTGGGTCTCTTAGCAACCACCTCCCTTATCTAGGCAAAGGGCCCAACTCCTGACTTTGGGTGTTATCATTTCAAACTTCAGCATTCTCTGTCTTTTAGCTTCAATCTGTCTGTGTACACCCAGTGACAACACTGAGCTCCTCCCTCCAACCACTGACACTCGCCCTATTGCTGAGAAAGAAAGACTTGCATTTATACAGCACCTTTCACAACCTCAGGACATCCCAGAGCGCTTTACAGCCAATGAAGAACTTCTGAAGTGTAGTCACTGTTGTAATGTAGGAAACGCGGCAGCCAATTGACGCACAGCAAGCTCCCACAAACAGCAATGTGACAATGACCAGATAATCTATTTCAGTGATGTTGATTGAGGGATAAATATTGGCCCCAGGACACCGGGGAGAACTCCGCTGCTCTTCTTCAATGTAGTGCCATGGGACCTTTTACATCCACCTGAAAGAGCAGACGGGGGCCTCGGTTTAACATCTCATCCGAAAGACGGCACCTCTGACAGTGCAGCACTCTCTCAGTACTGGAGTGTCAGCCTAGATTTTTATGCTCAAGTCTCTGGACTGGGACTTGAACCCACGACCTTCTGACTCAGAGGTGAGAGTGCTGCCCACTGAGCTAAAGTGCCTGGAGCTAAGCCAGCTGGGATACTTGACATAGGATGACATCGGATATACGGCACAGAAACAGGCCATTCGGCCCAACCAGTCCATGCCGGTGTTTATGCTCCACTCGAGCCACCTCCCGTCTTTCCTCATCTAAATCTATCAGCATAACCCTCGATTCCCTTCTCCCTCATATGCTTGTCTAGCCTCCCCTTAAATGCATCGATACTATTCGCTTCAACCACTCCCTGTGGCAGCGAGTTCCACATTCTCACCACTCTCTGGGTAAAGAAGTTTCTTCTGAATTCCCTATTGGATTTCTTGGTGACTATCTTATATTGAGGCCTCTAGTTATGCTCTTCCCCACAAGTGGAAACATTCTCTCTGTATCCACTCTATCAACATTTTTCATAATTTTAAAGACCTCTATTAGGTCACCCCTCAGCCTTCTGTTTTCAAGAGAAAAGAGACCCAGCCTGTTCATCCGTTCCTGATATGTATACCCTCGCATTTCTGGTATCATCCTTGTAAATCTTCTCTGCACCCTCTCCAGTGCCTCTATATCCTTTTTATAATATGGCGACCAGAACTGTACGCAGTACTCTAAGTGTGGTCTAACTAAGGTTCGATACAGGTTTAGCATAACTTCACTACTTTTCAATTCTATCCCTCTAAAAATAAACCCTAGTGCTTGGTTTGCTTTTTTTTATGGCCTTGCTAACCTGTGTCACAACTTTTAGTAATTTGTGTATTTGTACTCCGAGATCCCTTTGCTCCTCTACCCCACCTAGACTCGCACCCTCCAAGTGATAAGTGACCTCCCCATTCTTCCTACCAAAATGTAATACCTCACATTTATCTGTCAGCCTTGGTCACTCTGCAAAAACTCTGAAATGTTTAATAATGAAATCAGGGAGTCAAAAAACTCAGGTGAGGCAGTTTAAAAAGACAGTCCCTGACCAGAGATTGCTGGATGCTGACACTCGGTGCTCACGAGGATAGAATGTCCCATTCCCCAGGCACGGACATCCAGCACCTCGATCACAGCAAAAATTCACGAAACACTGGCAATATAACTTGGAGCAGAGACGGTTAAGTGGAGCTGTGATCGAGGTGCTCAAAATTATGAGGGGTTTTGATTGAACAAACAAGGAGAAGCTGTTGTCACTGGCAGGAGGGTCGGTAACAAGAGGACACAGATTTCAGATCATTGGCAAAAGAATCGAGAGAGGAAATGAGGGGACTTTTTTTACACAGCGAATTGTGATGATCTGGAATGCACTGCCTGAATGGGAGGTGGAAGCAGATTCAATAGTAACTTTCAAAAGGGAATTGGATATATACTAAAGGCAGAAATTTGCAGGGCTGTGGGGAAAGAGCAGGGCAGTGGGACTAATTGCATCGCTCTTTCAGAGAGCCCGCAGCAGCACGATGGGCTGAAAGGCATCCTACTGTGCTCTATGATTCTATAACATCAGCTTCACTCTGCTCACTAGTACGGAGAGAACAGGGAATAATCTTTAAATCCAGCCCAGTTATTGGGGGCTCTGAACATTAACAAGCCCCAGTTGCTTGAATTAACATGGTTCAGTCCTGGATGTGATTAAAGGCATCGGAAACAGTGGAATCGACCCACCGCAGTCACACTGTGGACACTCTGGTGTGTCAGTGGGTGGGATACACCAGGGAATCCCTTTCCACACACTGAGGTTGTCTCTAATGATCGGGGGTCCCAGGGTTTCGGACACCAGATAATCAAGCTCACAAGAACACAAACTGTCTCTCCAGGCTTTATTAAGAGCGCAGCATAACACAGATCGGGTGATAATTCCCTCAATCTGGAGAATAGAAGTACAGTGGATTCGCGCGCGATCTTCTCGAGTCTGTTCCAACTGACAACGGCTTAAGTGGCCTGTTCTTATACACAAGCTTGGTTACCGCTCAGGAAATGGGATTGTTTGGACCCGTCTGTTGACCGCCTCCTGAACTCCTGCTAATTCAGGGAATTTAGTCCATCTGTGACCAGACTATAACCACAAGCCCGTCTGGCTATCACACCTATACGGTCCGTGAGGTTATTATCAGATTCACACCCAGACGTTGTGCCTTCACTTGTCTGGCACTTCATCCCATAACACGGGTACAGGGGCTCAGTCATGTTTCATTCATCAGAAAAAGACAAAGTACAACAACATACTGGTCAGATTAACAGAATCTCATCATATTTATGGGGCCATAAATATAAAAGTCAGCAATAAATCCAGGAGGGAATTCAGGAGAAACTTTTTTACCCAGAGAATGGTGAGAATGTGGAACTCACTCCCACAAGGAGTAGTTGAGGCCAATGGTATAGATGTATTTAAGGAGAAGCCAGATAAACATAGGAGGATATGTCGGAGGAGGCTCGCGTGGAGCATAAACCCCGGCATGGACCAGTTGGGCCGAATGGCCTGTTTCTGTGCTGTACATTCGATGTAATAACATGAACAGTCCACCGGCGCGCTCGAGGCCTTCCGTGACCGGTGGGTACCGGAGGGACTGGCGTGCATCATCACCACCGAAAATAGAATTTTAATTTCATTTAAGTTTCCTTTAAACTTTTTTTGTTATGTTACAGGTTTTATTGGTTGAGATGGTTGAGTTTTAATAGGCAACTGCCTGTGATAAGGAGAAAAACAAAAATAACATTAACAGTTAAATCAAGGGGATCATCAGCACAACAGATTGGAAGATTAAACAGCAGTACAAGAATTTATAAAACATTCATCCATTCCACATTCATGTCACCCCAGCATGTCAGGGCCCTGCGCTACAGAACAGTGTGAACTCGCTGGTGTCTCAGCAGGTGATTGGAGCTTTTAAAGCTCTTCCCACAGTCAGAACATATAAACGCTCTCTCATCAGTGTGAACAAGCTGGTGTGCCAGCAGGTTGGTGGACTGCAAGAATCCCTTCCCACACACAGAGCAGGTGAACTGCCTCTCCCCAGTGTGAACTTGCTGGTGTCTGGTCAGAGCCCCGGACCTTTTAAAACTCTTCCCACAGTCAGAACATGTAAATGGTCTCTCATCAGTGTGAACAAGCTGGTGTTGCTTCAGGACCCTGGAGCTTTTAAAGCTCTTTTGACACACAGAACATTTAAAGGCTCTCCCATCAGTGTGAACTTGCTGGTGTCTGGTCAGAGCACCGAAGCATGTAAAGCTCTTCCCACAGTCAGAACATGTAAACGGTCTCTCATCAGTATGAACAAGCTGGTGCTGCTTCAGGTCCCCGGAGCTTTTAAAGCTCTTTTGACACACAGAACATTTAAAGGCTCTCTCATCAGTGTGAACAAGCTGGTGTCTCAGCAAGGTAAATGAATCAGTGAATCCTTTCCCACACACAGAGCAGGGAAATGGCCTCGCCCCGGTGTGAACTCGCTGGTGTCTGGTCAGATCCCTAGAGCTTTTAAAACTCTTCCCACAGTCGGAACATGTAAACGGTCTCTCATCGGTGTGAACAAGCTGGTGTTCCTTCAGATCCCTGGAGTATTTGAAGCTCTTCCCGCAGTCAGAACATTTAAATGGTTTCTCATCAGTGTGAACAAGCTGGTGACTCAGCAGGTGGGATGTGCGAGTGAATCCCTTCCCACACACGGAGCAGGTGAACGGATTGTGCTTGGGGTGACTGCGCCGATGAACTTCTGGCGTAGACGGGGAACTGAATCCCTTCCAACCATCCCCACCTTTACCCGGTTTCTCCCCGGTGTGACGGTGTATGTGTCTCGCCAAGTCAGGCGATCGGCTGAATCCGAGTCCACACGCGGAACACGTGAGCGGTTTGTCCGCGCTGCGATCACTGCTCTCTCCTTCCATATGCAAAGACCGATGATATTCAGGTCCGGATGAATCGAGCGACTCTGTCAGATCTTGACGTGATGTTTGGTCTGAGCTTCCTGTCTGTAAATGCTCCACTTCTAAAACTCTGTAAAAGGAGTGTAGAAAGTAGTAAGAGGGAGAATGTTGTCTCATGTCCCCCTTTCCCAGCCCAGGGGCAGTGAAGCTGATTTTCAGGCCCCAGCTGCTGCACAGGTTGGTTGAAAGGATCAACAGTAATGGCGGCTGCAATCCCCACAAGACCCCGCGCTCCAGAAAGCGCTCCGGCCGCCGCACTGAGTTGTGGCTGACCCCGCGCATGTGCCCCTTGGCCCCACCCTCTCCTGCTCCACAGGCGCCCGGCCTGCACCGCGCATGCTCAGCACACACCCTGGGCCCCTGTCAATCATCCTCCCCGCGCCTGCGCGCTGGGCCCCTGAGCTCCAGGCTGCCACGCGGGGCTTTCTTTGTAAAGTCGGTGTTGGTTAAGAGCCACGATCAGTGAGGGAAACATAGAAACATAGAAGATAGGAGCAGGAGTAGGTCATTCGGCCCCTTGAGCCTGCTCCGCCATTCAATGAGATCATGGCTGATCATCCAAATTCAGTAACCTGTCCCTGCCTTCTCCCCATATCCCTTGATCCCTTTAGCCTTAAGAAATATATCGAACACCTTCTTGAATATATTTAATGATTTGGCCTCTACTGCCTTCTGTGGTAGAGAATTCCACAGTTTCACCACTCTCTGGGTGAAGAAATTCCTCCTCATCTCTGTCCTAAATGGCCTACCCCTTATCCTTAGACTGTGACCCCTAGTTCTGGACACCCCGACCATCGGTAACATCCTTCCTGCATCTAGTCTGTCTAGTCCTGTTAGAATTTTATAAGTTTCAATGAGATCCCCTCTCATTCTTCTAAATTCCAGCGAGTATAAGCCCAATCGACCCAATCTCTCCTCATACGTCATTCCTGCCATCCCAGGTATCAACCATTTGCCTTCTTAACCGCCTGCTACACCTGTATGCTTACCTTCAGCGACTGGTGCACAAGGACACCCAGGTCTCGTTGCACTTCCCCTTCTCCCAATCTATTGCCGGTCAGATAAAAATCTGCCTTCCTGTTTTTGCCACCAAAGTGGATAACCTCGCATTTATCCAAATTATTCTGCATCTGCCATGCTTCTGCCCAATCACCCAACCTGTCCAAATCATACTGGAGTTTCTCGGCATCCTCCTCACAGCACACTCGCCCACCCAGCTTTGTGTCGTCTGCAAACTTGGAGATATTACATCTAGTTCTCTCGTCTAGATCATTTATATATATTGTGAATAGCTGGGGTCCTACGACCGATCCCTGCGGTACCCCAGTAGTCACTGCCTGCCACTCGGAAAAAGAGCCGTTTATTCCAACTCTTTGCTGCCTGTCTGCCAACCTGTTCTGTATCCAAGTCAATACCTTGCCCCTAATCCCATGTGCCTTAACTTTACACGCTAATCTCTTCAGCGGGACCTTATCGAAAGCCTTCTGAAAGTCCAAATACACCACATCCACTGGTTCTCCCTTATCTATTTTCCCAGTTACATCCTCAAAAAATTCCAGTAGATTAGTCAAGCACGATTTACCTTTTGTAAATCCAAGTTGACTTTGTCCGATCCTGTCACTGTTTTCCAAGTGCTCTGCTATTACATCTTTTCTAATGGACTCTAGCATTTTCCCCACTACCGATGTCAGGCTTACCGGTCTATAATTCCCCGTTTTCTCTCTACCACCTTTTTTGAATAAGTGGGGTAACATTAGCTACCCTCCAATCCATGGGAACTGTTCCAGAGTCTATCGAATTTTGGAAGATGATCAGCAATGCATCTACTATTTCTAGGGCCACTTCCTTAAGTACCCTAGGATGTAGATTATCAGGCCCTGGGGATTTATCGGCCTTCAATCCCGTCAATTTGCCTAACACCATTTCCCTACAAATACTGATTTCTTTCAGTTCCTCCCTCTCATTAGCAGTAACATAGAAGATAGGAGCAGGAGTAGGCCATTCGGCCCCTCAAGCCTGCTCCACCATTCAATGAGATCATGGCTGATCATCCAAACTCAGTACCCTGTCCCTGCCTTCTCCCCATATTCCTTGATCCCTTTAGCCTTAAGAAATATATCTAACTCCTTCTTGATGCACTGTCCCCAGGTGAGAGCAGCTCAGTCAGCACAGAGCTGGGGCTGGAATCTGGGAGAGGGGCCGCAGGCAGCGGGCCTGGCAAAGGGGCAATCACTGATTGAATAATAAACAGGGGGAAGGGGACACTAACCTCACATCAGATATATCTATAGCTTAAGTAGACAGATTTTAAGCCAAACGATGGGACCGAAGGCTGCAATTCCTGTGCCATGCAGGAACTCCGGGATGCTTCACGTGTCCTGGTGAACCGCGTGTGCAGGAAGCACCTCCCATGGCTGGAACTCGAGCTCAGGGTCTCTGAGCTTGGGGAGTGGCTGGAGTCACTGCCGGGCAGACGGGAGGCTGAGAGTTTCCTGGAGTGCACGTTCCAGGAGGTGGTCACCCTGCAGCCACAGAGAGTTTGTGGGAATTGTAACTGGGTGGCCGCCCAGTAGGGTTTGAGGAGGCAAGGCAGTGCAGGAATCCCCCGGGAGTGCAGCGCTCTCAAACCGGTTTTCAGTGCTGAATCCCAGTGAGAGTGACGACACCTCGGGGGGGAGAGTGCAGTCTAGAGCACATCCACTGCACTGTGGGGCAAGGCCAATTTCAGTGGAGTGAGAATGGATCTGGCCCGGGTAAATTAGAATCAAAGATTGGCAGGAAAAACTGTAGAGGAACAATGGGCTGCCTTTAAAGAGGAAATAATTCGGGTACAGTCGAGGTACATTCCCACTAGGGGGAAATGTAGGGCAACTAAAGTCAGAGCTCCATGGATGACGAAAGAGATAGAGAGCAAGATGAAGCAGAAAAAGAGCGTGTATGACAGATGTCAGGTCGAGAATACATCTGAGAATCAGGCTAAATATAGAAAGTTCAGAGGAGAAGTGAAAAAGAAAATACGAAGGGCAAAGAGAGAGCCTGAGAATAGAATAGCAGCTAACATAAAAGGTAATCCAAAAGTCTTCTATAGGCATATAAATAATAAACAGGTAGTAAGAGGAGGGGTGGGACCGATTAGGGACCAAAAAGGAGACCTACGCACGGAGGCAGAGGGTAAGGCTGAGGTACTAAATCAGTACTTTGCATCTGTCTTCACCAAGGAAGAAGATGCTGCCATAGACATAGTGAAGGAGGAGGTAGAGGAGATACTGGATGGGATAAAATTGATAAAGACAAGGTACTAGAAAGGCCAGGGGGATTGCAAATGTTACAGCCCTGTTTAAAATAGGGGAGAGGGATAAACCCGGCAACTACAGGCCAGTCAGCCTAACGTCGGAGGTGGGGAAACTTTTAGAGACAATAATCCGGGACTAAATTAATTGGCCCTTGGAAAACTACCATGGGATTAAAGGGATCCAGGGATATGGGGAGAGTTGGATACCGCAGGGATCGGTCCTTGGACCCCAGCTATTAACAATATATATTAATGATCTAGATGAGGGAACTAGATGTAATATCTCCAGGTTTGCAGATGACACAAAGCTGGGTGGGCGTGTGTGCTGTGAGGAGGATGCTGAGAAACTCCAGCATGATTTGGACAGGTTGGGTGATTGGGCAGATGCATGGCAGATGCAGTATAATGTGGATAAATGCGAGGTTATCCACTTTGGTGGCAAAAACAGGAAGGCAGATTATTATCTGAATGGCAATAGATTGGGAGAAGGGGAAGTGCAACGAGACCTGGGTGTCCTTGTGCACCAATCGCTGAAGGTAAGCATGCAGGTACAGCAGGCGGTTAAGAAGGCAAATGGTATGTTGGCCTTCGTAGTGAGAGGGTTCGAGTACAGGAATAAGGATGTCTTGCTGCAGTTGTACAGGGCCTTGGTGAGACCACACCTTGAGTATTGTGTGCAGTTTTGGTCGCCTTATCTGAGGAAGGATGTTCTTGCCATGGAAGGAGTGCAGCGAAGATTCACCAGACTGATACCTGGGATGGCAGGAATGACGTATGAGGAGAGATTGGGTCGATTGGGCTTATACTTGCAGGAGTTTAGAAGAATGAGAGGGGATCCCATTGAAACTTATAAAATTCTAACAGGACTAGACAGACCAAATGCAGGAAGGATGTTCCCGATGGCTGGGAGTCCAGAACCAGGGGTCACAGTCTAAGGATTAGGGGTAAGCCATTTAGGACAGAGATGAGGAGGAATTTCTTCACCCAGAGAGTGGTGAACCTGTGGAATTCTCTACTACAGAAGGCAGTGGAGGCCAATTCATTAAATATATTCAAGAAGGAGTTAGATATATTTCTTAAGGCTAAAGTGATCAAGGGATATGGGGAGAAGGCAGGGACAGGGTACTGAATTTGGATGATCAGCCATGATCTCATTAAATGTCAGAGCAGGCTCGAGGGGCCGAATGACCTACTCCTGCTCCTATCTTCTATGTTTCTATATTTCTATTACTCTCACTATTACCTCAATGCTAATGAATCGGGGGGAAACTCTCCACTGGCTGGAGTCAGACCGAGCACAAAGGAAGATGATTGTGGTGGTTGGAGGTCAATCATCACCGCCCCAGGACATCGCTGCAGGAGTTCCTCAGGGCAGTGTCCTCGGCCCAACCCTCTTCAACTGCTTCATCAATGACCTTCCCTCCAACATAAGGTCAGAAGTAGGAATGTTCGCTGATGACTGCACAGTATTCAGTTCCATTTGCAACTCCTCAGATAATGAAACCGTCCATGCCCGCATGTAACAAGACCTGGACAACATTCAGGCTTGGGCTGATAAGTGGCAGGTAACATTCGCACCACACAAGTGCCAGGCAATGACTATCTCCGACAAGCGAGCGTCTAATCACCACCCCTTGACATTCAACGACATTACCATCACCAGATTCCCCACCATCAACATCCTGGGGGTCACCATTGACCAGAAACTTAACTGGACCAGCCACATAAATACTGTGGTTACAAGAGCAGGTCAGAGGCTGGGTATTCTGCGGCGAGTGTCTCACCTCCTGACTCCCCAAAGACTTTCCACCATCTACAAGGCACAAGTCAGGAGTGTGATGGCATCCCATCCACCACCTTAAACATTCACTCCCTCCACCACCGGTGCACCGTGGCTGCAGTGTGTACCATCTACAAGATGTACAGCAGCAACTCGCCAAGGCTTCTTCGGCAGCACCTCCCAAACCGACGACCTCTTCTACCTGGAAGGACAAGGACAGCAGGCGCATGGGAACACCTGATAGAATACATAGATCCCTGAAGGCAGCAGGACAGGCAGAAAAGGTGGTTAAAAAGGCTTATGGGATACTTGCCTTCATTAGCCGAGGCATAGAATATAAGAGCAGGGAGGTGATGATGGAGCTGTACAAAACGCTAGTTAGGCCACAGCTGGAATACTGTGTGCAGTTCTGGTTGCCACACTATAGGAAGGATGTGATTACATTGGAGAGGGTGCAGAGGAGATTCACCAGGATGTTACCTGGGCTGGAGCGCTTCAGCTATGAGGAGAGACTGGACAGGCTGGGGTTGTTTTCCTTAGAGCAGGGAAGGCTGAGGAGGGACCTGATTGAGGTGTACAAAATTATGAGGGGCATAGATAGGGTAGATAGAAAGGAACTTTTCCCCTTAGTAGAGGGGTCAATAACCAGGGGGCATAGTTTCAAGGTAAGGGGCAGGAGGTTTAGAGGGGATTTGAGGAAAAACTTTTTTCCCCAGAGGGTGGTTGGAATCTGGAACTCACTGCCTGAAAGGGTGGTAGAGGCAGGAACCCTCACAACATTCAAGAAGCATTTAGATGAGCACTTGAAACGCCATAGCAAACAAGGCTACAGACAAAGTGCTGGAAAATGGGATTAGAATAGACAGGGCTTGATGGCCGGCGTGGACACGATGGGCCGAAGGGCCTCTTTCTGTGCTGTATAACTCTATGACTCTATGACCACCAACTCCAAGTCAAACACCATTCTAACTTGGAAGTATATTGTCATTCCTTCATCGTCACTGGGTCAAAGTCCTGGAACTCCCTCCCTGACAGCACTGTAAGAGTACCTTCACCACACGGACAGCAGCGGTTCAAGAAGGCGGCTCACCACCACCTTCTCAAGGGCAATTAGGGTGGGCAATAAATGCTGGCCTTGCCAGCGACGCTCACATCCCATGAACAAATAAAAAAAGTCATCCCATAACACGCGTACAAGGGCTCAGTAATGTTTAATTCATCAGAAAAAGACAAAGTACAACAAAATACTGGTCAGCTTAACAGAATCTCATCATATTTATATTGCTGCAGTTGTACAGGGCCTTGGTGAGACCACACCTTGAGTATTGTGTGCAGTTTCGGTCACCTTATCTGAGGAAGGATGTTCTTGCCATGGAGGGAGTGCAGCGAAGATTCACCAGACTGATACCTGGGATGGCAGGAATGACGATTGGGCTTGTACTCGCTGGAGTTTAGAAGAATGAGAGGGGATCTCATTGAAATTTATAAAATTCTAACAGGACTGGACAGACTGGATGCAGGAAGGATGTTCCCGATGGTCGGGGAGTCCAGAACCAGGGGTCACAGTCTAAAGATAACGGGTAATCCATTTAGGACAGAGATGAGGAGGAATTTCTTCACCCAGAGAGTGGTGAACCTGTGGAATTCTCCACCACAGAAGGCAGTGGAGGCCAATTCATTAAATATATTCAAGAAGGAGTTAGATATATTTCTTAAGGCTAAAGGGATATGGGGAGAAGGCAGGGACAGGGTACTGAATTTGGATGATCAGCCATGATCTCATTGAATGGCGGGGCAGGCCCGAGGGGCCGAATGGCCTACTCCTGCTCCTATCTTCTATGTTTCTATGTTTATGAGGCCACAAACTTAAAATAGTCACTAATAAATACAGGAGTGAATTCAGGAGAAACTTTTTTACCAAAAGAATGGTGAGAATGGGGAACTTGCTACCACAGGGAGTAGTTGAGGTGAACAGCATAGATGGATTTATGGGGAAGCCACATGAGGGAGAAAGGAATGGGAGGAGATGTTGATCGGGTTAATTGAAGTAGGGTGGGTGTGGGGCATAAACACTGGCATGGACCAGTTGGGCTGAATGGCCCGTTTCTGTGCTGTACATTCTATGGAACACCATAAACAGTCAAATCAAGGAAATCATCAGCACAACAGTCTTAAAGATTAAACAGCAGTACAAGAATTTATAAAACATTCATCCATTCCACGTTCATGTCACCCCAGCTGTCTCCAGGGCCCTGCACTACAGAACAGTGTGAACTCGCTGGTGTCTCAGTAGGTCCGATGACCGAGTGAATCCTTTCCCACACACGGAGCAGGTGAACAGTTTCTCATCAGTGTGAACTTGTTGATGGCTCAGTAGGTCCGATGACCGAGTGAATCCCTTCCCACACACGGAGCAGGTGAACGGTTTCTCATCAGTGTGAACTTGTTGATGGCTCAGCAGGTGGGATGACCGAGTGAATCCCTTCCCACACACGGAGCAGGTGAACGGTCTCTCCCCAGTGTGAACTCGCTGGTGTCCGTTCAGATTCCTGGAGCTTTTAAAGCTCATCCCACAGACAGAACATGTAAACGGTCTCTCATCGGAGTGAACTCGCTGGTGTCCGTTCAGATCCCCAGAGGTTTTAAAGCTCTTCCCACAGTCAGAACATTTAAATGGTCTCTCATCAGTGTGAACTTGCTGGTGTCTCAACAGGTCGGATGACTGAGTGAATCCCTTCCCACACACGGAGCAGGTGAATGGTCTCTCCCCAGTGTGAACTTGCTGGTGTCTCACCAGGTGGGATGGTCGAGTGAATCCCTTCCCACACACGGAGCAGGTGAACGGCGTCTTTCCTGCTCTCTCCAGCTGGTGTCCCTTCAGCTCCTGGGACAGTTGAAAGCTTTTCCCACAGTCGGAATGTTTCACCGGCCTCTCCCCAGTGTGAACTCGCTGGTGTGCCAGCAGATTCGAGGACCGAGTGAATCTCTTCCCACACAGGAAGCAGGTGAACAGAATCCCTCCTGCTCTCTCCAGCTGGTGTCTCTTCAGATCCTGGGACCTTTTAAATCTCTTCCCACAGTCAGAACATTTAATCGGTCTCTCATCACTGTGAACAAGCTGGTGTCTCAGGAGGGTGGCAGAATGAGAGAATTGCTTCAAAAACACGGAGCAGGTCAACGGTCCCTCTTCGGTGTGGACAAGCTGGTGTCTCAGCAGCATGGAGGGTAAAGGTCCCTCCCTCGTGTGAACTTGCTGGTGTATCATCGGAGCGGATGGCTGAGTGAATCCCTTCCCACACACGGGGCCCGGGTTTCCCCCAGTGTGTGGCCACTGGTGATGCTTCAGGTATTTGTAGATTTTGAAGCTCTTTCAGTACATTTAGAAGTTCTCTCCCCAGTGTGAACTCACGGGTGTGCCAGCAGATTGGAGGAGCGACTGAATCAGGTCCTGAGGAATCGTCTAACCCTCAGACCTTGAGGTGATGTTTGGTTTGAGCTTCCTGTCTGTAAATGCTCCACTTCTAAAACCCTGTAAAAGGAGTGTAGAAAGGGTAAGGGGGGAAGCAGGAATTTTTTTTGGCTTATTTTGCCTCAAAGAACAAACAGGGTAGAGCCGGTCCCACTGGTGTCTAGCCGTGCCGACAATAACCAGTGGGCCAGAAACAGCCCAATCCACCTCACTGACTTGGCCCTGAAGTCAAATCAAGTCTCAGCAAAGTCTCATCAAATGACATCCTTTGTGACTGTGACAAAGGTAAACTATCCCTCCTCGTCCTTCCTGACTTGTCTGCAGCCTTTGACACGGTTGACCACTCCATCCTTCTCCAACGCCTCTCGACCGTCGTCCAGCTGGGTGGGACTGCACTCGCCTGGTTCCATTCTTATCTATCTAATCGTAGACACAGAATCACCTGCAACGGCTTCTCTTCCCGCTCCCGCATCGTTACCTCTGGTGTCCCCCAAGGATCTATCCTTGGGCCCCTCCTATTTCTCATCTAAATGCTGCCCCTTGGTGACATCATCTGAAAACACAGCATCAGTTTCCACATGTACGCTGACGACACCCAGCTCTACCTCACCACCACTTCTCACGACCCCTCCACGATCTCTAATCCAGTTCTGGGTGAGCAGAAACTTTCTCCAATTAAATATTGGGAAGACTAAAGCAATTGTTTTCAGTCCCTGCCACAAACTCCGTTCCCTAGCCACTGACTCAATCCCTCTCGCTAACATCTCTCTGAGGGTGAACCACACTGTTCACAACCTCGGTGTCATATCTGACCCTGAAATGAGCTTCCGAACACATATCCACAGCATAACAAAGACCGCCTATTTCCACCTTGGTTACATCGCCCGTCTCCACCCTTGCCTCAGCTCATCCGCTGCTGAAACCCTCACCCGGGCCTTTGTTACCTCTTGACTCGACTATTCCAACGCACTCCTGGCTGGCCTCCCACATTCTACCCTATGTAAACTTGAGGTGATCCAAAACTACCCGTGTCGTAACTCAACGCCAAGTCCCGTTCACCCATCACCCCTGTGCTCGCTGACCTACATTGGCTCCCGGTTAAGCAATGCTTCGATTTCAAAATTCTCATCCTTGTTTTCAAATCCCTCCACGGCCTCGCCCCTCCCTATCTTAGTTATTCCCTTCAGC
This sequence comes from Somniosus microcephalus, assembly GCF_052327205.1. Classification (NCBI taxonomy): domain Eukaryota; kingdom Metazoa; phylum Chordata; class Chondrichthyes; order Squaliformes; family Somniosidae; genus Somniosus; species Somniosus microcephalus. The sequence goes on along the minus strand of NW_028225235.1, from coordinate 390,024 downwards.
CTCACAACCACCCGCCCCCCGCGATAGAATCACAGAAAAATAATGACACGGAAGGAGGCCATTTGGCCCATCTTGTCTGTGCCGGCCGATTAAGTGCTATCCACACTAATCCCACTTTCCAGCACTTGGTCCGTGGCCTTGTAGGTTACAGCACTTGAAGTGCACATCCAAGTACTTTTTAAAATGTGATGAGAGTTTCTGCCTCTACCACCCTGTCAGGCAGGGAGTTCCAGACCCCCACCACCCACTGGGTGAAAACATTTCTCCTCAACAAACCTCCGACCAATTACTTTAAATTTTTGCCCCCAAATTGTGGACCCCTCTGCCAAGGGAAATAGGTCCTTCCTATCTCGGCCCCTCAGAATTTTATACACCTCAATCAGGTCTCCCCCTCAGCCTCCTCGGTTCCAAAGAAAACAACCCCCCCACCCCCCGGAGATATCTGCGTTCCTCCAATTCTGCCCTCTTGAGCATTCCTGATTATAATCGCTGCACCATCAGTGGCCGTGTCTTCTGTTGCCTCGGCCCTAAGCTCTGGAATTCCCTCCCTGAACCTCTCCGCCTCGCTATCCTCCTTTAAGACATCGAAACATAGAAGATAGGAGCAGGAGTAGGCCATTCGGCCCCTCGAGCCTGCTCCACCATTCAATGAGATCATGGCTGATCATCCAAACTCAGTACCCTGTCCCTGCCTTCTCCCCATATCCCTTGATCCCTTTAGCCTTAAGAAATATATCTAACTCCTTCTTGAATATATTTAATGAATTGGCCTCCACTGCCTTCTGTGGTAGAGAATGCCACAGGTTCACCACTCTCTGGGTGAAGAAATTCCTCCTCATTTCTGTCCTAAATGGCTTACCCCTTATCCTTAGACTGTGACCCCTGGTTCTGGACTCCCCGAACATCGGGAACATCCTTCCTGCATCTAGTCTGTCGAGTCCTGTTAGAATTTTATAAGTTTCAATGAGATCCCCTCTCATTCTTCTGAATTCAAGAGAATACAGGCCTAGTTTACTCCATCTCTTCTCATACGACAGTCCCGCCATCCCAGGAATCAATCTCGTGAACCTTCATTGCACTCCCTCTATGGCAAGTATATCCTTCCTTAGGTAAGGAGACCAAAATTGTACACAGTACTCCAGGTGTGGTCTCACCAAGGCCCTATATAATTGGAGTAAGACTTCTTTACTCCTGTACTTATATAGTTCTTAAGGCTAAAGGCATATGGGGAGGAGGCAGGGACAGGGTACTGAATTTGGATGATCAGCCATGATCCCATTGAATGGGGGAACAGGCTCGAGGGGCCGAATGGCCTACTCCCGCTCCTATCGTCTATGTATTCATGTATTCAATCTTTCCTTGTAGCTGAAATTCTCTAGTCCTGGCAACATCCTCGAAAATCTCCCGTCTCGAGCAGTCACATCTTTCCTGCAATGGGGACGGCCAGAACTGCACGCGGTGCCCTAACTGGTGTTTTTGTACAGTTCAAGCAGAACCTCCCTGCTCTTACATGATACAGAAAGAGAGAGGCACTGCCCCTTTAAATACCTGGGGGGCACCCATTCCCCTTTAAATGGCCAAGCAATTTGTTTTGTTGAAAAGGGGCCGCAGTCCCCTTTGACTCACCCCACCACCCTCTCAGCCACCACAAATACTCACAAGAGAGGGAGAGAGAGAGAGGAGGAAGAATGCTGGTCTTTGTCCCTTGAAAAGTGGCTGCCCACCAAAATGTTCACAGCACCAGGGCTCTTTGTTCTGGATAAAAGTCAAAAAGAGAAAAGGTTCACTTATTTTTAAATGAGTGCAGTTGATGAACAGCCTTGCAATAAAGGTAATGCAAAGGAATAAACACTCACAAGCTGGGTTTTTTCCCCACCCCCTCCTCCCCTTCCCTTTAACAGCTCCTGCAGACAATGAAAGCAGGAAAGCGGCCCACCGAGGTCCCGCCCCCCTCCCTCCCGCGCCGCCATTGGTTGGAGGACCGTCAGCCCGCCCGGTCCTCCCAGCTTTTTCCGCGCTCCTGATTGGCGGGCGCCTCGCGTCAATCAAGCCCCCCTCCGATTACGCGCTGACGCCAGCAGGCAACGCCCAGGGGTCGGTTGGATCGGCGCACGCCACCGCAAGGTAAAAAAAAGACACCCCACACAAGTGAGGAAAAACAAAAATAATAATAATCGCACTTGAGAGGGGGAGGAGGTTGGGGGAATTAATGAGTGTTTTCAATTTGTTTCGCAAAAAAAAATATTTGAAAAGCTTCCCAACGGTGCGAGGCGGGCTGCGCATGCGCTTCAGCCAGCCTTTGACCCCCCCACGTAAGCCCGGGGGCCGGACACGCCCACTTGCCTTCCCCTGCACCAATCACAGCGCGGGCAGGCGCTTCTATCAATCGTCACCTGTCAATCACCCTCCCTTCCCCAGCCAGTGCGCCTGCGCGGGGCCTCCGGGGAGCAGACAGATGGCCGGGCCTGGGGAAGCGGCGGAATCAGCGGCCGGGGTAAAGTAGTGTTGGGGAATCGATTTAAATCGAGGTGAGGTGGGAGCGGAGAACGAGATTATAAAGTAAAATACAAGAAAAAACAAACCTGAGAGTCGGGCGGGCGGGCGGGAACTCCACGGACGCCGAACGGAGCGATTGAACCGCGCGCGGTGGCGGAGTAAGCCGGAACAAATGTGATTGTGACTGACGGGAGCGCTGACCAATAGGAAGAGGGCTGAGCTGGGAGGACTGAACTGGGCGGCCTGGTCCTCCAAGCAATGGCGGCGCGGCAAGGGGGCGGGGCCTCCTCTCCAGCTCATGTGCGCTGGGGCCGATTGTGACGCGCTGTCCCCAGGTGAGAGCAGCTCAGTCAGCACAGAGCTGGGGCTGGAATCTGGGAGAGGGGCCGCAGGCAGCGGGCCTGGCAAAGGGGCACAAGCTTCACAATACAAGCTGCTTTCAAATGCACAATTGTTTCCTACAGGCAGCCTTGGTCACTCTGCAAAAAAGGGGCCGCTGCAGGGACGTGAGCACATAAAGCGAGGCACTGTGGGAGGCGCAGTACTGAGGGAGCGCCGCACTGTCGGGGGGCAGTACTGAGGGAGCGCCGCACTGTCGGAGGGGCAGTACCGAGGGAGCGCTGCACTGACGGAGGGGCAGTACCGAGGGAGCGCTGCACTGTCGGAGGGGCAGTTAGTGATGGAGCGCCGCACTGTCGGAGGGACAGTACTGAAGGAGCGCCGCACTGTCGGAGGGGCAGTACTGAGGGAGCGCCGCACTGTCGGAGGGACAGTACTGAGGGAGCGCCGCACTGTCGGAGGGGCAGTACTGAGGGAGCGCCACACTGTCGGAGGGGCAGTACTGAGGGAGCGCCACACTGTCGGAGGGGCAGGACTGAGGGAGCGCCGCACTGTCGGAGGGGCAGTACTGAGGGAGCGCCGCACTGTCGAAGGGGCAGTACTGAGGGAGCGCCGCACTGTCGGGGGAGCAGTACTGAGGGAGCGCCGCACTGTCGGAGGGGCAGCACAGAGGGAGCGCCGCACTGTCGGAGGGACAGTACTGAGGGAGCGCCGCACTGTCGGAGTGTCAGGACTGAGGGAGCGCTGCACTGTCGGAGGGGCAGCACAGAGGGAGCCCTGCACTGTCGGAGGGGCAGTGCTGAGGGAGCGCCGCACTGTCGGAGGGGCAGTACTGAGGGAGCGCCGCACTGTCGGAGGGGCAGGACTGAGGGAGCGCCGCACTGTCGGAAGGGCAGTACTGAGGGAGCGCTGCACTGTCGGGGGAGCAGTACTGAGGGAGCGCCGCACTGTCGGAGCGTCAGTACTGAGGGAGCGCTGCACTGTCGGAGGGGCAGCACAGAGGGAGCCCTGCACTGTCGGAGGGGCAGTGCTGAGGGAGCGCCGCACTGTCGGAGGGGCAGTACTGAGGGAGCGCCGCACTGTCGGAGGGGCAGTACTGAGGGAGCGCCGCACTGTAGGCGGGGCAGTACTGAGGGAGCGCCGCACTGTCGGGGGGGCAGTACTGAGGGAGCGCCGCACTGTGGGAGGGGCAGTACTGAGGGAGCGCCGCACTGTCGGCGGGGCAGTACTGAGGGAGTGCCGCACTGTCGGATGGGCAGTACTGAGGGAGCGCCGCACTGTCGGAGGGGCAGTACTGAGGGAGCGCCGCACTGTCGGAGGGGCAGCACAGAGGGAGCCCTGCACTGTCGGAGGGGCAGTACTGAGGGAGCGCCGCACTGTCGGAGGGGCGGTACTGAGGGAGCGCCGCACTGTCGGAGGGGCAGGACTGAGGGAGCGCCGCACTGTCGGAAGGGCAGTACTGAGGGAGCGCCGCACTGTCGGGGGAGCAGTACTGAGGGAGCGCCGCACTGTCGGAGGGGCAGTACTGAGGGAGCGCCGCACTGTCGGGGGGGCAGTACTGAGGGAGCGCCGCACTGTCGGGGGGGCAGTACTGAGGGAGCGCCACACAGTCAGAGTGGCAGTACTGAGGGAGCGCCGCACTGTGGGAGGGGCAGTACTGAGGGAGCGCCGCACTGTCGGCGGGGCAGTACTGAGGGAACGCCGCACTGTCGGAGGGGCAGTACTGAGGGAGCACCGCACTGTCGGCGGGGCAGTACTGAGGGAGTGCCGCACTGTCGGATGGGCAGTACTGAGGGAGCGCCGCACTGTCGGAGGGGCAGTACTGAGGGAGCGCCGCACTGTCGGCGGGGCAGTACTGAGGGAGCGCCGCACTGTCGGGGGGGCAGTACTGAGGGAGTGCCACATTGTCGGAGGGGCAGTACTGAGGGAGCGCCGCACTGTCGGAGGTGCCGTCCTACGGATGAGATGTTAAACCGAGGCCCCCGTCTGCCCCCTCAGGTGGATGTAAAAGATCCCGTGGTGCTATTTTGAAGAAGTTATCCCCGGTGTTTTGAGCCCAATATTTATCCCTCAATCAACATGATGAAAAAACAGATTATCTGGTCATTATCACGTTGCTGTTTGTGGGAGCTTGCTGTGCGCAAATTAGCTGCCACGTTTCCCACATTACAACAGTGACTACACTTCTAAAGTACTTCATTGGCTGTAAAGCGCTTTGGGACGTCCGGTGGTCGTGAAAGGCAGTTAAGAAGGCAAATGGTATGCTGGCCTTCATTACAAGAGGATTTGAGTACAGGAGTAAAGAAGTCTTACTCCAATTATATCTTCTTTCTCAGGCGGAACCGAGGGTGACTTGTTTCCACATTAAAAATGAGTTCTCGGGTGTAAGGGTAAACCGGGAGAGCTTCTTCTCCCCGAGACGGAACCTCTGATATAAAGGGTCGACTGGATCCATGTTTATCTGTAATTTAAACAGAGGTCTGGTCGTCTTCCGAGCTCTTTCCCCTAGAGGAGAGGGTAGAATGGGGGTCTTTAGTGTTAAATGGTTTCACCTGGGTCCATTGCTTCCATCACATACCCATCGGTTCTTGTAGACAAACACACGTATCACTTGTCATTAATACAGTACATGGCCCCATCCAACGGGCCCCATTCCCTTTCTTCCGATAACTTGCGTCATTACTTGTTGACCTATTCTGGGCAACTCATCTGGTTTAAGTCCAGCATTCTGCCTTTCTAGATCTTTAATCTGTTGTTGGTTCCTTACTTCTTTATTTAGTGCTTGTACCTCCTGATTTAGTTGTACTAATTATCGCCTTAATCTATCTTGCACTGGTCCTGGTCTTAAATACATATTTTGGTTCTGTCTTCACAAAGGAGGACACAAATAACCTCCCAGAGATGTCAGGGAACATAGGGTCTAATGAAAGGGAGGAACTGAATGAAATTAGTATCTGTAAGGAAATGGTGTTAGGGAAATTGATGGGATTGAAGGCTGATAAATCCCCAGGGCCTGATAATCTACATCCTAGGGTACTTAAGGAAGTGGCCCTAGAAATAGTAGATGCATTGCTGGTCATCTTCCAAAATTCGATAGACTCTGGAACAGTACCCATGGATTGGCAGGTAGCTAATGTTACCCCACTATTCAAAAAGGGTGGTAGAGAGAAAATGGGGAATTATAGACCGGTAAGCCTGACATCGGTAGTGGGGAAAATGCTAGAGTCCATTTTAAAGGATGTAATAGCAGAGCACTTGGAAAACAGTGACAGGATCGGACAAAGTCAACATGGAGGGTCCCTAAACTTACATAGAAACACAGAAGATAGGAGCAGGAGTAGGCCATTTGGCCCCTCGAGCCTGCTCCGCCATTCAATGTTCAAGTTTCTGGAGTGGGACTTGAACCCACAACTTTGTGCCTCAGAGGCGAGAGTGCGACCCACTGAGTCACTGGCTGACACTAAAGAACAAGCAGTTCTGACGAAAGGTCATTGACCTGAAACGTTAACTCTGTTTCTCTCTCCACAGATGCTGCCTGACCTGCTGAGTATTTCCAGCATTTTCTGTTTTTATTAAAGAAACAAGGGAGTGACTGCTGACAGGAGGAATGTTGGGTCGTCCTGCACATGCGCACCTCCTTGGCGGCTGAGGCGAAACATCGACTCGTCCCCACCTGAGCCGCTCATGCGTACCAGATGTTGCGGCTCCGCATGCGCGCCCGATGTTCCAACCGCGGGGTTTTTTGTGCTGATCATGCGCATTGTGGACCGATTGGGACGGGCGATTGTGGAGCAGGAGGGAGAGCGCGGGGGCCATGAGCACATGTGCGGGACTCGGCGTCAACAGAGCGCTTTCTGCAGCACCGGGGCTTGTGGGTATTGCAGCCGCCATTACTGCTGATATTTTCAACCAACCTGTGCAGCAGCTGGAGCCTGAAAATCAGCTTCACTGCCCCTAGGTTCGGAAAGGGGAAAATTAAACAACAGTTTGCCTCTGATCCTTTTCTGATCTCAATTTACAGGGTTATAGAAGTGGAGCAGTTACAGGCGGGAAGCTCAGACCAAACATTACGTCAACATCTGACAGAGTCGCTGGATTCATCAGGACCTGAATATCATCGGCCTTTGCACATGGAAGGAGAAAGCAGCGATTGCAGCGATGACAAACCGCACACATGTTCGGTGTGTGGACGCGGATTCAGCCGATCGCCTGACCTGGCGAGACACATACACCATCACACCGGGGAGAAACCGGGTAAAGGTGGGGACGGTGGGAAGGGATTCAGTTCCCCGTCTATGTTGGAAGTTCAACGGCGCAGTAGCACCAGGGACAGTCCGTTCACCTGCTCCGTGTGTGGAAAGGGATTTGTTTGTTCATCCCACCTGCAAACACACCAGCTTGTTCACACTGATGAGAGACCATGTCAATGCTCTGACTGTGGGAAGAGCTTTAAAAGTGCCAGGGAACTGAAGGAACACCAGTTTGTTCACAAAGATGAGAGACCATTTCAGTGTCCTAACTGTGGGAAGAGCTTTAAAAGCCCCCAGTATCTGAAGCAACACCAGCGAGCTCACACTGATGAGAGGCCGTTTAAATGTTCTGACTGTGGGAAGAGCTTTAAAAGCTCCGGGGATCTGAAGCAACACCAGCGAGCTCACACTGATGAGAGACCCTTTAAATGTTCTGACTGTGGGAAGATCTTTAAAAGCTCCAGGGAGCTGAAGAGACACCAACACCTACACACTGGAGAGAGACCATTCACCTGCTCCGTGTGTGGGAAGGGATTCACTCAGTCATCCAACCTGCTGGCACACCAGCGAGTTCACACTGACGAGAGACCCTTTAAATGTTCTGACTGTGGGAAGAGCTTTAAAAGCTCTACGAGCCTTAAGAGACACCAGCGTGTTCACACTGATCATCGAATCTAACAGCACAGAAGGAGGTGATTCGGCCCATCCTGTCTGTGCCGGCTCTTTGAAAGAGCTGTCCAATTTAGTCCCAAACCCTAGCTTTATCCCCAGAACTCTGCAAACTAGTCCTCTTCAAGGACATGTCCAATCACTGTTTGAAAGTTCCTGTGCAACCTGATTCCAGCATCCTTTCAGATGGTGCGTTCCAGATCTGAACGACCCTCTGTGTGAAAACAATTCTCCTCATTCCCCTCTAGTTCTTTTTGCAACTATTTTAAATCTGAGACCTCTGGTTACCGACCCACTTGCCAGAGTGAACAGTTTGTTCCTATGATGCTCGATCAAAACCCCTCGTAATTTTGAACACCTTTATTAGGTCTCCTCTTAACCTTCTGCTCCAAGGAGAACAACCCCAGCTTCTCCAATCTCTCCACATAACTGAAGTCCCTCATCCCTGGTACCATCTTGGTCAACCTCCTCTGTACCCTCTCCAAGGCCTTGACATCCTTCCTAAAGTGTGGTGCCCAGAACTGTACACAATACTCCAGCCGAGGCCTAACTAGTGATCTGTAAAGGTTTAGTGTAACTTCCTTGTTTTTGTATTCAATGGCACTATTTACAAAGCCAAGTATCCCACACACTTTCTGAACCGCCTCACCAACTTGCCGCGGCACTTTCAAAGATTTGTGAATATGGACCCCCAGGTCCCTCTGCTCTTGCACCCCCTCAAAATAGTCCCATTTAGATTATACGGCCTCTCCCTGTTGTTTCTCCCAAAGTGCATCACTTCACACTTATCCTCATTTAATTCCATCTGCCTTGTGTCTGCTCATTTCACAGTCTCTGTCCTTCTGAAGTCTGCTACTACTATGCTCACTATTTACTACGTTGCCAAGTTTTGTATCATCTGTAAACTTCAAACTTGTTCACCTATACCCAAGTCCAGGTCAGTTATATATAACAAGAAAAGCAATGGTCCTAATCCCGACCCCTGGGGAACCCACTGCATACTTCCCTCCAGTCAGAAAAACATCCCTCAGCACTGCTCACTGTCTCCTATCCCTCAGCCAATTATATACCCAAATTACCATCAGCCCTTTAATACCATGTGCTTCTCTTTTCCGAGTAGGTCTCCTGTGTGGTACTTTATCAAATGCCTTTTGAAAGTCCATAAGAATATAAGAAATAGGAGCAGGAGTGGGCCATACGGCCCCTCGAGCCTGCTCCGCCATTCAATAAGATCATGGCTGATCATCGACCTCAACTCCACTTTCCCGCCCGATCTCCATATCCCTTGATTCCCCTAGAGTCCAACAATCTTTCGATCTCAGCCTTGAATATACTCAAAGACTCAGCACTCACAGCCCTCTGGGGCAGAGAATTCCAGAGATTCACCACCCTCTGAGTGAAGAAATTCCTCCTCATCTCAGTCTTAAATGGCCGACCCCTTATCCTGAGACTATGCCCCCTAGTTCTAGACACTCCAGCCAGGGGAAACAACCTCTCAGCATCTACCCTGTCAATCCCCTTCAGAATCTTGTATGTTTCAATGAGATCACCTCTCATTCTTCTAAACTCCAGAGAGTATCGGCCCATTCTACACAATCTCTCATCATAGGACAGCTCTCTCATCCCAAGAATCAATCTAGTGAACCTTCGTTGCACCGCCTCCAAGGCAAGTATATCCTTCCTTAGATAAGGAGACCAGAACTGTGCCCAGTACTCCAGGTGTGGTCTCACCAAGGCCCTGTACAATTGGAGCAAGACTTCCTTACTCTTATACTCCAACCCCCTTGCAATAAAGGCCAACATGCCATTTGCCTTCCTTATTGCTTGCTGTACCTGCATGCTAGCTTTCTGTGTTTCTTGCACGAGGACACCCAAATCTCTCTGAACACCAACATTTGAAAGTTTCTCACCATTTAAAAAAGATTCTGTTTTTCTATTCTTCCTACCAAAGTGAATAACCTCACATTTCCCCACATTATACTCCATCTACCACCTTACTGCCCACTCACTCAGTCTATCTATATCCCTTTACAGACTCTCTGTGTTCTCCTCACAGCTTACTGTCCCACCTAGCTTTGTATCATCAGCAAACTTGGATACATTACACTCGGTCCCTTCATCTGGGTCATTAATATAGATTGTAAATAGCTGAGGCCCCAACACTGATCCTCGCGGCACCCCACTAGTTACAGCCTGCCAACCTGAAAAAGATCCGTTTATCCCTACTCTTTGTTTTCTGCCTGTTAACCAATCCTCTATCCATGTTACTATATTACCCCCAACCCCGTGAGCCCTAATCTTGTGTAATAATATTTTATGTGGCACCTTGTCGAATGCCCTTTGGAAATCCAAATATACTACATCCACTGGTTCCCCTTTATCTACCCTGCTAGTTACATCCTCAAAAAACTCTAATAAATTTGTCAAACACGATTTCCCTTTCATAAAACCATGTTGACTCTGCCTACCCATGTTATGATTTTCTAAGTGCCCTGATACAACTTCCATAACAATGGATTCCAGCATTTTCCCAACGACTGATGTCAGGCTAACTGGCCTGTCGTTCCCTGTTTTTTCTCTCCCTCCTTTCTTGAATAGCAGTGTTACATTTGCGACCTTCCAATCCGCTGGGACCGTTCTAGAACCTCGGGAATTTTGGAAGATCAAAACCAATGCATCCACTGTCTCTTCAGCCACCTCTTTTAGAACCCTAGGATGTAGGCCGTCAGGTCCAGGGGGTTTGTCGGCTTTTAGTCCCATTAGTTTCTCTAGTACTTTATATTAAGTTCCTCACCCTCATTAAACCCTCAGTTCCCCACCATCTTTGGTTTGCTTTTGTGTCTTCTACTGTGAAGAGATACAAAATATTTGTTTTAACGTTTCTGCCATTTCCTTATTCCCCATAATAATTTCTCCTGTCTCTACCTCTAAGGGACCAACGTTGTCAGCTGTGGCTCAGTGGGCAGCTCACTCGCCTCTGGGTCAAAGGGTGGTGGGTTCAAGTCCCACTCCAGAGACTCGAGCACATAAAGCTAGGCTGACACTCCAGTGCAGTGCTGAGGGAGCGCTGCACTGTCAGAGGTGCCGTCTTTCAGATGAGACGTTAAACCGAGGCCCCGTCTGCTCTCTCGGGTGGATGTAAAAGATCCCCTGGCATTTCTTCGAAGAAGAGTAGGGAAATTATCCCAGAGTCCCGGCCAATATTTATCCCACAACCAACATAACAAAATCAGATTATCTGGTCATTATCACATTGCTGATTGTGGGAGCTTGCTGTGCGCTGCATCATTTCCCACATTACAACAGTGACTCCACTTCAAAAGTACTTCATTGACTGTAAAGCGCTTTGAGACGTCTGCTGGTCGTGAATGGCGCTATATAAATGCAAGTTTTTCTTTACTTATGCTGCTCTCTTCCTTTTTGATGCAGCTTTGCAAAAAAAAATTTTTTTTAATAATTTAAAAAAAGCTTATTTAAAGACAAATTTCCTGCAGTTTCAGAGACAGCCTTTGTCACTGCAATAATTTCTTAAATGTTTAAAAATTAAATCAAAACATAGAAACATAGAAGATAGGAGCAGGAGTAGGCCATTCGGCCCCTCGAGCCTGCTCTGCCATTTAATGAGATCATGGCTGCTCATCCAAATTCAGTCCCCTGTCCCTGCCTTCTCCCCATATCCCTTGATCCCTTTAGCCTTAAGAAATATATCCAACTCTTTCTTGAATATATTTAATGAACTGATGTTCCCGATGGTCGGGGGATCCAGAACCAGGGGTCACAGTCTAAGGATAAGGGGTAAGCCATTTAGGACAGAGATGAGGAGGAATTTCTTCACCCAGAGAGTGGTGAACCTGTGGAATTCTCTACCACAGAGGGCGGTGGAGGCCAATTCATTAAATATATTCAAGAAAGAGTTGGATATATTTCTTGAGGCTAAAGGGATCAAGGGATATGGGGAGAAGGCAGGGACAGGGTACTGAATCTGGATGATCAGCCATAATCGCATTGAACGGCAGAGCAGGTTCGAAGGGCCGAATGGCCTACTCCTGCTCCTATCTTCGATGTTTCTATGTTTTGATTTAATTTTTAAACATTTAAGAAATTATTGCAGTGACAAAGGCTGTCTCTGAAACTGCAGGAAATTTGTCTTTAAATGAGCTTATTTTAAAATTAATATTAAAAAATTTTTTTTTTGCAAAACTGCTGTGGCTCTGCCCCTTTGCCAGGCCCGCTGCCTGCGGCCCCTCTCCCAGATTCCAGCCCCAGCTCTGTGCTGACTGAGCTGCTCTCACCTGGGGACAGCGCGTCACAATCGGCCCCAGCGCACCTGAGCTGGAGAGGAGGCCCCGCCCCCTTGCCGCACCGCCATTGGTTGGCGGACCCGGGCCCGCCCTCTTCCTACTGGTCAGAACTCCCGTCAGTCACAGGCCGGGTCGGGCCTCCATCCACCTGATTGGGCCGCTTCCTGTGATGACGTCACAATCGGGCCTCAGCCTCAGCGCCGGGGAGGAAGGCCCCGTCCCCTTGCCGCGCCGCCATTGCTTGGAGGACCAGGCCGCCCAGTTGAGTCCTCCCACCTGAGCCCTCTTCCTATTGGTCCGCGCTCCCGTCAGTCAGAATCACATTGCTCCGGCTCACTCCGCTACACCGCGTGGCTCAATTCGCTCCGTTCGGCTTGAAGTCCCGCCCGCCCAAATCTCAGGTTTGGTTTTTCTCGTGTTTTACTTTATAATCTCGCTCTCCGCTCCCCCCTCACCTCGATTTAAATCGATTCCCCAACACTTTACTTTACCCCGGCCGCTGATTCCGCCTCTTCCCCGGGCCCGGCCTTCCGTCTTCTGCTGGCAGGCCCTGGTCCCGCCCCTTCCTGCACCTCATTGGCTGACACCGCTGTCAATCGACACCACGAGGGGGAAGGGAGGGTGATTGACAGGTGACGATTGATAGCGCATGCCCACGCTGTGATTGGTGCAGGGGAAGGCGAGTGGGCGTGTCCGAGCCCACGTGGGGGAGTCAAAGGCTGGCTGGAGCGCATGCGCAGCCCGCCTCGCACCGTTGGGAAGCTTTTTAAAAAGGTTTTTCCCGAAACAAATTGAAAACACTCATTAATTCCCCCAACCTCCTCCCCTCTAAAGTGCGATTATTATTATTCTTGGTTTTTCCTCATTTGTGTGGGGTGTCTTTTTTTTACCTTGCGGTGGCGTGCGCCGATCCAACCGACCCCTGGGCGTTGCGTGCTGGCGTCAGCGCGTAATCGGAGGGGGGGGTTGATTGACGCGAGGCGCCCGCCAATCAGGAGCGCGGAAAACGCTGGGAGGACCGGGCGGGCTGACGGTCCTCCCAACCAATGGCGGCGCGGGAGGGAGGGGGGCGGAACCTCGGTGGGCTGCAGGCCGTTTTCCTGCTTTCATTGTCTGCAGGAGCTGTTAAAGGGAAGGGGAGGAGGGGGATAAAAAAACAAGCTTGTGAGTGTTTATTCCTTTGCATTACCTTTATTGCAAGGCTATTCATCAACTGCATTCATTTAAAAATAAGTGAACCTTTTCTCTTTGACTTTTATCCAGAACAAAGAGCCCTGGTGCTGTGAACATTTTGGTGGGCAGCCACTTTTAAAGGGACAAAGACCAGCATTCTTCCTCCTCTCTCTCTTGTGAGTATTTGTGGTGGGTGAGGGGGGTGAGTCAAAGGGGACTGCGGCCCCTTTTCAACAAAAACAATTGCTTGGCCATTTAAAGGGGAATGGGTGCCCCCCCAGGTATTTAAAGGGGTAGTGCCTCTCTCTGTATCATGTGAGAGCAGGGAGGTTCTGCTTGAACTGTACAAAACACCAGTTAGGCCACCGGCTAGTGTACTGCGTGCAGTTCTGCTCGCCCCATTGCAGGAAAGACGTGACTGCTCTAGACGGGAGATTTACGAGGATGTTGCCAGGACTAGAGAATTTCAGCTACAAGGAAAGATTGAATACATAGAAACATAGAAGATAATCTACATCTTAGGGTACTTAAGGAAGTGGCCCTAGAAATAGTAGATGCATTGCTGGTCATCTTCCAAAATTCGATAGACTCTGGAACAGTACCCATGGATTGGAGGGTAGCTAATGTTACCCCACTATTCAAAAAAGGTGGTAGAGAGAAAATGGGGAATTACAGACATATTAGTAGTTGGGAAAATGCTAGAGTCCATTATAAAAGACGTAATAGCAGAGCACTTGGAAAACAGTGACTGGATCGGACAAAGTCAACATGGATTTACAAAAGGTGAATCGTGCTTGACTAATCTACTGGAATTTTTTGAGGATGTAACTGGTAAAATAGATAAGGGAGAACCAGTGGATGTGGTGTATTTGGACTTTCAAAAGGCTTTCGATAAAGTCCCGCATAAGAGATAGAGAGATAGAAACACAGAAGATAGGAGCAGGAGTAGGCCATTTGGCCCCTCGATCCTGCTCCGCTATTCAATGCGATCATGGCTGATCATCCAAGTTTAGTACCCGGTCCCTGCTTTCTCCCCATACCCCTTGATCTCTTTAGCCTTAAGAAATATATCCAACTCCTTTTTGAATATATTTAATGAATTGGCCTCTACTGCCTTCTGTGGTAGAGAATTCCACAGGTTCACCACTCTCTGGGTGAAGAAATTTCTCCTCATCTCTGTCCTAAAAGGCCTACCCCTTATCCTTGGACTGTGACCCCTGGTTCTGGATTCCCCTACCATCGGGAACATCCTCCCTGCATCTAGTCTGTCCAGGCCTGACAGAATTTTATAGGTTTCGATGAGATCCCCTCTCAATCTTCTAAACTCCAGTGAGTATAAGCCCAATTGACACAACCTCTCCTCATACGTCATTCCTGCCATCCCAGGTATCAGCCTGGTGAATCTTGGCTGGACTCCTTCCATGGCAAGAATATCCTTCCTCAGATAAGGTGACCAAAACTGCACACAATACTCAAGGTGTGGTCTCACCAAGGCCCTGTACAACTGCAGCAAGACATCCTTGTTCCTGTACTCGAACCCTCTTGCTACGAAGGCCAACATACCATTTTCCTTCTTAACCGCCTCCTGCACCTGCATGCTTACCTTCAGCGACTGGTGCACAAGAACACCCAGGTCTCTTTGCACTTCCCCTTCTCCCAACCTATTGCCGTTCAAATAATAATCTGCCTTCCTGTTTTTGCCACCAAAGTAGATAACCTCACATTTATCCACATTATAGTGCATTTGCCATGTTTTTGCCCAATCACCCAACCTGTCCAAATCGTACTGGAGTTTCACGACATCCTCCTCACAGCTTACCCTCCCACCCAGCTTTTTGCCATCTGCAAATTTGGAGATATTACATCCAATTCCCTCGTCCAGATCATTAATATATATTGTGAACAGCTGGGGTCCTAGGACCGATCCTTGCGGTACTCCACTAGTCACTGCCTGCCACTCGGAAAATGACCCGTTTATTCCAACTCTTTGCTTTCTGTCCGCCAACCAGTTCTCTATCCAAGTCAATACCTTGCCCCCAATCCCATGTGCCTTAATTTTGCACGCTAATCTCTTATGTGGGACCTTATCAAAAGCCTTCTGAAAGTCCAAATACACCACATCCACTGGTTCTCCCTTATCTATTTCACCAGTTACATCCTCAAAAAATTCCAGTAGATTAGTCAAGCATGATTTACCTTTTGTAAATCCATGTTGACTTTGTCTGATCCAATCACTGCTTTCCAAGTGCTCTGCTATTACATCCTTTATAATGGACTCTAGCATTTTCCCCACTACCGATGTCAGGCTTACCGGTCTATAATTCCCCGCTTTTTCTCTACCACCTTTTTTGAATAGTGGGGTAACATTAGCTACCCTCCAAACCATTGGTACTGTTCCAGAGTCTATCGAGTTCTGGAAGATGACCAGCAATGCATCTACTGTTTCTAGGGCCACTTCCTTAAGTACCCTGGGATGTAGATTATCAGGCCCTGGGGATTTATTGGCCTTCAGTCCCATCAATTTTCCTAACACCATTTCCCTACAAATACTGATTTCTTTCAGTTCCACCCTTTCATCAGACCCTATGTTCCCCAGCACCTCTGGGAGGTTATTTGTGTCCTCCTTTGTGAAGACAGAACCAAAATATGAATTTAGTTGGTCTGCCATTTCTTTGTTTCCCATTATAAGTTCCCCTGATTCTGACTGCAAGGGACCTACGCTTGACTTCACCAATCTTTTTCACTTCACATATCTATAAAAGCTTTTACAGTCAGTTTTTATGTTCCCTGCTAGCTTACTCTCATATTCTATTTTCCCTTTCTTAATTAATCCCTTTGTCCTCCTTTGTTGAATCCTAAACTGCTCCCAATCCTCAGTATTATTGCTTTTTCTGGCCAATTTATATGTCCTCTCCTTGGATCTTATGCTATCCCTAATTTCCCTTGTTAGCCACGGTTGAGTCACCTTTTTTGTTTTATTTTTATGCCAAACTGGGATGAACAAATTCTGTAGCTCATCCATTCGGTCTTTGAATGTTTGCCATTGCCTATCCACTGTCAACCCTTTGAGTGCCATTCCCCAATCTATCCTACCCAACTCGCTCCTCAGACCTTCGTAGTTTCCTTTATTTAAATTGAGGACCCTAGTCTCTGAGTCAACTACTTCATTCTCCATCTTAATGAAGAATTCGATCATATTATGATCGCTCCGACCCAAGGGGCCTCGTACAACAAGATTGCTAATTAATCCTTTCTCGTTACATAATACCCAGTCTAAGATGGCCTGATCTCTGGTTGGTTCCTCGACATATTGGTCCAGGAAACCATCCTGTAAACACTCCAGGAATTCCTCCTCCTCAGCATTGTTACTAATTTGGTTGGTCCAATCTATATGTAGATTAAAGTCACCCATGATGACTGCTGTGCCCTTATTGCACGCTTCTTTAATTTCCCTTTTAATGCCATCCCCAACCTCCGCCTTACTGTTTGGAGGTCTATATACACCACTCCCACTAATGTTTTTTTCCCCTTAGTATTTCTCAATTCTACCCATACAGATTCCACATCATCAGAGCTAATATCCTTCATTACAATTGTATTAATCCCTTCTTTAACCAGTAATGCTACCCCACCTCCCTTTCCTTTTTGCCTATCTTTCCTGAATATCGAATACCCCTGGATGTTGAGTTCCCAGTCTTGGCCATCCTTGAGCCACGTTTCCGTAATCCCAACCAAATCGTATTTGTTTCCCTCTATTTGCGCAGCCAATTCATCCACCTTATTACAAATGCTCCTCGCATTAAGACACAAAGCCTTCAGGCTTGTTTTTTTAACGCTCTTAGACCTATTAGAATTATTATTTACTGTGGCCATGTTTGATTTAAACCGTTGATTTCTCTGACTGCCACTTTTGTTTTTCTCCTTCCTATCTTTTGCTTTTATCCCTGTTTTCCATTCCTCTGTCTCCCTGCTCAGGTTCACAAGCCCCTGCCATTTTAGTTTAAATCCCCCCGAACAGTGCTAGCAAACCTCCCCGCAAGGATATTCGTCCCACTTTGGTTCAGGTGCAACCCGTCCGACTTGTACAAGTCCCACCTTCCCCAGAAGCAGGCCCAGTGATCCAAGAAACTAAAGCCCTCCCTCCTGCACCAACTCTTTAGCCACGCATTCATCTGGTCTATCCTCCTATTCCTATACTCACTAGCACGTGGCACCGGGAGTAATTCAGAGATTACAACCTTTGAGGTCCTAGGCCTAGAAATTGGGTATAGCCCCGCCAGCACGTTTGCGCCGAAAATTTTGCGCCCGCCGCGGAGCCAGTTGTGCCCGCCCCATATTCACTTTCAGCGCCCCAAAGCGGAACCGGGCGCTGGTACAGGGTGTGTCCGCCCCATATTCACTTTCAGCGCCCCAAAGCGGAACCGGGCGCTGGTACAGGGTGTGTCCGCCCCATATTCACTTTCAGCACCCCAAAGCGGAACCGGGCGCTGGTACAGGGTGTGTCCGCCCCGCTTGGGGCGCTGAAAGTGAATTTCAGCGCTCCCGGTCCCGCTGCGCCACCCGATGCGGTGCGGCAGGCTGCTCTACTGCAGGCCTCCCCCTTCTCTTAAGGGGGAGGTGCCCGCAACGGCCGGAGCCCCGATTGCAAGTGCCGGCAAAAGAGCCCGGCACAACAGAGAAGTGCCGGGCTCCACGGAAACCAGCCGGCAATGCCGCGGGGGGGGTGGTGGAGGAGGCCGGGGAAGGAGGTGCGGGCAGGTGGCCGCCCCGCACCTCCACCTTAACTTGCGCCGCTAAGGCTGCAGTAAGGACCCGGTCTCCCGATGTTGTTAGCGCCCGCCACAGAAGAGGCGGCCGCTACTGAAGATGGGGATCGGCGTGGTTTCGGGCGGTACCGGGGCACTGCGCACACCGATGACGTCATCGGTGCCGGCGCAGCGCTACCGGTTAACGCCGATGTTAGGGCCCACCTAATTTCGGGCGCGACGCAACTTCCGGCGCAACCCACTCTTTCGCCCCTAATTGGGCGCAAACGCAACTGAATTTCTAGGCCCTACTCTTTAATCTGCTACCTAGCTCCCTAAATTCTTGCTGCAGGACATCATCCCTCTTCCGACCTATGTCGTTGGTCCCAATGTGAACCATGACCTCTGCCTGTTCACCCTCCCCCTTCAGAATGCCCTGCAGCCGTTCAGTGACATCCTTGACCCTGGCACCAGGGAGCCAACAAACTATCCTGGAGTCACGTCTACGGCCACAGAAACGCCTATCTGTTCCCCTTACGATAGAATCCCCTACCACTATTGCTCTCCCACTCTTTTTCCTCCCTTCCTGAGCAGCAGAAGCAGCCCTGGTGCCAGGAAGTTGGCTGCTGCTGCCTTCCCCTGGTGAGTCATCCCCCTCAACAGTATCCAAATTGGGGGAGTGTTGCCCTGTCGGAGGGGCAGTACTGAGGAAGAACCGCACTGTCGGAGGGGCAGTACTGAGGGAGTGCTGCACTGTCGGAGGGGCAGTACTGAGGGAGCGGCGCACTGTCGGAGGGCCGTCTTTCGCATGAGACGTTCAGGTGGACATAAACGATCCCAGTATTTTGAAAAGGGCAGGAGAGTTATCCCCGGTGTCCTGGCCATTATTTATCATGCAAATTGGCTGCAGTGTTTCCCACATTACAACGTAGAAACATAGAAGATAGGAGCAGGAGTCGGCCATTCGGCCCTTCGAGCCTGCTCCGCCATTCAATGAGATCATGGCTGATAATCCAAATATAGTACCCTGTCCCTGCCTTCTCCCCATATCCCTTGATCCCTTTAGCCTTAAGAAATATATCCAACTCTTTCTTGAATATATTTAATGAACTGGCCTCCACTGCCCTCTGTGGCAGAGAATTCCACAGGTTCACCACTCTCTGGGTGAAGAAATTCCTCCTCATTTCAGTCCTAAATGGCTTACCCCTTATCCTTAGACTATGACCCCTGGTTCTGGACTCCCCGGCCATCATAAACATACTTCCTGCATCTAGTCTGTCCAGGTCTGATAGAATTTTATAGGTTTCGATGAGATCCCCTCTCAATCTTCTAAACTCCAGTGAGTATAAGCCCAATCGACACAATCTCTCCTCGTATGTCATTCCTGCCATCCCAGGTATCAGCCTGGTGAATCTTCGCTGCACTCCTTCCATGGCAAGAACGTCCTTCCTCAGGTAAGGCGACCAAAACTGCACACAATACTCAAGATGCGGTCTCACCAAGGCCCTGTACAACTGTAGCAAGACATCCTTGTTCCTGTACTCGAACCCTCTTGCTACGAAGGCCAACATACCATTTGCCTTCTTAACCGCCTGCTGCACCTGCATGCTTACCTTCAGCGACTGGTGCACAAGAACACCCAGGTCTCTTTGCACTTCCCCTTCTCCCAATCTATTGCCATTCAAATAATAATCTGCCTTCCTGTTTTTGCCACCAAAGTGGATAACCTCACATTTATCCACATTATAGTGCATTTGCCATGTTTCTGCCCAATCACCCAATCTGTCCAAATCGTACTGGAGTTTCTCGACATCCTCCTCACAGCTTACCCTCCCACCCAGCTTTGTGTCATCTGCAAATTTGGAGATATTGCATCCAATTCCCTCGTCCAGATCATTAATATATATTGTGAACAGCTGGGGTCCTAGGACCGATCCTTGCAGTACCCCACTAGTCACTGCCTGCCACTCGGAAAACGACCCATTTATTCCAACTCTTTGCTTTCTGTCCGCCAACCAGTTCTCTATCCAAGTCAATACCTTGCCCCCAATCCCATGTGCCTTAATTTTGCACGCTAATCTCTTATGTGGGACCTTATCGAAAGCCTTCTGAAAGTCCAAATACACCACATCCACTGGTTCTCCCTTATCTATTTTACCAGTTACATCCTCAAAAAATTCCAGTAGATTAGTCAAGCATGATTTACCTTTTGTAAATCCATGTTGACAACAGCGACTACACTTCAAAAAGTAATTCATTGGTTGTAAAACTGCTGGTCGTGAAAGGCGCTGTATAAAGGCCAGTCTTTCTTTTCTCTCCTGTATTTACATTAATTACTTATATAAACTCTTTTACTGTCTCTTGCAAGGGGAGGAATTGCAGACGGGCAGCTTAACGCAAGCTTCACACAAAGATCTGACAGTCACTCGATTCATCAGGACCTGAATATCATCGACATATGGAAGCGGAAAGCAGCAATCAGAGTGCCGGCAAACTGTACACGTGTCTTGTGTGTGGACGTGGATTCAACCGAAGGTGCAGCCTGGGGAGCCACAAGTGTAACCAAAGCGAGGAGAGTCCGTGCAAATGTCAGGAATGCGGGAAGGGATTCAGTTGCCTCTCCGAGCTGGAGACTCATCAACGCAGTCACTCCGTGAAATGGCCGTTCACCTGCTCCGTGTGTGGGAAGGGATTCACTCTCTCCTCCAACCTGCTGACACACCAGCGAGCTCACACTGGGGAGAGGGCGTTCACCTGCTCCGTGTGCGAGAAGGGATTCAGCCATTCTTACTCTCTGCGGGTGCACCAGCGAGTTCACACTGATGAGAGACCCTGTAAGTGCCCTGACTCTGAGAAGAGCTTTAAAAGCGCCGAGGATCTGAATGAGCATCAACGCATTCACACCGGGGGGAGCCCGTTCAGCTGCTCTCACTGTGGAAAGAGGTTTGTTAAGTCATTGAACCTGGTGAGACACCAGCTGGTTCACACCGGGGAGAGGCCGTTCAGCTGCTCTCACTGTGAAAAGAGGTTTGCTAAGTCATCGAACCTGGTGAGACACCAGCGACTGCACACCGGGGAGAGGCCGTTCACCTGCTCCGTGTGCGGGAAAAGTTTCCCTCGTCCCTCCTCTCTGCGGGAACACCAGCTGGTTCACACTGATGAGAGGCCGTTCTCCTGCTCCAAGTGCGGGAAAGGATTCACTCGTCCCTCCTCTCTGCGGGAACACCAGCTGGTTCACACTGACGAGAGGCCGTTCACCTGCTCCGTGTGCGGGAAAGGATTCACTCGTCCCTCCTCGCTGCGGAAACACCAGCTGGCTCACACTGATGAGAGGCCGTTCTCCTGCTCCGAGTGTGGGAAAAGATTCACTCGTCCCTCCTCTCTGCGGGAACACCAGCTGGTTCACACGGACGAGAGGCCGTTCTCCTGCTCCGAATGCAGGAAAGGATTCACTCGTCCCTCCTCTCTGCGGGAACACCAGCTGGTTCACACTGACGAGAGGCCGTTCTCCTGCTCCGAATGCGGGAAAAGATTCACTCGTCTCTCCTCTCTGCGGGAACACCAGCTGGTTCACACTGACGAGAGGCCATTCTCTTGCTCCGAGTGCGGGAAAGGATTCACTCGTCCCTCCTTTCTGCGGGAACACCAGCTGGTTCACACTGACGAGAGGCCGTTCTCCTGCTCCGAGTGCGGGAAAGGATTCACTCGTCTCACCTCTCTGCGGGAACACCAGCTGGTTCACACTAACGAGAGGCCGTTTAAATGTTCCGACTGCGACAAGAGTTTCAAATGCTCCAAGGGCCTGAAGATGCATCGACGCATCCACACCGGGGAGAGGCCGTTCAGCTGCTCTCACTGTGGGAAGAGGTTTAAGCACTCATATTCTCTTCAGAATCACCAGTTCACCCACACCGGGAAGATGCCGTTCCCCTGCTCAGTGTGTGAAAAGGGATTCACCAGTTCATCTCACCTGCTGAGACACCAGCGAGTTCACACCTGAGCGCACTGGTCCCATTCTGCTGTTAATCACATGAAGGACTATTCTGTGTTAATAATGGCAATTACAGGGCTGCGGGGGGGGGGGACAGGGGGCGGTTTGAAGATGCTGATAACCCCAGTAACTAGGCTGGAGTTTAAGAGGGGTCAGCCTCGGCTCAGTGGGTGACACTCTCACCTCTAGAGTCAGAAGGTCGTGGGTTTGAGTCCCACTCTGGAGACTTGAGCAAGTAATCTAGGCTGACACAAAGAGTTGGAATAAACGGCTCTTTTTCCAAGTGGCAGGCAATGACTAGTGGGGTACCGCAGGGATCGGTCCTTGGACCCCAGCTATTCACAATATATATAAATGATCTAGACGAGGGAACTAGATGTAATATCTCCAAGTTTGCAGACGACACAAAGCTGGGTGGGCATGTGTGCTGTGAGGAGGATGCCGAGAAACTCCAGTATGATTTGGACAGGTTGGGTGATAGGGCAGAAGCATGGCAGATGCAGGATAATGTGGATAAATGCGAGGTTATCCACTTTGGTGGCAAAAACAGGAAGGCAGATTATTATCTGAACGGCAATAGATTGGGAGAAGGGAAAGTGCAACGAGACCTGGGTGTCCTTGTGCACCAGTCGCTGAAGGTAAGCATGCAGGTGCAGCAGGCGGTTAAGAAGGCAAATGGTATGTTGGCCTTCGTAGCGAGAGGGTTCAAGTACAAGAACAAGGATGTCTTGCTGCAGTTCTACAGGGCCTTGGTGAGACCACACCTTGAGTATTGTGTGCAGTTTTGGTCGCCTTATCTGAGGAAGGATGTTCTTGCCATGGAGGGAGTGCAGCGAAGATTCACCAGACTGATACCTGAGATGGCAGGAATGACGTATGTGGAGAGATTGGGTCGATTGGGCTTGTACTCGCTGGAGTTTAGAAGAATGAGAGGGGATCTCATTGAATCGTATAAAATTCTAACAGGACTAGACAGACTAGGTGCAGGAAGGATGTTCCTGATGGCCGGGGAGTCCAGAACCAGGGGTCACAGTCTTAGGATAAGGGGTAAGCCATTTAGGACTGAGATAAGGAGGAATTTCTTCACCCAGAGAGTGGTGAACCTGTGGAATTCTCTACCACAGAAGGCAGTGGAGGCCAATTCATTAAATATATTCAAGAAGGAGTTAGATATATTTCTTAAGGCTAAAGGGATCAAGGGATATGGGGAGAAGGCAGGAACAGGGTACTGAATTTGGATGATCAGCCATGATGTCATTAAATAGCGGAGCAGGCTCGAGGGACCGAATGGCCTACTCCTGCTCCTATCTTCTATGTTTCTAAAGCCGGTGGTCATGAAAGGCACTATATAAATGCAATCTTTTTCTCTCTCCTGTATTGAAAGTAATTACTTATATAAACTTGTTTTTTCCACCTCTTCACCAGGACGAGATCAGGCCTGGTGAAGAGCCTATATCTTTTTGTACCAGTCTCACGGTCACTGCGTGTAATGGGTTATGTCATTGATTTGTGAAATAAAGTGTATCAATCAGACGTCTCAATGTTTCCTGTTCCACGAGCTTGTTTCGGGGGTCTGGCTCAGCGACTATCCTGTAATCACACCAACAAGTCCCACTGAGCTGAACAATGGAGGAGAGGCGTTGGAGGAGGATGGTGTGATCAACCGTGGTGAAGCTCGCAGACAGGTCGAGAAGGATGAAGAGAGATAGTCCACCGGTTACAGCCACGGAGGATGTAATTCGTGACTTTTGTTGAGGGCCGTGTCACTGCTGGGGCAGAGGTGGAAACCAGGTTGGAGAGGTTCAAATTTGGAGTTCATTGAAGGATGGTTGCTGTTTTGAGAGGCGACAACACTTTCAAGAACTGGAGAGAAAAAGGAGGTTGGAGATGGGGGCGATGGTTTGCAAGGACAGAGGTGTCAAGCGTAGGTTTTTTGAAGGGTGGGATCGGACGCAAAGGCCCGAGTGAGCCAGAGAAGGGAGAGCTGAAAATCGCTGTAATATCAGTGAAATTAATTTTGGGAAAGTGGGAAACTGCGGGTTAACTTTTATCAGTATTTTTTTCCTGCCCGTCTCTTTGCCAATCAGCTTAAATCTGTGTCCTCTTGTTATCAACGCTCCAGCCAGTGGAAACAGTTTCTCTTTATTTACTCTATTGAAACCCTTCTTGATTTTGAACACCACCATTAAATCTCCTCTTCACCTTCTCTGCTCAAAGGAGAACAACCCCAGCTTCTCCAGTCTCTCCGCATAACTGACGTCCCTCATCCCCGGTATCATTCTGGTCAATCTCCCCATAACCTTCTCTGCTCCAAGTAGAACAACCCCAGCTTCTCCAGTCTCTCCACGTTACTGAAGTCCCTCATCCCTGGTACCACTCTGGTCAATCTCCCCTTAACCTTCTCTGCTCTAAGGAGAACAATCCCAGCTTCTCCAGTCTCTCCACGTTACTGAAGTCCCTCATCCCTGGTACCACTCTGGTCAATCTCCCCTTAACCTTCTCTGCTCTAAGGAGAACAATCCCAGCTTCTCCAATCTCTCCACGTAACTGTAATTACTCAGCCCTGGAACCATTCTAGTAAATATCTGCACCCTCTCCAAAGACTTCATGTCCTTCCTAAAGTGTAGCGACCTAGAATTGGTCACAATACTCCAGCTGGGGCCGAACTCATTTTTATACAGGTGTAGCATAACTTCCTGGCCTGTGTACTCTGTGCCTCTATTGATAAAGCCCAGGATCCCATCTGCTTTGTTAACCTGTCCTGTCACTGAGAAATCTCTGCTCTGCTCAACTCTGTGGCAGGGTGGGGCTTTAATCCCAGAATCTCAAAGAGACAGTTTCTGAGTGTTAAGCCTGTGTGTTATATTGAGAATTACTACACAGACCACAAGAGTAAAATTTAACAGGTCTTTACTAGTCGAAGGTCAGGGCGGAACTGCCCAATAAATCATTACACAGCACTTATATACCGGTGTGGTCACCACCGGTATTACAGTATACAGCAGCCAAGATAAAGTAGTGCAACCCTTAAATAGTTCTCTTAAAGGTAGAACGGTTACATACACTACAATCCTCCCTTTTTAGCTTAACAGTATATATTCCCCATTAAACATAACATCATAACATATATACACAACTTCATGTAAAAACAGTTCACAGATTCAGTCTCTGGAGGCTTCCTGACTCGGTCCGGATAACGCCTCGGTGGTGTAGTAGTTTTCGGTGATGTAGTAGGTTCTTTTGGCAAGGTCAATTTGGCTTGAATGCCAGTGTCGGGTTCATCTGATTCCAGTATCACCGGATCGGAGGTAGATCCTATGGGTATCACTGCTTCATCATTAGGCGTATAGAGTTGTGGAGTAGGTTGTCCCTTTTCGGATGACTCTATGATCTGGTCAACATGGCGCCTTATTATGCTTTCACCAATGTCCACGGTATACATCAGCGGTCCTAGTCGTGTGCAAATAGTTCCAGGCTGCCATTTCTCGGTACGGTAGTCCCGGGCCAAAACTTGTTGACCTATCTGGAAGGTTCTAGTTGGCCTTTCATTCATGCCTTGAAATTGCCGGTTCTCTACGTCCCTTCTGATGTTTGGCTTGATCAAATCCAGCCGGCATCTTAGTCTTCTATTGAAAAACATCATGGCGGGAGTTTGGTTTGTAACCACATGCGTTGCATTCCTGTACGCAAACAAGAAGTTATCTACTTTATGTTGTAGATTTATGTCTTCCTTACCCATGGCCTTTATGGCCTTCTTGAAGGTCTGGACAAACCTTTCAGCTAATCCATTGGTGGCGGGATGGTATGGGGCGGACGTGTAGTGCTTAACCCCATTGTTTTTTAAGAACTTCTTGAATTCTTCGGACACAAATTGCGGTCCATTATCAGAACAGATCTGTTCCGGCAGCCCATTCCTTGCAAATATGGTCCTTAATACTGTGATGGTTTTTTCCGTGGTGGTGGAGGACATCTTTATTACCTCCGGCCACTTGGAGTGTGCATCCACCGCGATTAAGAACATTGAGTCCATAAATGCACCAGCAAAGTCGATATGTACCCTTTGCCATGGAGATGAGGGCCACTCCCATGGATGTAGAGGAGCTTGTGGTGGGGCGTTTTGGACCTTCTGGCATCCTAGACAGCTCTTGGTCATTTCTTCGATGTCTCCATCAATACCTGGCCACCACACAAACGCTCTGGCTAGGTTCTTCATTTTCACTCCACCCAGATGCCCCTCGTGAAGCTCCTTTAGCACTTTATGCTGGAGTTTGGGTGGAATCACCACTCTGGATCCACACATCAAAGTTCCTCGGCACACTGACAGCTGTTCTCTTCTTTGCGAGAATGCTGGCAACAGTGGTTCGCCATGTGCTGGCCATCCCTTCACCGTTAAATCGTAGACTCGTGAGAGAGTCGGGTCATTTCTTGTTTCCTTTTCGATCGTAGAATTTGTTACTGGTAGGCATTCCACTATGGTTGAGTGGAACATCTCCACTGGGTCCACTGTAGGCGCCTCTTCTACCGTTGGCAACGGTAGGCACGATAAACCGTCAGCATTCCCAAGCTGTTTTGATCCTTTGTATTCTATGTCATATTGGTGTGCCCCTAGGAAAAGGGACCACCTCTGTAGCCTTTGCGCTGTCATAATGGAAACGCCCTTTTTAGGGTTGAATATGGATACCAACGGCTGGTGGTCTGTCAGCAGTGTAAACTTCTGGCCCTGCAGGTAATGATTAAACTTCTTTACTCCCCACACCAGGCTGAGAACTTCCCTATCTATCTGAGCATAGTTGCGCTCAGCGGAGGTCAATGATCTGGATGCAAATGCGACTGGTCTTTCCGAGCCATTTGGCAACTTGTGTGAGAGTACTGCTCCAATACCACAAGGAGAAGCATCACAAGCTAAACGAATAGGTAGCATTGGGTTGAAGTGAGCCAACACTTCCTCTGAGGTGATCAATGCCTTGCTTTTGCAGAAGGCCTTCTTACAGTCCTCGCTCCACTTCCATGGTACTTCTTTCTGCAAAAGAGCATTCAGCGGGTGCAGCACCGTGGATAGATTTGGCAGAAACTTATGATAATAGTTAATCAACCCTAGGAACGACCTCAACTGGGATACATTTTCCGGAGCGGGAGCCTTCACAACAGCTTCGATCTTGTCAGGTGACTTGTGCAGCCCCTCCTGGTCAATGACATGACCACAGTACGAGATCCGTTTCTGAAAGAACTCACATTTCTGGCGATTAACTCGAAGGCCATATTCCTTCAACCTGGTGAGCACCAGTTTCAAATTTGCAAGATGTTCCTCATCGTCATCTCCTGTAATCAGGATATCGTCCAAGTAACATTGAGTGCTTGGAATTCCCTGTAATACCTGCTCCATGGCCCTCTGCCAAATTGCTGGAGCCGAAGCCACTCCAAAAACCAGTCTATTATATCGATACAAGCCTCTGTGCGTGTTGATTGTGAGATACTGGCGCGACTCTTCCTCAACTTCCATCTGTAAGTACGCTTGCGCCAGGTCTATCTTGGTGAAGCGTTTCCCGCCAGACAATGAAGCAAAGATATCCTCAATCCGCGGAAGCGGATATTGCACCGTGTGAAGCACCGGATTAACTGTGATCTTGAAGTCTCCACAGATGCGGACCTTCCCCGGTTCCCCTGGCTTGTTATAGAGTCATAGAGTTTTACAGCACAGAAAGAGGCCCTTCGGCCCATCGTGTCTGCGCCGTCCATCAATCCCTGTCCAGTCTAATCCCATTTTCCAGCATTTGGTCCATAGCCTTGTATGCAATGGCATTTCAAGTGCCCATCCAAATGCTTCTTGAATGTTGTGAGGGTTCCTGCCTCTACCACCCTTTCAGGCAGTGAGTTCCAGCTTCCAACCACCCTCTGGGTGAAAAAGTTCCTCCTCAAATCCCCTCTAAATCTTCTGCCCCTTACCCTGAATCTATGCCCCCTTGTTATTGACCCCCCTACTAAGGGGAAAAGTTCCTCTTTATCTACCCTATCTATGCCCCTCATCATTTTGTATACCTCAATCAGGTCCCCCCTCAGCCTCCTTTGCTCCAAGGAAAACAACCCCAGCCTGTTTAGTCTTTCTTCATAGCTGAGGCGCTCCATCCCAGGTAACATCCTGGTGAATCTTCTCTGCACCCTCTCCAAAGCAATCACATCCTTCCTATAGTGAGGCGACCAGAACTGCACACAGTACTCCAGCTGTGGCCTCACCAGCGTTTTGTACAGCTCCATCATAACCTCCCTGCTCTTATATTCTATGCCTCTGCTAATGAAGGCAAGTATCCCATATGCCTTTTTAACCACCTTATCTACCTGTTCCGCTGCCTTCAGGCATCTATGTACATGTACACCAAGGTCCCTCTGACCCTCTGTACTTCCTAGGGTCCTACCACTCATTGTGTACTCCCTTGCCTTATTTGTCCGTCCAAAATGCATCACCTCACACTTTTCAGGGTTAAATTCCATTTGCCACTTTTCCGCCCATCTAACCAACCCGTTAATATCATCCTGTAGCCTGAGGCTTTCCTCCTCGCAATTTACCACCCCACCGATTTTTGTGTCATCCGCGAACTTACTAATCATACCCTTTACATTCTCATCCAAATCATTAATGTAGATCACAAACAGCAAGGGACCCAGCACCGATCCCTGAGGTACCCCACTGGACACAGGCTTCCAGTCACAAAAGCAACCTTCGACCATCACCCTCTGCCTCCTGCCACTCAGCCAGTTTAGGATCCAACGCGCCAAGGCCCCCTGGATCCCATGGGCTCTTACCTTCTTGACCAGTCTCCTATGCGGGACTTTGTCAAAAGCTTTACTGAAGTCCATGTAAACCACATCCACAGCATTTCCCTCATCCACACACCTAGTCACCCCCTCGAAAAATTCAATCAGATTGGTCAGGCATGATTTACCCTTGACAAAGCCATGCTGACTATCCCCGATTAATCCTTGCCTCTCCAAGTGGAGACTAATTTTGTCCCTCAGAATTTTTTCCAATAATTTCCCTACCACAGATGTTAGGCTCACAGGCCTGTAATTCCCTGGTTTATCCCTGCTACCCTTCTTGAATAATGGTACTACGTTAGCTGTTCTCCAGTCCTCTGGTACATCCCCTGTGGCCAGAGAGGTTCTGAAAACTTATGTCAGAGCCCCTGCAATCTCCTCCTTTGCCTCACACAACAGCCTGGGATACATCTCGTCCGGGCCTGGGGATTTATCCACTTTTTGGCCTGCTAAAACCGTTAGTACCTCCCCCCTTTCGATGCTAATATGTTCAAGTATGTCACAGTCCCCTTGCCCGACTTCTATGTCTACATCGTCTTTCTCCATAGTGAACACAGAGGCAAAAAATTCATTTAAAACCCCACCTACTTCATCTGGCTCTACACACAGCTTGCCACTTTGATCCCTAATGGGCCCTACCCTTTCCCTCGTTATCCTCTTGCCCTTAATATACTTATAAAACATCTTAGGATTTTCCTTTATTTTGCTCGCCAGTGTTATTTCATGGCCCCTCCTCGCCCTCCTAATTTCCTTTTTAAGTATGCCCCTGCACCTTTTATACTCCTCTAGGGCTTCCTCCGTCTTTTGTCTTTTGTAACTGCCAAAAGCCCCCCTTTTTTTCCTAATGCATTTTTGTATATCCCTTGTCATCCAAGGTTCCCTTTGCTTGTTGGTCCCACCCTTGACCTTTACAGGAACATGTTGGTGTTGTACTCTCTCTATTTCCCTTCTGAAAGCCTCCCACTGTTTTGATGTGGATTTTCCTATAAGTAGCTGCTCCCAGTCCACTTTGGCCAGATCCTGCCTTATCTTATTAAAATCGGCCTTCCCCCAATTTAGAACCCTTATTTCCAGGCCGTCTTTGTCTTTTTCCATGACCACCTTAAATCTCACCGAATTATGGTCACTATCGCCAAAATGCTCTCCTACAGACACTTCCACCACCTGCCCGGCTACATTCCCGAGAATTAGGTCCAGTACCGCCCCCTCCCTTGTAGGACTTTCTACATGTTGGCTCAAAAGGCTCTCCTGGATGCACTTTAAGAATTCTGCACCCTCTAAGCCTTTCACACTCTGACTATCCCAATTTATATTGGGGAAGTTGAAATCCCCCACTATTATTACCCTATTATTTTCACACTTTTCTGAGATTTGCCTACATATCTGTTCCTCTATCTCCCCTGACTGTTTGGGGGCCTATAGTACACTCCCAGCAAAGTGCTTGACCCCTTTTTGTTTTTAAGTTCTACCCATATGGCCTCATTAGAGGAACCCGCTAATATGTCATCCCTCCTTACAGCAGTAATTGACTCCTTAATTAATATTGCAACACCCCCTCCCCTTTTACACCCCCCTCTGTCTCGCCTGAAGATCCTATACCCCGGAATATTCAGCTGCCAGTCCTGACCCTCCCTCAACCATGTCTCCGTGATAGCAACAATATCGTACTCCCATGTGTTCAACAACAACTTCAGTTCATCCACCTTATTTGCAAGACTCCTTGCATTAAAATAAATGCCTTCCAGCCCTGCCATATTCCCTTTTGCCTTCACATCTTTGCTCTGCCTTCCCTGCTGACTTGTTTTTTCCTCAGTATTTGGCTGTACATCACCCCCTACTATAGCTCCACTCTGTATCCCATCCCCCTGCCGAGTTAGTTTAAACCCCCCCCCCCCCAGCAGTGCTAGCAAACCTCCCCGCAAGGATATTGGTTCCCCTCTGGTTCAGGTGTAAACCGTCCGCCTTGTACAAGTCCCACCTGTCCCAGAAGCAGACCCAGTGATCCAGGAAACTAAAGCCCTCCCTCCTGCACCATCCCTTTAGCCACGCATTCATCTGTTCTATCCTCCCATTCCTATACTCACTAGCACGTGGCACCGGGAGTAATCCAGAGATTACAACCTTTGAGGTCCTGCTCCTTAATCTTGCCCCTAGCTCCCTAAATTCTTGCTGCAGGACCTCATCCCTCTTTTTACCTATGTCGTTGGTACCAATGTGGACCACGACCTCTGGCTGTTCACCCTCCCCCTCCAGAATGCCCTGCAGCCGCTCAGTGACATCCTTGACCCTGGCACCAGGGAGGCAACAAACCATCCTGGATTCACGTCTACGGCCACAGAAACGCCTATCTGTTCCCCTTACTATAGAATCCCCTACCACTATTGCTCTCCCACTCTTTTTCCTCCCTTCCTGGGCAGCAGGAGCACCCCCAGTGCCAGGAAGCTGGCTGCTGCTGCCTTCCCCTGGTGAGTCATCCCCCCCAACAGTATCCAAAGCGGTATACTTGTTTGAGAGGGGAATGGTCACAGGGGTTTTCTGCACTACCTGCCTACTTCTATTGCTCCGCCTGATGGTCACCCCTTTCCTTTCTTCCTGTGCAGCCCTTCCCTGCGGTGTGACCAACTCACTAAACGTGCTATCCACGAACTTCTCAGCATCGTGAATGCTCCACAACCCATCCACCCGCAGCTCCAGCTCCTCAATGCGGTCTGCTAGTAGCTGCAGATGGATGCATTTCCTGCACACGTAGTCACCAGGGGCAGTGTCCCTGAGTTCCCACATGGAGCAGGAGGAGCACATCACGGGGCTGGGCTCTCCTGGCATGACTTACCCTTTAATTAATTTAAATTAATTTACTATCACCAATTAAAGATATCTCTAAGGCGCTTGTATAGTCTACCAACAGTACCTGCTACACCAGAAAAGACCCTAGTAACTATAAACTACCGAGTTAAAGTTTAAAAAAGAGAAATACTCACCAACCAATCACTTACCTGCTCCCTGATGACGTCACACACTAATTACTTTTTACCTCTCTCCTCTGCTGTTGATTTGGTATGCCTCGCCTCTCTCCGGTATTTGTACCCGGCTCCCCCTTGCTGCTCCGAGTGGTCTCGGGCCTCGCCTCTCTCTGGTATTTGTACCCGGCTCCTCCTCGCTGCTCCGAGTGGTCTCGGGCCTCGCCTCTCTCTGGTATTTGTACCCGGCTCCTCCTCGCTGCTCCGAGTGGTCTCGGGCCTCGCCTCTCTCTGGTATTTGTACCCGGCTCCTCCTCGCTGCTCCGAGTGGTCTCGGGCCTCGCCTCTCTCCGGTATTTGTACCCGGCTCCTCCTCGCTGCTCTGAGTGGTCTCGGGCCTCGCCTCTCTCCGGTATTTGTACCCGGCTCCTCCTCGCTGCTCCGAGTGGTCTCGGGCCTCGCCTCTCTCCGGTATTTGTACCTGGCTCCTCCTCGCTGCTCCGAGTGGCCTCGGGCCTCGCCTCTCTCCGGTATTTGTACCCGGCTCCTCCTCGCTGCTCCCGCTGCTCCGAGTGGTTACTCGGAGAACGCTTCATGACGGGAACAATGGGCGTGGCCCACTCACTCCAGTCCACCTTAGACAGTACTCCTGAACGTTCTAGCCCTTCCAGCTCAGCTTCCACAGCAGGTCGTATCACGTAAGGTACCGGTCTGGCTTTGAAAAATTTTGGGGTTGCATGTTCTGCAATCTTGATTTTTGCCTTAATTCCTCTCAGTGTTCCCAGTCCCTGTTGGAACACCTCTTTAGCCTCATCCAATATTCTGGACAATCGTTCAGGTTTGACATCTTTTTTCCCGGAATCTACCGTTATTGCGTTTAGGGAGTGCCAGTCCATATTTATTTTCCTGATCCACTCCCATCCCAGAAGTGGTGGACCTCCCTCAGGTAGTACATATATGTCCATTCCTTGGTGTTCTTTGCCCTTGTGTACCACCTTGACTTTTATCTTTCCGATGGGGTATACTCTTTGCCCCGTGTATGTCTGCAATACTATCTTTGTATCCCGTAGGGGAATATGTTTGAATAACCTTTTGTAATCTTGCTTATTCATGACCGTCAACGCCGATCCGGTGTCCAATTCCATCTTCACTTGGACGCCTGCTATCTGCAGTGTGACCCAGATAGTTTGTCGGTCAGCTTCCTTACTCACATTGTGAATTCTCAGACTACCCAGTTCCTTGCTGTTGGAGTCTGAATCCGAACTCTTCTCAGCCACCTTATGTACCTTTCTGCACTTTTCCTGCGGTGACTTTTTGTTGCTGGTCTTCTTTCCTGACCGGCATACTTTAGCTATGTGACCAAGCTTGCCACATTTTCTACATTCCTGGTTTTTAAACCAGCATTGGTTCTGATCGTGTGTTGTCTTTCCACAACGATAACATTTCGTTGTACCCAAAGCCATTTGATCTACGCTGAGTACCGCTGCCTTCAGCTGCATTTCTGCAGTGCCTCTCGCTGCGGCTTCGTGCGATGCTGCAATAGTGACAGCCTTATCAAGTGTAAGATCATTCTCTTCAAGCAGCCGCTTTTGTGTTCCTTCTTTCGACAATCCACACACGAATTTGTCTCTCAGTGCCTCTGTCAGACTTTCCCCAAACTGACAGTATTTCGCTAGCTTACGCAGTTCAATAAAATACTCCGCGTTGCTTTCCTCTTTCAGTTGCGTTCTCGCATAAAATTTAAATCGTTCTGCTAACATCAGTGGTGTGGGGTTCAAATGATTTTTCAGAACAGCAACAATTTTAGCGAAAGTCTGATCCGCCGGTTTAGCTGGTGATAGAAGATGCTTCAATAGCCCGTATGTCTTTGCACCCATTGAGTTTAGTAAGGTTAGTGCTTTATCTTCATCTGATATTTTATTTGCCTTACAATATATCTCTATGCGTTCTACATACGTGGCCCAATCTTCAACATCGGGATCGAAATCGTTGATGTTACCACGCTTAGGCATCCTCGCAATCTTCTTGAGAAACAAAAAGAAATTTTCCTTTTATTTTTGTTTTGTTTTTCAAAATGGCGGTTTCCCGCGCTTGTCTTCTTCCCCCGCCTACGAAAATGGCGGCTTCCCGCGTTTGCCTTTCTCCCCCGCTGGCTGTAATGGCGATTGCCGTATTGCAGCGTTCGCCCTCCCCAGCGGTTCTCGAATCGTGCCTCCCAGCCCCTCTTGCAGTCCGGCCCTTTACCCCCCGGCTGTGGCTGAGTTCTCCGCGTTTTTTAAAATTTTCTCCCGCATCTCGAATCGTGCCTCCCAGCCCCTCTTGCAGTCCGGTCCTTTCCCCCCGGCTGCGGCTGAGTTCTCCGCGTTTTAAAAAAAAAATATTCTCCCGCGCCTTACGCTGACCCGGTCGCTGCGCCTCGCGGCCTCGGTAGCTGCCCGGCCTTTTTCACCGGTCGTGGTCGAGCTCTCTCTCGACGCTGTTGCATCTCCCCAGCCCGCTTGCAGCCCGGTCTTTCACACCGGCTGTGTTTGTATTCACCGCGGCTCCCGTGCCTTCCGCTGCCCCAGTCTCAGCGCCTCTGGCCCCGACTTCTGTCCGGCTCTTTTCCCCGGCCGTGGTCGAGTTCTCCGCCCTTATACCCTCCGTTTTTTTTTTTTCCTCCCCTACTTCACAGATCAGCTTACCCACCACCGTGATAGAAGGGATGATCACTGCCTGTTGTTGATGGAAGGCTTCGTGTCAGAATTCTTCCTTTGCTCTGCAGACCCGAGTCTTCTCTCAGCAGAATGATGAGAGCGGATGCCTCCTCTCGACGCCCGTTAAACTGCCTTGGATGTATCTCTGCCACAGGGTAAGATCGTACTCGTCGCCACTGTTAAGTCTGTGTGTTATATTGAGAATTACTACACAGACCACAAGAGTAACTTTTAACAGGTCTTTACTAGTCGAAGGTCAGGGCGGAACTGCCCAATAAATCATTACACAGCACTTATATACCGGTGTGGTCACCACCGGTGTTACAGTATACAGCAGCCAAGATAAAGTAGTGCAACCCTTAAATAGTTCTCTTAAAGGTAGAACGGTTACATACACTACACTGAGAAATACCAGCCCCAGGATGGCCGAGTGGTTCAGGTGTTGGACTTAACATCCAATGGGTTTATACCCACGTGGGTGGGAACCCCACTCCTGGTAGCTCATTAATTGAAGACCCATTTCCTTTCATCCTGCTCAGTGACACTCACTTGTCATCTGCTGAATCTCCATCAAACAATCAATGAGATGTTTATAGATATGGAAAGAATGATTTCATATTTATATGTAATTCTTAAGATGGTATTTTGGCATCTGCTGAATCTGCATTTTTCTCTCTCTCTCTGTCGCTCTCAACTAACAAGGAGTTGGAATTGTGAAATGTATCTATACCTCTCAGTCTCCACCTCACTCTCTGTCTCACTGTGTGTCATTCTCTCTCTGTCACACATTTGTCCAAAGCCTACTTTTGCCTCTCTCTCTGTCTTCCGCTCTCAATCTCTCTGTCTGTCCCTCTCTCCTTTTTCTCAGTCTGTCCAGTTCTGTTCACAGCTCGACTGTTGCTCTGACAGATTTTGCACGTGTCAGTTCTGCATTAGTATAGTGGTTAGTGTCCCCGCCTGTCACGTGGGAGACCGGAGTTCAATTGCCCGACGGGGAAGATGGCTTTTAACATCTCGAATTTTAACATTTTGGGCAGCTCCTAAAAATACTCCTTGAAAAGTAGAACAGAAAACAATTTCACTTTGAGGATTTGATGGATTACAGACTATGGGATCCAGGGTGCCTTGGCACATTGGATCCAAAACTGGCTTAGTGGCAGAAGGCAGAGGGTGATGGTGGAAGGTTGTTTTTGTGACTGGAAGCCTGTGTCCAGTGGGGTACCTCAGGGATCGGTGCTGGGTCCCTTGCTGTTTGTGGTCTACATTAATGACTTGGATGTGAATGTAAAAGGTATGATCAGTAAGTTCGCAGATGACACGAAAATTGGTGGGGTGGTAAATAGCGAGGAGGGAAGCCTAAGGCTACAGGACGAAATAGATGGGTTGGTCAGATGGGCTGGTCAGATGGGCGGAACAGTGGCAAATGGAATTTAACCCTGAAAAGTGTGAGGTGATGCATTTTGGAGGGACTAACAAGACAAGGGAATACACAATGAATGGTAAGACCCTAGGAAAGACAGAGGATCAGAGGGACCTTGGTGTGCATGTACATAGATCCCTGACAGCAGCAGAACAGGTGGATAAGGTGGTTAAAAAGGCATATGGGATACTTGCCTTCATTAGCTGAGGCATAGAATATAAGAGCAGGGAGGTTATGATGGAGCTGTACAAAACGCTGGTAAGGCCACAGCTGGAGTACTGTGTGCAGTTCTGGTCACCACACTATAGGAAGGATGTGATTGCTTTGGAGAGGGTGCAGAGGAGATTTACCAGAATGTTACCTGGGCTGGAGCGCTTCAGCTATGAAGAAAGACTGGACAGGCTGGGGTTGTTTTCCTTGGAGCAGAGAAGGCTGAGGGAGGACCTGATTGAGGTGTACAAAATTATGAGGGGCATAGATAGGGTAGATAGAAAGGAACTTTTCCCCTTAGTAGAGGGGTCAATAACAAGGGGGCATAGATTCAAGGTAAGGGGCAGGAGGTTTAGAGGGGATTTGAGGAAAAACTTTTTCACCCAGAGGGTGGTTGGAATCTGGAACTCACTGCCTGAAAGGGTGGTAGAGGCAGGAACCCTCACAACATTCAAGAAGCATTTAGATGAGAACTTGAAACACCATAGCATACAAGGCTACGGACCCAGTGCTGGAAAATGGGATTAGAATAGACAGGGCTTGATGGCCGGCGCGGACGCGATGGATGTTCCCGATGGTCAGGGAGTCCAGAACCAGGGGTCACAGTTGAAGGATGAGGGGTAGGCCATTTAGGACAGAAATTAGGAGGAATTTCTTCACCCAGAGAGAAGAGAACCTGTGGAATTCTCTACCACAGAAGGCAGTAGAGGCCAATTCATTAAATATATTCAAGAAGGAGTTGGATATATTTCTTAAGGCTAAAGGGATCAAGGGGTATGGGGAGAAAGCAGGGACCGGGTACTGAAATTGGATGATCAGCCATGATTGCATTGAATGGTGGAGCAGGCTCAGGGAGCCGGATGGCCTACTCCTGCTCCTATCTTCTATGTCTCTATATTTCTATGTTTCTAACCCTGCTTCCCCTCCTTACCCTTTCTACACTCCTTTTACAGGGTTTTAGAAGTGGAGCATTTACAGACAGGAAGCTCAAACCAAACATCACGTCAAGATCGAACAGAGTTACGTGATTCCTCAGGACCTGATTCAGTCACTCCTCCAATCTGCTGGCACACCCGTGAGTTCACACTGGGGAGAGACCAGTTCTGGAAGAGCTTCAAAATCTACAAATACCTGAAGCAACACCAGTGGCCACACACTGGGGGAAACCCGGGCCCCGTGTGTGGGAAGGGATTCACTCAGCCATCCGCTCCAATGATACACCAGCAAGTTCACACTAGGGAGAGACCTTTAACCCGCTCCGTGTGTGGGAAGGGATTAATTGCACCCTCCATGCTGAAGAGACACCATCTTGTCCACACCGATGTGAGACCATTGACCTGCTCCGTGTTTTTGAAGCGATTCTCTCATTCTTCCACCCTCCTGAGACACCAGCTTGTTCACAGTGATGAGAGACCAATTAAATGTTCTGACTGTGGGAAGAGATTTAAAAGGTCCCAGGATCTGAAGAGACACCAGCTGGAGAGAGCAGGAGAGATTCTGTTCACCTGCTCTGTGTGTGGGAAGAGATTCACTCGGTCCTCGAATCTGCATGCACACCAGCAAGTTCACACTGGGGAGAGGCCGGTGAAACATTCCGACTGTGGGAAAAGCTTTCAAATGTCCCAGGAGCTGAAGGGACATCAGCTGGAGAGAGCAGGAAAGCGGCCGATCACCTCATCCGTGTGTGGGAAGGCATTCACTCAGTCATCAGCTCCAATGATACACCAGCAAGTTCACACGAGGGAGGGACCTTTAACCCGCTCTGTGTGTGGGAAGGGATTCACTCGGCCATCCCACCTCGTGAGACACCAGCGAATTCACACTGGGGAGAGACCATTCACCTGCTCCGTGTGTGGGATGGGATTCACTCTGTCATCCCACTTGGTGAGACACCAGCAAGTTCACACTGATGAGAGACCATTTAAATGTTCGGACTGTGGGAAGAGCTTTAAAACCTCTGGGGATCTGAAGGTACACCAGCGAGTTCAAACTGATGAGAGACCATTTACATGTTCTGTTGTGGGAAGAGCTTTAAAAGCTCCGGGGAGCTGAAGAGACACCAGCGATTTCACACTGGGAAGAAGCCGTTCACCTGTTCCGTTTGTAGGAAGGGATTCACACAGTCCTCGACTCTGATCGAACACCAGCGAGTTCACACTGATGAGAGACCATTTACATGTTCTGTCTGTGGGAAGAGCTTTAAAAGCTCCGCGAACCTGAAGAGACACCATCGAGCTCACACTGGGGAGAGACCGTTCACCTGCTCCGTGTGTGGGAAGGGATTCGCTCTGTCCTCGACTCTGCTCGATCACCAGCAAGTGCACACTGATGAGAGACCTTTTCACTGTTCTGACTGTGGTAAGAGCTTTAAAAGCTCCGGGAATCTGAAGAGACACCAGCAAGCTCACATTGTTCTGTAGAGCAGGGCCCTGTAGACAGCTGGGGTGACATGAACATGGAATGGTTGAATGTTTTGAAATTCTTGTACTGCTGTTTAATCTTTAAGACTGTTGTGCTGATGATTCCCTTCGATTGACTGTTCATGGTGTTCCATACAATGTACAGCACAGAAACAGGCCATTCGGCCCAACTGGTCCATGCCAGTGTTTATGCCCCACACCCACCCTACTTCAATTAACCCGATCAACACATCCTCCCATTCCTTTCTCCCTCATGTAGCTTCCTCATAAATCCATCTGTGCTGTTCACCTCAACTACTCCCTGTGGTAACGAGTTCCCCATTCTAGCACTCGCTGGGTAAAGAAGTTTCTCCTGAATTCACTGCTGGATTTATTAGTTACTTTTATAATAATGGCCACATAAATATGATGAGATTCTGTTAAGCTGACCAGTATGTTGTTGTACTTTCTTTTTTCTGATGAATGAAACATTACTGAGCCCCTGTACCCGTGTTATGGGATGAAGTGCCAGACAAGTGAAGGCACAACGTCTGGGTGTAAATCTGATAATAACCTCACGGACCGTATAGGTGTGATAACCAGACGGGCTTGTGGTTATAGTCTGGTCACAGATGGTCTAAATTCCCTGAGTTAGCAGGAGTTCAGGAGGCGATCAACAGACGGGTCCAAACAATCCCATTTCCTGAGCGGTAACCAAGCTTGTGTATAAGAACAGGCCACTTAAGCCGTTGTCAGTTGGAACAGACTCGAGAAGATCACGCGCGAATCCACTGTACTTCTATTCTCCAGATTGAGGGAATTATCACCCGATCTGTGTTATGCAACGCTCTTAATAAAACCTGGAGCGACAATTTGCGTCCTTGTGAGCTTGATTATCTGGTATCCGAAACCCTGGGACTCCCGCTCATTAGAGTCAACCTCAGTGTGTGGAAAGGGATTCCCTGGTGTATCCCACCCGCTGACACACCAGAGTGTCCACAGTGTGACGGCGGTGGGTCGATTCCACTGTTTCCGATGCCTTTAATCACATCCAGGACTGAACCATTCAGGCAACTGGGGCTTGTTAATGTTATGAGCTACCAATAACTGGGCTGGATTTAAAGATTATTCTCTGTTCTCTCCGTACTAGTGAGCAGAGAGAAGCTGATATTATAGAATCATAGAGCACAGTAGGATGCCTTTCGGCCCATCGTGCTGGTGCTGGCTCTCTGAAAGAGCGATGCAATTAGTCCCACTGCCCTGCTCTTTCCCCACAGCCCTGCAAATTTCTGCTTTTAGTATATATCCAATTCCCTTTTGAAAGTTACTATTGAATCTGCTTCCACCTCCCATTCAGGCAGTGCATGCCAGATCATCACAATTCGCTGGGTAAAAAAAGTCTCCTCATTTCCTCTCTAGATTCTTTTGCCAATGATCTGAAATCTGTGTCCTCTCGTTACCGACCCTCCTGCCAGTGACAACAGCTTCTCATTGTTGCTCGATCAAAACCCCTCCTAATTTTGAGCACCTCGATCACAGCTCCACTTAACCGTCTCTGCTCCAAGTTATATTGCCGTTGTTTTGTGAATTGTTGCTGTGATCGAGGCGCTGGATGTCCATGCCTGGGGAATGGGACATTCTGTCCTCGTGAGCACCGAGTGTCAGCATCCAGCAATCTCTGGTCAGGGACTGTCTTTTTAAACTGCCTCACCTGAGCTTTTTGACTCCCTGATTTCATTATTAAACATTTCAGAGTTTTTGCAGACTGACCAAGGCTGAACAGATAAATGTGAGGTATTACATTTTGGTAGGAAGAATGGGGAGGTCACTTATCACTGGGAGGGTGCGAGTCTAGGTGGGGTAGAGGAACAAAGGGATCTCGGAGTACAAATACACAAATTACTAAAAGTTGCGACACAGGTTAGCAAGGCCATAAAAAAAGCAAACCAAGCACGAGGTTTGATTTCTAGAGGTATAGAATTGAAAAGTAGTGAAGTTATGCTAAACCTGTATCGAACCTTGGTTCGACCACACTTAGAGTACTGCGTACAGTTCTGGTCACCATATTATAAAAAGGATATAGAGGCACTGGAGAGGGTGCAGAGAAGATTTACAAGGATGATACCAGAAATGCGAGGGTATACATATCAGGAAAGGATGAACAGGCTGGGTCTCTTTTCTCTTGAAAACAGAAGGCTGAGGGGTGACCTAATAGAGGTCTTTAAAATTATGAAAAATGTTGATAGAGTGGATACAGAGAGAATGTTTCCACTTGTGGGGAAGAGCATAACTAGAGGCCTCAATATAAGATAGTCACCAAGAAATCCAATAGGGAATTCAGAAGAAACTTCTTTACCCAGAGAGTGGTGAGAATGTGGAACTCGCTGCCACAGGGAGTGGTTGAAGCGAATAGTATCGATGCATTTAAGGGGAGGCTAGACAACCATATGAGGGAGAAGGGAATCGAGGGTTATGCTGATAGATTTAGATGAGGAAAGACGGGAGGAGGCTCGAGTGGAGCATAAACACCGGCATGGACTGGTTGGACTGAATGGCCTGTTTCTGTGCCGTATATCCGATGTAATCCTATGTCAAGTATCCCAGCTGGCTTAGCTCCAGGCACTTTAGCTCAGTGGGCAGCACTCTCACCTCTGAGTCAGAAGGTCGTGGGTTCAAGTCCCAGTCCAGAGACTTGAGCATAAAAATCTAGGCTGACACTCCAGTACTGAGAGAGTGCTGCGCTGTCAGAGGTGCCGTCTTTCGGATGAGATGTTAAACCGAGGCCCCCGTCTGCTCTTTCAGGTGGATGTAAAAGATCCCATGGCACTACATTGAAGAAGAGCAGGGGAGTTCTCCCCGGTGTTCTGGGGCCAATATTTATCCCTCAATCAACATCACTGAAATAGATTATCTGGTCATTGTCACATTGCTGTTTGTGGGAGCTTGCTGTGCGCCAATTGGCTGCTACGTTTCCTACATTACAACAGTGACTACACTTGAGGTTCTTCATTGGCTGTAAAGTGCTCTGGGATGTCCTGAGGTTGTGAAAGGCGCTATATAAATGCAAGTCTTTCTTTCTCAGCAAGAGGGCGAGTGTCCGTGGTTGGAGGGAGGAGCTCAGTGTTGTCACTGGGTGGACACAGACAGATTGAAGCTAAAAGACAGAGAATGCTGAAGTTTGGAATGATAACACCCAAAGTCAGGAGATGAGCCCTTTGCCTAGATAAGGGCGGTGGTTGCTAAGAGACCTAATAACACTGCAAACTGCTCAGGCAGCAGACTTGTTGCAACATGTGAGGTCACGAGTGAGTTGGTGCCCAGACTGTTGTGTATGTACCTTTAAGGGAATAACTGGTCTTAGACTGCAGTACCGGCAGTGACCACCCCTGTATAAAAGGCCCTAGCAGGCTTCTGTAGTTTCAGTTTCAAGCTGCCTCTTGTTCAGTAAAGTACCTGTTAAACTGTTCTCCCGAAGTCCGTGTATTATTTAGGCGCGGACTTTACAGTGGCGACGAGTAAGTTCGAACTCACCTGCAGTGTGGCATCATCTCACGGGGATCTCGCCTGAAAGGAAGTTCCTGGAAGGTCGTAGTCTGAGCAACAGGCGTCGACCGAGGGCAGCCGCCCAAAGAATCCATCGGTGTTTGGAGAATTGTGGGAGAGACTGTGGTCCCAGCGAATCATGCTGGTAGCAGGTAGCGCGCTGACCCTTACGGACAGCGGCGGGATCGAGCGGCTCTACAAATCGGGCCGCGCAGTGTCGCCGGGAAAAGAAAACAAGAGAGAGAGGGTGGAGTGCACAGGGCGCGGTCGGTGCTCGAGAACAGGACAGCAGAGAGAAACTAAACGGGGGGGGAAGGAAAGCGAGACGCGCCGAAGCTGCGGGTCGCCGCCATTACCCCATAGAACGCCAGGAGCAGCGTGGCAGTAAG
This sequence comes from Somniosus microcephalus, assembly GCF_052327205.1. Taxonomy (NCBI): domain Eukaryota; kingdom Metazoa; phylum Chordata; class Chondrichthyes; order Squaliformes; family Somniosidae; genus Somniosus; species Somniosus microcephalus. The sequence goes on along the minus strand of NW_028225235.1, from coordinate 347,636 downwards.
GGGAAGAAGCAAAAGCGCGGGAGGCGCCATTTAATCCCGTCGGGGAAGAAGCAAAAGCGCGGGAGGCGCCATTTTATTCCATTGGGGAAGAAGCAAAAGCGCGGGAGGCGCCATTTTAAATCGCCCAAGATGCCGAAAAGTGGCAGTATCACTGCTTTCGACAACGAGGTAGAAGACTGGACCACGTATGTGGAGAGAATTGAGGTGTACTGCAATGCAAATGAAGTGGCTGATGGAAAGAGGGCGTCGGTATTATTAAATCTGATGGGTGCGAGTACGTACGGCCTATTGTGGAATTTAATTACCCCAGCTAAACCAATGGATAAAAGTTTTGAGGAGATTGTTCATATATTACAGGAACATCTAAGCCCTACACCACTGCTGATAGCAGAAAGATTCAAGTTCCATAAAAGAAACCAGCATAAAGATGAGAGAAATGCTGACTATCTTACGGAACTACGCAAGTTATCAAAGCGCTGCCAGTTCGGAGCAGGACTGGCAGACACCTTGCGGGATAAGTTTGTCTGCGGGCTCCAGAGTGAAGGAACCCAGAAACGACTACTTTCAAAAAAGGACCTGACGCTAGAACAGGCTTTCAGCGTGGCAGTATCCTACAAAGCAGCAGCACGGGGAGCTGCGGAAATACAACAGAAACCACAAGAATACAGCGCTAACAAAATGGCGTATGGAGCCAAAAAGTGCTATCGCTGCGGCAGAACAACCCATGAGCAGAAGGACTGCTGGCTTAAAGACAAAATATGCAGGCAATGCGGGAAAATGGGACATATAGCAAGAGTCTGCAGGTCGGGAAAGAAGACCAACATGACGAGAACTACTAAGGAACAGTACAGAAAAGTAAAGAAACTGACAGATAGTAGTTCAGAAGATCAGGAGAGTGATAAGGACTCCAGGAGCAGGCGACTAAGTTGTTTAAAGTTCCACAACGTGCTCGCAAAAGAAGATCACCGAACCATTTGGGTCACCCTCATGATAGCAGGGTCCCCAGTGAAGATGGAATTGGACACAGGATCAGCCCTAACTGTCATGAATTGACGAGACTATGAGCGGCTATTTTCACACATACCCTTAAAGGACATGTCCATTGTATTGAAGACATACACGGGGCAAAAGGTCTACCCCAGAGGAAAAATAAGGGTGCCAGTTGAATATAACGGAAAGGAAACACAGAAACTATACATGTATACACTACGTGATGGAGGACCACCATTATTGGGACGTGAATGGATCCGAAGACTACAATTGGATTGGCATTCCATTCTGGCACTAACTGTGACCGACAAAAAAGATGATGATGTCGCACCTGGACGTCTGACGCGGAAGAGGTGTTCCAACAAGGACTTGGGACTCTAAAAGGAGTAAAGGCAACCATCAAGATTGAGGATAACACAACCCCAAAATTTTTCAAGGCCAGACCGGTGCCATACGCAATACGCCCAGCTGTGGAAGCTGAACTGGAGAGTCTGGAGCATTCGGGGGTGCTGTCTAAGGTGGACTGGAGCGAGTGGGCCACACCCATCGTTCCTGTAATGAAGAAAGCATTGAGCAGCACGCCTGGGGAGCCAAGGAAGGTTCGCATCTGTGGGGACTTCAAGGCGACTGTGAACCCAGTCCTGCACACAGTACAGTATCTGCTTCCGCAGATAGAAGATATTTTCGCCTCGCTATCTGGAGGGAAATGTTTTACAAAAGTTGACCTGGCTCAAGCGTATCTACAAATGGAGGTGGAAGAAGCATCTAGGAAATATCTCACGATAAACACTCACAAAGGCCTTTACCAGTACAATCGACTGGTATTTGGGGTGGCATCGGCCCCGGCTATGTAGCAGAGGGCAATGGAACAAGTCCTGCAAGGGATCCCGGGGACGCAGTGTTATTTGGACGACATCCTGGTTACGGGCGAAAATGACAATGAACACCTTGCCAACCTGGAACAGGTGCTCACGAGATTGCAGGAATATGGGCTATGAGCCAACCGTCCCAAATGCGAGTTCTTCAAGAGACAAATCTCGTATTGTGGCCACATGATTGATGAGGAAGGGTTGCATAAGTCGCCAGACAAGATTGAGGCTGTAGTCAAGGCTCCAGCACCAGAAAATGTGTCACAACTGAAGTCGTTCCTCGGGTTGGTGAACTACTACCATAAGTTCTTGCCGAATTTATCTACAATTCTGCACCCACTGAACGCCCTCCTCCAAACTGGTGTAACATGGAAATGGAGTGATGAGTGTAAGCGTGCCTTTCAGGAATGTAAATGCCAAATCACCTCAAAAGAAGTATTGGCCCACTACAACCCAACACTACCGATTCGGTTGGCATGTGATGCGTCACCTTACGGCATTGGAGCGGTGCTGTCACACAAATTCCGTGACGGTTCAGAGAGGCCAATAGCCTTTGCGTCGCGCTCACTAACCTCAGCCGAGCGTAACTACGCCCAGATTGACAGGGAGGCCCTCAGCCTGGTGTGGGGGGTGAAGAAGTTCAATCACTATCTGCACGGGCAGAAATTCACCCTACTGACTAATCATCAACCCCTGGTCTCAATTTTTAACCCAAAGAAGGGCGTTCCGGTGATGACGGCGCAACGGCTGCAAAGATGGTCACTTTTTCTAGGGGCACATCAGTATGACATAGAGTACAAAGGTATGAAACAACATGGAAACGATGATGGGCTGTCGCGCCTACCGTTGCCTACAGCAGAAGAAGCACCTGCAGTGGACCCTGTGGAGATATTCCATGCGACCATAGTCGAATGTTTGCCTGTTACAAACGCAAGTATTGAGAAGGAAACCCGAAATGACCCGACACTCTCTCGGGTCTATGATTTGACGGTGAAGGGATGGCCAGCATATGGCAACTCACTGTTGCCAGCATTCTCGCCAAGGAGGGAACAGCTGTCAGTGTGCCGGGGAACCTTGATGTGTGGATCCCAAGTGGTAATTCCACCCAAGTTGAGAGATAGAGTACTCAATGAGCTTCACGAGGGTCATCTGGGAGGGGTAAAAATGAAGAGCCTAGCCAGGGCGTTTGTGTGGTGGCTGGGAATCGATAAAGAAATTGAGGAGATGACCAAGAGATGCACAGGATGCCAGAAGGTCCAAAACGCTCCACCACAGGCCCCGCTACATCCATGGGAGTGGCCCTCATCTCCATGGCAACGGGTACACATTGATTTCGCTGGTCCATTTATGGACTCAATGTTTCTAATTGCTGTGGACGGCCATTCGAAATGGCCAGAGGTCATTAAAATGTCCTCCACCACCACGGAGAAAACTATTGCAGTCCTAAGAACCATCTTCGCCAGGAATGGGTTGCCAGAACAGATCTGTTCGGACAATGGCCCACAGTTTGTGGCTGAGGATTTCCGGAGGTTCCTGAAGAATAATGAGGTGAAACATTAAACATCTGCCCCATATCATCCAGCCACAAATGGATTGGCTGAGAGGTTTGTTCAGACCTTTAAAAAGGCTATAAAGGCAATGTATAATGACGACATACCACTGCAACACAAGGTGGATAACTTCCTGTTTGCTTACCGGAATGCAACACATGCAGTAACCAACCAAACTCCAGCCGTACTGTTTTTTAACCGGAGACTAAGATGTCGCTTGGATTTGCTCAAACCAAACATAAGACGAGATGTTGAGGATAAGCAGTTCCAGCACATAAATGAGAAGCCAACCAGGAGCTTCAAGATAGGGCAACCAGTCTTGGCCCGCGACTACCGAACAGAAAAATGGCATCCAGGCACGATATGCACACAGCAGGGACCACTAATGTACACAGTGGACGTTGGAGAGAGCATCGTGAGACGCCATGCTGACCAGATTCTAGAGTCACAGGAACAAGCCAAACCTGTACCACAAGCATGTGCACCTGGTAATGAGCCCGAAGTACAGATTGTGCCTACCTCAGAAGCAGGGTTATTGGAAGCTGACGAACCAACCAATGACAATGAGCCAGAATTGACTCCACCGCCAGAACAGGATACTCGAGAAAGGCGCTATCCAGTCCGGATCAGGAAGCCTCCTCAAAGACTGAACTTATAAATGACTATTTCAGTTGATGTATATATTACTGAGAAAATTGTAATTGTAATTAGTTATTATTTAGTTGTCAAATGAATGTTATGTACTGTTTATCTAAAAGGGGAGGAATTGTTGTGTATGTACCTTTAAGGGAATAACTGGTCTTAGACTGCAGTACCGGCAGTGACCACCCCTGTATAAAAGGCCCTAGCAGGCTTCTGTAGTTTCAGTTTCAAGCTGCCTCTTGTTCAGTAAAGTACCTGTTAAACTGTTCTCCCGAAGTCCGTGTATGATTGAAGCGTGGACTTTACACAGACAACAGAGCCTTGGGCATTCCTGAGAGAGACAAACTGGTTCTGTAACCGGGAGAACAGGTTGAGGGAGTCACCCTACGTGGGACGGCTCGTCTGAGGTGTTAACACAGAGTCAGCTTGGGAATGGGATGATCAATGAATCATAGAATCATAGAAATTTACAGCACAGAAGGAGGCCATTCGGCCCATCTTGTCCGTGCCGGCCAACAAAGAGCTCTCCTCCCTAATCCCACTTTCCCGCACTTGGTCCGTAGCCTTGTAGGTTACGGCACTTCAAGTACATATCTGTTAGGGTGAAAATTATATAGCTTAAAGGAGCAACATAAAGAATTAAAGAATGTATTGTAAGAAGTGAACTTGTAAATAAGAAACAAGACTAAACAAACTCAGCTTAAGAGGGGGCGGCTCAGCTTGGGACACAACCTGTAATTCCCCCTTAGGCTTTACAACATTAGCTGCCCTCATTTTGTGTTAGATTCACAAAGCTTCCATCTTTGTCCCATGAGGATTCCCCATAGTGTGTCTAAGTGCTGTTGTGGTGGGCAAGGGGCAGGAATTAACTGTTTGTGTCTGTTCCCATTAATACCATTGTGCTTGACATTCATTGAATTGAGGAATAGTCGACATTTTTAAGTAGTTTCTTGCCAGATTGAGGGTAGGCAAGATAATTGATAGAAGGCCTCCAATCAAATTACATCAGTGCCCTTCAGCCAGTCAGATTAATGTGTTCAAATGAGGCAAAATAAAATGAACAGTTATTGAATGTGGGAAACACTAAATATTTCACATTTATTCAGTGGTGCAGCCTTCTGCAAACTATTTGCTGGAAGCCCTTTGGATGTATTAATGTAATTCTACTATTCTATGATGCAAAGTTGATGAATCAGAATTGTGAGTATTGATGAGTTACAGTAATTGGTAGCTGCAAAACTGCCCGTTTTGTAATTAACCATTAAAAAGTGCCCAAAGTTCTGGAAGGTTCCATGTCATTTTATGTTGCCAAACTAGTATCCTGTGAGGACCGGGGAGTTGTTGCTGGGGGAGCGAGATTGGTTGAAGACACCTGTGTGTAATATTTTGCGAGAATGTATAAAAGAAGTTTCAATACCTTGTTGCTAAGGGAACGTGATTGGGTGAGGACAAGAGAATTGTTGCTGGGGGAGAATGTTGTCAATTTCTGTCCTGGACTCTCAGTGATGGCTTTTGGAAACTCCTTTCACCGGCTGTGAGAAGGGCAGGATTGACAGACGGGGAAACTCAAACCAAACTTCACATCGAGAGCTCAGAGAGTCACTCCATTCATCAGGACCTGAAATTCATCGGCCTTTTGAGTGTGGAAGGAGAAATGTTTGGGAGGTAAGTAGCATGGAGTCCAGTTCTACGGAGTACGGCTTCTACAGAGTGCTTAACTCGGGAATTGGGTGAGTGAGCGAATTCGATGAGGTGGGGGTAAGAGGTGCTGCTTGATACGTGAAAAAATATAAACAACTAGGGTTTAATTAGGACTGTGGGCTAAGTTACAGTAAAGATCTAAAGCATATAGCTAAATGTAATAAATTAAACAAGGTTATTACTTAGATTAAAAACTATTAATAGACAATTGGTTATTTCAAAACTTGAAAACCTAATTAGTTAAATAAAATACAATAGAGATGGCCGGGCAGGTGATGTGTTGCAGCTGTAGCATGTGGGAGCTGGTGGACCCCAGTGTGATCCACAGCAACCACATAGAGTCATAGAGGCACAGAAGGAGGCCATTCGGCCCATCGAGTCCGTGCCGGCTCTCTGTAGAGCAATCCAGTCAGTCCCATTCCCCCGCTCTATCCCCGTAGCCCTGCAAGTTTATTTCCCTCAAGTGCCTATCCAGTCTCCCCTTGAAAACATTGAGTGTCTCCGCTTCCACCACTTCCGTCAGCAGCGAGTTCCAGGTCCTCATCACTCGCTGCGTTAAAAAGTTTTTCCTCACATCCCCCCTGTATCTCTTGCCCAAAACCTTAAATCTGTGTCCCCTAGTCCTTGTACCATCAACTAGTGGGAACAGCCTTTCCCCGTCTAGCCTAACCAAACCCGTCATAATCTTGTACACCTCTATCAAATCACCCCTCAACCTCCTTTGCCCTAATGAAAACAAATCCAGCTTCTCCAACCTGTCCTTGTAGCTAAGATCCCCCATCCCCGGAACCATTCTGGTAAATCTCCTCTGCACCCTCTCAAGGGCCTTCACATCCTTCCTAAAGTGTGGCGACCAGAAGTGTCTGCAACTCGAGGAACTTCGGCTCAGAGTTAGAGTCATAGAGTTATACAGCACAGAAAGAGGCCCTTCAGCCCATCGTGTCCGCGCCGGCCATCAAGCCCTGTCTATTTGTGGTAAACCACTGTAGTTCACTGTGTTCACTTGTTGTTGTTGTTGTTGTTGTTGTCGTTCACTCTTGTTTCACTGTTATGTCTGACTATGCCTCAGCTGACTCCGCCCCTGGGCTACCGAGTATAAGGACGGCCGCATGGCAGCTCCAGGCATTCGGTCATCCACTAGAGGCATAGTCCTGATCTGTCTGAAGTGCAATTCAGTAGTTAATAAAAGCCTGTCGTTCTGAACTCTGCTCAGCCTCTCATTAGAATTGATAGCGCATCAATTTTATTAACTACTGAAAAAAATTAAAAAAAATAATAATAATAACGATGCTGCAGATACTTAAGATCAAGTGCCTGGAACTCGACCCGCAAGAACCGGACTCGACTGCTAAGTTCTCGCACTGGCTGAACTGTTTTGAGTCCTTTCTGGCTGCATCCGGCGAGACCGTCGCCACCGACGCCGACAAGCTCAGGGTGCTGAACTCTAAAGTAAACCACCGAGCTTTTGCCCTTATCCGGGATGCTACGAGCTACCAGGGGGCTATCGACATTTTGAAGGAGCAATACGCACGCCCGGTCAACTATGTTTACGCAAGACATCTCCTGGGGTCCCGCAAACAACAGCCCGGGGAACCCACAGAAGCATACATACGGGCGCTGAAGGAACTCGGCCGAGCCTGCGAATGCAAGCAAGTATCAGCCACGGAACATACGGAGGAGCTCATCCGTGACGCCCTCGTTGCGGGCCTCAGGTCCACTCACACACGGCAGCGACTGCTGGAAAGTAGCAAGCTCAACTTGAAGAAGGCGATTTCACTCACCCTTTCGTTGGACGTAGCCCACCGGAACATGGAGGCCTACTCCCCGGACCGCGCGGCCGCCTCATGGATGCCGCAGCCGCCGCCATCTTGGGACGCAGCGCCGCCACGGGCCCCGGCCTCAACTGCTGCAGCGATGTCCCGCCCGAGCCAGAAATGTTATTTCTGTGGCCAAACCAAACACCCCAGGGCGCGCTGCCCGGCGAAAAACGCGGTCTGCTCTGCCTGCGGACAAAGCCCGTCCACTTATCAAGTCCACTTCCTTCCCCCTGACGGCGGAGGCCCGCTCAGCCTTTCACCGTATAAAAGACGACATTGCCAAGGCCACCATGCACTCGGTAGACGAGTCCATCCCCTTCCAGGTGGAGCGATGCATCCGACTTTGCCCTGGCCGCTACCCTTAACCAGGCGGGAAGACCCGTGGCCTTCTTTTCACGAACCCTCCAGGGCTCCGAACTCGGACACTCCTCTGTGGAAAAGGAGGCCCAGGCCATTGTGGAGGCGGTGCGCCACTGGCGGCACTACCTGGCTGGAAAACGATTTACCCTGCTTACTGACCAACGTTCAGTCGCTTTCATGTTCAACAACAAGCAGAGGGGCAAAATCAAAAATGACAAGATTTTGAGGTGGAGAATTGAACTTTCCACCTACAATTACGACATCTTGTACCGGCCCGGGAAACTCAACGAACCCTCAGATGCTCTATCGCGAGGCACATGCGCCACCGCGCAGATCGATAGACTACGGGGCCTCCACAACGACCTCTGCCACCCGGGGGTCACCAGGTTCTTCCATTTCATTAAAGGCCGCAACCTGCCTTACTCCATCGAGGAGGTCAGGACCATGACCAGGAGCTGCCCAGTCTGTGCAGAGTGCAAGCCGCGCTTCTATACGCCTGACAGAGCAAACCTGATCAAGGCCACTCGCCCTTTTGAGCGCCTGAGTGTCGACTTTAAAGGGCCCCCCCCACCTCTGACCGTAATGTGTACTTCCTCAACATAGTTGATGAGTACTCCCGTTTCCCTTTCGCCATCCCCTGCCCGGACACGACCACCGCTACGGTCATTAAATGCCTGCACAACCTCTTTGCTCTGTTCGGTTTTCCCAGCTATATTCATAGCGACCGGGGCTCGTCCTTCATGAGCGATGAACTCCGTCAGTACCTGCTCATGAGAGGCATTGCCTCAAGCCGGACCACCAGCTACAACCCCCGGGGGAACGGACAGGTTGAAAGAGAAAACGCGACGGTTTGGAAGGCGGCCCTCCTAGCCTTAAAATCTAGGGGCCTTCCGACCTCCCGTTGGCAGGATGTCCTACCTGATGCGCTCCACTCCATCCGGTCACTGCTGTGTACTGCCACCAACGCCACCCCCCATGAGCGAATGTTCGTTTTTCCCCGGAGGTCCACATCCGGTACCTCACTACCACACTGGCTGACGTCCCCAGGGCCCGTCCTGCTGAGGAAGCATGTAAGGTCCCACAAAACGGCTCCCCTGTAGAGAAGGTTCACCTCCTCCATGCCAACCCCCAGTACGCCTACGTGGCATACTCAGACGGGCGGGAGGATACAGTCTCCATCAGAGATCTGGCACCCTCGGGGTCCACTGACCCGTCACCATTGCCCTCCACCACGACCCCCTTCGACACGGCCCAAAATTCAGTAGACCAAATTCTCACCCCTATCCATTCCACCCCAGTAGACGGCATGCCGCGACCCCAGGACCAGCCGGAGTCCACTCGCCCACCCAACACCAAAGGGGACGATACACCGGTGCCCGACCCCGCTCAAGACGCGTCGTTGGAAGCTGTAACATCGCAACCGTCGCCACGAAGATCTCGACGGCAAACGAGGCCGCCCGACAGACTCGCCTACTCGAACTTTTGATACACTTCACCCCGCCGGACTTAATTTTAAACGAGGGGTGAATGTGGTAAACCACTGTAGTTCACTTGTTGTTGTTGTTGTCGTTCACTCTTGTTTAACTGTTATGTCTGACTATGCCTCAGCTGACTCCGCCCTCGGCTACCGAGTATAAGGACGGCCGCATGGCAGCTCCAGGCATTCGGTCATCCACTAGAGGCATAGTCCTGATCTGTCTGAAGTGCAATTCAGTAGTTAATAAAAGCCTGTCGTTCTGAACTCTGCTCAGCCTCTCATTAGAATTGATAGCGCATCAATATTCTAATCCCATTTTCCAGCACTTGGTCCGTAGCCTTGTATGCTATGGCGTTTCAAATGCTCATCTAAATGCTTCTTGAATGTTGTGAGGGTTCCTGCCTCTACTACCCTTTCAGGCAGTGAGTTCCAGATTCCAACCACCCTCTGGGTGAAAAAGTTTTTCCTCAAATCCCCTCTAAATCTCCTGCCCCCTACCTTGAATCTATGCCCCCTGGTTATTGACCCCTCTACTAAGGGGAAAAGTTCCTTTCTATCTACCCTATCTATGCCCCTCATAATTTTGTACACCTCAATCAGGTCCCCCCTCAGCCTTCTCTGCTCCAAGGAAAATAACCCCAGCCTGTCCAGTCTCTCCTCATAGCTGAAGCGCTCCAGCCCAGGTAACACCCTGGTGAATCTCCTCTGCACTCTCTCCAATGCAATCACATCCTTCCTACCTGGACTACACTTCCTCCCACCCCGCTTCCTGTAAGGACTCTATTCCATTCTCCCAGTTTCTCCGTCTCCGCCGTATCTGCTCCGACGATGCCACCTTCCACACCAGTGCTTCAGACATGTCTTCCTTTTTCCGCAACCGAGGATTCCCCTCTACCGTGGTTGACACTGCCCTCGACCGTGTCAGTTCTATTTCCCGCACTTCTGCCCTCACCCCTGCCCCTCCCTCCCGGAACCACGATAGGGTTCCCCTTGTCCTCACCTTTCACCCCACCAGCCTCCACATTCAACGGATCATCCTCCGGCATTTCCGCTACCTCCAAAGTGATCCCACCACCAAACGTATCTTCCCCTCCCCTCCCCTTTCAGCATTCCGCAGGGACTGCTCCCTCCGAGACACCCTAGTCCACTCCTCTATCACCCCAAACAGCCCTTCTCCTTCACCTGGCACCTTCCCGTGCAAGCGCAGGAGATGTAACACCTGCCCCTATACCTCCCCCCTTCCCACTGTCCAGGGCCCCAAACACCCCTTCCAGGTGAAACAGCGATTTACTTGTACTTCTTGCAATCTAGTATACTGTATTCGCTGCTCACGATGCGGTCTCCTCTACATTGGGGAGACCAAACGCAGATTGGGCGACCGCTTTGTGGAACACCTCCGTTCAGTCCGTAAGGGGGACCCCGAGCTTCCGGTCGCCTGTCATTTTAATTCACCGTTCCATTCCCACTTGGACCTCACCGTCCTTGGCCTCTTGTACTGTTCCACGGAAGCTCAATGTAAACTCGAGGAACAGCACCTCATCTTCCGATTAGGCAGTCTACAGCCTTCCGGACTCAATATCGAGTTCAACAATTTCAGATCATAAGCTCGGCCCCCATTTCATTTTTTCTTGTAATTTTTCCACTCCTTTCCCCCCCGCCCCCTTTCCTTTTGTTTCTCTCTCACACCTGGCAGCTATCTTTTGCCCTGCCAGTACACTTTACACCTAATCTCAGCCTATTACCATCTCGTCTAGCTTCTAATCTCTTTTACTTCTTTTGTTTCTTTTATTCTTTTGTCCGATCGCAGCCCTGCCTTCGATCTTGTTTCTTTTCTTTCCAGTTTTGAAGAAGGGTTCGACCCGAAACGTCAACTCAAATTTCTCTCCACGGATGTTGCCTGACCTGCTGAGTTTTTCCAGCATTTTCTGTTGTTATTTCACATCCTTCCTATATTGTGGCGACCAGAACTGCACACAGTATTCCAGCTGTGGCCTAACTAGCATTTTGTACACCTTCATCATAACTTCCCTGCTCTTATATTCTATGCCTCGGCTAAGGAAGGCAAGTATCCCATATGCCTTTTTATCCACCTTATCTACCTGTCCTGCTGCTCTCAGGGATCTATGTACATGGTCACCAAGGTCCCTCTGATCCTCTGTCCTTCCTAGGGTCCTACCATTCATTGTGTATTCCCTTGCCTTGTTAGTCCTCCCAAAATGCATCATCTCACACTTTTCAGGGTTAAATTCCATTTGCCACTGTTCTGCCCATCTGACCAACCCGTCTATATCGTCCTGTAGCCTGAGGCTTCCCTCCTCGCTATTTACCAATCCACCAATTTTTGTGTCATCTGCAAACTTACTGATCATACCTCCTACATTGATATCTAAATCATTAATGTACACTACAAACAGCAAAGGACCCAGCACTGATCCCTGCGGTACACCACTGGACACAGGCTTCCAGTCACAAAAACAACCTTCGACCATCACCCTCTGCTTCCTGCCACTAAGCCAATTTTGGATCCAATGTGCCAAATTGCCCTTGATCCCATGGGCTCTTACCTTCTTGACCAATCTCCCATGTGGGACTTTGTCAAAAGCCTTACTGAAGTCCATGTAGACTACATCAACTGCACTACCCTCATCCACACACCTAGTCACCCCCTCGAAAAATTCAATCAAATTGGTTAGACATGATCTCCCCCTGACAAAGCCATGCTGACTATCCTTGATTAATCCTTGCCTCTCCAAGTGGAGTCCCACAGAATTTTTTCCAATAATTTCCCTACCACTGATGTTCGGCTCACTGGCCAGTAATTCCCAGGTTTATCCCTACTACCCTTGTTGAATAATGGTACTACGTTAGCTGTTCTCCAGTCCTCTGGCGCCTCCCCTGTAGCCAGAGAGGTTCTGAAAATTTGTGTCAGAGCCCCTGCAATCTCCTCCCTTGCCTCACACAGCAGCCTGGGATACATCCCGTCAGGGTCTGGGGATTTATCCACTTTTAAGCCCGCTAAAACCGTTAGTACCTCCTCCCTCTCAATACTAATTTGTTCAAGTATATCACAATCCCCCTGCCTGATTTCTATGCCGACATCATCCTTCTCTATAGTGAACACAGATGCAAAATATTCATTTAAAACCCCACCAATATCTTCTGGCTCTACACACAGATTGCTACTTTGGTCCCTATTCTTTCCCTGGTTATCCTCTTGCCCTTAATATACTTATAAAACACCTTGGGATTTTCCTTTATTTTGCCCACCTGTGTTTTTTCATGCCCCCTCTTCGCTCTCCTAATTTCTTTTTTAAGTACCCCCCTGCACTTTCTATACTCCTCTAGGGCTTCCACTGTTTTTAGTCCTTTGTATCTGCCAAAAGCCTCCCTTTTTTTCCTAATCCATTCTCGTATATCCCTTGACATCCAGGGTTCCCTGGGCTTGTTGGTCCCACCCTTGACCTTTACGGGAACATGTTGCCATTGTACTCTCTCTCTTTCCTTTCTGAAAGACTCCCACTGCTCTGATGTGGATTTTCCTACAAGTAGCTGATCCCAGTCCACTTTGGCCAGATCCTGCCTTATCATATTAAAATCGACCTTCCCCCAATTTAGAACCTTTATTTCCGGTCCATCTTTGTCCTTTTCCATGACTACCTTAAATCTCACCGAATTATGGTCACTGTCACCAAAATGCTCTCCTACTAACACTTCTACCACTTGCCCGGCCACATTCCCTAGAATTAGGTCCAGTATCACCCCCTCTCTTGTATGACTTTCTACATGCTGGCTCAAAAAGCTCTCCTGGATGCACTTTAAGAATTCTGCACCCTCTAAGCCTTTCACACAGATGAATGCTGGAGGAGGGGCGTGTCTAAAGTAAAAAGGCGGAGGTTGTGAATATTTATTTTATATTTAATCATATTTTCTGAAGTATTGTCTTATTTTAAATTAAATTGAAAAGGGCTTATTTTTAGCCCACCATCATTATGGTTCTCCAGCCCAGAATACTGGTGGAGGCCTTTCAGCTCCATCGATGCCTGTTCTGCAATTCAATCAGAACATGGCTGATCCGTACCTCGACTCCAGTTACCCCCCTTTGCTCCATATCCCTCGATACACTTACCCAACAAACATGTATCCATCTCAGTCTGGAAAATTTATATTGACCCCCGATCCCGCCAGCTTCCATATCCCTCGATACACTTACCCAACAACCATGTATCCATCTCAGTCTGGAACATTTCTATTGACCCCCCGCCCCCACCAGCTTCCATATCCCTCGATACACTTACCCAACAACCATGTATCCATCTCAGCCTGGAACATTTCTATTGACCCCCTGCCCCCACCAGCTTCCATATCCCTCGATACACTTACCCAACAACCATGTATCCATCTCAGTCTGGAACATTTCTATTGACCCCCCGCCCCCACCAGCTTCCATATCCACTATGCTAGCTCTTTTATTTAAACAGGACCTTTGTACCCTCGGAAAAGAGTTACTGGGACTTTGATTATCTGAGCCTCCACATTTAAAAAGGACCCATCAGCCATTCATTATTTTCGCCACAGTTGAATATTTCACATTTTTTATACTGCTACTAAGGGGTTAACTCCTAATGTCACACGAAGCATTTTTCAACAGGAAGGAATTCAGCTCAATCCTGACCAGGAGGAAAGATCAGAGGCTGGGTATTCTGCAGCCAGTGGCTCACCTCCTGACTCCCAAAAGCCTCTCCGCCACCTACATGTCAGGAGTATATTTATACAGTGCTTTCTTATCAAACTGGAACTGGCATTGCCTAATGTGGTAGTCGCTGGTTACTGCATCGTCCAGAGACACAAGTCGACAGTTTCTTCAACATACATCAACAACGTTAGATGCACGTAAAAGTACCGTGGCCTTGCTGTGGTAAGCAGAACCCTTCTAGTCTGCAGACATTCTTATCATAACATAACATTTCTAATCTAAACATTCTATTCTGAAAATATCCAAGGGTGGTTGGTTGCTAAGTGATATCTGTATATCTCCCTCTGTCTCTAATACTAACCACATTTTTCCCTATATCGAATGAACTAAACACAAACACCTTTCAGAAGCTGAATTAACCGAGTTCCATGTACCAACATTGATTGAAGGATAAATATTGGCCAAGACATTGGGGATAACACCCCTGCTCTTCTTCAAATAGTGCCGTGGGATCATTTATGTCCAACTGTGAGAGCAGACAGGGCCTCGGTTTAACATCTCATTGGAAAGACAGCACCTCCGACAGTGCAGCACTCCCTCAGCACTGCACTGGAGTGTCAGCCTAGATTTTTGTGCTCAAGTCTCTGGAGTGGGACTCAGAGGCAAGAGTGCCACTTACTGACCACAGCTCACAGTTAAATTATTGAAAGGACGGGGAATGTATGTAACAAGTCATCCATTAGCTTATTGTAGAAACAGGGACTCAATAGACTGTGTGTTTCAAACAAAGCTGATTTATTTATAAAGAATATTAAAATCCAGCCCAGTTATTGGGGTTTTAACATTAACAAGCCCCAGTAGCCTGAATTAACATGGTTCAGTCCTGGATGTGATTAAAGGCATCGGAAACAGTGGAATCGACCCACCGCAGTCACACTGTGGACACTCTGGTGTGTCAGCGGGTGGGATACACCAGGGAATCCCTTTCCACACACTGAGGTTGACTCTAATGATCAGGAGTCCCAGGGTTTCGGATACCAGATAATCAAGCTCACAAGAACACAAATTGTCTCTCCAGGCTTTATTAAGAGCGCTGCATAACACAGATCGGGTGATAATTCCCTCAATCTGGAGAATAGAAGTACAGTGGATTCGTGCGCGATCTTCTCGAGTCTGTTCCAACTGACAACGGCTTAAGTGGCCTGTTCTTATACACAAGCTTGGTTACCGCTCAGGAAATGGGATTGTTTGGACCCGTCTGTTGACCGCCTCCTGAACTCCTGCTAATTCAGGTAATTTAGTCCATCTGTGACCAGACTATAACCACAAGCCCGTCTGGTTATCACACCTATACGGTCCATGAGGTTATTATTAGATTCACACGCAGACGTTGTGCCTTCACTTGTCTGGCACTTCATCCCATAACACGGGTACAGGGGCTTAGTAATGTTGCATTCATCAGAAAAAGACAAAGAACAACAACATACTGGTCAGCTTAACAAAATCTCATCATATTTATGTGGCTATAAATATAAAAGTCACTAATAAATCCAGGAGGGAATTCAGGGGAAATGTCTTTACCCAGAGAATGGTGAGAATGGGGAACTCACTACCACAGGGAGTAGTTGAGGTGAACAGCACAGATGCATTTATGGGGAAGCCACACGAGGGAGAAAGGAATGGGAGGAGATGTTGATCGGGTTAATTGAAGTAGGGTGGGTGTGGGGCATAAACACTGGCATGGACCAGTTGGGCCGAATGGCCTGTTTCCGTGCTGTACATTCTATGGAACACCATGAACAGTCAATCGAAGGGAATCGTCAGCACAACAACCTTAAAGATTAAACAGCAGTACAAGAATTTCAAAACATTCATCCATTCCATGTTCATGATGCCCCCGGTGTCTGCAGGGCCCTGCGCTACAGATCAATGTGAGCTCGCTGGTGTCTCTTCAGGTTCCCGGAGCTTTTAAAGCTCTTACAACATAAGAAGTAGGAGCAGGAGTAGGCCATATGGCCCCTCGGGCCTGCTCCGCCATTCAATAGGATCATGGCTGATCCGAACCTAGACTCACTTCCACTTCCCTGCCCGCTCCCCGTAACCCCTAATTCCCTTATCAGTTAGGAAACTGTCTATCTCCGTTTTATATTTATTTAATGTCGCAGCTTCCACAGCTCTCTGAGGTAGCAAATTCCATAGATTTACCACCCTCTGAGTGAAGAAGTTTCTCCTCATCTCAGTTTTGAAAGGGCAGCCCCTTATTCTAAGATTATGCCCCCTAGTTCTAGTCTCACCCATCAGTGGAAACATCCTCACCACATCCACCTGATCAAGCCCCCTCACAATCTTATATGTTTCGATAAGATCGCCTCTCATTCTTCTGAATTCCAATGAGTAGAGGCCCAATCTACTCAACCTTTCCTCATAAGTCAACCCCCTCATCTCCGGAATCAACCGAGTGAACCTTCTCTGAGCTGCCTCGAGAGCAAGTATATCTTTTCTTAAATATGGAAACCAAAACTGTATGCAATATTCCAGGTGTGGCCTCACCAGTGCCCTGTATAACAAAGCAAGACTTCCCTGCTTTTATACTCCATCCCCCTTGCAATAAAAGCCAAGATTCCATTGGCCTTCCTGATCACCTGCTCTACCTGCATACTAACCGTCTGTGTTTCATACACCAGGACCCCCAGATCCCTTTGTACTGTAGCACTTTGCAGTTTCTCTCCATTTAGATAATAACTTGCTCTTTGATTTTTTTCTGCCAAAGTGCATAACCTCACACTTTCCAACATTATATTCCATCTACCAAATTTCTGCCCACTCACTTAGCCTGTCTATGTCCTTTTGCAGGTTTTTATGTCCTCCTCACTCAGAACATGTAAATGGTCTCTCATCAGTGTGCACTCGCTGGTGTCCCTTCAGTTCCGCGGAGCTTTTAAAGCTCTTCCCACACACGGAGCAGGTGAACGGTCTCTCCCCAGTGTGAACTCGCTGGTGTTCGAGCAGAGTCGAGGACTGAGTGTATCCCTTCCCACACACGGAACAGGTGAATGGCCTCTCCCCAGTGTGAACTCGCTGGTGTTCGAGCAGATTCGAGGACTGAGTGAATCCCTTCCCACACACGGAGCAGGTGAACGGCCTCTCCCCAGTGTGAACTCGCTGGTGTCTCTTCAGCTCACCGGACCTTTTAAAGCTCTTCCCACAGACAGAACATGTAAATGGTCTCTCATCAGTGTGAACTCGTTGGTGTACCTTCAGTTCCGCGCAGCTTTTAAAGCTCTTCCCACAGTCAGAACATTTAAATGGTCTCTCATCAGTGTGAACTCGCTGGTGTATCAGTAGGTGGGATGGCCGAGTGAATCCCTTCCCACACACGGAGCAGGTGAATGGCCTCTTTCCTGCTCTCTCCAGCTGGTGTCCCTTCAGCTCCTGGGACCTTTTAAAGCTTTTCCCACAGTCAGAATGTTTCACCGGTCTCTCCCCAGTGTGAACTCGCTGGTGTGCCAGCAGATTCGAGGACCGAGTGAATCTCTTCCCACACACGGAGCAGGTGAACAGAATCTCTCCTGCTCTCTCCAGCTGGTGTCTCTTCAGGTCCTGGGACCTGTTAAATCTCTTCCCACAGTCAGAACATTTAATGTGAACAAGCTGGTGTCTCAGGAGGGTGGCAGAATGAGAGAATCGCTTCAAAAACACGGAGCAGGTCAACGGTCTCTCATCGGTGTGGACAAGCTGGTGGCTCAGCAGCACGGATGGTGCAATTAATCCCTTCCCACACACGGAGCGGGTTAAAGGTCTCTCCCTAGTGTGAACTTGCTGGTGTATCATTGGAGCGGATGGCTGAGTGAATCCCTTCCCACACATGGGGCCGGGGTTTCTCTCCGCTTCAGGTATTTGTAGATTTTGAAGCTCTTTCAGAACATTTAAAAGGTCTCTCATCAGTGTGAACTCACGGGTGTGCCAGCAGATTGGAGAAGCGACTGAATCAGGTCCTGATGAATCGAGCGACTCTGTCAGATCTTGAGGTGATGTTTGGTTTGAGCTTCCTGTCTGTAAATGCTCCACTTCTAAAACCCTGTAAAAGGAGTGTAGAAAGGGTAAGGGGGGAAGCAGTTTTTTTTGTGGCTAATTTTGCCTCAAAGAACCAACAGGGTAGAGCCGGTCCCACTAGTGTCCAGCCGTGCCCACAATAACCAGTGGGCCAGAAACAGCCCAATCCACCTCACTGACTTGGTCCTGAAGTCAAATCAAGTCTCATCAAATGACATCCTTTGTGACTGTGACAAAGGTAAACTATCTCTCCTCGTCCTTCTTGACTTGTCTGCAGCCTTTGACACGGTTGACCACTCCATCCTTCTCCAACACCTCTCCACCGTCGTCCAGCTGGGCGGGACTGCACTCGCCTGGTTCCATTCTTATCTATCTAATCGTAGCCACAGAATCACCTGCAATGGCTTCTCTTCCCGCTCCTGCATCGTTACCTCTGGTGTCCCCCAAGGATCTATCCTTGGGCCCCTCCTATTTCTCATCTAAATGCTGCCCCTTGGCGACATCATCTGAAAACACAGCCTCAGTTTCCACATGTACGCTGACGACACCCAGCTCTACCTCACCACCACTTCTCTCGACCGCTCCACGATCTCTAATCCGGTTCTGGGTGAGCAGGAATGTTCTCCAATTAAATATTGGGAAGACCGAAGCCATTGTTTTCAGTCCCTGCCACAAACTCTGTTCCCTAGCCAATGACTCCATCCCTCTCCCTAACATCTCTCTGAGGCTGAACCACACTGTTCACAACCTTGGTGTCGTATTTGACCCTGAAATGAGCTTCCGAACACATATCTGCAGCATAACAAAGACCGCCTATTTCCACCTCGGTAACATGGCCCGTCTCCACCCCTGCCTCAGCTCATCCGCTGCTGAAACCCTCATCCGGCCCTTTGTTACCTCTAGACTCGACTATTCCAACGCACTCCTGGCTGGCCTCCCACATTCTACCCTACGTAAAGTTGAGGTGATCCAAAACTACCCGTGTCGTAACTCAACGCCAAGTCCCATTCACCCATCACCCCTGTGCTCGCTGACCTACATTGGCTCCCGGTTAAGCAATGCTTCGATTTCAAAATTCTCATCCTTGTTTTCAAATCCCTCCATGGCCTCGCCCCTCCCTATCTTAGTTATTCTCTTCAGCCTCACAACCACCCGCCCCCCGCGATAGAATCACAGAAAAATTATGGCACAGAAGGAGGCCATTCGGCCCATCTTGTCCGTGCCGGCCGATTAAGTGCTATCCACACTAATCCCACTTTCCAGCACTTGGTCCGTAGCCTTGTAGGTTACGGCACTTCAAGTGCACATCCAAGTACTTTTTAAAATGTGATGAGAGTTTCTGCCTCTACCACCCTGTCAGGCAGTGAGTTCCAGACCCCCACCACCCACTGGGTGAAAACATTTCTCCTCAACTCCCCTCTAAAGCTCCGACCAATTACTTTAAATCTATGGCCCCTGGTTGTGGACCCCTCTGCCAAGGGAAATAGGTCCTCCCTATCTAGGCCCCTCAGAATTTTATACACCTCAATCAGGTCTCCCCTCAGCCTCCTCGGTTCCAAAGAAAACAACCCCCCCACCCCCCGGAGATATCTGCGTTCCTCCAATTCTGCCCTCTTGAGCATCAATGATTATAATCGCTCAACCATCAGTGGCCGTGTCTTGTGTTGCCTCGGCCCTCAGCTCTGTAATTCCCTCCCTGAACCTCTCCGCCTCGCTATCCTCCTTTAAGACATAGAAACATAGAAGATAGGAGCAGGAGTAGGCCATTCGGCCCCTCGAGCCTGCTCCGCCATTCAATGAGATCATGGCTGATCATCCAAACTCAGTACCCTGTCCCTACCTTCTCCCCATATCCCTTGATCCCTTTAGCCTTAAGAAATATATCTAACTCCTTCTTGAATATATTGAAGAATTGGCCTCCACTGCCTTCTGTGGTAGAGAATGCCACAGGTTCACCACTCTCTGGGTGAAGAAATTCCTCCTAATTTCTGTCCTAAATGGCTTACCCCTTATCCTTAGACTGTGACCCCTGGTTCTGGACTCCCCGGCCATCAGGAACATCCTTCCTGCATCTAGTCCTGTTAGAATTTTATAAGTTTCAATGAGATCCCCTCTCATTCTTCTGAATTCAAGAGAATACAGGCCTAGTTTACTCAATCTCTTCTCTCATGACAGTCCCGCCATCCCAGGAATCAATCTCGCGAACCTTCATTGCACTCCCTCTATGGCAAGTATATCCTTCCTTAGGGAAGGAGACTAAAATTGTACACAGTACTCCAGGTGTGGTCTCACCAAGGCCCTATATAATTGGAGTACATAAGAACATAACAAGTAGGAGCAGGAGTAGGCCATACGGCCCCTCGGGCCTGCTCCGCCATTCAATAGGATGATGGCTGATCCGAATCTGGACTCACGTCCACTTCCCTGCCCTCGCCCCGTAACCCCTAATTCTCTTATCTGCTAGGAAACTGTCTATCTCCATTTTAAATTTATTTAATGTTGCAGCTTCCACAGCTCTCTGGGGTAGCAAATTCCATAGATTCACTACCCTCTGAGTGAAGAAGTTTCTCCTCATCTCAGTTTTGAAAGGGCAGCCCCTTATTCTTAGATTATGCCCCCTAGTTCTAGTCTCACCCATCAGTGGAAACATCCTCCCCACATCCACCCGATCAAGCCCCCTCACAATCTTATATGTTTCGATAGGATCGCCTCTCATTCTTCTGAACTCCAATGAGTAGAGTCCCAACCTACTCAACCTTTCCTCATACATCAACCCCCTCATCTCCGGAACCAACCGAGTGAACCTTCTCTGAACCGCCTCGAGAGCAAGTATATCTTTTCTTAAATATGGAAAACAAAACTGCATGCAGTATTCCATCCCCCTTGCAATAAAAGCCAAGAATCCATTGACCTTCCTGATCACCTGCTGTACCTGCATACTAACCTTCTGTGTTTCATGCACCAGGACCCCCAGATCCCTTTGTACTGTAGCACTTTGCAGTTTCTCTCCATTTAGATAATAACTTGCTCTTTGATTTTTTCTGCCAAAGTGCATAACCTCACACTTTCCAACATTATATTGCATCTGCCAAATCTCTGCCCACTCACTTAGCCTGTCTATGTCCTTTTGCAGGTTTTTTATGTCATCCTCACTCACTGCTTTCCCTCCCATCTTTGTATCATCGGCAAACTTGGATATGTTGCACTCGGTCCCTTCCTCCAAATCGTTAATATAGATTGTAAAGAGTTAGTGTCCCAGCACTGACCCCTGCGGAACACCACTAGTTACTGATTGCCAGCCCGAGAATGAACCATTTATCCCAACTCTTTGTTTTCTGTTAGATAGCCAATCTTCCACCCATGCCAGTATATTACCCCCAATCCCGTGATTTCTTATCTTGATCAGTAATCTTTTGTGTGGCACCTTGTCAAATGCCTTTTGGAAGTCCAAATACACCACATCCACTGGTTCCCCTTTATCCACCCCATATGTTACATCCTCAAAGAATTCGAGCAAATTTGTCAAACATGACTTCCCCTTCATAAAACCATGCTGACTCTGTCCTATTAAATTATGTTTATCCAAATGTCCTGTTACTGTTTCCTTAATAATCGACTCCAACTTCTTTACTCCTGTACTTATATATTTCTTAAGGCTAAAGGGATATGGGGAGAAGGCAGGGACAGAGTACTGAATTTGGATGATCAGCCATGATCTCATTGAATGGCAGAACAGGCTCGAGGGGCCGAATGGCCTACTCCTGCTCCTATCTTCCATGTTTCTATGTATTCAATCTTTCCTTGTAGCTGAAGTTCTCCAGTCCTGGCAACATCCTCGAAAATCTCCCGTCTCGAGCACACAGTCACATCTTTCCTGCAATGGGGACGACCAGAACTGCACGCAGTGTCCTAACTGGTGTTTTTGTAAAGTTCAAGCAGAACCTCCCTGCTCTGACATGATACAGAGAGAGGCACTGCCCCTTTAAATACCTGGGGGGCACCCATTCCCCTTTAAATGGCCAAGCAATTTTTTTTGTTGAAAAGGGGCCGCAGTCCCCTTTGACTCACCCCCTCTCACCCACCACAAATACTCACAAGAGAGAGAGAAAGGAGGAAGAATGCTGGTCTTTGTCCCTTTAAAAGTGGCTGCCCACCAAAATGTTCACAGCACCAGGGCTCTTTGTTCTGGATAAAAGTCAAAAAGAGAAAAGGTTCACTTATTTTTAAATGAATGCAGTTGATGAATAGCCTTGCAATAAAGGTAATGCAAAGGAATAAACACTCACAAGCTTGTTTTTTTCCACCCCCTCCTTCCCTTTAACAGCTCCTGCAGACAATGAAAGCAGGAAAGCGGCCTGCAGCCCACCGAGGTCCCGCGCCGCCAATGGTTGGAGGACCGTCAGCCCGCCCGGTCCTCCCAGCGTTTTCCGCGCTCCTGAATGGCGGGCGCCTCGCGTCAGTCAAACCCCCCCCCTCCGGTTACGCGCTGACGCCAGCACGCAACGCCCAGGGGTCGGTTGGATCGGCGCACGCCACCGCAAGGTAAAAAAAAGACACCCCACACAAATGAGGAAAAACAAGAATAATAATAATCGCACTTTAGAGGGGAGGAGGTTGGGGGAATTAATGAGTGTTTTCAATTTGTTTGGCAAAAAAAAATATTTCAAAGGCTTCCCAACGGTGCGAGGCGGGCTGCGCATGCGCTCCAGCCAGCCTTTGACACGCCCACGTGGGCCCGGGGCCGGACACGCCCACTTGCCTTCCCCTGCACCAATCACAGCGCGGGCAGACGCAACACGAGGCTGCCAGTGCGCCTGCGCGGGGCCTCCGGGAAACAGACGGAAGGCCGGGCCCGGGGAAGAGCCGGAATCAGCGGCCGGGGTAAAGTCAAGTGTTGGGGAATCGATTTAAATCGAGGTGAGGGGGTAGCGGAGAGCGAGATTATAAAGTGAAATACGAGGAAAACCAAACCTGAGAGTCGGGCGGGCGGGACCTCCGCGGACACCGAACGGAGCGGATTGATCCGCGCGGGGTGGCGGAGTGAGCCGGAGCAATGTGATTCTGACTGACGGGAGTTCTGACCAATAGGACGAGGGCTGAGGTGGGAGGACTGAACTGGGCGGCCTGGTCCTCCAACCAATGGCGGCGCGGCAAGGGGGCGGGGCCTCCTCTCCAGCTCAGGTACGCTGGGGCCGATTGTGACGCGCTGTCCCCAGGTGAGAGCAGCTCAGTCAGCACAGAGCTGGGGCTGGAATCTGGGAGAGGGGCCGCAGGCAGCGGGCCTGGCAAAGGGGCACAAGCTTCACAATACAAGCTGCTTTCAAATGCACAATTGTTTCCTGCAGACAGCCTGGGTCACTCTGCAAAAAAAACTGTTTAACAATTCATCATAACTCCCCTGCTTTAGGAGAGGTGTAGAGTGCAAAAGCAAGGAAGTTATGATGAAACTGTGTAAAAGACTGGAGTCACTTGTGGCTCAGTGGATAGCAGAGTCAGAAGGTTGTGGGTTCAAATCCTGCTCCAGGGACTTGAGCATATAAAGCGAGGCTGACACTCCAGTGCGGTGCTGAGGGAACGCCACACTATCGGGGGGCAGCACTGAGGGAGCGCCGCACTGTCGGGGGGGCAGTACTGAGGGAGCGCCGCACTGTCGGAGGGGCAGTACTGAGGGAGCGCCGCACTGTCGGAGGGGCGGTGCTAAGGGAGCGCTGCTCCGTCGGATGGGCAGTGCTGCGGGAGAGCCGCACTGTCGGAGGGGCAGTACTGAGGGAGCGCCGCACTGTCGGAGGGGCAGTAATGAAGGAACGCTGCAGTGTCGGAGGTGCCGTCCTACAGATGAGACGTTAAACCGAGGCCCCCGTCTGCCCCCTCAGGTGGATGTAAAAGATCCCATGGTGCTGTGTTGAAGAAGTTATCCCCGGTGTTTTGAGCCCAATATTTATCCCTCAATCAACATGACGATAAAACAGATTATCTGGTCATTATCACATTGCTGTTTGTGGGAGCTTGCTGTGTGCAAATTGGCTGCCGCGTTTCCCACATTACAACAGTGACTACACTTCAAAAGTACTTCATTGGCTGTAAAGCGCTTTGGGACGTCCGATGATCGTGAAAGGCAGTTAAGAAGGAAAATGGTATGCTGGCCTTCATTACAAGAGGATTTGAGTACAGGAGTAAAGAAGTCTTACTCCAATTATATCTTCTTCTTAGGCAGTCCCTCGGAACCGAGGATGACTTGCTTACATGTTAAAAATGAGTTCCCAGGTGTAAGGGTAAACCGGGAGAGCTTCTTCTCCCCGAGACGGACCCTCTGATATAAAGGGTCAGGGTCGACTGGATCCATGTTTATCTGTAATTTAAACAGAGGTCTGGTCGTCTTCCGAGCTCTTTCCCCTAGAGGAGAGGGTAGATGGGGGTCTTTAGTGTTAAATGGTTTCACCTGGGTCCATTGCTTCCATCGCATACCCTTCGGTTCTTGTAGACAAACACACGTATCACTTGTCATTAATACAGTACATGGCCCCATCCAACGGGCCCCATTCCCTTTCTTCCGATAACTTGCGTCATTACTTGTTGACCTATTCTGGGCAACTCGTCTGGTTTAAGTCCAGCATTCTGCCTTTCTAGATCTTTAATCTGTTGTTGGTTCCTTACTTTATTTACTGCTTGTACCTCCTGATTTAGTTGTACTAAGTATCGCCTTAATCTATCTTGTGCTGGTTCTGGTTCTCCCACCCCTCCAGCCAAATCCTCTGGTAGTCTCATAGCTCGTCCTGTCATTAATTCACAGGGGGTCAGTCCGGTCGTTCGTCCTGGGGTGGCTCACAGCCTCCTTAGTATGCTGGGTAATAATTCCGACCATCCCTTCCCTGTTTCTTGGATGGCTTTTGTCAGCATGTTTTTCAGTGTCCTATTCATTCTTTCTACCATCCCCGAGCTCTGGGGGTGATATGGTATGTGATATTTTTGTGTCACATGTAGCAGCTTACAGATTTCTTTCATTATTTTGCCGGTGAAATGAGTGCCGTTGTCTGAGTCAATTTGCAGAGGCACTCCCCAACGGGGTATAACCTCGGTAGCCAATATTAGTGCAACTGTTTTTGCAGCACAATCTCGGGTGGCAAAGGCTTCCACCCACCTGGTAAATTGGTCAATTATTACCAGGCAATATTTCTTCCCCCGGTCCTGCGCTAAGGGGCCGGTAAAGTCAATTTGTAAGTTTTCCCAGGGTCCTTGGGGCCTGGGTTGGTTTGCTACTCTAACTCTACATCTCTGTCCTACATTATTCTTGCGCGTATTATACAGCGGTGGCAATATTTCGCTACTTCCCGACCTATCTTTGGCCACCACCAGTACTGTGTCAGTAGGTGCAACATGTTACTTCTGCCAGTATGTGTTACACCATGGTATAGCGCCATCAGTTGTTGTCTACAACATTCCGGTGCCACCACCTGGTTACGTGGGCCCCATTTCCAAATTCCAACTTGTAATTGCGCGCCAGCTTGTCTCCATTTCTCCTTTTCCTCTTTACTAGTATTTTCTTGTAGCGCCATTATATTCACTTCCTGTACCCCACTGACTATCATGACCATATTTATTTCGTTTTTGAACGCGTCCTCTGGTTGCATGTCTTCCGCAGCTAGTTTTGCGCCTAGATCTGCATACCTATTCCCCATAGGGGCCTGGTCCTGGGGTTCATAGAAACATAGAAGATAGGAGCAGGAGTAGGGCATTCGGCCCCTCGAGCCTGCTCCGCCATTCAATGAGATCATGGCTGATCATCCAAATTCAGTACCCGGTCCCTGCCTTCTCCCCATATCCCTTGATCCCTTTAGCCTTAAGAAATATATCTAAGTCCTTGTTGAATTTATTTAATGAATTGGCCTCCACTGCCTTCTGTGGTAGAGAGTTCCACAGGTTCACCACTCTCTGGGTGAAGAAATTCCTCCTCATCTCTGTCCTAAATGGCTTACCCCTTATCTTTAGACTGTGACCCCTGGTTCTGGGCTCCGAAACCATCAGGAACATCCTTCCTGCATCCAGTCTGTCCAGTCCTGTTAGAATTTTATAAGTTTCAGTGAGATCCCCTCTCATTCTTCTAAACTCCAGCGAGTATAAGCCCAATCGACCCAATCGCTCCTCATACGTCATTCCTGCCATCCCAGGCATCAGTCTGGTGAATATTCGCTGCACTCCCTCCATGGCAAGAACATCCTTCCTCACCTGCATGCTTACCTTCAGCGACTGGTGCACAAGGACGCCCAGGTCTCGTTGTACTTCCCCTTCTCCCAATCTATTGCCATTCAGATAATAATCTGCCTTCCTGTTTTTGACACCAAAGTTGATAACCTCACATTTATCCACGTTATATTGCTCTGCCATGCTTCTGCCCAATCACCCAACCTGTCCAAATCATCCTGGAGTTTCTCAGCATCCTCCTCACAGCACACACGCCCACCCAGCTTTGTGTCGTCTGCAAACTTGGAGGTATTACATCTAGTTCCCTCGTCCAGATCATTAATATATATTGTGAATAGCTGGGGTCCAAGGACCGATCCCTGCGGTATCCCACTAGTCACTGCTTGCCACTCGGAAAAAGAGCCGTTTATTCCAACTCTTTGCTTCCTGTCTGCCAACCAGTTCTCTATCCAAGTCAATACCTTGCCCCCAATCCCATGTGCCTTAACTTTACATGCTAATCTCTTACGCGGGACCTTATCGAAAGCCTTTTGAAAGTCCAAATACACCACATCCACTGGTTCTCCCTTATCTATTTTACCAGTTACATCCTCAAAAAATTCCAGTAGATTAGTCAAGCATGATTTACCTTTTGTAAATCCATGTTGACTTTGTCCAATCCGGTCACTTTTTTCCAAGTGCTCTGCTATTACATCCTTTATAATGGACTCCAGCATTTTCCCCGCTACCGATGTCGGGTTTACCGGTCTGTAATTCCCCGTTTTCTCTCTACCACTTTTTTTGAACAGTGGGGTAACATTAGCTACCCTCCAATCCATGGGAACTGTTCCAGAGTCTATCGAATTTTGGAAGATGACCAGCAATGCATCTACTATTTCTAGGGCCACTTACTTAAGTACCCTAGGATGTAGATTATCAGGCCCTGGGGATTTATCGGCCTTCAATCCCATCAATTTCCCTAACACCATTTCCCTACCAATACTGATTTCATTCAGTTCCACCCTTTCATCAGACCCTATGTTCCCGACATCTCTGGGAGGTTATTTGTGTCGTCCTTTGTGAAGACAGAACCAAAATATTAAGACCAGGACCAGTGCAAGATAGATTAAGGCGATACTTAGTACAACTAAATCAGGAGGTACAAGCACTAAATAAAGTAGCAAGGAACCAACAACAGATTAAAGATCTAGAAAGGCAGAATGCTGGACTTAAACCAGATGAGTTGCCCAGAATAGGTCAACAAGTAATGACGCAAGTTATCGGAAGAAAGGGAATGGGGCCCGTTGGATGGGGCCATGTACTGTATTAATGACAAGTGATACGTGTGATTGTCTACAGGAACCGATGGGTATGCGATGGAAGCAATGGACCCAGGTGAAACCATTTAACACTAAAGACCCCCATTCTACCCTCTCCTCTAGGGGAAAGAGCTCGGAAGACGACCAGACCTCTATTTAAATTACAGATGAACATGGATCCAGTAGACCCTTTATATCAGAGGGTCCGTCTCGGGGAGAAGAAGCTCTCCCGGTTTACCCTTACACCCGAGAACTCATTTTTAATGTGGAAGCAAGTCATCCTCGGTTCCAAAGGACTGCCTAAGAAGAAAGAAGAAGATATAATTGGAGTAAGACCTCTTTACTCCTGTACTCAAATCCTCTTGTAATGAAGGCCAGCATACCATTTGCCTTCTTAACTGCCTTTCACGACCACCGGACGTCCCAAAGCGCTTTACAGCCAATGAAGTACTTTTGAAGTGTAGTCACTGTTGTAATGTGGGAAACGCGGCAGCCAATTTGCGCACAGCAAGCTCCCACAAACAGCAATGTGATAATGACCAGATAATCTGTTTTTTCGTCATGTTAATTGAGGGATAAATATTGGGCTCAAAACACCGGGGATAACTTCTTCGAAATAGCACCACGGGATCTTTTACATCCACCTGAGGGGGCAGACGGGGACCTCGGTTTAACGTCTCATCCTTCGGACGGCACCTCCGACACTGCAGCGCTCCCTCAGCGCTGCCCCTCCGACAGTGCAGTGCTCACTCAGTACTGCCCCTCCGACAGTGCGGCGCTCCCTCAGTACTGCCCCTCTGACAGTGCGGCACTCCCTCAGTACTGCCCCTCCGACAGTGTGGCGCGCCCTCAGTACTGCCCCTCCGACAGTGCGGCGCGCCCTCAGCACCGCACGGGAGTGTCAGCTTCGCTTTATGTGCTCAAGTCCCTGGAGCGGGATTTGAACCCAGAACCTTCTGACTCTGCTATCCACTGAGCCACAGCTGACTCCAGTCTTTTACACAGTTTCATCATAACTTCCTTGCTTTTGCACTCTACGCCTCTCCTAAAGCAGGGGAGGTATGATGAATTGTTAAACAGTATTTTTTGCAAAGTGACCCAGGCTGTGTGTAGGGAACAATATTGCATTTGAAAGCAGCTTGTATTGTGAAGCTTGTGCCCCTTTGCCAGGCCCGCTGCCTGCGGCCCCTCTCCCAGATTCCAGCCCCAGCTCTGTGCTGACTGAGCTGCTCTCACCTGGGGACAGCGCGTCACAATCGGACCCAGCGCACCTGAGCTGGAGACCCAGGTCCCGCCCCCTAGCCGCGCCGCCATTGGTTGGAGGACCAGGCCGCGCAGTTCAGTCCTCCCAGCTCAGCCCTCTTCCTATTGGTCAGAGCTCCCGTCAGTCAGAATCACATTGCCCCGGCTCACTCCGCCACCCCGCGTGGCTCAATCCACTCCGTTCGGCGTCCGCGGAGGTCCCGCCCGCCCGACTCTCAGGTTTGGTTTTTCTCATATTTTACTTTATAATCTTGCTCTCCGCTCCCCCCTCATCTCGATTTAAATCGATTCCCCAAACACGTGACTTTACCCCGGCCGCTTATTCCGCCTCTTCCCCGGGCCAGGCCTTCCCTCTGCTCCCCAGAGGACCCGCGCAGGCGCAGTGGCAGCCTCGTGTTGTGGTGAGGGGGCCGAATGAGCATGCGCGGCCCCGCCTCTACACATTTAAAGGGACACCCCACCCTCTCCACATTTAAAGGGACTCCCTCCCCACTCTCGTGTGTTCTTCTGATTAAAGGGACAGTGACAATTCCCCCGGCCACCGCACTTTAGCAATGATGTGAAAGACCTTGCGAGCCAGCCAGTTGGTAGCACCCTGAGTCAGAAAATTGTGGATTCGAAGTCCCCACTCCAGGGACTTCAGCACATAAATCTTGGCTGATACTCTGGGGCAGTGCCGAGGGAGCGCCGCACCGTCGGAGGGACGGTACTGAGGGAGCGGCAGTACTGAGGGAGCGCCGCACTGTCGGAGGGCTGTCTTTCGGAAGAGACATTCAGGTGGACATAAAAGATCCCATTATTTCGAAGAAGGGCAGCAGAGTTATCCCCGGTGTCCTGGCCATTATTTATCATGCAAATTGGCTGCAGTGTTTCCCACATTTCAACAGCGACTACACTTCAAAAAGTACTTCATTGGCTGTAAAACCGTTGGTCGTGAAAGGCGCTGTGTAAAGGCCAGTCTTTCTTTATTTTCTCTCCTGTATTTACATGAATTACTTATATAAACCTCTTTTACTGTCTCTTGCAAGGGGAGGAATTGCAGACGGGCAGCTTAACGCAAACTTCACACGAAGATCTGACAGAGTCATTTGATTCATCAGGACCTGAATATCATCGACATATGGAAGCGGAAAGCAGCAATCAGAATGCAGGCAAACTGCACACGTGTCTTGTGTGTGGACGTGGATTCAACCGAAGGTGCAGCCTGGGGAGGCACAAGTGTAACCAAAACGAGGAGAGTCCGTGCAAATGTCAGGAATGCGGGATAGGATTCAGTTGCCTCTCCGAGCTGGAGACTCATCAACGCAGTCACTCCGTGAAATGGCCATTCACCTGCTCCGTGTGTGGGCAGGGATTCACTCATTCAGGCTCCCTGCGGGCACACCAGCGAGTTCACACCGGGGAGAGGCTGTTCACCTGCTCCGAGTGCGGGAAGGGATTCACTCAGTCATCCAACATGCTGACACACCAGCAAGTTCACACCGGGGAGAGGCCGTTCACCTGCTCCGTGTGTGGGAAGAGATTCAGTTATTCAGTCTCCCTGCGAATACACCAGCGAGTTCACAGCGGGGAGAGGCCATTCACCTGCTCCGTGTGTGGGAAGGGATTCACTCAATCAAGCACCCTGCGGGTACACCAGCGAGTTCACACCGGGGAGAGACCATTCACCTGCTCCGTGTGTGGGAAGGGATTCACTGTCTCCTCCACCCTGCTGATACACCAGCTGGTTCACACTGACGAGAGGCCATTCTCGTGCTCCGAGTGCGGGAAAGGATTCACTCTTCCCTCCTCTCTGCGGGAACACCAGCGAATTCACACTGGTGAGTGGCCGTTGACCTGCTCCGAGTGCGGGAAAGGATTCATTCGTCCCTCCGCTCTGCGGGATCACCAGCTGGTTCACACTGACGAGAGGCCGTTTAAATGTTCCGACTGTGACAAGTGTTTCAAAAGCTCCAAGGACCTCAAGAGGCATCGACGCTTGAAGGACTATTCTGTGTTAATAAAGGCAATTACGGGGTTGGGGGGGCAGGGGGCAGTTTGAAGATGCTGATTATAACCCCAGTAACTAGGCTGGAGTTTAAGAGGGGTCAGCCTCGGCTCAGTGGGTGACACTCTCACCTCTAGAGTCAGAAGGTCATGGGTTTGAGTCCTGCTCTGGAGACTTGAGCACGTAATCTAGGCTGATGCGCCAGGGAAGTACTGAGGGAGAGCTGCTCTTTCAGAGGTGCCATACTATTTGCCTCCTTAACCGCCTGCTGCACCTGCATGCTTACCTTCAGCGACTGGTGCACAAGGACATCCAGGTCTTGTTGCACTTCCCCTTCTCCCAATCTATTGCAGTTCAGATAATAATCTGTCTTCCTGTTTTTGCCACCAAAGTGGATAACCTCGCATTTATCCACATTATACTGCATCTGCCATGCATCTGCCCAATCACCCAACCTGTCCAAATCATACTGGAGTTTCTCTGAATCCTCCTCACAGCACACACGCCCACCCAGCTTTGTGTCATCTGCAAACTTGGAGATATTACATCTAGTTCCCTCGTCTAGATCATTTATATATATTGTGAATAGCTGGGGTCCTAGCACCGATCCCTGCAGTACCCCACTAGTCACTGCCTGCCACTCGGAAAAAGACCCGTTTATTCCAACTCTTTGCTTCCTGTCTGCAAGCCAGTTCTCTATCCAAGACAGTACCTTACCCCCAATCCCGTGGGCTTTTACATTGCACGCTAATCTCTTATGCGGGACCTTATCGAAAGCCTTCTGAAAGTCCAAATACACCACATCCACTGGTTCTCCCTTATCTATTCTACCAGTTACATCCTCGAAAAATTCCAGTAGATTAGTCAAGCACGATTTACCTTTTGTAAATCCATGTTGACTTTGTCCGATTCTGTCACTGTTTTCCAAGTGCTCTGCTATTACATCTTTTATAATGGACTCTAGCATTTTCCCCACTACCGATGTCAGACTTACCGGTCTATAATTCCCTGTTTTCTCTCTACCACCTTTTTTAAATAGTGGGGTAACATTAGCTACCCTCCAATCCATGGGAACTGTTCCAGAGTCTATAGAATTTTGGAAGATGACCAGCAATGCATCTACTATTTCTAGGGCCACTTCGTTAAGTACCCTAGGATGTAGATTATCAGGCCATGGGGATTTATCAGCCTTCAATGCCGTCAATTTCCCTAACACCATTTCCCTACAAATACTGGTTTCATTCAATTCCTCCCTCTCATTAGACCCTATGTTCCCCAACACCTCTGGGAGGTTATTTGTGTCCTTTTTAAGACAGAACCAAAGTATGTATTTAATTGTTCTGCCATTTCTTTGTTCCCTTGATTCTGACTGCAAGGGACCTACACTGGACTTCACCAATCTTTTTCTCTTCACATATCTATAGAAGCTTTTACAGTCAGTTTTTATGTTCCCTGCAAGCTTACTCTCATAATCTATTTTCCCCCTCTTAATTAATCCCTTTGTCCTCCTTTGTTGAATCCTAAACTGCTCCCAATCCTCAGGGTTGCTGCTTTTTCTGGCCAAATTATATGGCCTCTCCTTGAATCTTATGCTATCCCTAATTTCCCTTGTTAGCCACGGTTGAGTCACCTTTTTTGTTTTATTTTTATGCCACACAGGGATGAACAAATTCTGTAGTTCATTCATGCGATCTTTAAATGTTTGCCATTGCCTATCCACCATCAACCCTTTGAATAACATTCCCCAATCAATCCTACCCAACTCGCGTCTCATACCATCGTAGTTTCCTTTATTTAAATTCAGGATCCTAGTCTCTGAGTCAACTACTTCACTCTCCATTTTAATGAAGAATTCTATCATATTATGATCGCTCCTCCCCAAGGGGCCTCACACAACAAGATTGCTAATTAATCCTTTCTCGTTATGTAATACCCAATCTAAGATGGCCTGATCTCTAGTTGGTTCCTCGACATATTGGTCCAGGAAACCATCCCGGATACACTCTAGGAATTCCTCCTCCACAGTATTGTTACTAATTTGGTTAGTCCAATCTATATGTAGATTAAAGTCACCCACGATAACTGCTGTGCCCTTATTGCACGCATCTCTAATTTCCCGTTTAATACCATCCCCAACCTCAGCATTACTGTTTGGGGGTCTGTATACAACTCCCACTAACGTTTTCTGCCCCTTGGTATTTCTCAGCTCTACCCATACAGATTCCACATCATCAGAGCTAATATCCTTCCTTACTATTGTGTTAATCTCCTCTTTAACCAGCAACGCCTTCCTGATTATTGAATACCCCTGGATGTTGAATTCCCAGACTTGGTCATCCTGGAGCCATGTCTCCGTAATCCCAATTATATCATATCCGTTTACATCTATTTGCGCAGCTAATTCATCCACCTTATTACGAATGCTCCTCGCATTAAGACACAAAGCCTTCAGGCTTGATTTTTTAACACTCTCAGTCCTTTTAGAATTATTATTTACTGTGGCCCTGTTTGATTTACACCCTTGATTTCTCCGACTTCCACTTTTGCTTTTCTCCTTCCTGTCTTTTGCTTCTATCCTTGCTTCCCTTTCCTCTGTCTCCCTGCACAGGTTCCCAACCACTTACCTCTTTCACCAAGCTTTTGGTCACCTGTCCTAATATCTCTTTTATGAGTCAGTGTTAAATTTGGTCTGATGGTGCTCCTGTGAACTGATTGGGACGCTTTTACTATGTTACATTGGGTTACATAGGACATACGGCACAGAAACAGGCCATTCGGCCCAACCAGTCCAAGCTCAACTCGAGCCTCCTCCCGTCATTCCTCATCTAAATCTATCAGCATAACCCTCTATTCCATTCTCCCTCATATGCTTGTCCAGCCTCCCCTTAAATTCAATAACAAAATACTGTGGATGCTGGAAATCTGAAATAACAACAGAACTGATGAAGGGTCCCAGACCTGAAACGTTAACTCTGTTTCTCTCTCCACGGATGCTGCCTGGCCTGCTGAGTATTTCCAGCATTTTCTGTTGTAATCCCCTTAAATTCATCTGTACTATTCGCTTCAACCACTCCCTGTGGTAGTGAGTTCCACATTCTCACCACTCTCTGGGTAAACAAGTTCCTTCTGAATTCCCTATTGGATTTCTTGGTGACTATCTTCTATCGATGGCTTCTAGTTATACTCTTCCCCACAAGTGGGAACATTCTCTCGTTATCCACCTCTATTAGGTCACCCCACAGCCTTCTATTTTCAAGAGGAAAGAGACCCAGCCTGTTCATCCTTTCCTGATATGTATACCCTCGTATTTCTGGTATCATCCTTGTAAATTTTCTCTGCACCCTCTCCAGTGCCTCTATATCCTTTTTCTAATATGGCGACCAGAACTGTACGCAGTACTCTTAAGTGTGATCTAACCAAGGTTCGATACAGGTTTAACATAACCTCACTACTTTTCAATTCTACCCCTCGAGAAATAAACCCTAGTGTTTGGTTTGCTTTTTTTATGGCCTTGCTAACCTGTGTCGCAACTTTTAGTAATTTATGTATTTGTACTCCGAGATCCCTTTGTTCCTCTACCCCACCTCGACTCGCACCCTCCAAGTGATAAGTGACCTCCCCATTCTTCCTACCAAAATGTAATACCTCACGTTTATCTGTGTTGAACTTCATTTGCCAATTATATACCCATTCTGCAAGTTTATTAATGTCCTCCTGTAATTTGTAGCAGTCCTCATCAATATTGACTATTCCCCAAAGTTGGTGTCATCCGCAAATTTAGAAATGGTGTTTTTGATTCCAAAGTCTAAATCGTTAATATAACTTGTGAACAACAGTGGACCCAGCACTGATCCTTGTGGAACACCACCACCCACCTTCTGCCACTGTCAACAGCAACCTTTTACCATTGATTTGTGAAATAAAGTCTATCAATCAGACGTCTCAATGTTTCCTGTTCCACGAGCTTGTTTCGGGGGTCTGGCTCAGCGACTATCCTGTAATCACACCAACAAGTCCCACTGAGCTGAACAATGGAGGAGAGGCGTTGGAGGAGGATGGTGTGATCAACCGTGGTGAAGCTCGCAGACAGGTCGAGAAGGATGAAGAGAGATAGTCCACTGGTTACAGCCGCGGAGGATGTAATTCGTGACTTTTGTTGAGGGCCGTTTCATAGAATCATAGAAACCTACAGCACAGAAGGAGGCCATTTCGGCCCAACGTGTCCACGCCGGCCAACAAAGAGCGATCCAGCCTATTCCCACTTCCCAGCTCTTGGTCTGTAGCCCTGCAGGTTACAGCATCCCAAGTGCACATCCAAGTACTTTTTAAATGTGGTTAGGGTTCCTGCCTCTACCACCCTTACAGGCAGTGAGTTCCAGACCCCCACAACCCTCTGGGTGAAGACATTTCCCCTCAAATCCCCTCTAAACCTTCCCCCAATTACTTTAAATCTGTGCCCCTGGTTTTTGACCCCTCTGCTAAGGGAAATAGGTCCTTTCTATCCACTTTATCTAGGCCCCTCATAAATTTATACATCTCAATAAGGTCTCCCCTCAGCCTCCTCTGTTCCAAGGAAAACAAACCCAGCCTATCCAGTCTTTGCTCATAGCTAAGATTCTCCACTCCTGGCAACATCCTTGTAAATCTCCTCTGTACTCTCTCTAGTGCAATCACATCCTTCCTGTAATGTGGTGACCAGAACTGCACGCTGTTCTCTAGCTGAGGCCTAACTAGTGTTTTATACAGTTGAAGCATAACCTCCCTGCTCTTGTATTCTATGCCACGGCTAATAAAGGTAAGCATTCCGTAGGCCTTCTTAACCACCTTATGTGCCTGGCCTGCTACCCTCAGAGATCTGTGGACATGCACTCCAAGGTCCTTTGCTTTCTGTGGTATAAATCAATTATTTGGACTTGAATGTAGGAAGTATGATTAACCTGATTGCATTTTTTGAGGAGGTAAGAAGGAGGATCGATGAGGGTAGTATGTTTGATGTAGTCTATATGGATTTTAGCAAGGCTTTTGATAAGCTCCTACATGGTAGACTGG
This sequence comes from Somniosus microcephalus, assembly GCF_052327205.1. Lineage (NCBI taxonomy): Eukaryota > Metazoa > Chordata > Chondrichthyes > Squaliformes > Somniosidae > Somniosus > Somniosus microcephalus. The sequence goes on along the minus strand of NW_028225235.1, from coordinate 311,688 downwards.
TCACGAAAGTAAAAGCCCATGGGACCCAAGGCAAAGTGGCAAGTTGGATCCAAAATTGGCTCAAAGGCAGGAAACAAAGGGTAAAGGTCGAAGGGTGTTTGTGACTGGAAGGCTGTTTCCAGTGGGGTTCCACAGGGCTCAGTACTGGGCCCTTTGCTTTTTGTGGTATAAATCAATGATTTGGGCTTGAATGTAGGAAGTATGATTAAGAAGTTTGCAGATGATGCAAAAGTTGGCCGTGTGGTTGATAATGAAGAAGAAAGCTGCAGACTGCAGGAAGATATCAATGGACTGGTCAGGTGGGCAGAACAGTGGCAAATGGAATTCAATCTGGAGAAGTGTGAGGTAATGCATTTGGGGAGGGCTAACAAGGCAAGGGAATACACTATAAATGGTAGGACACTGAGAATTGCAGAGGATCAGAGGGACCTTGGAGTGCATGTCCACAGATCCCTGAAGGTAGCAGGACAGGTAGATAAGGTGGTTAAGAAGGCACACGGGACACTTGCCTTTATTAGCCGTGGCATAGAATGTAAGAGCAGGGAGGTTATACTTGATGTAATAGCAAAATACTGCGGATGCTGGAAATCTGAAATAACAACAGAAAATGCTGGAAATACTCAGCAGGCCAGGCAGCATCCGTGGAGAGAGAAACAGAGTTAACGTTTCAGGTCTGGGACCCTTCATCAGAACTGGAAAAAGCTGGAGATGTAACAGATATTAAGCAGGTGCAGAGACGGGGGGTGGGTGGTGTTAGGAGGGGAGGAAGGAATTGAAAGAACATCCTGTACTTTTGTAAGAGGCAGGAAAGATAAAATGTTGCAAATGGGAGTGGCAAAAATCATACTGCATGAAAAATGGGGGCAGGGATAATTATCTGAAATTGTTAAACTCAATGTTGAGTCCGGCAGGCTGTAAAGTGCCCAATTGAAAGATGAGGCGCTGTTCCTCGAGCTTACGTTGAGCTTCAACAGAAAATGCTGGAAAAACTCAGCAGGCCAGGCAACATCCGTGGAGAGAAATTGGAGTCGATGTTTCGGGTCGAAACCCTTTTTCAAAACTGGAAAGGAAATGAAATAGATCGAAATGCAGGGCTGGGAGAGAACAAAAGAAGTGAAGAGACATTAAGAAGACAAAAGACGGCTCAGATTAGGTGTGAAATGTTCTGGCAGAATGAGAGGCAGCTGCCATGTGGGAGAGAGAAAAAAAAGGAAAGGGGGGAAGGGAGAAACCGCAAAGGGGTGTGTAGTGTATGTAACTGTTCTACCTTTAAGAGAACTATTGTATGTAACCGTCCACCTTTAAGAGAACTATTTTAGGTGTGGCACTACTTTATCTTGGCTGCTGTATACTGTAATACCGACGGTGACCACACCGGTATATAAGTGCTGTGTCAGGATTTATTGGGCAGATTCGCCCTGACCTTCGAATAGTAAAGTCCTGTTAAAGTTACTCTCGTAGTCTGTGTATTAATTCAACATAATACCCACAGACTTTACAGTGGCGACGAGTTCGATCTTACCCTGCGGCAACAATACTTCCGAAGCAGTTAACGAGCGTCGAGAAGAGGCACCCGCCCTCGTCGTTCTGCTGATAGAAAACTCGAGTCTGCAGAGCAAGGAAGAAGGAAGAATTCAGACACGAAGCCTTCCATCAGCAACAGGCACTGATTGTCCCTTCTGCCACGGTGGTGAGTGAGCCGATCAGCACGAGAAGCAAGTCGGCCACGGTGACTGTGAGTAAAGGGAGAATAAAAAAAATAAACGGAGGATAAGGGCGGTGAACTCGACCACGGTCGGGGGAAAGGAGCCGGACAGAAGTCGGGCCCAGAGGCGCTGAGACTGGGGCAGCGTGGAGCACGGAAGCCGCGGTACAAGTGGGCTGGGAGACGCAACGGTGTCGTGAGACAGCTAGACCGCGACCGGCGAAAAAAGCCGGGCAGCGACCGAGGCCACGAAGCGCTGCGACCGGGATCGTAAGGCGCGGGAAGATATAAAAATAAATAAATCGCGGAGAACTCAGCCGCAGCCGGGGAGGAAAGCACCGGACTGCGAGAGGGCTGGGAGGCGCGATTGGAAGCCGCTGAGGGAGAGACAGAGCCCGAGCGAGGGAGACTGAGCGAGATCCAGCCCAGCGGCTGAAACTGTTCGCCGTCAACGGGTTGTACCCAGCACCGGTTGCCCTGCCGAGAAAAGGGAACAAGGAACGCACTGAAGCCGACGCGCAGACTGCGAACCCCGAAAGCCAGCGGTCGTCGCCCGAGGGAAAAGCTTACCCTCCCGCCAGGGGAAGAAATGCGGGAAGCCGCCAGTAGGCGGGGAAGAAGACAGAAGCGGGAAACCGCCATTTTGAAAGTGGGCGGGGAAAGAAGACAAGCGCGGGAAACTGCCATTTTGAAAAAAAAAGTTAAAGAAATATTTCGTTGTTGTTTCTCAGGAAGAGTGTGAAGATGCCTAAGCGTAGTAACATCAACGGTTTCGATTCCGATGTGGAAGATTGGGCCACGTATGTAGAACACATCGAGATATATTGTAAGGTCAATAAGATAGCAAATTATGACAAAGCTCTAACCTTACTAAACTCAATGGGTGCGAAGACATACGGGTTATTGAAGCATCTTCTATCACCAGCGAAACCAGCAGATCAGTCTTTCGCTAATATTGTTGCTGTCCTGAAGGATCATTTTAACCCCGCACCGCTGATGTTAGCGGAACGATCAAAATTTTACGTGAGAACGCAACGAAAAGAGGAAAGCAACGCGGAGTACCTGGTTGAACTGCGTAGGCTAGCAAAATACTGTCAGTTTGGGGTAAATCTGACAGAGGCACTGAGAGACAAGTTCGTGTGCGGGATGTCGAAGGAAGGAACACAAAAACGACTGCTCGAAGAGAACGATCTTACACTTGATAAGGCTGTCCTTATTGCAGCATCGCACGAAGCCGCAGCGAGAGGCACGGCGGAAATGCAGCGGAAGACAGCGGTACTCAGTGTGGATCAAATGACTTCAGGTACAACGAAATGTTATCGTTGTGGGAAGACAACACACGACCAGAACCAATGCTGGTTTAAAAACCAGGAATGTAGAAAATGTGGCAAGCTTGGTCACATAGCTAAGGTATGCCGGTCAGGAAAGAAGACCAGCAATAATAAGTCACCGCAGAAGAAGTACAGAAAGGTACATAAGGTGACTGGGAAGAGTCCAGATGAACAGAATTCGGACTCAGACTCCAACAGCAAGGAACTGGGTAGTCTGAGGATTCACAATGTGAGTAAAGAAGCTGAACGACAAACTACCTGGGTCACACTACAGATTGCAAAAGTCCAAGTGAAGATGGAAGTGGACACCGGATCGGCGTTGACGGTCATGAATAAGCAAGATTACAAAAAGTTATTCAAACATATTCCCCTACGGGATACGGAGATGGTATTGCAGACATACACGGGGCACAAAGTATACCCCATCGGAAAGATAAAAGTCAAGGTGAGATACAAGGACAAAGATCACCAAGGGATGGACATGTATGTGCTGCCCAAGGGAGGTCCACCACTTCTGGGACGGGAGTGGATCAGGAAAATAAAGATAGACTGGCATTCACTAAACACAATGACGGTAGATTCCGGAAAGGAAGATGTCAAACCTGAACGGTTGTCCAGAATATTGGACGAAGCTAAAGAGGTATTCCAGCAAGGACTGGGAACACTGAAAGGAATTAAAGCAAAAATCAAGATTGCAGAACATGCAAGCCCAAAATTTTTCAAAGCCAGATCGGTACCTTACGCGATACGACCTGCTGTGGAGGCAGAACTGGAAGAGCTTGAACGTTCAGGGGTACTGTCTAAGGTGGACTGGAGTGAGTGGGCCACGCCCATTGTTCCCGTCATGAAGTCTTCATCAAGTAACAAGCCAGGGGGACCGGGAAAGGTCCGCATCTGCGGAGACTTCAAGATCACAGTTAATCCGGTGCTTCACATGGTACAATACCCGCTTCTGCGGATTGAGGATATCTTTGCTTCATTGTCTGGCGGGAAACACTTCACCAAGATAGACCTGGCACAAGCATACTTACAAATGGAAATCGAGGAAGAGTCGCGCCAGTATCTCACAATCAACACGCACAGAGGCTTGTATCGTTATAATAGACTGGTTTTTGGAGTAGCTTTGGCTCCAGCAATTTGGCAGAGGGCCATGGAGCAGGTCTTACAGGGTATTCCAAGCACGCAGTGTTACTTGGACGATATCCTGATTACGGGAGAAGACGCGGAGGAACACCTCACAAATTTGAAACTGGTGCTCACCAGGTTGAAGGAATATGGCCTTCGAGTTAATCGCCAGAAATGTGAGTTCTTCCAGAAACGGATCTCGTACTGCGGTCATGTCATTGACCAAGAGGGGCTGCACAAGTCACCTGACAAGATAGAAGCTGTCGTGAAGGCCCCCGCTCCGGAAAATGTATCACAGTTGAGATCGTTTCTGGGGTTGATTAATTATTACCACAAGTTTCTGCCAAATCTATCCACGGTGCTGCATCCGCTGAATGCTCTGTTGCGGAAAGAAGTACCATGGAAGTGGAGCGAGGACTGTAAGAAGGCCTTTCGCAGAAGCAAGGTGTTGATTACCTCTGAGGAAGTGTTGGCTCATTTCAACCCAACGTTACCTCTTCGTCTAGCTTGTGATGCTTCCCCTTATGGAATTGGAGCAGTACTTTCACACAAGTTACCAAATGGCTCGGAAAGGCCAGTCGCATTTGCGTCCCGATCATTGACCTCCGCTGAGCGAAATTATGCTCAGATAGATAGGGAGGCCCTCAGCCCTGTGTGGGGAGTAAAGAAATTCAATCATTACCTGCAGGGCAAGAAGTTCACATTACTGACAGACCACCAGCCGTTGGTGTCCATATTCAACCCTAACAAGGCCGTTTCCACTATGACAGCGCAAAGGCTACAGAGGTGGTCTGTGTTACTTGGGGCACACCAATATGACATCGAATACAAAAGGTCCAAACAGCATGGAAATGCTGATGGGTTATTGCGCCTACCGTTGCCAGTAGTAGAAGAGGCGGCTACAGTGGACCCGGTAGAGATGTTCCACTCATCCATAATGGAATGTCTACCAGTAACAAATTCGATGATCGAAAATGAAACAAGAAATGACCCGACTCTCTCACGAGTCTACGATTTAACAGTGGAGGGATGGCCAGCACATGGCGAACCAACGCTGCCCGCATTTTCACAAAGAAAAGAACAGCTGTCAGTGTGCCGAGGAACCTTGATGTGTGGATCTAGAGTGGTGATTCCACCCAAACTTCAGCATAAGGTGCTAAAGGAGCTTCACGAGGGGCATCTGGGTGGAGTGAAAATGAAGAACCTAGCAAGAGCGTTTGTGTGGTGGCCAGGTATTGATGGAGACATCGAAGAAATAACCAAGAGCTGTCTAGGATGCCAGAAGGTCCAAAACGCGCCACCACAAGCTCCTCTGCATCCATGGGAGAGAGCTTGGACCTGTGGGAGAGCAGCAGCGCGACCGGCGGCACTTAAAACCGGCGGGTTCAGCAGAGGCGAGGTCAGAGAGCTTGGACCTGTGGGAGAGCAGCAGCGCGACCGGCGGCACTTAAAACCGGCGGGTTCAGCAGAGGCGAGGTCAGAGAGCTTGGACCTGTGGGAGAGCAGCAGCGCGACCGGCGGCACTTAAAACCGGCGGGTTCAGCAGAGGCGAGGTCAGAGAGCTTGGACCTGTGGGAGAGCAGCAGCGCGACCGGCGGCACTTAAAACCGGCGGGTTCAGCAGAGGCGAGGTCAGAGAGCTTGGACCTGTGGGAGAGCAGCAGCGCGACCGGCGGCACTTAAAACCGGCGGGTTCAGCAGAGGCGAGGTCAGAGAGCTTGGACCTGTGGGAGAGCAGCAGCGCGACCGGCGGCACTTAAAACCGGCGGGTTCAGCAGAGGCGAGGTCAGAGAGCTTGGACCTGTGGGAGAGCAGCAGCGCGACCGGCGGCACTTAAAACCGGCGGGTTCAGCAGAGGCGGGACCAAATCAACAGCAGAGCAGAGAGGCCCACAGCCCCGAGACCGGAGAAGCAGCGGACCTGCGCGGGAGCAGTCCGAGGCGGGAGAGCTTAAAGGCTTGAGAGGGAGCAGTCAGAGGCACCGACCAATCCAGGTTCCAGGAGAGAGCTGGTGCAGTCGGGAGAGCAGGAGGCCAGTAACTGCTGGGGCAGTCGGGAGAGCAGGAGGCCAGTAACTGGTGAGTTTAAAAGCTCACCTTTCGCGGGCTTTTTCTTTCACAGCTGGTGCAGTCAGGAGAGCAGGAGGCCAGTAACTCTTATATAAGTGGAGCTGTTGCTAAACCCGAAACACTACAGTGTAGTGTCTCCCACCCTTCCACCTCCTCTAACCTTTTAGGGGTTAGGGGAAGTTGAAAAGGTAGGTTCAATTTATTTTATTTCAGGAACCTAACCTAGGTGGAAAAGGTTCCAGGACAGGAGGCGGCAGTGAAAATACAACACCAGAAAACAAGTAGGTGACTGGTTGGTGAGTACTTTCACAAACTTATTCTAAGTAGAATTCAATAATTAAGCTAAATCGTAGTAAATAAAAGGGTCTTGTAAGGGTTAAGTCATGGAAGGGCAGCTCAGACCCGTGTCATGCTCCTCCTGTGCCATGTGGGAAATCAGGGACACTGTCCCTGACAACTATGTGTGCAGGAAGTGTGTCCAGCTGCAGCTCCTAGCGGACCGCATGGCGGCGCTGGAGCTGCGAATGGACTCACTCTGGAGCATACGCGATGCTGAGGATCTTGTGGATAGCACATTCAGTGAGTTGGTCACACCACAGGTAAAGGCTAGCTCAGACAGTAAATGGGTGACCAAAAGGCAGGGTAAAGGCAGGAAGGTAGTGCAGGAGTCACCTGCGGTCATCTCCCTCCAAAACAGGTTTACCGTTTTGGGTACTGTTGGGGGAGATGACTTATCAGGGGAAGGCACCAGCAGCCAGGTTCAGGGCACCATGACTGGCTCTGCTGCACAGAAGGGCGGGAAAAAGAGGGATAGGGCTATAGTGATAGGGGATTCAATTGTAAGGGGGATAGACAGGAGTTTCTGTGGCCGAGACCGAGACTCCAAGATGGTATGTTGCCTCCCTGGTGCAAGGGTCAAGGATGTCTCGGAGCGGGTGCAGAGCATTCTGAAGGGGGAGGGGGATCAGCCAGTTGTCGTGGTACATGTAGGTACCAACGATGTAGGTAAAAAGAGGGAGGAGGTCCTACAAGCTGAATTTAGGGAGTTAGGAGCTAAATTGAAAAGTCGGACCTCAAAGGTAGTAATCTCTGGATTGCTACCAGTGCCACGAGCTAATAAGTTTAGAGAGAGTAAGATAGATAAGCTAAATACGTGGCTTGAGCAGTGGTGCAAGGGAGAGGGATTTAAATTCTTGAGGCATTGGAACCAGTTCTTGGGGAGGAGTGACCTGTACCAAGGGGACGGTCTACACCTGAACTGTGAGGGAGCCGATGTCCTCGGGGTAATATTTTCTAGGGCGGTTCGGGAGGATTTAAACTAATTTGGCAGGGGGATGGGAACCTAGGTAGTGGAAAAGAGGGAAGTCATATGAAGTCAGAAATAGATGGTAGAAAGGTGAGAAGCAATAAGCAAAGGAGAGAAACACAAAGGGCCAAACTAATTCATAATGAGAGTGTGAAAAAAGCAAGCCTGAAGGCTTTGTATCTTAATGCTAGAAGCATTAGGAACAAGGTGGATGAATTAGTTGTGGAAATAGAGGTAAACAAGTATGATTTGATTGGGATTACAGAAACGTGGCTGCAGGGTGGGCAAGGCTGGGAACTTAACATCCAGGGATATACAATATTTAGGAAGGATCGGCAAAAAGGTAGGGGAGGTGGGGTAGCATTGCTGGTAAAGGAGGGGATTAATGCAATGGAAAGGAAGGATATTAACTCGGATGAAACGGAATCTGTATGGGTAGAAATGAGAAATAGCAAGGGGAGGAAAACGTTAGTGGGTGTGATATATAGGCCTCCAAATAGTAATATGGAGGTGAGGGAAGGCATAAAAAGGGAAATTAGAGAAGCGTGCGATAAGAGCACAGCTGTCATCATGGGTGACTTTAATTTACATATTGATTGGACTACCCAAACTAGTAAAAATTCTGAGGAGGAGGAATTCCTGGAATGTTTTCGGGACGGTTATCTGGACCAATATGTCGAGGAGCCGACTCGAGATCAGGCCATTTTAGACTGGGTATTGTGCAATGAGAAGGGACTTATCAGCAATCTTCTTGTACGAGGCCCCTTGGGTCAGAGCGATCATAATATGATCGAGCTCTCAGTCGAGATGGAGAGTGAGGAAATTGAATCAGAGACTAAGGTCCAGAACTTAAATAAAGGGAATTACGAGGGTATGAGACGGGAATTGGGTAAGATTGATTGGGTGGTGTTTCTGGGGGGATTGACAGTGGATAGACAATGGCAAGCATTCAAAGATAGAATGGAAGAATTCCAGAACATGTTTATACCGGTTTGGCACAAAAATAAACCTAAAAAGGTGACTCAACCGTGGATAACGAGGGAAATTAGGGACAGCATAAAATCAAAAAAAAGGGCATATCAACTGGCAAAAAAAAGCACCAGACCAGAAGATTGGGGGCAGTACAAGATACAGCAAAAGAGGACAAAGGGATTAATCAGGAAGGGGAAAATAGAATACGAAAGTAAACTTGCAGCAAACATAAAGACAGACTGCAAAAGCTTTTATCGGTATATCAGGAGGAAAAGACTGGTAAAATCCCAAGTCGGTCCCTTGCAGTCCGATTCGGGAGAATATATAATGGAGAATAAGGAAATGGCAGACCAATTAAACTCATACTTTGGTTCTGTATTCACAAAGGAGGACACAAATAACCTCCCAGGAATATCGGCAAACATAGGGACTAATGAGAGGGAGGAGCTGACAGAAATTAGTATCTCTAGGGATATGGTGCTGGGTAAGTTGAGGGGACTGAAGGCCGACAAATCCCCGGGGCCTGATAAACGACATCCTAGGGTACTTAAGGAGGTGGCCCTGGAGATAGCAGATGCTCTAAGGATCATCTTCCGGAACTCCATTGACTCGGGAACAGTACCCGTGGATTGGAGGGTAGCTAATGTTACCCCAATATTTAAAAAGGGGGGTAGAGAGAAAGCAGGGAATTATAGACCAGTAAGCCTTACATCGGTTGTGGGCAGAATGCTAGAGTCCATTATTAAGGATAAAATAGCGGAGCACTTGACAAATGGGGAAAGGATCGGACAGAGTCAACATGGATTTACAAAGGGTAAATCGTGTTTGACTAATCTGCTGGAATTTTTTGAGGAAGTAACTGGGAAAATAGATGGGGGAGAGCCAGTGGATGTGGTGTACCTTGACTTCCAGAAAGCCTTCGATAAGGTTCCACACAAAAGATTATCATGCAAAATTAAGGCTCATGGGATTGGGGGCAAAGTATTAACGTGGATAGAGAACTGGCTGGCGGATAGAAAACAGAGTTGGAATAAACGGCTCGTTTTCGGAGTGGCAGGCAATGACCAGCGGGGTGCCGCAAGGATCTGTCCTGGGACCCCAGCTGTTCACAATATATATAAATGATCTGGATCAGGGAATTGGATGCAATATTTCCAAATTCGCTGACGACACTAAACTAGGAGGAGGGGTGGGCTCTGATGAGGATGTCAGGAGGCTACAGTGCGATTTGGACAGGTTGGGGGAATGGGCGGATACGTGGCAGATGCACTATAATGTGGATAAATGCGAGGTTATCCACTTTGGGGGTAAAAACAGGAGGGTAGATTATTATCTAAACGGCAATAGATTGGGAGATGGGGAAGTGCAGAGGGACCTGGGTGTTCTTGTGCACCAGTCACTGAAGGAGAGCATGCAGGTGCAACAGGCGATTAAGAAGGCAAATGGTATGTTGGCCTTCATATCAAGGGGGTTCGAGTATAGGAATAGGGATACCTTACTACAGCTGTACAAGGTGCTGGTGAGACCGCATCTGGAGTATTGTGTACAGTTTTGGTCGCCCCATCTGCGGAAGGATGTTCTTGCCATGGAAAGAGTGCAACGGCGATTCACCAGGCTGATACCTGGAATGGCGGGAATGACCTACGAAGAGAGATTAAATAGTTTGGGCTTGTACTCACTGGAGTTTAGAAGATTGAGAGGGGATCTCATCGAAACATATAAAATTATGGCAGGCCTGGACAGGCTGAATTCAGAGAGAATGTTTCCAATGGCCGGGGAGCACAGAACCAGGGGCCACAGTCTAAAAATAGCGGGCAAATCATTTAAAACAGAGATGAGGAAGAATTTCTTCACTCAAAGAGTGGTGAGCCTGTGGAATTCCCTGCCACAGAGGGCTGCGAAGGCTAATTCAATAAATATTTTCAAGAGAGAATTGGATATATTTCTGAAGGCTAAGGGGATTAAGGGTTACGGAGAAAAGGCGGGGACGGGGTACTGAACTGGTAAGATCAGCTATGATCTCAGACGAAGATCAGCCATGATCTCATTGAATGGCGGAGCAGGCTCGAAGGGCCGACTCCTGTTCCTATCTCTATGTAACTATATATCTCCTTGGCAAAGGGTACACGTCGACTTTGCTGGTCCATTTATGGACTCAATGTTTCTAATCGCGGTGGATGCACACTCCAAGTGGCTGGAGGTAATAAAGATGTCCTCCACCACCACGGAAAAAACCATCACAGTATTAAGGACCATATTTGCCAGGAATGGGCTGCCGGAACAGATCTGTTCTGATAATGGACCGCAATTTGTGTCCGAAGAATTCAGGAAGTTCTTAAAAAGGAATGGGGTCAAGCACTACACGTCAGCCCCATACCATCCCGCCACCAATGGATTAGCTGAAAGGTTTGTCCAGACCTTCAAGAAGGCCATAAAGGCCATGGGTAATGAAGACATCAACCTACAACATAAGGTAGATAACTTCTTGTTGGCGTACAGGAATGCAACACGTGGTCACAAACCAAACTCCCGCCATGATGTTTTTCAATAGAAGACTAAGATGCCGGCTGGATTTGATTAAGCCAAACGTCAGAAGGGACGTAGAGAACCGGCAATTTCGGGGCATGAATGAAAGGCCAACTAGATCCTTTCAGATAGGTCAACAAGTTTTGGCCCGGGACTACCGTACCGAGAAATGGCAGCCTGGAACTATTGGGAAAAGGCTAGGGCCGCTGATGTATACCGTGGACATTGGTGACAGCATAATAAGGCGCCATGTTGACCAGATCATAGGGTCATCCACAAAGGACCAACCTACTCCACAACCTTACACGGCTAATGTTGAAGCAGAGATACCCAGAGCACCTACCTCCGATCTGGTAATACTGGAATCAGATGAACCTGACACTGTCCTTCAAGCCGAATCGACCTTGCCAGAAGAACCTACTACCCCGCCGAAAACTACTACACCACCGAGGCATTATCCGGACAGAGTCAGGAAGCCTCCAGTGAGACTGAATCTGTGAACTGTTTTGCATAAGTTGTATATATGTTATGATGTTATGTTAATGGGGAATAAGTATGTTGTAAGCTAAAAAGGGAGGATTGTAGTGTATGTAACTGTTCTACCTTTAAGAGAACTATTGTATGTAACTGTCCACCTTTAAGAGAACTATTTTAGGTGTGGCACTACTTTATCTTGGCTGCTGTATACTGTAATACCGACGGTGACCACACCGGTATATAAGTGCTGTGTCAGGATTTATTGGGCAGATTCGCCCTGACCTTCGAATAGTAAAGTCCTGTTAAAGTTACTCTTGTAGTCTGTGTATTAATTCGCCATAATACCTACAGACTTTACAGGGTGGATAAAAAATATAATTAAAATGTAATCGGGGCCGAGGTTATGATCTGAAATTGTTGAACTCGATATCGAGTCCGGAAGGCTGCAAAGTGCCTAATCGGAAGATGAGGTGCTGTTCCTCGAGTTTATGTTGAGCTTCCATGGAACAATGCAAGAGGCCAGGGATGGTGAGGTCAGAGTGGGAATGGAGCGGTGAATTAAAGTGACAGGCGACCGGAAGCTCGGGGTCACCCTTATGGACTGAACGGAGGTATTCCGCAAAGCGGTCACCCAATCTGCGTTTGGTCTCCCCAATGTAGAGGAGACCGCATCGTGAGCAGCGAATACAGTATACTAGATTGCAAGAAGTACAAGTAAATCGCTGTTTCACCTGGAAGGGGTGTTTGGGGCCCTGGACAGTGGGAAGGGGGAAGGTATAGGGGCAGGTGTTACATTTCCTGTGCTTGCACGGGAAGGTGCCAGGCGAAGGGGAAGGGGTGCTGGGGGTGATAGAGGAGTGGACGAGGGTGTCTCGGAGGGAGCAGTCCCTACGGAATGCTGAAAGGGGAGGGTAAGATGCGTTTGGTGGTGGGATCACTTTGGAGGTAGCAGAAATGGTGGAGGATGATCCGTTGAACGTGGAGGCTGGTGGGGTGAAAGGTGAGGACAAGGGGAACCCTATCGTGGTCCCTCAACCTGTTCTCCTGGTTACAGAACCAGTTTGTCTCTCTCAGGAATGCGCAAGCCTCTGTTGTCTGGGCACCAACTCACACGTGACCTCACATGTTGCAACAAGTCTGCTGCCTGAGCAGTTTGCAGTGTTTATTAGGTCTGTGGGTCTCTTAGCAACCACCTCCCTTATCTAGGCAAAAGGCTCATCTCTTGACTTTGGGTGTTATCATTCCAAACTTCAGCATTCTCTGTCTTTTAGCTTCAATCTGTCTGTGTCCACCCAGTGACAACACTGAGCTCCTCCCTCCAACCACAGACACTCGCCCTCTTGCTGAGAAAGAAAGACTTGCATTTATATAGCGTCTCAACCTCAGGATGTTCCAGAGTGCTTTACAGCCAATGAAGTACTTCTGAAGTGTAGTCACTGTTGTAATGTTAAAAACACGGCAGCCAATTGGCGCACAGCAAGCTCCCACAAACAGCAATGTGACAATGACCAGATAATCTATTTCAGTGATGTTGATTGAGGGATAAATATTGGCCCCAGGACACCGGGGAGAACTCCCCTGCTCTTCTTCAATGTAGTGCCATGGGATCTTTTACATCCACCTGAAAGAGCAGACGGGGGCCTCGGTTTAACATCTCATCCAAAAGACAGCACCTCTGACAGAGCAGCACTCTCTCAGTACTGGAGTGTCAGCCTAGATTTTTATGCTCAAGTCTCTGGACTGGGACTTGAACCCACGACCTTCTGACTCAGAGGTGAGAGTGCTGCCCACTGAGCTAATGTGTCTGGAGCTAAGCCAGCTGGGATACTTGACATAGGATTACATCGGATATACGGCACAGAAACAGGCCATTCGGCCCAACCAGTCCATGCCGGTGTTTATGCTCCACTCGAGCCTCCTCCCGTCTTTCCTCATCTAAATCTATCAGCATAACCCTCGATTCCCTTCTCCCTCATATGCTTGTCTAGCCTCCCCTTAAATGCATCGATACTATTCGCTTCAACCACTCCCTGTGACAGCGAGTTCCACATTCTCACCACTCTCTGGGTAAAGAAGTTTCTTCTGAATTCCCTATTGGATTTCTTGGTGACTATCTTATATTGAGGCCTCTAGTTATGCTCTTCCCCACAAGTGGAAACATTCTCTCTGTATCCACTCTATCAACATTTTTCAGAATTTTAAAGACCTCTATTAGGTCACCCCTCAGCCTTCTGTTTTCAAGAGAAAAGAGACCCAGCCTGTTCATCCTTTCCTGATATGTATACCCTCGCATTTCTGGTATCATCCTTGTAAATCTTCTCTGCACCCTCTCCAGTGCCTCTATATCCTTTTTATAATATGGCGACCAGAACTGTACGCAGTACTCTAAGTGTGGTCTAACCAAGGTTCGATACACGTTTAGCATAACTTCACTACTTTTCAATTCTATCCCTCTAGAAATAAACCCTAGTGCTTGGTTTGCTTTTTTATGGCCTTGCTAACCTGTGTCGCAACTTTTAGTAATTTGTGTATTTGTACTCCGAGATCCCTTTGTTCCTCTACCCCACCTAGACTCGCACCCTCCAAGTGATAAGTGACCTCCCCATTCTTCCTACCAATATGTAATACCTCACATTTATCTGTTTAGCCTTGGTCACTCTGCAAAAACTCTGAAATGTTTAATAATGAAATCAGGGAGTCAAAAAGCTCAGGTGAGGCAGTTTAAAAAGACAGTCCCTGACCAGAGATAGCTGGATGCTGACACTCGGTTGTCACGAGGATAGAATGTCCCATTCCCCAGGCACGGCCATTCAGCCCCTCGATCACAGCAACAATTCACAAAACAATGGCAGTATAACTTGGAGCAGAGACGGTTAAGTGGAGCTGTGATCGAGGTGCTCAAAATTATGAGGGGTTTTGATTGAGCAAACAAGGAGAAGCTGTTGTCACTGGCAGGAGGGTCGGTAACGAGAGGACACAGGTTTCAGATCATTGGCAAAAGAATCTAGAGAGGAAATGAGACTTTTTTTACACAGCGAATTGTGATGATCTGCAATGCACTGCCTGAATGGGAGGTGGAAGCAGATTCAATAGTAACTGTCAAAAGGGAATTGGATATATACTAAAAGCAGAAATTTGCAGGGCAGTGGGACTAATTGCATCGCTCTTTCAGAGAGCCAGCAGCAGCACGATGGGCCGAAAGGCATCCTACTGTGCTCTATGATTCTATAACATCAGCTTCTCTCTGCTCACTAGTACTGAGAGAACAGGGAATAATCTTTAAATCCAGCCCAGTTATTGGGGGCTCTTAACATTAACAAGCCCCAGTTGCCTGAATTAACATGGTTCAGTCCTGGATGTGATTAAAGGCATCAGAAACAGTGGAATCGAACCACCGCAGTCACACTGTGGACACTCTGGTGTGTCAGCGGGTGGGATACACCAGAGAATCCCTTTCCACACACTGAGGCAGACTCTAATGATCGGGAGTCCTAGGGTTTCGGATACCAGATAATCAAGCTCACAAGAACACAAATTGTCTCTCCAGGCTTTATTAAGAGCGCAGCATAACACAGATCGGGTGATAATTCCCTCAATCTGGAGAATAGAAGTACAGTGGATTCGCGCGCGATCTTCTCGAGTCTGTTCCAACTGACAACGGCTTAAGTGGCCTGTTCTTATACACAAGCTTGGTTACCGCTCAGGAAATGGGATTGTTTGGACCCGTCTGTTGACCGCCTCCTGAACTCCTGCTAATTCAGGGAATTTAGTCCATCTGTGACCAGACTATAACCACAAGCTCGTCTGGTTATCACACCTATACGGTCCGTGAGGTTATTATCAGATTCACACCCAGACGTTGTGTCCTTTCGTGTCTGGCACTTCATCCCATAACACGGGTACAGGGGCTCAGTAATGTTTCATTCATCAGAAAAAGACAAAGTACAACAACATACTGGGCAGCTTAACAGAATCTCATCATATTTATGTGGCTATAAATATAAAAGTCACCAATAAATCCAGGAGGGAATTCAGGAGAAACTTCTTTACACAGAGAATGGTGAGAATGGGGAACTCGCTACCACAGGGAGTAGTTGAGGCCAATGGTATAGATGTATTTAAGGAGAAGCCAGATAAACATAGGAGGATATGTCGGAGGAGGCTCGTGTGGAGCATAAACCCCGGCATGGACCAGTTGGGCCGAATGGCCTGTTTCTGTGCTGTACATTCAATGTAATAACATGAACAGTCCACCGGCGCGCTCGAGGCCTTCCGTGACCGGTGGGTACCGGAGGGACTGGCGTGCATCATCACCACCGAAAATAGAATTTTAATTTCATTTAAGTTTCCTTTAAACTTTTTTTGTTATGTTACAGGTTTTATTGGTTGAGATGGTTGACTTTTAATAGGCAATTGCCTGTGATAAGGAGAAAAACAAAAATAACATTAACAGTCAAATCAAGGGAATCATCAGCACAACAGATTGAAAGATTAAACAGCAGTACAAGAATTTATAAAACATTCATCCATTCCACGTTCATGTCACCCCAGCTGTCTACAGGGCCCTGCGCTACAGAACAGTGTGAACTCGCTGGTGTCTCAGCAGGTCACTGGAGCTTTTAAAGCTCTTCCCACAGTCAGAACATGTAAACGGCCTCTCATCAGTGTGAACAAGCTGGTGTGCCAGCAGGTTGTTGGACTGCAAGAATCCCTTCCCACACACAGAGCAGGGAAATGGCCTCTCCCCAGTGTGAACTTGCTGGTGTCTGGTCAGAGCCCTGGAGCGTTTAAAACTCTTACCACAGTCAGAACATGTAAACGGTCTCTGATCTGTGTGAACAAGCTGGTGTTGCTTCAGGTCCCGGGAGTATTTAAAGCTCTTCCCACAGTCAGAACATGTAAACGGCCTCTCATCAGTGTGAACAAGCTGGTGTGTAGTCAGAGCCCCGGATCTTTTAAAGCTCTTCCCACAGTCAGAACATTTGAAGGGTCTCTCATCAGTGTGAACAAGCTGGTGTGTCAGCAAGTTAGATGAATCAGTGAATCCCTTCCCACACACAGAGCAGGGAAATGGCCTCTCCCCAGTGTGAACTCGCTGGTGTTTGGTCAGAGCCCCGGAGCTTTTAAAACTCTTCCCACAGTCAGAACATGTAAACGGTCTCTCATCGGTGTGAACAAGCTGGTGATCCTTCAGATCCCTGGGGCATTTAAAGCTCTTCCCACAGTCAGAACATTTAAATGGTTTCTCATCAGTGTGAACAAGCTGGTGTGTCAGCAGGGTCGATGAATCAGTGAATCCCTTCCCACACACAGAGCAAGGAAATGGCCTCTCCCCGGTGTGAACTCGCTGGTGACTGGTCAGAACCCTGGAGCTTTTAAAACTCTTCCCACAGTTGGAACATGTAAACGGTCTTTCATCAGTGTGGACAAGCTGGTGTTCCTTCAGATCCCTGGAGAATTTGAAGCTCTTCTCACAGTCGGAACATTGAAACGGTCTCTCATCAGTGTGAACTCTCTGGTGTCTCAGCAGGTGGGATGTGCAAGTGAATCCCTTCCCACACACGGAGCAGGTGAACGGACTGTCCCCAGGGTGACTGTGCGGATGAACTTCTGATGTAGACGGGGAACTGAATCCCTTCCCGCTGTCCCCACCTTTACCCGGTTTCTCCCCGGTGTGACGGAGCACGTGTCTCGCCAGGTCAGGCGATCGGCTGAATCCGAGTCCACACATGGAACACGTGTGCGGTTTGTCTGCGCTGCGATCGCTGCTCTCTCCTTCCATGTGCAAAGGCCGATGATATTCAGGTCCTGATGAATTGAGCGACTCTGTCAGATCCTGACGTGATGTTTGGTCTGAGCTTCCTGTCTGTAAATGCTCCATTTCTAAAACCCTGTAAAAGGAGTGTAGAAAGGGGTAAGAGGGAAAATGTTGTCTCATGTCCCCCTTTCCCAGCCCAGGGGCACTGAAGCTGATTTTCAGGCCCCAGCTGCTGCACAGGTTGGTTGAAAGGATCAACAGTAATGGTGGCTGCAATTCCCACAAGCCCCCGCGCTCCAGAAAGTGCTCCAGCCGCCGCGCTGAGTTGTGGCTGACACCGCGCATGCGCCCCATGGCCCCGCCCTCTCGTGCTCCACAGGCGCCCGGCCCGCACCGCGCATGCTCAGCACACACCCTGGGCCCCTGTCAATCATCCTCCCCTGCACCTGCGCGCTGGGCCCCTGAGCTCCAGGCTGCCGCACGGGGCTTTCTTTGTAAAGTCGGTGTTGGTGAAGAGCCACGATCAGTGAGGGAAACATAGAAGATAGGAGCAGGAGTAGGTCATTCGGCCCCTCGAGCCTGCTCCGCCATTCAATGCGATCATGGCTGATCATCCAAATTCAGTAACCTGTCCCTGCTTTCTCCCCATATCCCTATAGCCTTAAGAAATATATCCAACTCCTTCTTGAATATATTTAATGAATTGGCCTCGACTGCCTTCTGTGGTAGAGAATTCCACAGGTTCACCACTCTCTGGGTGAAGAAATCCCTCCTCATTTCTGTCCTAAATGGCTTACCCCTTATCCTTAGACTGTGACCCCTGGTTCTGGACTCCCCAGCCATCGGGAACATCCTTCCTGCATCTAGTCTGTCTAGTCCTGTCAGAATTTTATAAGTTTCAATGAGATCCCCTCTCATTCTTCTAAACTCCAGCGAGTATAAGCCCAATCGACCCAATCTCTCCTCATATGTCAGTGCCTCTCTCTTTCTGTATCATGTAAGAGCAGGGAGGTTCTGCTTGAACTGTACAAAACACCAGTTAGGCCACCGGCTAGAGTGCTGCGTGCAGTTCTGGTCGCCCCATTGCAGGAAAGATGTGACTGCTCGAGAGGGGAGATTTACGAGGATGTTGCCAGGACTAGAGAATTTTAGCTACCAGGAAAGATTGGAGAGGCTGGGGTTGTTTTCTTTGGAACAGAGGAGGCTGAGGGGAGACCTGATTGGGGTGTATAACATTATGAGGGGCAGAGAGTGGATACAAAGGACGTATTTCCCTTAGCAGACAGATCAATAACCAGGGGGCATAGATTTAAAGTAATTGGTCGGAGGTTTAGAGGGGCGTTGAGGGGAACTTTCTTCACCCAGAGGGTGGTGGGGTCTGGAACTCACTGCCATAACTGGTGGTAGAGGCAGAAACTCTCATCACATTTAAAAAGTACTTGAAGTGCCGTAACCTACAAGGCTACGGACCAAGTGCTGGAAAGTGGGATTAGGGAGGAGAGCTCTTGGTCAGCCGGCACGGACAAGATGGGCAGAATGGCCTCCTTCTGTGCTGTAAATTTCTATAATTCTATGAATTGTAGTTAAAGGGACAGACACCCCACAAACTCCGTTCCCTAGCCACTGACTCCATCCCTCTCCCTAACATTTGTCTGAGGCTGAACATAGAAACATAGAAGATAGGAGCATTCGGCCCCTCGAGCCTGCTCCGCCATTCAATGAGATCATGGCTGATCATCCAAATTCAGTACCCTGTCCCTGCCTTCTCCCCATATCCCTTGATCCCTTTAGCCTTAAGAAATATATCTAACTCCTTCTTGAATATATTTAATGAATTGGCCTCCACTGCCTTCTGTGGTAGAGAATTCCACAGGTTCACCACTCTCTGGGTGAAGAAATTCCTCCTCATCTCTGTCCTAAATGGCTTACCCCTTATCCTTAGACTGTGACCCCTGTTTCTGGACTCCCCGGCCATCGGGAACATCCTTCCTGCATCTAGTCTGTGTAGTCCTGTTAGAATTTTATAAGTTTCAATGAGATCCCCTCTCATTCTTCTAAACTCCAGCAAGTACAAGCCCAATCGACCCAATCTCTCCTCATACATCATTCCTGCCATCCCAGGTATCAGCCTGGTGAATCTTCGCTGCACTCCTTCCATGGCAAGAACATCCTTCCTCAGATAAGGCGACCAAAACGGCACACACTACTCAAGATGTGGTCTCAC
This sequence comes from Somniosus microcephalus, assembly GCF_052327205.1. Classification (NCBI taxonomy): domain Eukaryota; kingdom Metazoa; phylum Chordata; class Chondrichthyes; order Squaliformes; family Somniosidae; genus Somniosus; species Somniosus microcephalus. The sequence continues at coordinate 292,196 of NW_028225235.1, read as the reverse complement.
CAAGGCCCTGTACAACTGCAGGAAGACATCCTTGTTCCTGTACTCAAAACCTCTCGCTACGAAGGCCAATATACCATTTGCCTTCTGAACCGCCTGCTGCACCTGCATGCTTACCTTCAGCGACTGGTGCACAAGGACACCCAGGTTTCGTTGCACTTCCCCATCTCCCAATCTATTGCCATTCAGATAATAATCTGCCTTCCTGTTTTTGACACCAAAGTGGATAACCTCGCATTTATCCATGTTATATTGCATCTGCCATGCTTCTGCCCAATCACCCAACCTGTCCAAATCATACTGGAGTTTCTCGGCATCCTCCTCACAGCACACACGCCCACCCAGCTTTGTGTCGTCTGCAAACTTGGAGATATTACATCTAGTTCCCTCATCCAGATCATTAATATATATTGTGAATAGCTGGGGTCCAAGGACCGATCCCTGCGGTACCCCACTAGTCACTGCCTGCCATTTGGAAAAAGACCCATTTATTCCAACTCTTGGCTTTCTGTCTGCCAACCAGTTCTCTATCCAAGTCAGTACCTTGCCCCCAATCCCATGTGTCTTAACTTTACACGCTGTCGAACGCCTTTTGGAAATCCATCTACACCACGTTAACTGCATTGCCCTCATCAACCCTCTCTGTTACCTCATCAAAAACCTCAATCAGAATCAGAGCGGCCGGGCCCAGCGGACGTGCAGCCAGAGCCCCGGCACCAGGAAACCCAGGGTGCAGCGCCTCCCCCAACCGAGCCGTCGCTTCCCGGTTTCTTCAGCCGGTTCCACTGAGTCAGACTCGGCACAAAGGACAGGAGCCAGGCTCCCAGAATGGCCCGCGGCCCCGGGGAGCATGCGCACTCTCAGCAGGTAAATCAGCGCGTTGGATAGAGCAGTTTCTGGGGCGCGGGGAATTGTGGGTGCTGCGGCCGCCATTAGTTAGCGGCTGTCGGGAAGAGTTTTATTGCAGGTGACGGAAGTCGGTCCCTGGCCGCCTGTGTAGGTCTTTTTGTTGCAGCAGTTTGAGCTGGAATGGAGATGGAGGAGAAGCTGCTGGGTTTCGATGGAATCTGGAACAGTACCCATGAATTGGAGGGTTGCTAATGTTACCCCACTATTCAAAAAAGGTGGTAGAGAGAAAACGGGGAATTACAGACTAGTAAGCCTGACATCGGTAGTGGGGAAACTGCTAGAGTCCATTATAAAAGATGTAATAGCAGAGCACTTGGAAAACAGTGACAGGATCGGACAAAGTCAACATGGATTTACAAAAGGTAAATCGTGCTTGACTAATCTACTGGAATTTTTTGAGGATGTAACGAGTAAAATAGATAAGGGCGAACCAGTGGATGTGGTGTATTTGGACTTTTAGAAGGCTTTCGATAAGGTCTCGCATAAGAGATTAGCGTGTAAAGTTAAGGCACATGGGATTGGGGGGCAAGGTATTGACTTGGATAGAGAACTGGTTGGCAGACAGGAAGCAAAGAGTTGGAATAAACGGGTCTTTTTCCAAGTGGCGGGCAGTGACTAGTGGGGTACCGCAGGGATCGGTCCTTGGACCCCAGCTATTCACAATATATATTAATGATCTAGACAAGGGAACTAGATGTAATATCTCCAAATTTGCAGACGACACAAAGCTGGGTGGGCGTGTGTGCTGTGAGGAGGATGCCGAGAAACTACAGGATGATTTGGACTAGCCGGTGGCCCAACTGGTGTTTTGTACAGTTGAAGCAGAACCTCCCTGCTCTGACATGATACAGAGAGAGGCACTGCCCCTTTAAATACCTGGGGGGCACCCATTCCCCTTTAAATGGCCAAGCAATTTTTTTTGTTGAAAAGGGGCCGCAGTCCCCTTTGACTCACCCCACCTCTCTCACCCACCACAAATACTCACAAGAGAGAGAGGAGGAAGAATGCTGGTCTTTGTCCCTTTAAAAGTGTCTGCCCACCAAAATGTTCACAGCACCAGGGCTCTTTGTTCTGGATAAAAGTCGAAAAGAGAAAAGGTTCACTTATTTTTCAATGAATGCAGTTGATGAATAGCCTTGCAATAAAGGTAATGCAAAGGAATAAACACTCACAAGCTGGTTTTTTTCCACCCCCTCCTCTTCCCTTTAACAGCTCCTGCAGACAATGAAAGCAGGAAAGCGGCCTGCAGCCCACCGAGGTCCCGGTCCCGGCCCCCCTCCCTCCCTCCCGCGCCGCCATTGGTTGGAGGACCGTCAGCCCGCCCGGTCCTCCCAGCGTTTTCCGCGCTCCTGATTGGCGGGCGCCTCGCGTCAATCACCCCTCCCTCCGATTACGCGCTGACGCCAGCACGCAACGCCCAGGGGTCGGTTGGATCGGCGCACACCACCGCAAGGTAAAAAAAAGACACCCCACACAAATGAGGAAAAGCAAGAATAATAATAATCGCACTTTAGAGGGGAGGAGGTTCGGGGAATTAATGAGTGTTTTCAATTTGTTTCGCAAAAAAAAATATTTGAAAAGCTGCCCAACGGTGCGAGGCGGGTGGCGCATGCGCTCCAGCCAGCCTTTGACTCCCCACGTGGGGCCGGACACGCCCACTTGCCTTCCCCTGCACCAATCACAGCGCGGGCAGGCGCTTCTATCAATCGCCACCTGTCAATCACCCTCCCTTCCCCCTCGTGGTGTCGATTGACAGCGGTGTCAGCCAATGAGGTGCAGGAAGGGGTGGGACCAGGGCCTCCCAGCAGAAGACGGAAGGCCGGGCCCGGCGAAGAGGCGGAATCAGCGGCCGGGGTAAAGTGTTGGGGAATCGATTTAAATCGAGGTCAGGGGGTAGCGGAGAGCGAGATTATAAAGTAAAATACGAGAAAAACCAAACTTGAGAGTCGGGCGGAACCTCCGCGGACATCGAACGGAGCGGATTGAGTTGCGCGGGGTGGCGGAGTGAGCCGGAGCAATGTGATTCTGACTGACGGGAGCGCTGACCAATAGGAAGAGGGTTCAGCTGGAAGGACTGAACTGGGCGGCCTGGTCCGCCAACCAATGGCGGCGCGGCAAGGGGGCGGGACCTTCCTCCCCCGGCGCTGAGGCTGGGGCCCGATTGTGACGTCTTCATAGGAAGAGGCCTGTCAGGTGGCTGGAGGCCGGCCCGGGCCTGTGACTGACGGGAGCTCTGACCAATAGGAAGAGGGCTGAACTGGGAGGACTGAGCTGGGCGGCCTGGTCCTCCAACCAATGGCGGCGCGGCAAGGGGGCGGGGCCTCCTCTCCAGCTCAGGTGCGCTGCGGCCGATTGTGACGCGCTGTCCCCAGGTGAGAGCAGCTCAGTCAGCACAGAGCTGGGGCTGGAATCTGGGAGAGGGGCCGCAGGCAGCGGGCCTGGCAAAGGGGCACAAGCTTCACAACACAAGCTGCTTTCAAATGCACAATTGTTTCCAACAGACAGCCTGGGTCACTCTGCAAAAAAAACTGTTTAACAATTCATCAGAACTCCCCTGCTTTAGGAGAGGCGCAGAGTGCAAAAAGCAAGGAAGTTATGATGAAACTGTGTAAAAGACTGGAGTCAGCTGTGGCTCAGTGGATAGCAGAGTCAGAAGGTTGTGGGTTCAAGTCCCGCTCCAGGGACTTGAGTATATAAAGCGAGGCTGACACTCCAGTGCGGTGCTGAGGGAGCGCCGCACTGTCGGAGGGGCAGTGCTGAGGGAGCGCAGCACTGTCGGAGGGGCAGTACTGAGGGAGCGCCGCACTGTCGGAGGGGCAGTACTGAGGGAGTGCCGCACTGTCGGAGGGGCAGTGCTGAGGGAGCGCTGCACTGTCGGCGGAGCAGTACTGAGGGAGTGCCGCACTGTCGGAGGGGGAGTACTGAGGGAGCAGCACACTGTCGGAGGGGCAGTACTAAGGGAGCGCTGCACTGTCGGAGGGTGAATACTGAGGGAGCGCCGCACTGTCGGAGGGGCAGTACTGAGGGAGCGCCGCACTGTCGGAGGGGCAGTACTGAGGGAGCGCTGCACCGTCGGAGGGGCAGTACTGAGGGAGCGCCGCCCTGTCGGAGGGGCAGTACTGAGGGAGCGCCGCACTGTCGGAGGGGCAGTACTGAGGGAGTGCCGCACTGTCGGAGGGGCAGTGCTGAGGGAGCGCAGCACTGTCGGAGGGGCAGTACTGAGGGAGCGCCGCAGTGTCGGAGGGGCAGTGGGAGCGCCACACTGTCGGAGGGGCAGTACTAAGGGAGCGCTGCACTGTCGGAGGGTGAATACTGAGGGAGCGCCGCACTGTCGGAGGGGCAGTACTGAGGGAGCGCCGCACTGTCAGAGGGGCAGTACTGAGGGAGCGCCGCACTGTCGGAGGGGCAGTACTGAGGGAGCGCTGCACCGTCGGAGGGGCAGTACTGAGGGAGCGCCGCCCTGTCGGAGGGGCAGTACTGAGGGAGCGCCGCACTGTCGGAGGGGCAGTACTGAGGGAGTGCCGCACTGTCGGAGGGGCAGTGCTGAGGGAGCGCCGCTCTTTCGGAGGGGCAGTGCTGAGGGAGCGCCGCTCTGTCGGAGGGGCAGTGCTGAGGGAGCGCTGCACTGTCGGAGCGGCAGTACTGAGGGAGCGCTGCACTGTCGGAGGGGCAGTACTGAGGGAGCGCCACACTGTCGGAGCGGCAGTACTGAGGGAGCGTTGCACTGTCGGAGGGGTAGTACTGAGGGAGCGCCGCACTGTCGGAGGAGCAGTACTGAGGGAGCGCCACACTGTCGGAGGGGCAGTACTGAGGGAGCGCTGCACTGTCGGAGGGTCAGTACTGAGGGAGATGTGTACTGTCGGAGGGGCAGTACTGAGGGAGTGCTGCACTGTGGGAGTGGCAGTGCAGAGGGAGCACTGCACTCTCGGCGGGGCAGTACTGAGGGAGCGCCGCACTGTCGGCGGGGCAGTACTGAGGGAGTGCCGCACTGTCGGAGGGGGAGTACTGAGGGAGCGCCGCACTTTCGGAGGGGCAGTACTGAGGGAGCGCTGCACTGTCGGAGGGGGAGTACTGAGGGAGCGCTGCACTGTCGGAGAGGCAGTACTGAGGGAGCGCCGCACTGTCGGAGGGGCAGTGCTGAGGGAGTGCCGCACTGTCGGAGGGGCAGTGCTGAGGGAGTGCCGCACTGTCGGAGGGCCAGTGCTGAGGGAGCGCTGCACTGTCGGAGGGGCACTGCTGAGGGAGCACCGCACTGTCGGGGGGGCAGTACCGAGGGAGCGCCGCACTGTCGGAGGGGCAGTACTGAGGGAGCGCCGCAGTGTTGGAGGGTCAGTACTGAGGGAGATGTGCACTGTCGGAGGGGCAGTACTGAGGGAGCACTGCACTGTCGGAGGGTCAGTACTGAGGGAGATGTGCACTGTCGGAGAGGCAGTACTGAGGGAGCGCTGCACTGTCGGAGGGGCGGTGCTGAGGGAGCGCTGCTCCATCGGAGGGGCATTAATGAGGGAGCGCTGCACTGTTGGAGGGGCAGTACTGAGGGAGCGCCGCACTGTCGGAGGGACAGTGCTGCGGGAGAGCCGCACTGTTGGAGGGACAGTAATGAAGGAACGCTGCAGTGTCGGATGTGCCGTCCTACGGATGAGATGTTAAACCGAGGCCCCCGTCTGCCCCCTCAGGTGGACATAAAAGATCCCGTGGTGCTATTTCGAAGAAGTTATCCCCGGTGTTTTGAGCCCAATATTTATCCCTCAATCAACATGCCAAAAATGAGATTATCTGGTCATTATCACATTGCTGTTTGTGGGAGCTTGCTGTGCGCAAATTGGCTGCCGCGTTTCCCACATTACCACCGTGAATACACTTCTAAAGTACTTCATTGGCTGTAAAGCGCTTTGGGACGTCCGGTGTTCGTGAAAGGCAGTTAAGAAGGCAAATGATATGCTGGCCTTCATTACAAGAGGATTTGAGTACAGGAGTAAAGAAGTCTTACTCCAATTATATCTTCTTCTTTCTTCTTAGGCAGTCCCTCGGAACCGAGGATGACTTGCTTCCACATTAAAAATTAGTTCTCGGGTGTAAGGGTAAACCAGGAGAGCTTCTTCTCCCCGAGACGGACCCTCTGATATAAAGGGTCGACTGGATCCATGTTTATCTGTAATTTAAACAGAGGTCTGGTCGTCTTCCGAGCTCTTTCCCCTAGAGGAGAGGGTAGAATGGGGGTCTTTAGTGTTAAATGGTTTCACCTGGGTCCATTGCTTCCATCGCATACCCATCGGTTCCTGTAGACAAACACACGTATCACTTGTCATTAATACAGTACATGGCCCCATCCAACGGGCCCCATTCCCTTTCTTCCGATAACTTGCGTCATTACTTGTTGACCTATTCTGGGCAACTCGTCTGGTTTAAGTCCAGCATTCTGCCTTTCTAGATCTTTAATCTGTTGTTGGTTCCTTACTACTTTATTTAGTGCTTGTACCTCCTGATTTAGTTGTACTAAGTATCGCCTTAATCTATCTTACACTGGTCCTGGTCATAAATACATACTTTGGTTCTATCTTCACAAAGGAGGACACAAGTAACCTCCCAAAGATGTCGGGGAACATAGGGTCTAAATGAAAGGGAGGAACTGATAGAAATCAGTATTTGTAGGGAAATGGTGTTAGGGAAATTGATGGGATTGAAGGCCGATAAATCCCCAGGGCCTGATAATCTACATCCTAGGGTACTTAAGGAAGTGGCCCTAGAAATAGTAGATGCATTGCTGGTCATCTTCCAAAATTCGATGGAATCTGGACCAGTACCCATGGATTGGCGGGTTGCTAATGTTACCCCACTGTTCAAAAAAGGTGGTAGAGAGAAAACGGGGAATTGCAGACCGGTAAGCCTGACATCGGTAGTGGGGAAAATGCTAGAGTCCATTATAAAGGATGTAATAGCAGAGCACTTGGAAAGAAGTGACCGGATCGGACAAAGTCAACATGGATTTACAAAAGGTAAATCGTGCTTGACTAATCTACTGGAATTTTTTGAGGATGTAACTGGTAAAATAGATAATGGAGAACCAGTGGATGTGGTGTATTTGGACTTTCAAAAGGCTTTTGATAAGGTCCCGCATAAGAGATTAGCGTGTAAAGTTAAAGCACATGGGATTGGGGGCAAGGTATTGACTTGGATAGAGAACTGGTTGGCAGACAGGAAGCAAAGAGTTGGAATAAATGGCTCTTTTTCCGAGTGGCAGGCAGTGACTAGTGGGATACCGCAGGGATCGGTCCTTGGACCCCAGCTATTCACAATATATATTAATGATCTAGACGAGGGAACGAGATGCAATATCTCCAAGTTTGCAGATGACACAAAGCTGGGTGGGCGTGTGTGCTGTGAGGAGGATGTTGAGAAACTCTAGTATGATTTGGACAGGTTGGGTGATTGGGCAAAAGCATGGCAGATGCAATATAATGTGGATAAATGTGAGGTTATCAACTTTGGTGTCAAAAACAGGAAGGCAGATTATTATCTGAATGGCAATAGATTGGGAGAAGGGGAAGTGCAAAGAGACCTGGGTGTTATTGTGCACCAGTCGCTGAAGGTAAGCATGCAGGTGCAGCAGGCGGTTAAGAAGGCAAATGGTATGTTGGCCTTCGTAACGAGAGGGTTCGAGTACAAGAACAAGGATGTCTTGCTGCAGTTGTACAGGGCCTTGGTGAGACCACACCTTGAGTATTGTGTGCAGTTTTGGTCGCCTTATCTGAGGAAGGATGTGCTTGCCATGGAGGGAGTGCAGCGAATATTCACCAGGCTGATACCTGAGACAGCAGGAATGACGTATGAGGAGAGATTGGGTCGATTGGGCTTATATTCGCTGGAGTTTAGAAGAATGAGAGGGGGTCTCATTGAAACTTATAAAATTCTAACAGGACTGGACAGACTAGATGCAGGAAGGATGTTCTCGATGGTGGGGGAGTCCAGAACCAGGGGTCACAGTCTAAAGATAAGGGGTAAGCCATTTAGGACAGAGATGAGGAGGAATTTCTTCACCCAGAGAGTGGTGAACCTGTGGAATTCTCTACCACAGAAGGCAGTGGAGGCCAATTCATTAAATATATTCAAGAAGCAGTTGGATATATTTCTTAAGGCTAAAGGGATCCAGGGATATGGGGAGAAGGCAGGGACAGGGTACTGAATTTGGATGATCAGCCATGATCTCATTGAATGGCGGAGCAGGCTCGAGGGGCGGAATGGCCTACTCCTGCTCCTATCTTCTATGTTTCTGTGAACCCCAGGACCAGGCCCCTATGGGGAATAGGTATGCAGATCTAGGCGCAAAACTAGCTGCAGAAGAAATGCAACCAGAGGACGCGTTCAAAAACGAAATAAGTATGGTCATGATAGTCAGTGGGGTACAGGAAGTGAATATAATGGAGCTACAAGAAAATACTAGTAAAGAGCAAAAGGAGAAATGGAGACAAGCTGGCGCGCAATTACAAGATGGAATTTGGAAATGGGGCCCACGTAACCAGGTGGTGGCACCGGAATGTTGTAGACAACAACTGATGGCGCTATACCATGGTGTAACACATACTGGCAGAAGTAACATGTTGCACCTACTGACACAGTACTGGTGGTGGCCAAAGATAGGTCGGGAAGTAGCGAAATATTGCCACCGCTGTATAATATGCGCAAGAATAATGTAGGACAGAGATGTCGAGTTAGAGTAGCAAACCAACCCAGGCCCCAAGGACCCTGGGAAAACTTACAAATTGACTTTACCGGCCCCTTAGCGCAGGACCGGGGGAAGAAATATTGCCTGGTAATAATTGACCAATTTACCAGGTGGGTGGAAGCCTTTGCCACCCGAGACTGCTCTGCAAAAACAGTTGCACTAATATTGGCTACCGAGGTTATACCCCGTTGGGGAGTGCCTCTGCAAATTGACTCAGACAACGGCACTCATTTCACCAGCAAAATAATGAAAATCTGTAAGCTGCTACATGTGACACAAAAATATCACATACCATATCAGCCCCAGAGCTCGGGGATGGTAGAAAGAATGAATAGGACACTGAAAAACGCGCTGACAAAAGCCATCCAAGAAACAGGGAAGGGATGGTCGGAATTATTACCCAGCATACTAATGAGGCTGCGAGCCACCCCGGGACGAACGACCGGACTGAGCCCCTATGAATTAATGACAGGACGAGCTATGAGACTACCAGAGGATTTGGCTGGAGGGGTGGGAGAACCAGAACCAGCATAAGATAGATTAAGGCGACACTTTGTACAACTAAATCAGGAGATACAAGCACTAAATAAAGAAGTAAGGAACCAACAACAGATTAAAGATCTAGAAAGGCAGAATGCTGGACTTTAACCAGACGAGTTGCCCAGAATAGGTCAACAAGTAATGACACAAGTTATCGGAAGAAAGGGAATGGGGCCCATTGGATGGGGCCATGTACTGTATTAATGACAAGTGATACGTGTGTTTGTCTACAGGAACCGATGGGTATGCGATAGAAGCAATGGGCCCAGGTGAAACCATTTAACACTAAAGACCCCCATTCTACCCTCTCCTCTAGGGGAAAGAGCTCGGAAGACGACCAGACCTCTGTTTAAATTACAGATAAACATGGATCCAGTCGACCCTTTATATCAGAGGGTCCGTCTCGGGGAGAAGAAGCTCTCCCGGTTTACCCTTACACCCGAGAACTCATTTTTAATGTGGAAGCAAGTCATCCTCGGTTCCGAGCGACTGCCTAAGAAGAAAGAAGAAGATATAATTGGAGTAAGACTTCTTTACTCCTGTACTCAAATCCTCTTGTAATGAAGGCCAGCATACCATTTGCCTTCTTAACTGCCTTTCACGACCACCGGATGTCCCAAAGCGCTTTACAGCCAATGAAGTATTTTTGAAGTGTAGTCACTGTTGTAATGTGGGAAACGCGGCAGCCAATTTGCGCACAGCAAGCTCCCACAAACAGCAATGTGATAATGACCAGATAATCTGTTTTTTCATCATGATGATTGAGGGATAAATATTGGGCTCAAAACACCGGGGATAACTTCTTCAAAATAGCACCACGGGATCTTTTACATCCACCTGAGGGGGCAGACGTGGGCCTTGGTTTAACGTCTCATCCGTAGGACGGCATCTCTGACAATGCGGCGCTCCCTGAACACTGCCCCTCCGACAATGCGGCTCTCCCTCAGTACTGCCCCTCCGACAGTGCGGCGCTCCCTCAGTACTGCCCCTCCGACAATGCGGCGCTCCCTCAGTACTGCCCCTCCGACAGTGCGGCGCTCCCTCAGTACTGCCCCGCCGACAGTGCGGCGCTCCCTCAGTACTGCCCTTCTGACAGTGCGGCGCTCCCTCAGTACTGACCCTCCGACAGTGCGGCGCTCGCTCAGTACTGCCCCTCCGACAGTGTGGCGCTCCCTCAGTACTGCCCCTCCGACAGTGCAGCGCTCCCTCAGTACTGCCCCTCCGACAGTGCGGCACTCCCTCAGTACTGCCCCTCCGACAGTGCAGCGCTCCCTCAGTACTGCCCCTCCGACAGTGTGGCGCTCCCTCAGTACTGCCCTTCTGACAGTGCGGCGCTCCCTCAGTACTGCCCCTCCGACAGTGCAGCGCTCCCTCAGTACTGCCCCTCCGACAGTGCGGCACTCCCTCAGTACTGCACTGGAGTGTCAGCCTCGCTTTATATGCTCAAGTCCCTGGAGCGGGACTTGAACCCACAACCTTCTGACTCTGCTATCCACTGAGCCACAGCTGACTCCAGTCTTTTACACAGTTTCATCATAACTTCCTTGCTTTTGCACTCTACGCCTCTCCTAAAGCAGGGGAGTTATGATGAATTGTTAAACAGTTTTTTTTGCAGAGTGACCCAGGCTGTCTGCAGGAAACAATTGTGCATTTGAAAGAAGCTTGTATTGTGAAGCTTGTGCCCCTTTGCCAGGCCCGCTGCCTGCGGCCCCTCTCCCAGATTCCAGCCCCAGCTCTGTGCTGACTGAGCTGCTCTCACCTGGGGACAGCGCGTCACAATCGGCCCCAGCGCACCTGAGCTGGAGAGGAGGCCCCGCCCCCTTGCCACGCCGCCATTGGTTGGAGGACCAGGCCGCCCAGTTCAGTCCTCCCACCTCAGCCCTTGTCCTATTGGTCAGAGCTCCCGTCAGTCACAGGCCGGGCCGGCCTCCATCCACCTGATTGGGCCTCTTCCTCTGATGACATCACAATCGGGCCCCAGCCCACCAGAAATAACTGGCAGTTAGAAAGATTACCTGTAATCATCTGGCATTATTCTCTGACTATATAAGCTGTGTCTTTATGCATCTCTCCACTTCACCTGACGAAGGAGCAGCGCTCCGAAAGCTTGTGATTTCAAATAAAACTGTTGGACTCTAACCTGGTGTTGTGTGACTTCTTACAATCCTTTACTAGGACATTTTTTATTAATCCTGTCTCATTACACAGGACCAGATCTAAGATTGCCTGCCCCCTGGTTGGTTCAGTAACATACTGCTTAAGGAACCCATCCCTAATGCACTCTATGAACTCTTCCTCAAGGCTGCCCTGCTCAATTTGATTTGTCCAGTCAATATGAAAGTTAAAATCTCCCATGATTATAGCTGTTCCCTTATTACAAGCCCCAACGATTTCCTCATTTATACTCCGACCAATAGAGTTGCAACTGTTAGGAGGCCTATAGACTACGCCCACTTGTGACTTTTTCCCCTTATTATTCCTTATTTCCACCCAAACCGTTTCACTATCCTGATCCTTTGACCCAATATCATTTCTCACTATTGCAGTGATTCCATCCTTTATTAACACAGCCACCCCACCTCCTTTTCCTTCCTGTCTGTCCTTCCTAATAGTCAAATACCCCTGGATGTTTAGTTCCCAATCATGGTCACCCTGCAGCCATGGCTCCGCAATGGCCACCGATCATACCCATGTGTAGTTATTTGTACCGTCAACTCATCTATTTTGTTACGAAGGCTGCGTGCATTCAGATAAAGAACTTTAAATATGTTTTGTGACAATTTATTCCTGCTTTTACCCCCTTTACTGCTTTACCTTTATCTTTATATATTCTGTCCCTTCCTGATACGCCCTGGTTTTTAATTCCCCCACTGCTACCTTGCTCTATTGCCTTCTGCGCTGTCATTTTTATTTTTCGCTCTCTTGAAACCTCCCCCCCACTAATTAGTTTAAAGCCCTCTCTACAGCCCTAGTTATTCGATTCGCCAGGATTCTAGTCCCAGCACTGGCCAAGTGAAGTCCGTCCCAATGGAACAGCTCTCTCCTGTCCCAGTACTGGTGCCAGTGTCCCAAGAAGCAAAACCCATTTCTCCCACACCAGTCTTTGAGCCACGCATTTAACTCTCTGATTTTATTTACCCTAGCCAAATTTCCTCCTGAGGGCAGGTACATAAAAACATAAGAACATAAGAAGTAGGAGAAGGAGTAGGCCATACGGCCCCTCGGGCCTGCTCCGCCATTCAATAGGATCATGGCTGATCTGAATCTAGACTTAGTCCACTTCCCTGCCCTCTCCCCGTAACCCCTAATTCCCTTATCTGCTAGGAAACTGTCTATCTCCATTTTAAATTTATTTAGTGTTGCAGCTTCCACAGCTCTCTGAGGTAGCAAATTCCATAGATTTACTACCCTCTGAGTGAAGAAGTTTCTCCTCATCTCAGTTTGGAAAGGGCAGCCCCTTATTCTAAGATTATGCCCCCTAGTTCTAGTCTCACCCATCAGTGGAAACATCCTCAACGCATCCACCCGATCAAGCCCCCTCACAATCTTATATGTTTCGATAAGATCGCCTCTCATTCTTCTGAACTCCAATGAGTAGAGTCCCAACCTACTCAACCTTTCCTCATACATCAACCCCCTCATCTCTGGAATCAACCGAGTGAACCTTCTCTGAACTGCCTCGAGGGCAAGTATATCTTTTCTTAAATATGGAAACCAAAACTCGACGCAGTATTCCACGTGTGGCCTCACCAGTACCCTGTATAACTGCAGCAAGACTTCCCTGTTTTTATACTCCATCCCCCTTGCAATAAAAGCCAAGATTCCATTGGCCTTCCTGATCACCTGCTGCACCTGCATACTAACCTTCTGTGTTTCATGCACCAGGACCCCCAGATCCCTTTGTACTGTAGCACTTTGCAGTTTCTCTCCATTTAGATAATAACTTGTTCTTTGATTTTTTCTGCCAAAGTGCATAACCTCACACTTTCCAACATTATATTCCATCTGCCAAATTTCTGCCCACTCACTTAGCCTGTCTATGTCCTTTTGCAGGTTTTTTATGTCCTCCTCACTCACTGCTTTCCCTCCCATCTTTGTATCATTGGCAAACTTGGATACATTGCACTCGGTCCCTTCCTCCAAATTGTTAATATAGATTGTAAAGAGTTGGTGTACCAGCACTGACCCCTGCGGAACACCACTAGTTACTGATTGCCAACCCGAGAATGAACCATTTATCCCAACTCTCTGTTTTGTTAGATAGCCAATCTTCCACCCATGCCAGTAAATTACCCCCAATCCCGTGATTTTTTATCTTGTGCAGTAATCTTTTGTGTGGCACCTTGTCAAATGCCTTTTGGAAGTCCAAATATACCACATCCACTGGTTCCCCTTTATCCACCCTGTTTGTTACTTTCTCAAACAATTTGAGCAGATTTGTCAAACATGGATTCCCCTTCGTAAAACCATGCTGACTCTGTCCGATTAAATTATGCTTATCCAAATGTCCTGTTACTGATTCCTTAATAATGGACTCCAACATTTTACCAACCACAGATGTTAGGCTAACTGGTCAATAGTTTCCAGCCTTTTGTCTACCTCCCTTTTTAAATAAGGGCATTACATTAGCAGTTTTCCAATCTGCTGGGACCTTGCCTGAATCCAGGGAGTTTTGGAAAATTACCACCATGCCTCCACAATCCCTACCGCTACTTCTCTCAAGACCCTAGGATGTAAGCCATCAGGTCCAGGGGATTTATCCGCCTTTAGTCCCATTATCTTACCGAGTACGATCTCCTTAGTGATTTTAATCGTGTTTAGCTCCTCCCCCCCCATAGCCCCCTGTTTGTCCAGTGTTGGGATATTTTTAGTGTCCTCTACTGTAAAGACTGATACAGAATATTTGTTCAGCATTTCTGCCATCTCCATGTTCCCCACCACTAATTTCCCGGTCTCGTCCTCTAAGGGACCAACATTCACTTTAGCCACCCTTTTTCTTTTTGTATAACTGTAGAAACTCTTGCTATCTGTTTTTATATTTTTTGCTAGTTTACTTTCATAATCTATCTTCCCTTTCTTAATTAATCTTTTAGTTATTCTTTGCTGGCTTTTAAATGCTTCCCAATCTTCTATCCTCCCACTAGATTTGGCTACTTTATATGCCCTTGTTTTCAGTCGGATGCTATCGTTTATTACTTTACTTAGCCACGGATGGCTGTCTTTTCTTTCACAGCAACAATTCACAAAACGTTGGCAATATAACTTGGAGCAGAGACGGTTAAGTGGCGCTGTGATCGAGGTGCTCAAAATTATGAGGGGTTTTGGTCGAGCAAACAAAGAGAAGCTGTTGTCACTGGCAGGAGGGTCAGTAACGAGAGGACACAGATTTCAGATCATTGGCAAAAGAATCGAGAGAGGAAATGAGGAGACTTTTTTTACACAGCGAATTGTGATGATCTGGAATGCACTGCCTGAATGGGAGGTGGAAGCAGATTCAATAGTAACTTTCAAAAGGGAATTGGATATATACTAAAGGCAGAAATTTGCAGGGCTGTGGGGAAAGAGTAGGGCAGTGGGACTAATTGCATTGCTCTTTCAGAGAGCCGGCACCAGCACGATGGGCCGAAAGGCATCCTACTGTGCTCTATGATTCTATAACATCAGCTTCTCTCTGCTCACTAGTACTGAGAGAACAGGGAATAATCTTTAAATCCAGCCCAGTTATTGGGGGCTTTTAACATTAAGAAGCCCCAGTTGCCTGAATTAACATGGTTCAGTCATGAATGTGATTAAAGGCATCGGAAACAGTGGAATCGACCCACCGCAGTCACACTGTGGACACTCTGGTGTGTCAGCGGGTGGGATATACCAGGGAATCCCTTTCCACACACTGAGGTTGACTCCAATGATCGGGAGTCCCAGGGTTTCAGGTAACAGATAATCAAGCTCACAAGAACACAAATGGTCTCTCCAGGATTTATTAAGAGCGCTGCATAACACAGATCGGGTGATAATTCCCTCAATCTGGAGAATAGAAGTACAGTGGATTTGTGCGCGATCTTCTCGGGTCTGTTCCAACTGACAACGGCTTAAGTGGCCTGTTCTTATACACAAGCTTGGTTACCACTCAGGAAATGGGATTGTTTGGACTCGTCTGTTGACCGCCTCCTGAACTCCTGTTAATTCAGGGAATTTAGTCCATCTGTGACCAGACTATAACCACAAGCCCGTCTGGTTATCACACCTATACGGTCCATGAGGTTATTATTAGATTCACACCCAGACGTTGTGTCTTTACTTGTCTGGCACTTCATCCCATAACACGGGTACAGGGGCTCAGTAATGTTTCATTCATCAGAAAAAGACAAAGTACAACAACATACTGGTCAGCTTAACAGAATCTCATCATATTTATGTGGCTATAAATATAAAAGTCACTAATAAATCCAGGAGGGAATTCAGAAGAAAATTTTTTACCCAGAGAATGGTGAGAATGGGGAACTCACTACCACAGGGAGTAGTTGAGGTGAACAGCACAGATGGATTTATGGGGAAGCCACACAAGGGAGAAAGGAATGGGAGGAGATGTTGATCCGGTTAATTGCAATAGGGTGGGTGAGGGGCATAAACACGGGCATGGACCAGTTGGGCCGAATGGCCTGTTTCTGTGCTGTACATTCTATGGAACACCATCTAAGGATAAGGGGTAAGCCATTTAGGACTGAAATGAGGAGGAATTTCTTCACCCAGAGAGTGGTGAACCTGTGGAATTCTTTACCACAGAAGACAGTAGAGGCCAATTCATTAAATATATTCAAGAAGGAGTTAGATATATTTCTTAAGGCTAAAGGGATCAAGGGATATGGGGAGAAAGCAGGGACAGGGATGATCAGCCATGATCTCATTGAATGGCGGAGCAGTCTCGAGGGGCCGAATGTCCTACTCCTGCTCCTATCTTCTATGTTTATGAACAGTCAATCGAAGGGAATCATCAGCACAACAATCTTAAAGATTAAACAGCAGTACAAGAATTTATAAAACATTCATCCATTCCACGTTCATATCACCCCAGCTGTCTGCAGGGCCCTGCGCTGCAGAACAGTGTGAACTTGCTGGTGTTTCAGCAGTTTCGAGGACCAAGTGAATCCCTTCCCACACACAGAGCAGGTGAACGGTCTCTCCCCAGTGTGAACTCGCTGGTGTCCGTTCAGATTCCTGGAGCTTTTAAAGCTCATCCCACAGTCAGAACATGTAAATGGTCTCTGATCGGAGTGAACTCGCTGGTGTTGCTTCAGATCTTCAGAGGTTTTAAAGCTCATCCCACAGACAGAGCATTTAAATAGTCTCTCATCAGTGTGATATCGCTGGTGTTTCAGTAGGTTGGATGACTGAGTGAATCCCTTCCCACACATGGAGCAGGTGAATGACCTCTCCCCGGTGTGAACTTGCTGGTGTGTCAGTAGGTGGGATGACCGAGTGAATCCCTTCCCACACACAGAGCAGGTGAATGGTCTCTCCCCAGTGTGAACTCGCTGGTGTCCGCTCAGATTCCTGGAGCTTTTAAAGCTCATCCCACAGACAGAACATGTAAACGGTCTCTCATCAGTGTGAACTTGCTGGTGTGTCAGTAGGTTGGATGACCGAGCGAATCCCTTCCCACACACGGAGCAGATGAATGGCCTCTTTCCTGCTCTCTCCAGCTGGTGTCCCTTCAGCTCCTGGGACATTTGAAAGCTTTTCCCACAGTCGGACTGTTTCACCGGCCGCTCCCCAGTGTGAACTCGCTGGTGTGCCAGCAGATTCAAGGACCGAGTGAATCTCTTCCCACACACTGAGCAGGTGAACAGAATCTCTCCTGCTCTCTCCAGCTTGTGTCTTTTCAGATCCTGGGACCTTATAAATCTCTTCCCACAGTCAGAACATTTAATCGGTCTCTCATCACTGTGAACAAGCTGGTGTCTCAGGAGGGTGGCAGAATGAGAGAATCGCTTCAAAAACACAGAGCAGGTCAACGGTCTCTAATCGGCGTGGACAAGCTGGTGCCTCAGCAGCACGGAGGGTGCAATTAATCCCTTCCCACACACGGAGTGGGTTAAAGGTCTCTCCCTCGTGTGAATTTGCTGGTGTATCATCGGAGCGGATGACTGAGTGAATCCCTTCCACACACGGGGCCAGTGAACGGGCTCTCCCCAGTGAGTAGCCACTGGTGTCTCTTTGGGTACTTGTAGATTTTGAAGCTCTTCCCACACTCAGAACATTTAAAAGGTCTCTCATCAGTGTGTACTCTCTGGGGTGCCAGCAGATTGGAGGAACGATTGAATCAGGTCCTGATGAATCGAGCGACTCTGTCTGTTCTTGACGTGATGTTCGGTCTGAGCTTCCTCTCTGTAAATGCTCCACTTCTAAAACCCTGTAAAAGGAGTGTAGAAAGGGGTAAGAGGGAGAATGTTGTCTCATGTCTCCCTTTCCCAGCCCAGGGGCAGTGAAGCTGATTTTCAGGCCCCAGCTGCTGCACAGGTTGGTTGAAAGGATCAACAGTAATGGCGGCTGCAATCCCCACAAGACCCCGCGCTCCAGAAAGCGCTCCGGCCGCCGCGCTGAGTTGTGACTGACCCCGCGCATGCGCCCCATGGCCCCGCCCTCTCGTGCTCCACAGGCGCCCGGCCCGCACCGCGCATGCTCAGCACACACCCTGGGCCCCTGTCAATCATCCTCCCCCGCGCCTGTGCACTGGGCCCGAGCTCCAGGCTGCCGCGCGGGACTTTCTTTGTAAAGTCGGTGTTGGTGAAGAGCCGCAATCAGTGAGGGAAAGTGAGTTTTGCGAGGGGGCGGAGTGAACCGCAGCACGTGATCGCGGGGCCTGTGACTGACGGGAGCTCTGACCAATAGGAAGAGCACGGGCGGAGCTGACTGGTGGCGGGTCCTCCAACCAATGGCGGTGTGGCAAGGGGGCGGGGCCTCCTCTCCAGCTCAGGCGTGCTGGGGCCGATTGTGACGCGCTGTCCCCAGGTGAGAGCAGCTCAGTCAGCAGAGAGCTGGGGCTGGAATCTGGGAGAGGGGCCGCAGGCAGCGGGCCTGGCAAAGGGGCAATCACTGATTGAATAATAAACAGGGGTAAGGGGACACTCGCCTCACATGATATATATCTATAGCTTAAGTAGACAGATTTTAAGCCAAACAATGGGACCGATGGCTGCAATTCCTGTGCCATGCGGGAACTCCGGGACGCTTCACGTGTCCTGGTGAACCACGTGTGCAGGAAGCACCTCCCATGGCAGGAACTCGCACTCAGGGTCTCTGAGCTTGGGGAGTGGCTGGAGTCACTGCTGGGCAGACGGGAGGCTGAGAGTTTCCTGGAGCGCACGTTCCAGGAGGTGGTCACCCCGCAGCCACAGAGAGTTTGTGGGAATTGTAACTGGGTGGCCAGCCAGCAGGATTTGAGGAGGCAAGGCAGTGCAGGAATCCCCCGGGAGTGCGGCGCTCTCAAACCGGTTTTCAGTGCTGAATCCCGGTGAGGGTGACGACACCTCAGGGGGAGAGTGCAGTCTAGAGCCCATCCACTGCACTGTGGGGCAAGGCCAATTTCAGTGGGGTGAGAATGGATCTGGCCCGGGTAAATTGGAATCAAAGATTGGCAGGAAAAACTGTAGAGGAACAATGGGCTGCCTTTGAAGAGGAAATAATTCGGGTACAGTCGAGGTACATTCCCACTAGGGGGAAATGTAGGGCAACTAAAGTCAGAGCTCCCTGGATGACGAAAGAGATAGAGAGTAAGATGAAGCAGAAAAAGAGCGTGTATGACAGATGTCAGGTCGAGAATACATCGGAGAATCAGGCTAAATATAGAAAGTTCAGAGGAGAAGTGAAAAAGAAAATACGAGGGGCAAAGAGAGGGTATGAGAATAGAATGGCAGCTAACATAAAAGGTAATCCAAAAGTCTTCTATAGGCATATAAATAGTAAACGGGTAGTAAGAGGAGGGGTGGGACCGATTAGGGACCAAAAAGGAGACCTACGCACGGAGGCAGAGGGTAAGGCTGAGGTACTAAATCAGTACTTTGCATCTGTCTTCACCAAGGAAGATGCTGCCATAGACATAGTGAAGGAGGAGGTCGAGGAGATACTGGATGGGATAAAATTAATAAAGACAAGGTACTAGAAAGGCTGGCTGTACTTAAAGTAGATAAGTCACCAGGACCGGATGGGAAGCATCCTAGTACGGTGAGCGAAGTGAAGGAAGAAATTGCAGAGGTACTGGCCATAACCTTCCAAATCCTCATTAGAAACTGGGGTTGGTGCCAGAGGACTGGAGAATTGCAAATGTCACACCCTTGTTCAAAAAAGGGTGCAAGGACAAACCCAGCAACCACGGGCCAGTCAGTTTGACCTCGGTAGTGGGGAAGCTTTTAGAAACAAAAATCAGGGACAAAATTAACAGTGTGGATTAATTAAGAGATTAGCGTGCAAAGTTAAGGCACATGGGATTGGGGGCAAGGTATTGACTTGGATAGAGAACTGGTTGGCGGACAGAAAACAAAGAGTTGGAATAAACGGGTCATTTTCCGAGTGGCAGGCAGTGACTAGTGGGGTACCGCAAGGATCGGTCCTTGGACCCCAGCTGTTCACAATATATATTAATGATCTGGACGAGGGAATTGGATGTAATATCTCCAAATTTGCAGACGACACAAAGCTGGGTGGGAGGGTATACTGTGAGGAGGATGTCGTGAAACTCCAGTATGATTTGGACAGGTTGGGTGATTGGGCAGAAACATGGCAAATGCACGATAATGTGGATAAATGTGAGGTTATCCACTTTGGTGGCAAAAACAGGAAGGCAGATTATTATTTGAATGGCAATAGATTGGGAGAATGGGAAGTGCAAAGAGACCTGGGTGTTCTTGTGCACCAGTCGCTGAAGGTAAGCATGCAGGTGCAGCAGGCAGTTAAGAAGGCAAATGGTGTGTTGGCCTTCGTAGCAACAGGGTTCGAGTACAAGAACAAGGATGTCTTGCTGCAGTTGTACAGGGCCTTGGTGAGACTGCACCTTGAATATTGTGTGCAGTTTTGGTCGCCTTACCTGAGGAAGGACGTTCTTGCCATGGAGGGAGTGCAGCGAAGATTCACCAGGCTGATACCTGGGATGGCAGGAATGACGTATGAGGAGAGATTGTGTTGATTGGGCTTATACTCACTGGAGTTTAGAAGATTGAGAGGGGATCTCATCGAAACCTATAAAATTCTGTCAGGCCTGGACAGACTAGATGCAGGAAGGATGTTTATGATGGCCGGTGAGTCCAGAACCAGGGGTCATAGTCTAAGGATAAGGGGTAAGGCATTTAGGACTGAGATGAGGAGCAATTTCTTCACCCAGAGAGTGGTGAACCTGTGGAATTCTCTGCCACAGAGGGCGGTGGAGGCCAGTTCATTAAATATATTCAAGAAAGAGTTGGATATATTTCTTAAGGCTAAAGGGATCAAGGGATATGGGGAGAAGGCAGGGACAGGGTACTGAATTTCCAACATCTGCAGTATTTTGCTATCGTACTGAATTTGGATGATCAGCCATGATCTCATTGAATGGCGGAGCGGGCTCAAAGGGCTGAATGGCCGACTCCTGCTCCTATCTTCTATGTTTCTATGTTTCTATGTACAGGGCATAATTTCAAAATTTGCAGATGGCACAGAACTTGGAAGTATAGTGAACAGTGAGGAGGATAGTGATAGACTTCAAGTGGACATAGACAGGCTGGTGGAATGGGCGGACACGTGACAGATTAAATTTAATGCAGAAAAATGTGAAGTGATACATTTTGGTAGAAAGAATGAGGAGAGGAAATATAAACTAAAGGGTACAATCCTAAAGTGGGTGCCTGAACAGAGAGAGCTGGGGGTATATGTGCACAAATCATTGAAGGTGGCAGGGCAGGTTGAGAAAGCAGTTAAAAAAGCTTACGGGAACCTGGGCTTCATGAATAGAGGTATGGAGTACAAAAGTGTGGAAATTATGATGAACCTTTATAAAACACTAGTTCGGCCTCAACTGGAGTATTGTGTCCAATCCTGGGCACCACACTTTAGGAAGGATGTGAAGGCCTTAGAGAGGGTGCAGAAAAGATTTACGAGAATGATTCCGGGGATGAGGGACTTCAGTTACATTGATAGACTGGAGAAGTTGGGGTTGTTCTCCTTGGAGCAGAGAAGATTGAGAGGAGATTTGATAGAGGTGTTCAAAATCAAGAGGGGTCTGGACAGAGTAGATAGAGAGAAACTCTTCCAATTGGCAGAGGGGTCGAGAACCAGAGGACACAGATTTAAGGTGATTGACAAAAGAACCAAAGGCGACATGAGGAAAAACTTTTTGACGCAGCGAGTGGTTAGGATCTGGAATGCACTGCCTGAAAGGGTGGTGGAGGCAGATTCAATCACCGCTTTCAAAAGGGAATTGGATAAGTACCTGAAAGAGAAATATTGCAGGACTTCAGATTCCTGGGGCAGGAGGGACCTGTTCTGGGGCATAGATAAGGGAGAACCAGTGGATGTGGTGTATTTGGAATTTCAGAACGCTTTCAATAAGGTCACGCAGAAGAGATTAGCGTGTAAAGTTAAGGCACATGGGATTGGGGGCAAGGTACTGACTTGGATAAAGAACTGGTTGGCAGACAGGAAGCAAAGAGTTGGAATAAACGGCTGTTTTTCCGAGCGGCAGGCAGTGACTAGTGGGGTACCGCAGGGATCGGTTCTAGGACCCCAGCTATTCACAATATATATAAATGATCTAGACGAGAGAACTAGATGTAATATCTCCAAGTTTGCAGACGACACAAAGCTGGGTGGGCGTGTGTGCTGTGAGGAGGATGCCGAGAAACTCCAGTATGATTTGGACAGGTTGGGTGATTGGGCAGAAGCATGGCAGATGCAGTATAATGTGGATAAATGTGAGGTTATCCACTTTGGTGGCAAAAACAGGAAGGCAGATTATTATCTGAATGGCAATAGATTGGGAGAAGGGGAAGTGCAACGAGACCTGGGTGTTCTTGTGCACCAGTCGCTGAAGGGAAGCATGCAGGTGCAGCAGGCGGTTGAGAAGGCAAATGGTATGTTGGCCTTCATAGCGAGAGGGTTCGAGTACAGGAACAAGGATGTCTTGCTGCAGTTGTACAGGGCCTTGGTGAGACCACACCTTGAGTATTGAATATTGAAACTTATAAAATTCTGACAGGACTGGATAGACTAGATGCAGGAAGGATGTTCCCGATGGTCGGGGAGTCCAGAAACAGGGGTCACAGTCTAAAGATAAGGGGTAAGCCATTTAGGACAGAGATGAGGAGGAATTTCTTCACCCAGAGAGTGGTGAACCTGTGGAATTCTCTACAACAGAAGGCAGTAGAGGCCAATACATTAAATATATTCAAGAAGGAGTTGGATATATTTCTTAAGGCTAAAGGGATCAAGGGATATGGGGAGAAGGCAGGGACCGGGTACTGAATTTGGATGATGAGCCATGATCGCATTGAATGGCGGAGCAGGCTCGAGGGGCCGAATGGCCTACTCCTGCTCCTATCTTCTATGTTTCTATGAATCCCAGGACCAGGCCCCTATGGGGAATAGGTATGCAGATCTAGGCGCAAAACTAGCTGCGGAAGAAATGCAACCAGAGGACGCGTTCAAAAATGAAATAAATATGGTCATGATAGTCAGTGGGGTACAGGAAGTGAATATAATGGAGCTACAAGAAAATACTAGTAAAGAGCAAAAGGAGAAATGGAGACAAGCTGGCGCGCAATTACAAGATGGAATTTGGAAATGGGCCTCACGTAACCAGGTGGTGGCACCGGAATGTTGTAGACAACAACTGATGGCGCTATACCATGGTGTAGCACATGGTCCACCCCAGGACGAACGACCGGACTGACCCCCTATGAACTAATGACAGGACGAACTATGAGACTACCAGAGGATTTGGCTGGAGGGGTGGGAGAACCAGGACTTGAACAAGATAGATTAAGGCGATACTTAGTACAACTAAATCAGGAGGTACAAGCACTAAATAAAGAAGTAAGGAACCAACAACAGATTAAAGATATAGAAAGGCAGAATGCTGGACTTAACCAGACGAGTTGCCCAGAATAGGTCAACAAGTAATGACGCAAGTTATCGGAAGAAAGGGAATGGGGCCCGTTGGATGGGGCCATGTACTGTATTAATGACAAGTGATACGTGTGTTTGTCTACAGGAACCGATGGGTATGTGATGGAAGCAATGGACCCAGGTGAAACCATTTAACACTAAAGACCCCCATTCTACCCTCTCCTCTAGGGGAAAGAGCTCGGAAGACAACCAGACCTCTGTTTAAATTACAGATAAACATGGATCCAGTCGACCCTTTATATCAGAGGGTCCGTCTCGGGGAGAAGAAGCTCTCCAGGTTTACCCTTACACCTGAGAACTCATTTTTAATGTGGAAGCAAGTCATCCTCGGTTCCGAGGGACTGCCTAAGAAGAAAGAAGATATAATTGGAGTAAGACTTCTTTACTCCTGTATTCAAATCCTCTTGTAATGAAGGCCAGCATACCATTTGCCTTCTTAACTACCTTTCACAACCACCGGACGTCACAAAGCACTTTACAGCCAATGAAGTACTTTTGAAGTGTAGTCACTGTTGTAATGTGGGAAACGCGGCAGCCAATTTGCACACAACAAGCTCCCACAAACAGCAATGTGATAATGACCAGATAATCTGTTTTTTCGTCATGATGATTGAAGGATAAATATTGGGCTCAAAACACCGGGGATAACTTCTTCGAAATAGCACCACGGGATCTTTTACGTCCACCTGAGGGGGCAGACGGGGGCCTCGGTTTAACGTCTCATCCGTAGGACGGCTTCTCCGACACTGCAGCACTCCTTCATTACTGCCCCTCCGACAGTGCGGCTCTCCCTCAGTACTGCCCCTCCGACAGTGCAGCGCTCCCTCAGTACTGCCCCTCCGACAGTGCAGCGCTCCCTCAGTACTGTCCCTCCGACAATGCGGCGCTCCCTCAGTACTGCCCCTCCGACAGTGCGGCGCTCCCTCAGTACTGTCCCTCCGACAGTGTGGCGCTCCCTCAGTACTGCCCCTCCGACAGTGCAGCGCTCCCTCAGTACTGCCCCTCCGACAGTGCGGCGCTCCCTCAGCACCACACTGGAGTGTCAGCCTCGCTTTATGTGCTCAATTCCCTGGAGCGGGATTTGAACCCACAACCTTCTGACTCTGCTATCCACTGAGCCACAGCTGACTCCAGTCTTTTACACAGTTTCATCATAACTTCCTTGCTTTTGCACTCTACGCCTCTCCTAAAGCAGGGGAGTTATGATGAATTGTTAAACAGTTTTTTTTGCAGTGACCAAGGCTGTCTGTATTGTGCATTTGAAAGCAGCTTGTATTGTGAAGCTTGTGCCCCTTTGCCAGGCCCGCTGCCTGCGGCCCCTCTCCCAGATTCCAGCCCCAGCTCTGTGCTGACTGAGCTGCTCTCACCTGGGGACAGCGCGTCACAATCGGACCCAGCGCACCTGAGCTGGAGAGGAGGCCCCGCCCCCTTGCCGCGCCGCCATTGCTTGGAGGACCAGGCCGCCCAGTTCAGTCCTCCCACCTCAGCCCTCTTCCTATTGGTCAGAGGTCCCGTCAGTCACAAGCCCGGGTCGGGCCTCAATCGACCTGTTTAGGCCTCTTCCTGTAATGACGTCACAATCGGGCCCCCGCCTCAGCGCCGGGGAGGAAGGTCCCGCCCCCTTGCCGCCATTGGTTGGAGGACCAGGCCGCCCAGTTCAGTCCTCCCAGCTCAGCCCTCTTCCTATTGGTCAGCGCTCCCGTCAGTCAGAATCACATTGTTCCGGCTCACTCCGCCACCCCGCGCGGGTCAATCCGCTCCATTCGGCGTCCGCGGAAGTACCGCCCGCCCGACTCTCAGGTTTGGTTTTTCTCGTATTTTTTACTTTATAACCTCGCTCTCCGCTCCCCCCGGTCACCTCGATTTAAATCGATTCCGCAACACTTGACTTTACCGCGGCCGCTGATTCCGCCTCTTTCCCGGGCCCGGCCTTCCGTCTTCGCTGCACAGGCCCCGCGCAGGCGCACTGGCAGCCTCGTTTTGTGGTGGGGCCGAATGAGCATGCGCGGACCCGCCTCTCCACATTTAAAGGGACACCCACACCCTCCACATTTAAAGGGAACACCCACCCCTCCACATTTAAAGGGACACCCACCCCTCCACTTTTAAAGGGACACCCACCCCCTCCACATTTAAAGGGGCACCCACCCCTGCCACATTTAAAGGGACACCTACCTCCTCCACATTTAAAGGAACTCCCTCCCCCCGTCTCATGTCCTCTGCTGTGGAGCAGGAATTCCTGGAGTGTTTACGGGATGGTTTCCTGGACCAATATGTTGAGGAACCAACCAGAGATCAGGCCATCTTAGACTGGGTATTATGTAACGAGAAAGGATTAATTAGCAATCTTGTTGTACGAGGCCCCTTAGGTCAGAGTGATCATAATATGATCGAATTCTTCATTAAGATGGAGAATGAAGTTGTTGACTCAGAGACTAGGGTCCTAAATTTAAATAAAGGGAACTACGATGGTCTGAGGAGCGAGTTGTGTAGGATTGATTGGGGAAAGTCACTCAAAGGGTTGACGGTGGACAGGCAATGGCAAACATTCAAAGACCGCATGGATGAACTGCAGAATTTGTTCATCCCAGTTTGGCATAAAAAAATAAAAAAAAAGGTGACTCAACCGTGGCTAACAAGGCAAATTAGGGATAGCATCAGATCCAAGGAGAGGACATATAGATTGGCCAGAAAAAGCAGTAAACCTGAGGATTGGGAGCAGTTTAGGATTCAACAAAGGAGGACAAAGGGATTAATTAAGAAGGGGAAAATAGAATATGAGAGTACGCTTGCAGGGAACATAAAAACTGACTGTAAAAGCTTTTATAGATATGTGAAGAGAAAAAGCACATAAGAACATAAGAAGTTGGAGCAGAAGTAGGCCATATGGCCCCTCGGGCCTGCTCCGCCATTCAATAGGATCATGGCTGATCCGAACCTAGACTCACGTCCACTTCCCTGCCCGCTCCCCATAACCCTTAATTCCCTTATCAGCTAGGAAACTGTCTATCTCCATTTTTAATTTATTTAATGTCGCAGCTTCCACAGCTATTTGAGGTAGCAAATTCCATAGATTTACCACCCTCTGAGTGAAGAAGTTTCTCCTCATCTCAGTTTTGAAACGGCAGCCCCTTATTCTAAGATTATGCCCCCTAGTTCTAGTCTCACCCATCAGTGGAAACATTCTCCCCGCATCCACCGGATCAAGCCCCCTCAGAATCTTATATGTTTCGATAAGATCGCCTCTCATTCTTCTGAATTCCAATGAGTAGAGGCCCAACCTACTCAACCTTTCCTCATAAGTCAACCCCCTCATCTCCGGAATCAACCGAGTGAACCTTCTCTGAACCGCCTCGAGAGCAAGTATATCTTTTCTTAAATATGGAAGCCAAAACTGCACGCAATATTCCAGGTGTGGCCTCACCAGTACCCTGTATAACTGAAGCAAGACTTCCCTGCTTTTATACTCCATCCCCCTTGCAATAAAAGCCAAGATTCCATTGGCCTTCCTGATCATCTGCTGTACCTGCATACTAACCTTCTGTGTTTCATGCACCAGGACCCCCAGATCCCTTTGTACTGTAGCACTTTGCAGTTTCTCTCCATTTAGATAATAACTTGCTCTTTGATTTTTTCTGCCAAAGTGCATAACCTCACACTTTCCAATATTATATTCCATCTGCCAAATTTCTGCCCACTCACTTAGCCTGTCTATGTCCTTTTGCAGGTTTTTTATGTCCTCCTCACTCACTGCTTTCCCTCCCATCTTTGTATCGTCGGCAAACTTGGATATGTTGCACTCGGTCCCCTCCTCCAAATCATTAATATAGATTGTAAAGAGTTGGGGTCCCAGCACTGACCCCTGCGGAACACCACTAGTTACTGATTGCCAACCCGAGAATGAACCATTTATCCCAACTCTCTGTTTTCTGTTAGATAGCCAGTCTTCCACCCATGCCACCCACCCCAATCCCGTGATTTTTTATCTTGTGCAATAATCTTTTGTGTGGCACCTTGTCAAATGCCTTTTGGAAGTCCAAATACACCACATCCACTGGTTCCCCTTTATCCACCCTGTTTGTTACAACCTCATACAATTCGAGCAATTTGTCAAACATAACTTCCCCTTTATAAAACCATGCTGACTCTGTCCGATTAAATTATGCTTATCCAAATGTCCTGTTACTGCTTCCTTAATAATGGACTCCAACATTTTACCAACCACAGATGTTAGGCAAACTGGTCTATAGTTTCCAGCCTTTTGTCTACCTCCCTTTTTAAATAAGGGCGTTACATTAGCAGTTTTCCAACTGGGACCTTGCCTGAATCCAGGGAGTTTTGGATAATTACCACCAATGCATCCGCAATCCCCACCGCTACCTCTCTGAAGACCCTAGGATGTAAGCCATCAGGACCAGGGGATTTATCCGCCTTAAGTCCCATTATCTTACCGAGTATCATCTCCTTAGTGATTTTAATCGTGTTTAGCTCCTCCCCCCTATAGCCCCCTGTTTGTCCAGTGTTGGGATATTTTTAGTGTCCTCTACTGTAAAGACTGATACAAAATATTTGTTCAGCGTTTTTGCCATCTCCATGTTCCCCACTACTAATTTCCCAGTCTCGTCCTCTAAGGGACCAACATTCACTTTAGCCACCCTTTTTCTTTTTATATAACTGTAGAAACTCTTGCTGTCTGTTTTTATGTTTTTTGCTAGTTTACTTTCATAATCTATCTTCCCTTTCTTAATTAATCTTTTAGTTATTCTTTGCTGGCTTTTAAATGTTTCCCAATCTTCTATCCTCCCACTAGATTTGGCTACTTTATATGCCCTTGTTTTCAGTCGGATACTATCCTTTATTACTTTACTTAGCCACGGATGGCTGTCTTTTCTTTTACGCCCCTTTTTCCTCAGTGGAATATATTTTTCTTGAAAGTTGTGAAATATCTCCTTGAATGTACACCACTGCTCATGTACCGTCTTACACCTTAATCTATTTTCCCAGTCCACTTTAGTCAACTCTGCTCTCATACCTCCATAGTCTCCCTTATTTAAGCTTAGTACACTGGTTTGCGATCCAACTCTCTCACCCGCCAACTGAATTTGGAATTCAACCATGTTATGTGTTAGATCCGTGTGTTAATGGAGACACGGAATGCAGGAGTTGATTTAACAAGTGTTTACTGAACAAAGTCTGGAGGTGAACTAACTACACAAGACGCTATACAGGCTTATATACCCGAGTGGTCACTACTGGTACTACAGTACACAAGGGCTTCAAAAACATAGTTCCTCTTTAAGGTAGATACACTACAATTCCTCCCCTTTTAGATAATTAGTACATAACATTTTAAGTAATCATTAAATAACATTTTTACAAGAACAATAATCTACACATTTGCTGAAGTTAATCAATTACAAATTCAGTCTCTCTGAAGGCTTCCTGACTCGGTCCGGATAACGCCTCGGTGGTGTAGTAGGTTTCGGTGGTGTAGTAGGTTCTTTTGGCAAGGTCGATTCGGATTCAATGCCAGTGTCAGGTTCATCTGGTTCCAGTATCACCGGATCGGAGGTAGATACTATGGGTATCTCTGCTTCATCACTAGGCGTATAGAGTTGTGGTGTAGGTTGTCCTTTTTCGGATGACTCTATGATCTGGTCAGCATGGCGCCTTATTATGCTTTCTCCAATGTCCACGGTATACATCAGCGGTCCTAGTCGTGTGCAAATAGTTCCAGACTGCCATTCCTCGGTACGGTAGTCCCGGGCCAAAACTGGTTGACCTATCTGGAAGGTTCTAGTTGGCCTTTCATTCATGCTTTGAAATTGCCGGTTCTCTACGTCCCTTCTGACGTTTGGCTTGACCAAATCCAGCCAGCATCTTAGTCTTCTATTGAAAAACATCATGGCGGGGGTTTGGTTTGTAACCACATGTGTTGCATTCCTGTACGCAAACAAGAAGTTATCTACCTTATGTTGTAGATTTATGTCTTCATTACCCATGGCCTTTATGGCCTTCTTGAAGGTCTGGACAAACCTTTCAGCTAATCCATTGGTGGCGGGATGGTATGGGGCGGACGTGTAGTGCTTAACCCCATTGTTTTTCAAGAACTTCCTGAATTCTTCGGATACAAATTGTGGTCCATTATCAGAACAGATCTGTTCAGGCAGCCCATTCCTGGTGAATATGGTCCTTAATACTGTGATGGTTTTTTCCGTGGTGGTGGAGGACATCTTTATTACCTCCGGCCACTTGGAGTGTGCATCCACCGCGATTAAGAACATTGAGTCCATAAATGGACCAGCAAAGTCGATATGTACCCTTTGCCATGGAGATGAGGGCCACTCCCATGGATGTAGAGGGGCTTGTGGTGGGGCGTTTTGGACCTTCTGGCATCCTAGACAGCTCTTGGTCATTTCTTCGATGTCTCCATCGATACCTGGCCACCACACAAACGCTCTGGCTAAGTTCTTCATTTTCACTCCACCCAGATGCCCCTCGTGAAGCTCCTTTAGCACTTTATCCTTGAGTTTGGGTGGAATCACCACTCTGGATCCACACATCAAGGTTCCTCGGCACACTGACAGCTGTTCTCTTCTTTGCGAGAATGCTGGCAACAGTGGTTCGCCATGTGCTGGCCATCCCTTCACCATTAAATCGTAGACTCGTGAGAGAGTCGGGTCATTTCTCGTTTCCTTTTCAATGGTAGAATTTGTCACCGGTAGACATTCCACTATGGTCGAGTGGAACATCTCCACTGGGTCCACTGTAGGTGCCTCTTCTACCGTTGGCAACGGTAGGCGCGATAACCCATCAGCATTCCCATGCTGTTTTGTTCCTTTGTATTCTATGTCATATTGGTGTGCCCCTAGGAAAAGGGACCACCTCTGTAGCCTTTGCGCTGTCATAATGGGAACGCCCTTTTTAGGGTTGAATATGGAGATGAGGGGTTGATGGTCAGTCAACAAGGTAAATTTTTGTCCGTGTAGGTAATGGTTGAATTTCTTCACCCCCCACACCAGGCTGAGTGCTTCCCTGTTGATCTGGGCATAGTTACGCTCAGCTGAGTTCAATGAGCGTGACGCAAAAGCTATCGGCCGCTCTGAGCCATCAGGGAATCTATGCGATAATACTGCTCCTACGCCGTAAGGGGATGCATCGCATGCCAGTCTGATTGGCAGTGATGGGTTGTAATGAGCCAAAACTTCCTTGGACGTGATCAAGTCTTTACATTTATGGAAGGCACGTTTACAGTCCTCGCTCCATTCCCAAATTACTCCCGTTTGTAGCAGTGCGTTAAGAGGGTGCAGAACAGTTGACAAGTTCGGTAAAAATTTATGATAGTAATTTATCAATCCCAGGAATGACCTTAATTGTGAGACATTTTCAGGTGCTGGGGCTTTTATGACTGCTTCAATTTTTTCTGGGGACTTATGCAACCCTTCTTCATTAATTATGTGGCCACAATATGATATTTGTTTCTGGAAAAATTCACACTTGGGGCGGTTTGCTCGTAGGCCCCGTTCTCTCAGTCTAGTGAGCACCTGCTCCAAATTGGCAAGGTGCTCGTTGTCGTTTTCTCCTGTTACAAGGATGTCGTCTAGGTAGCATTGAGTCCCAGGAATCCCTTGCAGGACTTGTTCCATAGCCCTTTGCCAGATAGCTGGAGCGGATGCTACTCCGAAAACCAGTCGATTGTACTGGTACAGGCCTTTGTGTGTGTTTATTGTGAGATACTTTTTAGAGGCCTCCTCAACCTCCATCTGCAGATATGCCTGTGCCAAGTCAATTTTGGTGAAACGTTTCCCTCCAGATAGTGAGGCGAAAATATCTTCTATCCTCGGAAGAGGATACTGTACCGTGTGAAGGACCGGGTTTACAGTCACCTTGAAGTCCCCACAGATGCAAATTTTTCTCTGTTCTTCAGATTTATCAATATTCAAAGTTTTCTTCATGACCGGGACGATGGGTGTTGCCCACTCGCTCCAATCTATCTTGGATAACACGCCTGTCCTTTCCAAATTCTCCAGCTCTGCCTCGACTGCTGGACAAATTGCGTATGGCACCGGCCTTGCCTTAAAATACTTGGGAATTGCCGCATCTTCCACCTTTATTGAGGCGGTGATGCCTTTCAAGGTTCCTAGTTCCTGTGGAACACTTCTTTGGCGTTGGCCAAGATGTCTTTCAATCGTTCAGGTATGACGTCATCATTTCTTTTTCTTACTGGTCACCGTCAGTGCCTGAATGGAGTGCCAGTCTAAACGTATCTTTCTGATCCATTCACGTCCCAACAGCGGTGGACCACCATGTTGCAGAACGTATAAATACAACTTCTGTATTTCCTTGCCGTTGTATACAACAGGCACCCTTATTTTCCCTCTGGGGTATACTTTCTGCCCCGTATATGTTTTTAAGATAATGGATGTGTCTTTCAAGGGTATATGCGGAAATAGCCGCTCGTAATCCTGTCGACTTATGACGGTCAGAGCTGATCCTGTATCTAGCTCCATTTTAACTGGGGACCCTGCTATCGTGAGGGTAACCCAAATGGTCTGGTAATCTTCTTTGGCAATTACATTATGTAATTTGAGACAGCTTAGTCTCTTGTTTCCGGAGTCGCTATTGCTCTTCTGGTCTTCGGAGCTACTGTCCGTCATCATTTGTACCTTTTTGTACTTTATTGATTTTTTTTTTGTCAGTGGATTTTTTGTTTCCAGATCGGCATACACGTGCAATGTGTCCCATCTTTCCGCATTGCCTGCATGCTTTGTCCTTGTACCAGCAGTCCCTCTGGTCATGGGTGGATCTGCCACACCGATAACATCTCTTGAAACCCTGTGTCATTTCATGGGTGCCGAAATCCTGTGGCTTGTGCTGTATCTCTGCAGCTCCTCTTGCTGCTGCTTCGTATGATACAGCCATACTGAAAGCCTTGTCCAGTGTTAAATCTTTCTCAGAAAGTAGCCTTTTCTGTGTTCCTCCACTTAGGAGACCGCAGACGAATTTGTCTCGAAGAGAATCTGCCAGTCCTGCCCCGAATTGGCAGTGCTTTGATAGCTTCCTTAATTCGGTGAGGTAATCAGCGTTACTTTCATTCTTGTGCTGATTCCTCCTGAAGAATTTGAACCATTCCGCTATCAGCAGCGGTGTTGGGTTTAAGTGCTCCTGTAGGGTATCAACAATTTCCTTAAAATTCTTGTCCATCGGTTTGGCTGGAGTGATTAAGTTTCATAACAGCCCGTATGTCTTTGCGCCCATTAGATTTAGGAGTATCGATGCTTTTTTATCATCCTCTATTTCATTTGCTGTGCAATATACCTCTACTCTTTCTACATATGTGGTCCAATCCTCTACATCACCATCGAAAGCAGTAATATTGCCAGTCTTAGGCATCCTGAAAAAAAAATGGCGCCTCCCGCGCTTTCCTTTCTTCCTCGCTGAAAAAAAATGGCGCCTCCCACGCTTTCCCGCTGCTGTTGCTGCTGACAACGCTGTTCTCCGCGGTTTTTAATTATACAAATATTTTTAATAGTCGGAGACTTGTTCCCGCCGGACTCTCTGGGACTTCCCCCTCCCTCTGCGTGGTCCGAACGCCGACCTGTTTTGCAGAGCTGGACGTCTCCCGAGTGCTCCACCCTTCGTCTCTGTTTGCCTGCACCTTCACTGCTTGGCCCCACTGTAGAGCCAGCCGATCGAGCCCCAGCCCGCCGCCCAGGAAGGATTATTGCAGTACCTGCCACCAGCCTGGCTAGCTGGTGAAACCACAGTTTTTTCTTTTTTTGTTTTTTTTTCTTCTTTCTTCTTCCTTCGTCTGAGGAATCGATCTCCTTGAGGTGCTGCCGAATTGCAGGTAAGTCCGTTTCCAATTCGTCGCCACTGTTGTATCCGTGTGTTAATGAAGTCACGGAATGCAGGAATTGGTTTACAGGTGTTTACTGGACAAAGTCTGGAGGTGAACTAACAGATACAAGACATTATACAGGCTTATATAGCCCGAGTGGCCACTACCGGCATTACAGTACACAGGGGCTCTTAAAGGCACATACACCACAGTGAACCTGTGGAATTCTCTGCCACAGAGGGCGGTGGAGGCCAGTTCATTAAATATATTCAAGAAAGAGTTGGATATATTTCTTAAGGCTAAAGGGATATGGGGAGAAGGCAGGGACAGGGTACTGAATTTGGATGATCAGCCATGATCTCATTGAATGGCGGAGCAGGCTCGAAGGGCCGAATGGCCTACTCCTATCTTCTATGTTTCTATGTAACAAAGGTTTGGATGAGGGTTTCAGGCACCAAACGTGGCAGTGAATTCACTCTCACCAAGCTTGCACAGATAGCAGTGTGATAATGACCAGATAATCTGTATTGGTGATGTTGGGTGAGCGATAAATATTGCCCCAGGACACAGGGTGAACTCCCCCTGCCCTTTTTAGGTTTTTAAACTGTCATTCGAGTTTCTCTCCCTCTATTGTGAAGGGCGGGTATCCGCTGGGATACAGTCCCACAGTCACTGGTTGCCTTCTAGTGCTCCTCCGAGTGACCAATGTGTGAGGGTGTGCAGGGATTGTTGGCAGCCTATTCAACCTTGGGGGCATCACAGACAAAATCAAACCCCCTTTGCAGACTCGGCCTTTGCTGCTGGGGGGTGACTGGACAGTGATCAGTAGCAGGAGCCCAGGGCACTGAGGCTAACTGCAGTCTCCCCAACTGCATCCCAGGCCGGGATCAGCTGAGCTCCCACACAGTGTGCAGCTGGAATGTGCAACCTATCCTGGGGAGCGGGGGAAAGGGAGGTCAGCACCGAATGTCAGTCAACCTTGACCCCCAGACTCCCTCACTGATAGAATCATAGACATTTACAGCACAGGAGGAGGCCATTCGGCCCATCTTGTCCGTGCCGGCCGACAAAGAGCTATCCACCCTAATCCCACTTTCCAGCACTTGGTCCGTAGTCTTGTAGGTTACGGCACTTCAAGTGCATATCCAAGTACTTTTTAAATGTGATGAGGGTCTCTGCAGGCCAGGCAACATCCGTGGAGAGAACATAAGAACATAAGAAATAGGAGCAGGAGTAGGCCAATCGCCCCCTTGAGCCTGCTCCACCATTCAATAAGATCATGGCTGATCTGATCCTAACCTCAAAACTTCTATCACGCTCCATCCCACCCGAACCCATGTGATCTCCCGGGAGAGGCGAAAAACCAGATAAAAAACCCAATGGCCAATTTGGGAGAAAAAAATCTGGGAAATTCCTCTCCGACCCATCTAGGCGATCGAAACTCTTCCAGGAGATCACTCTGTCCCTATGTTTTCTACATTACTTACCTTCTGTAAAGGCGATCTCCACCCCAGCCAGGAACAGGAATAAAACCATCTCCTGAAATCTAACACAGAATTAGAACACAGTAGGAGCAGAACCAGGCTACACGGCCCCTGGGCCCACTGCACTACCCACAGGGCCATGACCATTCCGAACCTAGACTCATGTCCAATTTCCTGCCCGCTCCCCGTAACCCTTAATTCCCTTTACTTCTAGGAAACTGTCTATTTCTGTTTAAATTTATTTAATGATGTAGCTTCCACAGCCTTCTGGGGCAGCAAATTCCACCACCCTCTGAGTGAAGAAGTTTCTCCTCATCTCAGTTTTGAAAGAGCAGCCCCTTATTTTAAGATTATGCCCCCTAGTTCTAGTTTCACCCTTCATTGGGACCATCCTCACCGCATCCACCCGATCAAGCCCCTTCACAATCTTATATGTTTCAATAAGATCGCCTCTCATTCTTCTGAACTCCAATGAGTAGAGTCCCAATCTACCCAACCTCTCCTCATATGACCACCCCCTCATTCCCGGGATTAACCGAGTGAACCTTCTTTGTACTGACTCGAGAGCAAGTATGTCTTTTCTTAAGTATGGACACCAAAACTGTATGCAGAATTCCAGGTGCGGTCTCACCAATACCTTGTACAACTGCAGCAATACCTCCCTGTTTTTATATTCCATCCCCCTAGCAATAAAAGCCAACATTCCATTGGCCTTCTTGATCACTTGCTGCACCTGCATACTAACTTTTTGAGTTTCGTGCACCAGGACCCCCAGATCCCTTTGGACTACAGTACTTTCCAGTTTCTTGCCATTAAGATAATAACTTGCTCTATGATTTTTCCTGCCAAAGTGCATAACCTCACACTTTCCAGTATTGTATTCCATCTGCCAAATCTCTGCCCACTTACTTAGCCTGTCTGTGTCCCTTTGCAGGTTTTTTATGTCCTCCTCACTCACTACTTTCCATCCCATCTTTGTATCATCTGCAAACTTTGATATGTTACACTCGGTCCCCTCCTCCAAAGCAGTCTGCAGCTTTCTTCTTCATTATCAACCACACGGCCAATTTTTGCATCATCTGCAAACTTCTTAATCATACTTCCTACATTCAAGACCAACTCATTGATATGGACCAATCAGCAGAACACGTTCTATTGACGTCATGACGTCTGCACCTTTTATGACGTCAAGACGTCCCAGAGCGCGTCACCTGCCGCCCGCCCATTGATCCCAGGATCTGTCTCCCTAATGGTTGGCGGACACGTCAATCACGCCCGCTGCCCGCTGTCACGTGACCCTGAGGCGTTCTCCGGCTCCGCCCGAGTGAAGTCGCTCCATTCGGTGCCTGCGGAGCCCTCGGACTCTCAGGCTTGGATTCCCCTTTATTCTCTCCCCTTGGGGGGACCTTGGTGTACATGTACATAGATCCCTGAAGGCAGCAGAACAGGTAGATAAGGTGGTTAAAAAGGCATATGGGATACTTGCCTTCATTAGCCGAGGCATAGAATATAAGAGCAGGGAGGTTATGATGGAGCTGTACAAAACGCTGGTGAGGCCACAGCTGGAGTACTGTGTGCAGTTCTGGTCGCCTCACTATAGGAAGGATGTGATTGCTTTGGAGAGGGTGCAGAGAAGATTCACCAGGATGTTACCTGGGATGGAGCGCCTCAGCTATGAAGAGAGGCTGGACAGGCTGGGGTTGTTTTCCTTGGAGCAAAGAAGGCTGAGGGGGACCTGATTGAGGTGTACAAAATGATGAGGGGCATAGATAGGGTAGATAAAGAGGAACTTTTCCCCTTAGTAGGGGGGTCAATAACAAGGGGGCATAGATTCAGGGTAAGGGGCAGGAGATTTAGAGGGGATTTGAGGAGGAACTTCTTCACCCAGAGGGTGGTTGGAATGTGGAACTCAATGCCTGAAAGGGTGGTAGAGGCAGGAACCCTCACAACATTCAAGAAGCATTTGGATGAGCACTTGAAATGCCATTGCATACAAGGCTATGGACCAAATACTGGAAAATGGGATTAGACTGGACAGGGATGGATGGGCGGCGCAGACACGATGGGCCGAAGGGCCTCTTTCTGTGCTGTAAAACTCTATGACTCTATCTATGACTCCTCTGATCTCAATCGGATCTGGGGGAAAACTCACTTTCCCTCACTGATTGCGGCTCTTCACCAACACCGACTTTACAAAGAAAGCCCCGCGCGGCAGCCTGGAGCTCGGGCCCAGCGCACAGGCGCGGGGGAGGATGATTGGCAGGGGCCCCGGGTGTGTGCTGAGCATGCGCGGTGCGGGCCGGGCGCCTGTGGAGCAGGAGCGGGCTGGGCCATGTGGCGCATGTGCGGGGTCAGCCACAACTCAGTGCGGCGGCCAGGATGCTTTCTGGAGCACGGGGGCTTGTGGGTATTGTAGCCGCCATTACTGTTGATCCTTTCAACCAACCTGTGCAGCAGCTGGGGCCTGAAAATCAGCTTCACTGCCCCTGGGCTGGGAAAAGGGGGACATGAGTACAGGTACCGTACCATAGTGGTTATGTTACTGGACTAGTTCTCCAGAGGCCTGGACTAGTGATCTGGAGAAGTGAGTTCAAGTGAGAACTATATCTAACTCCTTCTTGAATATATTTAACAATTCATTAAATATATTCAAGAAGGAGTTAGATATATTTTTTAAGGCTAAAGGGATCAAGGGATATGGGGAGAAAGCAGGGACAGGGTACTGAATTTGGATGATCAGCCATGATCTCATTGAATGGCGGAGCAGGCTCGAGGGGCCGAATGGCCTACTCCAGCTCCTATCTTCTATGTTTCTATGTAATCCCAGCACAGCAGCTGCAGAACTTAAATTCAGTTAATTAAATAAATCTGGAATTAAAAGGCTAGTAATGGTGACCATGAAACCGTCGTTAAAAACCCATCTGGTTCACTAATCTGACTGGCTTAGATGTGACTTCAGACTCACAGCAATGTGGTTGTCTCTTCACTGCCCTCTGAAGTGACCTAACAAGCCCCTCAGTTGTACCAAACCACTGTAAAGAAGTGTAACCGCACTGTGGGAGCACCTTCACCACACGGACTGCAGCGGTTCAAGGCGGCGGCTCGCCACCACCTTCTCAAGGGCAACTAGAGATGGGCAATAAATGCTGGTGTTGCCAGCGACGCCCACATCCCGTGAAGGCTAAAGGGATCAATAGAATGGCGGAGCAGGCTCGAGGGGCCGAATGGCCGACTCCTGCTCCTATCTTCTATGTTTCTATGAATGATTATATTAAAAAAATGGAGACCACGTTCTCCCTCTTACCCCTTTCTACACTCCTTTCACAGGGTTTTAGAAGTGGAGCCTTTACAGACAGGAGGCTGAGACCAAACATCACGTCAAGATCTGACAGAGTTACAGGATTCCTCAGGACCTGATGCAATCGGTCCTCCAATCTGCTGGCACACCAGTGAACCAGAGAGTTCACACTGATGAGAGACCTTTTAAATGTTCTGAGTGTGGGAAGAGCTTCGAGATCTACAAGCACCTGAAGCGACACCAGTGGCTACAGATTGGGGAGAGCCCGTTCACCGGCCCCGTGTTCCAGAAGGGATTCACTCAGCCATCCGCTCCGATGATACACCAGCAAGATCACACGAGGGAGAGACCTTTAACCCGCTCCGTGTGTGGGCAGGGATTAATTGCACCCTCCGTGCTGCTGAGACACCAGCTTGTCCACACCAATGAGAGACCTTTAACCCGCTCCGTGTGTGGGATGGGATTAATTGCACCCTCCATGCTGCTGAGACACCAGCTTGTCGACACCGATGTGAGACCGTTGACCTGCTCCGTGTTTTTGAAGCGATTCTCTCATTCTGCCACCCTCCTGAGACACCAGCTTGTTTACAGTGATGAGAGACCAATTAAATGTTCTGACTGTGGGAAGAGATTTAAAAGGTCCCAGGATCTGAAGAGACACCAGCTGGAGAGAGCAGGAGAGATTCTGTTCACCTGCTTCGTGTGTGCGAAGAGATTTACTCGGTCCTCGAATCTGCTGGCACACCAGCGAGTTCACACTGGGGAGAGACCGGTGAAGCACTCTGACTGTGGGAAAAGCTTTAAAAGGTCCCAGGAGCTGAAGGGACACCAGCTGGAGAGAGCAGGAAAGAGGCCGTTCACCTGCTCCGTGTGTGGGAAGGGATTCACTCAGTCATCCAACCTACTGACACACCAGCGAGTTCACACCGGGGAGAGACCATTTACATGTTCTGCCTGTGGGAAGAGCTTTAAAAGCTCCACGGAACTGACGTTACACCAGCGAGTTCACACTGATGAGAGACCATTTACATGTCCTGCCTGTGGGAAGAGTTTTAAAAGCTCTGGGGATCTGAACGGACACCAGCGAGTTCACACTGATGAGAGACCATTTACATGTTCTGCCTGTGGGAAGAGCTTTAAAACCTCTCGGGATCTGAAGCAACACCAGCTTGTTCACAGTGATGCGAGACCATTTAAATGTTCTGCCTGTGGGAAGAGCTTTAAAACCTCTGGGGATCTGAAGCAACACCAGCAAGTTCACTCCGATCAGAGACCATTTACATGTTCTGTCTGTGGGATGAGCTTTACAAGCTCCAGGAATCTGAACGGACACCAGCGAGTTCACACTGGGAAGAGGCCATTCACCTGCTCTGTGTGTGGGAAGGGATTCACTCTGTCATCGCACCTGTTGACACACCAGCGGGTTCACACTGATGCGAGCCCATTCACCTGCTCCGTGTGTGGGAAGGGATTCACTCTGTCAGCCAACCTGTTCAGACACCAGCAAGTTCACACTGATGAGAGACCATTTAACTGTTCTGACTGTGGGAAGAGCTTTAAAAGCTCCGGGAATCTGAAGCAACACCAGCTTGTTCACAGTGATGCGAGACCATTTAAATGTTCTGTCTGTGGTAAGAGCTTTAAAATCTCTGGGGATCTGAAGCAACACCAGCAAGTTCACTCCGATCAGAGACCATTTACATGTTCTGTCTGTGGGATGAGCTTTACAAGCTCCAAGAATCTGAACGGACACCAGCGAGTTCACACTGGGAAGAGGCCATTCACCTGCTCCGTGTGTGGGAAGGGATTCACTCTGTCAGCCAACCTGTTGAGACACCAGCAAGTTCACACTGATGAGAGACCATTTAACTGTTCTGACTGTGGGAAGAGCTTTAAAACCTCTGGGGATCTGAAGCAACACCAGCAAGTTCACTCCGATCAGAGACCATTTACATGTTCTGTCTGTGGGATGAGCTTTAAAAGCTCCGGGAATCTGAAGGGACACCAGCGAGTTCACACTGATCTGTAGTGCAGGGCCCTGTAGTAAGCTGGGGCGACATGAACATGGAATGGATGAATGTTTTATAAATCTTGTACTGCTGTTTAATATTTAAGACTGTTGTGCTGATGATTCCCTTCGATTGACTGTTCATGGTGTTCCATGGAATGTACAGCACAGAAACAGGCCATTCGACCCAACTGGTCCATGTCAGTGTTTATGCCCCACACCCACCCTACTTCAATTAACCCGATCAACACATCCTCCCATTCCTTTCTCCCTTGTGTGGCTTCCCGTTAAATGCATCTGTGCTGTTCACCGCAACTACTCCTTGTGGTAACAAGTTCCCCATTCTACCACTCTCTGTGTAAAGATTTTTCTCCTGAATTCACTACTGGATTTCTTAGTGCCTTTTATATTTATAGCCACATAAATATGATGAGATTCTGTTAAGCTGACCAGTATGTTGTACTTTGTCTTTT
Source organism: Somniosus microcephalus (assembly GCF_052327205.1). Lineage (NCBI taxonomy): Eukaryota > Metazoa > Chordata > Chondrichthyes > Squaliformes > Somniosidae > Somniosus > Somniosus microcephalus. The sequence goes on along the minus strand of NW_028225235.1, from coordinate 251,772 downwards.
TCTGATGAATGAAACATTACTGAGCCCCTGTACCCGTGTTATGGGATGAAGTGCCAGACAAGTGAAGGCACAACGTCTGGGTGTGAATCGAATAATAACCTCATGGACCGTATAGGTGTGATAACCGGACGGGCTTGTGGTTATAGTCTGGTCACAGATGGACTAAATTCCCTGAATTAGCAGGAGTTCAGGAGGCGGTCAACAGACGGGTCCAAACAATCCCATTTCCTGAGCAGTAACCAAGCTTGTGTATAAGAACAGGCCACTTAAGCCGTTGTCAGTTGGAACAGACTCGAGAAGATCGCGCGTGAATCCACTGTACTTCTATTCTCCAGATTGAGGGAATTATCACCCGATCTGTGTTATGCAGCGCTCTTAATAAAGTCTGGAGACACAATTTGTGTTCTTGTGAGCTTGATTATCTGCTATCCGAAACCCTGGGACTCCCGATCATTAGAGTCAACCTCAGTGTGTGGAAAGGGATTCCCTGGTGTATCCCACCCGCTGACACACCAGAGTGTCCACAGTGTGACTGCGGTGGGTCGATTCCACTGTTTCCGATGCCTTTAATCACAGGCATGTGCGGCCCAGTTAAAGGGACATCGACCGTCACATCCTCTTCCCTCGGAGTATTGGTGTCAGTTAAAGAGTCTGCGATCTTTTTGTCTTCTCCTTTGTAACTAAAGGGACAATGTGTCTCCTTCCCTCAGCGTAACACCTCGATATTTAAAGGGACATTGTCTCTCTGTATTCATAGAATCACAGAATAGCACAGAAGGAGGCCATTCGGCCCATCGAGTCTGTGCCGGCTCTTTCGAAGAGCAATCCAGTTAGTCCCACTCCTCCGCTCTTTCCCTATATCCCTGCAATTTATTTCAGTTCAAGTATTTATCCCGTCCCCTTTTGAAGGCTCCTGTTGAATCTGCTTCCACCGCCCTATCAGGCAGCGCGTTCCCCATCACAACAACTCGCTGTGGGAAAAAAAGTTTCCTCAGGTCACCTCTGGTTCTTTTGCCAATCACCTTAAATCTGTGTCCTCTGGTTACCGACCCTTCCTCCACTGGAAACAGTTTCTCCTTATTTACTCTATCCAAATTATTCATGATTTTTAACACCTCTATCAAATCTCCCCTTAACCTTCTCTGCTCCAAGGAGAACAACCCCAGCTTCTCCAGTCTCTCCACATAACTGAAGTCCCTCATCCCCGGTACCATTCTAGTAAATCGCCCCATAACCTTCTCTGCTCCAAGGAGAACAACCCCAGCTTCTCCCGTCTCTCCACATAACTGAAGTCCCTCATCCCCGGTACCATTCTAGTAAATCTCCCCTTAACCTTCTCTGCTCCAAGGAGAACAACCCCAGCTTCTCCAGTCTCTCCACATAACTGAAGTCCCTCATCCCCGGTACCATTCTAGTAAATCTCCCCTTAACCTTCTCTGCTCCAAGGAGAACAACCCCAGCTTCTCCAGTCTCTCCACATAACTGAAGTCCCTCATCACTGGTACCATTCTAGTAAATCTCCCCTTAACCTTCTCTGCTCCAAGGAGAACAACCCCAGCTTCTCCAGTCTCTCCACATAACTGAAGTCCCTCATCCCTGGTACCATTCCAGTAAATCTCCCCTTAACCTTCTCTGCTCCAAGGAGAACAACCCCAGCTTCTCCAGTCTCTCCACATAACTGAAGTCCCTCATCCCTGGTACCATTCTAGTAAATCTCCCCTTAACCTTCTCTGCTCCAAGGAGAACAATCCCAGCTTCTCCTGTCTCTCCACATAACTGAAGTCCCTCATCCCCGGTACCATTCTGGTCAATCTCCCCTTAACCTTCTCTGCTCCAAGGAGAACAATCCCAGCTTCTCCTGTCTCTCCACATAACTGAAGTCCCTCATCCCTGGTACCATTCCAGTAAATCTCCTCTGCACCCTCTCCAAGGCCTTGACATCCTTCCTAAAGTGTGGTGCCCTGAATTGAACACAATACTCCAGCTGAGGCCTAACCAGTGTTTTATAAAGGCTTAGCATAACCTGCTTGCTTTTGTACTCTATTCCTCTATTAATAAAGTCAAGGATCCTGTATGCTTTTTAACAGCCTTCTCAACTTGTCCTGCCACCTTCTAAGATTTGTGTACATACACCCCGAGGCCTCTCTGTTCCTGCACCCTCTTTAAAACTGGACCATTTAGTTTTATTGCCTCTCCTCATTCTTCCTACCAAAATGTATCACTTCACACTCCTGTGTTAAATTTCATCTCACGTTTCTGCCCATTTCACCAGTCTGTCTGTGTCCTCCTGAAGTCTGTTACTATCCTCACTGTTTACGACATTTCCAAGTTTCATGTCCTCTGCAAACTTTGAAATTGAGCCCTGTACACCCAAGTCCCGGTCATTAATATGGATCAAAAAGAGCAGTGGTCCTAATTGCGAGCCCTGGGGATCCCCACTGAATCCCTCCCTCCAGTCTGAAACACAGCCGTTCCCCACTACTCTCTGCCTTCTGTCCCTGAGCCCATTCTAGATCCATGCTGTCACTGTCCCTTTAATCCCATGGACTAAGGCCAACAAGTCTATTATGTGGGACTTTGTCAAACGCCTTTTGAGAGTCCATATACACAACATCAACCGCTCTACCCTCAACCCTCTCCGTTACTTCATCAAAGAACTCCATCAAGTTAGTCAGACACGATTTGCCTTTAACAAACTGACTTTCAGTTACTAGCCCAGACTTTTCTAAGGACCAATGAATTTTGTCCCGGATAATTGTCTCTAAAAGTTTCCCCACCACCGACGTTAGGCTGACTGGCCTGTAGTTGCCGGGTTTATCCCTCTCCCCTATTTTAAACAGGGCTGTAACATTTGCAATCCTCCTGTCCTCTGGCACCACCCCCATGTCCAAGGAGGATTGGAAGATTGTGGCCGGAGCCTCCACAATTTTCACCCCTACTTCCCCCAGTAACCGAGGACAAATCCCATCCGGACCGGCGACTTTTCTACTTTGAGGACTGCCAACCTTTGAAGTCCCTCCTCTTTATCTATTTGTATCCTATCCAGTATCGCTCCGGCCGCCTCCTTTACTGCTGCATTGGCAGCATCCTCTTCTCCAGTGAAGACAGATGCAAAGTTCTCATTTAGTCCCTCAGCCCAGCCCTCTGCCTCCACAAGACAATCTCCCTTTAGGTCCCCAATCAGCCCCTCCCTTCCTTTGACTGCCCTTTTACTTTATAAAAGACTTTTGGGTTCCCTTTTATGTTCGCTGCTAATCTGTTCTCATACTCTCTCTTTGCCCCTCTTGTTCCATTGTTTAGATCTCCTCTGTACTTTCTATATTCAGCATGATTCCCCACTGTATTATCAACCTTACATTTGTCATAAACCTCCTCTTTCTCTCTCACTTTAACCTCTATCTTTAGTCATCCAGGGAGCTCGAGCTTTGGATGCCCTTCCTTTCCCCCTCATAGGAATGTGTCTGCTCTGTACCTGAACCAGCTCCTCTTTGAAGGCCTCCCATTGGTCATTTTCTGTTTTGCCTCCCAATTTTTGACTCCAATCCACCTGGGCCAGATCCCTTTTCCTCTCACTGCAGTTAGCCCTCCTCCAGTTAATTATTTTTATGCTTGATTGTTCTTTGTCCTTTTCTATAACTGTTCTAAACCTGATGATATTATGATCACTGTTCCCCTAAATACTCTCCCACTGAAACACGCTCCACGCGCCCCACTTCATTCCCCAGAACTAGATCCAGCTCTGCTTCCTTCCTCATTGGGCTGGAAACACACTGATCCAGAAAGTTCTCGTACACATTTCAGGGATTCCTCCCCAATTTGCCCTTTACACTGTTACTATCTACATTCGCATAATTGAAGTCCCCCATTATCACTACTCTGTAATTCTTGCATCTTTCTGTAATTTGCCTGCAAATCTGCTCCTCTATCTCCTCCCCACTATTTGGTGGCCTGTAGTAAACACCCAGCAGTGTAATCGCTCCTCTATCTCCTCCCCACTATTTGGTGGCCTGTAGTAAACACCCAGCAGTGTAATCGCTCCTCTATCTCCTCCCCACTATTTGGTGGCCTGTAGTAAACACCCAGCAGTGTAATCGCTCCTCTATCTCCTCCCCACTATTTGGTGGCCTGTAGTAAACACCCAGCAGTGTAATCGCTCCTCTATCTCCTCCCCACTATTTGGTGGCCTGTAGTAAACACCCAGCAGTGTAATCGCTCCTCTATCTCCTTCCCACTATTTGGTGGCCTGTAGTAAACACCCAGTAGTGTAATCGCTCCTCTATTGTTCCTGAATTCAAACCAATCTTTGCTCCCTCGACTACATCACCCTCTCCAGTGCTGTAATAGTTTATTTGATCAATACTGCCACCCCTTCTCTTTTTCCTTCCCTATCTTTCCTGATTACCTTGTAGCCAGGAATATTAAGACCCCAATCCTCCCTTTCTTTGAGTCTGGTCTCTGTTATTGCCCCTATATCAGAGTCCCCTGTGGCACCTTGTGCCTGCAGCTCACCAACCTTATTTACCAGACTATGTGCATTTACACACATGCCCTCCAAACACATCTTAGTCTGCCTCGCTTTTGCCCCGTCTGATTCCTCCTATTTCTGAACTTTCCTTTACTCTGGTGCTATTTCTCTCTCTTATATCTGATATCTATGACAGCGAGTTCTGGTCTCCCCCAACAAGTGGAAACATTTTCTCCACGTCTACCCTATCAAACCCTTTCATAATCTTGATGACCTCCATCTGGTCACCCCTCAGCCTTCTCTTTTCCAGAGAAATGAGTCCCCAGCCTGTTCAGCCTTTCCTGATCGGTATATCCTCTCAGTTCTGGTGTCATTCTTGTGAATCTTTTTTGCACGTACTACTGATGTCAGGCTAACTGGCCCAGGGGTCCTTGTTTTCTCTCGCCCTCCTTTCTTGAACGGCGGGGTTACATTTGATACCTTCCGATCCCCAGGGACCGTTCTAGGATCTAAGGAATTCTGGAAGATCATAACCAAGACTCGAGGAGTTATGTGTAAAGTCCTGGAGTCTGTAATATGGGATAAAGTTAATTACAAACTCACAGAACAAGGAGAATCGCTGTCCCTTTAACCAGCACAAATCCCTGTGTGGAGGAGAGGGGGAGATACAGTCTGTCCCAGGAACTGTCCCACAACAGAATGAGAGACCCTGTCCCTTTCATTCATGAATTTAAAAAGTCTGTATTGCAATCTGAGCCTGTGTGTTGTGAGCCAAAGAGCCTTGTGTCCAATGAGGGGAATAAAGGCCCACAGCCTCCCCGGGCCCCGGGCCCTGAACAAGGGACTGGAGAAACTCGCTGCCCTGCGGATCAATCAGCCGGCACAAGTCCCGCCCCTCAGGCTCCCCGATTGGTTGGAGGACCCGCCACTGGCTCGCTCCTCCAGCCCCACCCTGCTCGCTCCCTATTGGTTGGAAGCTTCCATCAATCAGGCCCTGGGCCCGGGTCACGAGTCCCTCACAAAGAAAGCCCCGCGCGGTCGCCGGGCGGAGCTGCTGGTCGGCGGGAGCGGGGTCGGGAGATTAATAAACTGCGGGTAGGCTGTGCCGCAGGGTTTATAAAGTTGGAGAACGGCCCCAGGCCCGAATGAGATCCAGCGGCCTAATCTCTGATCCACCGGACAGCAACTGTGAAGCTTTTTCTTGGTGACAGGCCCGGGTTACGCGCCACCATCTTGGTGGAGGAAAGACAGACCGGTTCCACCCGCAGCACAGTGCATGTGCAGCCATCTTGGTACAGGAACATGGTGTGGGCGGGGCTTCAGGGTCCCCGTGACCAGGAGAGACAATCATTGACTCATTGATTTTATTCTCACTCTGCACACAGCGGGTGTAGAACTGAAACCAACCAGAGTAGAGGGAGGAGGAAAACTGGGAGTGAAGGAAAGAAAAGTTGGAGATGGTGCGATGGGTTTGGATTTCAGCACAGGGAGGAGGGAGAGTGTGTGGGACGGGGATTTACAGCTTTGGGGGAACAAGAGAGGAAAGAATGTTCCACAGAAACTGGAATTGTCTGTTCTGAATTTCTATCCTGTATTTACAGTGATGACTTTTGTAAACTCCTTTTACAGGGTGTGAGAAGGGCAGGATTTACAGACGGGAAACTCAAACCAAACATCCCAGGAATCAATCTAGTGAACCTTCGTTGCACCGCCTCCAAGGCAAGTATATCCTTCCTTAGATAAGGAGACCAAAACTGTGCACAGTACTCCAGGTGTGGTCTCACCAAGGCCCCGTACAATTGCAGCAAGACTTCCCTACTCTTATACTCCAACCCCCTTGCAATAAAGGCCAACATTCCATTTGCCTTCCTTATTGCTTGCTGTACCTGCATGCTAGCTTTTCTGTGTTTCTTGCACGAGGACACCCAAATCCCTCTGAACACCAACATTTGAAAGTTTCTCACCATTTAAAAAAGATTCTGTTTTTCTATTCTTCCCACCAAAGTGAATAACCTCACATTTCCCTACATTATACTCCATCTGCCACCTTACTGCCCACTCACTCAGTCTATCTATATCCCTTTACAGACTCTCTGTGTTCTCCTCACAGCTTACTGTCCCACCTAGCTTTGTATCATCAGCAAACTTGGATACATGACACTCGGTCCCTTCATCTGGGTCATTAATATAGATTGTAAATGTGGTGTATGTAACCGTTCCACCTTTAAGAGAACTATTTTAAGAGATGCACTACTTTATCTTGGCTGCTGTATACTGTAATACTGGTGGTGACCACACCGGTATATAAGTGCTATATAATGATTTATTGGGCAGTTCAGCCTGACCTCCGACTAGTAAAGACCTGTTGAATTTACTCTTGTGGTCTGTGTGCAGTGATTCTTATCAACAATAACTAGAACACACAGACTTAACAGTGGCGACGATGATGATCTTACCCTGCGGCAGAGATATATCCAAGGCAGTTTAACGGGCGTCGAGAAGAGGCATCTGCCCTCATCATCCTGCTGAGAAAAGACTCGGGTCTGAAGAGCAAGGAAGAATCCTGACACGAAGCCTTCCATCAGCAACAGGCAGTGATCATCCCTTCTATCACGGTGGTGGGTAAGCCGATCAGCGACGAGCAGCAAGTCGGCCACGTTGGCTGTGAAGTAGGGGAGGGAAAAACGGAGGATATAAGGGCGGAGAACTCGACCACGGCCGGGGAAAAGAGCCGGACAGAAGTCGGGGCCAGAGGCGCTGAGACTGGGGCAGCGTAAGGCACGGGAGCCACGGTGAATGCAAACGCAGCCGGTGTAAAAGACCGGGCTGCAAGCGGGCTGGGAGACGCAACAGCGTCGAGAGAGAGCTCGACCGCGACCGGGGAAAAAGGCCGGGCAGCTACCGAGGCCGCGAGGCGCGGGATAAAATAAATTTAAAAAACGCGGAGAACTCAGCCGCAGCCAGGGGAAAGGACCGGACTGCAAGAGGGGCTGGGAGGCACGATTTGAGAACCGCTGGGGAGGGCGAACGCAGCAATATGGCAATCGCCATTACAGCCAGCGGGGGAGAAAGGCAAACGCGGGAAGCCGCCATTTTCGTAGGCGGGGGAAGAAGACAAGCGCAGGAAACCGCCATTTTGAAAAAAAAAAAAATTCTTTTTGTTTCTCAAGAAGATTGCGAGGATGCCTAAGCGTGGTAATATCAACGATTTCAATCCCGATGTTGAAGATTGGGCCACGTATGTAGAACGCATAGAGATTTATTGTAAGGCAAATAAAATATCAGATGAAGATAAAGCACTAACCTTACTAAACTCAATGGGTGCGAAGACATACGGGCTATTGAAGCATCTTCTATCACCAGCTAAACCAACGGATCAGGCTTTCGCTAATATTGTTGCTGTCCTGAGAAATCATTTGAACCCCACACCGCTGATGTTAGCGGAACGATTTAAATTTTATGCGAGAACGCAACTGAAAGAAGAAAGCAACGCGGAGTATTTAATTGAACTGCGTAAGCTAGCGAAATACTGTCAGTTTGGGGAAAGACTGACAGAGGCACTGAGAGACAAATTCGTGTGTGGATTGTCGAAAGAAGGAACACAAAAGCGGCTGCTTGAAGAGAATGATCTTACACTTGATAAGGCTGTCACGATTGCAGCATCGCACGAAGCCGCAGTGAGAGGCACTGTGGAAATGCAGCTGAAGGCAGCGGTACTCAGCGTAGATCAAATGGCTTTGGGTACAGCGAAATGTTATCGTTGTGGAAAGACAACACATGATCAGAACCAATGCTGGTTTAAAAATCAGGAATGTAGAAAATGTGGCAAGCTTGGTCACATAGCTAAAGTATGCCGGTCAGGAAAGAAGACCAGCAACAAAAAGTCACCGCAGGAAAAGTGCAGAAAGGTACATAAGGTGGCTGAGAAGAGTTCGGATGAACAGAATTCGGATTCAGACTCCAACAGCAAGGAACTGGGTAGTCTGAGAATTCACAATGTGAGTAAAGAAACTGACCTACAAACTATCTGGGTCACACTTCAGATAGCAGGAGTCCAAGTGAAGATGGAATTGGACACCGGATCGGCGTTGACGGTCATGAATAAGCAAGATTACAAAAGGTTATTCACACATATTCCCCTACGGGATACGGAGATAGTATTGCAGACATACACGGGGCAAAGAGTATACCCCATCGGAAAGATAAAAGTCAAGGTGGTACACAAGGGCAAAGAACACCAAGGAATGGACTTATATGTACTACCTGAGGGAGGTCCACCACTTCTGGGACGGGAGTGGATCAGGAAAATAAATATGGACTGGCACTCCCTAAAAGCAATAACGGTAGATTCCGGAAAAAAAGATGTCAAACCTGAACGATTGTCCAGAATATTGGATGAGGTTAAAGAGGTGTTCCAACAGGGACTATAAAAACGAGAAATGGCAATCTGGAACAATTCGGGCCAGACAAGGACCCCTGATGTACACGGTAGATGTTGGTGAAAATGTAATGCGACGTCATGCTGACCAACTGGTGGGATCGAGAACAAGGGTCGAGCCCATGGTTACGACAGAGACAACCATGGAGGAAGTTAGTGAACCTGAAGCATCTACCTCAGAAGTGAATATACCTGATGATTATGTCCTATCCATAGGGGATCAACTAGATGAGTCACCCCAGCAACAAGAACCAGAGACCCCTGAAAGGCGTTATCCGTCTCGGATCAGGAGGCCTCCTCAGAGACTGAATCTGTGAACTGTTTTTACATGAAGTTGTGTATATATGTTATTATGTTATGTTTAATGGGGAATATATATACTGTTAAGCTAAAAAGGGAGGATTGTGGTGTATGTAACCGTTCCACCTTTAAGAGAACTATTTTAAGAGATGCACTACTTTATCTTGGCTGCTGTATACTGTAATACCGGTGGTGACCACACCGGTATATAAGTGCTGTGTAATGATTTATTGGGCAGTTCAGCCTGACCTCCGACTAGTAAAGACCTGTTGAATTTACTCTTGTGGTCTGTGTGCAGTGATTCTTATTAACAATAACTAGAACACACAGACTTAACAGTAAATAGCTGAGGCCCCAACACTGATCCTTGCGGCACCTCACTAGTTACAGCCTGCCAACCTGAAAAAGGTCCGTTTATCCCGACTCTTTGTTTTCTGCCTGTTAACCAATCCTCTATCCATGCTACTATATTACCTCCAACCCCGTGAGCCCTAATCTTGTGTAATAATCTTTTACGTGGTACCTTGTCGAATGCCTTTTGGAAATCCAAATATACTACATCCACTGGTTCCCCTTTATCTACCCTGCTAGTTACATCCTCAGATAACTCTAATAAATTTCTCAAACACGATTTCCTTTTCATAAAACCATGTTTACTCAGCCTACCCATGTTATGATTTTCTAAGTGCCCTGATACAACTTCCGTAACAATGGATTCCAGCATTTTCCCAACGACTGATGTCAGGCTAACTGGCCCGTCGTTCCCTGTTTTTTCTCTCCCTCCTTTCTTGAATAGCGGTGTTACATTTGCGACCTTCCAATCCGCTGGGACCGTTCTAGAACCTCGGGAATTTTAGAAGATCAAAACCAATGCATCCACTGTCTCTTCAGCCACCTCTTTTAGAACCCGAGGATGTAGGCCGTCGGGTCCAGGGGATTTGTCGGCTTTTAGTCCCATTAGTTTCTCTAGTACTTTACATTAAGTTCCTCACCCTCATTAAACCCTCGGTTCCCCACCATTTTTGGTTTGCTTTTGTGTCTTCTACTGTGAAGAGATACAAAATATTTGTTTTAACATTTCTGCCATTTCCTTATTCCCCATAATAATTTCTCCTGTCTCTACCTCTAAGGGACCAACGTTGTCAGCTGTGGCTCAGTGGGCAGCTCACTCGCCTCTGGGTCAAAGGGTGGTGGGTTCAAGTGCAGTGCTGAGGGAGTGCGGCACTGTCGGAGGGGCCGTCTTTCAGATGAGACGTTAAACCGAGGCCCCGTCTGCTCTCTCGGGTGGATGTAAAAGCTCCCATGGCAGTATTTTGAAGAAGAGCAGGGGAGTTATCCCCGTTGTCCTGGGGCCAATATTTATCCCTCAACCAACATAACAAAACCGATTATCTGGTCATTATCACATTGCTGTTTGTGGGAGCTTGCGGAGTGAAAATTGGCTGCTGCACTTCCCACGTTACAACAGTGACTACACTTCAAAAAGTAAAGCGCTTTGAGACGTCCAGTGGTCGTGAATGGCGCTATAGAAATGCAAGTCTTTCTTTACTTTTGCTACTCTCTTCCTTTTTGATGCTTTTGATTTAATGATTAAACATTTAAGAAATTATTGCAGTGACAAAGGCTGCCTGTGAAACTGGAGGAAATTTGTCTTTAAATATTCTTTTTTTAATGTAAGATTGAACATTTTATTTACAGTGAATGACATTTACAGAGCTCAGGTCTCAGCTCTTTGTACAAAGTCACAAGCCCTCATGCCTACAAGGCAGGGGTCCCAGTCTCTACAAGCTTCTTGGTCGTCTTCACTTGTTCATCCGGATAATGGGTCTCCAGGAATTCACACAGATGAGGGTCGGCGCTCCCAGTGGAGAGTTTGTGCAGATCCAGCAGACTCTGGTTGACATTCTTCTCCATCTGCAGGGCTCTCTGCATCGCCGAGCGGAGTCTCCCGCTCTCCCGGCCGAACAAGTGGACTGTAAAGAAACTTAAAAACTTAAATTAATTTTTAAAACTTATTAAATTAAATTCACCCCAGCCAGGGTGACAATGCACTCCAGTCCCCGCGGTGCCCGCCGGTCTTGGAAGGCCTCAAGTGTGCCGGCAGACACCGCATGCTCCATCTCCAGGGCCACCCGGGCGTGAACATGGCCGCGGAAGAGAGGCAGGCAATCGGGCCAAACGACCCCCTCGACCGCCCGCTGCCTGGACCTGTTTATTGCCATTTTCACCAGGCCCAGTCCTATGAGGAGGTCCTCCGCCCTGCCCGCTCCCCTCCGCACTGGGTGACCAAAGATCAGGAGTGTGGGACTGAAGTGCAGCCAAAAATCGAGGAGCAGCCCCTTCAAATAGTGAAAGAGGGGCTGCAACCTTTCACATTTGGTATAAACGTGGAACACGGACTCCTCCAGGCCGCAGAAAAGGCAGGCAGCCTGGGAGTCCATGAACCAACTTAAAATCTTATTGCACGGGACTGCTCCGTGCAACACCCTCCAGGCCAAGTCCCCAATAGATAAAGGGAAGACTCCCGCATAGAGAGCCCTCCATTGGGGACCTCCGCCTCTGCCAGATGGCAAGATGGCATGCCAAGGTGTGTACGGATGGCAGACGAAGATGACAAAGTGGAGAGTGTGCAGGAGCAGCCTGTACAGGAAACCCCTTCGTGCAGAACTAAAAGGCATGGAGGGCATTTCCCCGAGACGGCTCAAGTTGTGAGGCGTCGGTTCCGAGAGGGGTTTAAGGGCCGCACGCCGATAAGGAATTCCATCCGAAAGGGGGTCAGTTTGGGCGGGATTGCCCCACATGCTTGAACCTCCTCGATACACTTAGTGGAGTCGGGGCCCAGTGCTGCTTTCAGCGTCTCGATGGCTTTGGCCGTGAGCCGGACATTGGCCGAAGACCGGCGCTGCACCATCGAGCAGATCCCCGACTCTAGTCACCTTGCCAGGCACAGCCCCGCCCTCCGCCAGCCGCCCGATCCGGCGGTCCTGGAGGTGCAGATTCCTGAGCAGCGGCTTCCGAAGGACGACCACCACTCCTGACGGGGGAGAACTCCACCTGGAGGCAACGCTGTTCCAGACCCACAGCATTTCCTGGTAGAAGACAGGCAGCTCCTGCAGGTAGGCACGCGTACGGCCCAATTCCACAAACAGGAGCTGCGTGTCGTAGTTGAGGCCATGCAGCTGGCAGAAGTAATACGTCGCCAGCGCACACCATCTGGGAGGATTCTCGACGTACAGGTATCTCTGCAGGGTCCGAAGACGGAAAGTCGCAGCCTGGGTGCGAAGGCACACCAGCGCCTGACCGCCCTCCCTAAGCGGGAGATTCAGAACCACGGCAGAGACCCAGTGCTTCCCTTTGTCCCAGAAGAAGTCGATGAGCTTCTTCTGCATCTTGGCGACAAACGCAGGGGGCGGGATCAAAGTGACCAACCGGTACCACAACATGGCGGCCACCAGCTGGTTTATGACCAGCGCTCGACCCCTGTAGGCCAACACTCGGAGCAGTCCTGTCTAGCGTCCTAGGCGAGCGGTGAATTTGGCCTATAGCTATTGCCAGATTGCTAGCCAGGTGTCCATGGCAGGGCTATGGTAGACTCCCAAGTAGAGGAGGTGCGTGGTGCTCCAGGCGAAGGGCCTGAACTCTTCCGGCAGTGAGTCCACCCACCACTGACCCACCTGGAGCCCGGAGCATTTCTCCCAGTTGATCCTGGAGGAGGATGCGTCCGAGTAAATCTGCTGGCATTGTCGCACCCCCTCCGCAAGTCGACGGGGTCCGTGACCATGAGGAACACGTCATCGGCGTAAGCCGAGAGGACGAACTCCACACCCGGCCCTTGAAGAGCCAGTCCCGTCAACCTCTTCCACAAGAGGCACAGGAAAGGCTCCACGCAGACGACGTATAACTGACCGGACATGGGGCATCCCTGACGCACCCCCTCCCGAAGCAAAGGGGCACCGTCAAGGACCCGTTAACTTTAATCAGACACTCCGCAGCAGCATACTACCACTGTGCTAAATGGGACAGATTTCGAACAGATCTGGCAACTCAAACTGGACATCCATGAGGCGCTGTGGGCCATCAGCAGCAGCAGAATTGTATTCAACCACAATCTGTAACCTCATGGTCCGGCATATCCCTCACTCTACCATTACCATCAAGCCGGGAGATCAACCCTGGTTTAACGAAGAGTGCAGGAGAGCATGCCGGGAACAGCACCAGGCATACCGAAAAATGAGGTGTCAATCTGGTGAGGCTACAACACAGGACTACTTGCATGCCAAACAATGGAAGCAACATGCGATAGACAGAGCTAAGCGATCTCACAACCATCGGATCAAACCAAAGCTCTGCAGTCCTGCCACATCCAGTCGTGAGTGGTGGTGGACAATTAAACAGTTAACAGGAGGAGGAGGCTCCAAAAATATCCCCATCCTCAATGATGGTGGAGCCCAGCACGTGAGTGCAAAAGACAAGGCTGAAGCATTTGCAACTATCTTCAGCCAGAAGTGCCGAGTGGATGATCCATCTCGGCCTCCTCCTGAGGTCCCCAGCATCACAGATGCCAGTCTTCAGCCATTCAATTCACTCCACGTGATGTCAAGAAACAGCTGAAGACACTGGATACTGCAAAGGCTATGGGCCCTGACAACATTCTGGCAATAGTACTGAAGACTTGTGCTCCAGAACGAGCTGCGCCGCTAGCCAAGCTGTTCCAGTACAGCTACAACACTGGCATCTACCCAGCAATGTGGAAAATTGCCCAAGTATGTCCTGTCTACAAAAAGCAGGACAAATCCGACCCGGCCAATTGCCATCCCATCAGTCTACTCTCAATCATCAGCAAAGTGATGGAAGGTGTCGTCGACAGTGCCATCAAGCGGCACTTACTCAGCAATAACCTGCTAACTGACGCCCAGTTTGGGTTCCGCCAGGGCCACTCAGCTCCTGACCTCATTACAGCCTTGGTCCAAACATGGACAAAAGAGCTGAACTCAAGAGGTGAGGTGAGAGTGACTGCCCTTGACATCAAGGCAGCATTTGATCGAGTGTGGCATCAAGGAGCCCTAGCAAAACTGAAGTCAATGGGAATCAAGGGAAAAACTCTCCATTGGTTGGAATCATACCTAGCACAAAGGAAGTTGGCTGTGGTTGTTGGAGGTCATTCATCTCAATCACATGACATCACTGCAGGAGTTCCTCAGGGCAGTGTCCTAGGCCCAACCATCTTCAGCTGTTTCATCAATGACCTTCCCTCCATCATAAGGTCAGAAGTGGGGATGTTCGCTGATGATTGCACACTGTTCAGCACCATTCGAGACTCGTCGGATACTGACGCAGTCTATGTCCATATGCAGCAAGACCTGGACAACATTCAGACTTGGGCTGACAAGTGGCAAGTAACATTCGCACCACACAAGTGCCAGGCAATGACCATCTCCAACAAGCGAGACTCTAACCATCTCCCCTTGACATTCAATGGCATTACCATCGCTGAATCCCCCACTATCAACATCCTGGGGATTACCATTGGTCAGAAACTGAACTGGACCAGCCATATAAATACTGTGGCTACAAGAGCAGGCCAGAGGCTGGGAATTCTGCGGCGAGTGTCTCACCTCCTGACTCCCCAAAGCCTTTCCACCATCTACGAGGCACAAGTCAGGAGTGTGATGGAATACTCTCCACTTGCCTGGATGAGTGCAGCTCCAACAACACTCAAGAAACCCAACACCATTCAGGATAAAGCAGCCCGCTTGATTGGCACTCCATCCACCACCTTCAACATTCACTCCCTCCACCACCGGCGCACTGTGGCTGCAGTGTGTACCATCTACAAGATGCACTGCAGCAACTCGCCAAAGCTCCTTCAACAGCACCTTCCAAACTCGCGACCTCTACCACTTAGAAGGACAAGGGCAGCAGACGCATGGGAACATCACCACCTACAAGTTCCCCTCCAAGCCACACACCATCCTGACTTGGACCTGTATCGCCGTTCCTTCACTGTCGCTGGGCCAAAATCCTGGAACTCCCTTCCTAACAGCATTGTGGGTGTACCTACACCATATGGACTGCAGCGGTTCAAGAAGGCGGCTCACCACCATCTTCTCAAGGGCAATTAGGGATGGGCACTAAATGCAGGCCTAGCCAGCGACGCCCACATCCCATCAATGAATAATAAAAAAAAAGTTTAATGTCAGTGGTGGGTGAACGACTAGAGATCATTGTCAAGGACAAAATTAATTCTCACTTGGAGAAGCATGGGTTAATAAAGGACAGCCAGTATGGATTTGTTAAAGGTAAATTGGGGGCAAAGTATTAACGTGGATAGAGAACTGGCTGGCGGATAGAAAACAGAGAGTTGGAATAAACGGCTCGTTTTCGGAGTGGCAGGCAGTGACCAGCGGGGTGCCGCAAGGATCTGTCCTGGGACCCCAGCTGTTCACAATATATATAAATGATCTGGATCAGGGAATTGGATGCAATATTTCCAAATTCGCTGACGACACTAAACTAGGAGGAGGGGTGGGCTCTGATGAGGATGTCAGGAGGCTACAGTGCGATTTGGACAGGTTGGGGGAATGGGCGGATACGTGGCAGATGCACTATAATGTGGATAAATGCGAGGTTATCCACTTTGGGGGTAAAAACAGGAGGGTAGATTATTATCTAAATGGCAATAGATTGGGAGATGGAGAAGTGCAGAGGGACCTGGGTGTTCTTGTGCACCAGTCACTGAAGGAGAGCATGCAGGTGCAACAGGCGATTAAGAAGGCAAATGGTATGTTGGCCTTCATATCAAGGGGGTTCGAGTATAGGAATAGGGATACCTTACTACAGCTGTACAAGGTGCTGGTGAGACCGCATCTGGAGTATTGTGTACAGTTTTGGTCGCCCCATCTGCGGAAGGATGTTCTTGCCATGGAAAGAGTGCAACGGCGATTCACCAGGCTGATACCTGGAATGGCGGGAATGACCTACGAAGAGAGATTAAATAGTTTGGGCTTGTACTCACTGGAGTTTAGAAGATTGAGAGGGGATCTCATCGAAACATATAAAATTATGGCAGGCCTGGACAGGCTGAATTCAGAGAGAATGTTTCCAATGGCAGGGGAGCACAGAACCAGGGGCCACAGTCTAAAAATAGCGGGCAAATCATTTAAAACAGAGATGAGGAAGAATTTCTTCACTCAAAGAGTGGTGAGCCTGTGGAATTCCCTGCCACAGAGGGCTGTGAAGGCTAATTCAATAAATATTTTCAAGAGAGAATTGGATATATTTCTGAAGGCTAAGGGGATTAAGGGTTACGGAGAAAAGGCGGGGACGGGGTACTGAACTGGTAAGATCAGCTATGATCTCATTGAATGGCGGAGCAGGCTCGAAGGGCCGAATGGCCTACTCCTGTTCCTATCTCTATGTATCTATGTAAATCGTGTCTGACTAACCTGATTGAGTTTTTTGATGAAGTAACAGAGGGTTGATGAAGGTATTGCAGTAGATGTTACATATATGGACTTTCAAAAGGCATTTGATAAAGTACCACATAAGAGAATTTTTCAGAGAGTAGAAGCACATGGTATTAAAGGGCTGATGGTAATTTGGGTATATAATTGGCCGAGGGATAGGAGACAGTGAGCAGTGCTGAGGGATGTTTTTCTGACTGGAGGGAAGTATGCAGTGGGTTCCCCCAGGGGTCGGGATTAGGACCATTGCTTTTCTTGTTATATATAACTGACCTGGACTTGGGTATAGGTGTACAATTTCAAAGTTTATGGACGATACAAAACTTGGCAACTTAGTAAATAGTGAGCATAGTAGTAGCAGACTTCAGGAGGACAGAGACAGACTGTGAAATGAGCAGACACAAGGCAGATGAAATTAAATGAGGATAAGTGTGAAGTGATGCACTTTGGGAGAAACAACAGGGAGAGGCCGTATAATCTAAATGGGACTATTTTGAGGGGGTGCAAGAGCAGAGGGACCTGGGGGTCCCTCTTCACAAATCTTTGAAATTGCCATGGCAAGTTGGTGAGGCGGTTCAGAAAGTGTATGGGATACTTGGCTTTGTAAATAGTGCCATTGAAAACAAAAACAAGGAAGTTACACTAAACCTTTACAAATCACTAGTGAGAAACATAGGACAGGAGGAGGCCATTCAGCCCCTCGAGCCTGCTCCGCCATTCAATGAGATCATGGCTGATCTGCGATCTAACTCCATACACCCGCCTTTGGCCCATATCCCTTAATACCTTTGGGTAACAAAAACCTATCAATCTCAGATTTAAAATTAACAATTGATCGAGCATCAATTGCCATTTGCGGAAGGAAGTTCCAAACTTCTACCATCCTTTGTGTGTAGAAGTGTTTCCTAATTTCACTCCTGAAAGGTCTGGCTCTAATTTTAGACTCTGCCCCCTAGTCCTAGACTGCCCAACCAGCAGAAATAGTTTCTCTCTATCGACCCTATCTGTTCCCCTTAATATCCTGAAAACTTCGATCAGATCACGCCTTAACTTTCTAAATTCTAGGGACTACAACTCTAATTTGTATAATCTCTCTTCGTAACTTAACCATTGGCGTCCGGGTATCATTCTGGTAAACCTACGCTGCACTCCCTCCAAGGCAAATATATCCTTCCTAGGCTGTGATGCCCAGAACTGCTCACAGTGCTCCAGGTGTGGTCTAACCAGGGTTTTGTACAGCTGCATGGTTTTGGCCTCAGCTGGAATATTGTGTACAGTTCTGGGCACCACACTTTAGGAAGGATGTCAAGGCCTTGGACAGAGGAGGTTGACCAGGATGGTACCATAGATGAGGGACTTCAGTTATGTGGAGAGACTGGAGAAGCTGAGATTGTTCTCCTTAGAGCAGAGACGGTTAAGAGGAGACCAAATAGAGGTGTTCAAAATGATGAGGGGTTTTGATCGAGTAAGTAAGAACAAATTGTTCACTCTGGCAAGTGGGTCGGTAACCAAAGGTCACAGATTTAAAATAGTTGCTAAAAGAACTGGAGGGAAATGAGGAGAATTGTTTTCACACAGAGGGTTGTTAAGATCTGGAACGCACCATCTGAAAGGATGTTGGAATCAGGTTCCACAGGAACTTTCAAACAGTAATTGGACGTATAGTTGAAGAGGACTAATTAGCAGAATTCTGGGGATAAAGCTGGGGTGTGGGACTAAATTGGACAGCTCTTTCAAAGAGCCGGCACAGACACGATGGGCCGAATCACCTCCTTCTGTGCTGTTAGATTCTATGATCAGTGTGAAGACGCTGGTGTCTCTTAAACTCTTCAAGCTTTTAAAGCTCTTCCCACAGTCAGAACATTTCACGGATCTCTCGTCAGTGTGAACAAGCTGGTGTGCCAGCAGGTTGGAGGACCGAGTGAATCCCTTCCCACACACAGTGCAGGTGAACAGTCTCTCCCCAGTGTGAAATCGTTGGTGTCCATTCAGCTCCCGGGAGCATTTAAAGCTTTTCCCACAGTCAGAACATTTAAAGGGTCTCTCGTCAGTGTGAGCAAGCTGGTGTCTCAGCAGGGTGGATGAACCAGTGAATCCCTTCCCACACACGGAGCAGGTGAACGGCCTCTCCCCAGTGTGAACTCGCTGGTGTATCTGGAGCTTGGATGACTCTGCAAATCCCTTCCCACACACGGAGCATGTGAACGGCCTCTCCCCGGTGTGACTGCGTCGATGAGATTCCAGCTGGGATGGGCAATTGTATCCCTTCCCACAGTCCCCACATTTCCACCATTTCTCCGTGGTGTGGGTGTCCTTGCGTTTCTCCAGGTTGGATGATCAGTTGAAGCCTCGTCCACACACAGAACACGTGTACGGTTTCTCCCCGCTGTAAATGGTGCGATGTTTTTTCAGGCTGTGTAACTGGTTAAACCTCTTTCCACAGTCAGTGCACTGGAACATTCACTCAGGTGTGTGTTTTCCAGTCACACGGATGTTTGAAATCTTTTCCCACAGACAGAAGAGACAAACATTTGTCCTTCCATATTCAAAGGTCAGTGATATTCAGGTCCTGATGAATGGAGTGACTCTGTTAGATCTTGATGTGATGTTTGGTTTGAGTTTCCCGTCTGTAAATCCTGCCCTTCTCACACCCTGTAAAAGGAGTTTACAAAAGTCATCACTGTAAATACAGGATAGAAATTTAAAACAGACAATTCTAGTTTCTGTGGAACATTCTTTCCTCTCTTGTTCCCCCAAAGCTGTAAATCCCCGTCCCACACACTCTCCCTCCTCCCTGTGCTGAAATCCAAACCCATCGCACCATCTCCAACTTTTCTTTCCTCCACTCCCAGTTTTCCTCCTCCCTCTACTCTGGTTGGGTTCAGTTCTACACCCGCTGTGTGCAGAGTGAGAATAAAATCAATGAGTGAATGATTGTCTCTCCTGGTCACGGGGACCCAGAAGCCCCGCCCACATCATGTTCCTGTACCAAGATGGCCATGCATGCACCATGCTGCAGGTGGAACTGGTCTACATAAGAACATAAGAACATAAGATATAGGAGCAGGAGTAGGCCAATCGGCCCCTCGAGCCTGCTCCACCATTCAATAAGATCATGGCTGATCTGATCCTAACCGCCAATCCACTATCACAGAACCATCTCCCGAATCTAACAGAATTAGACACATGAAATAGGAGCAGGATCAGGCTACATGGCCCCTGGGCCCGCTCCGCTACCCACAGGGCCATGACCGATCCGAACCTAGACTCATGTCCAAATTCCTGCCCGCTCCCCGTAACCCTTAATTCCCTTTACTTCTAGGAAACTGTCTATTTCTGTTTTAAATTTATGTAATGATGTAGCTTCTACAGCTTTTTGGGGCAGCATATTCCATGGACCTACCACCCTCTGAGTGAAGTAGTTCCTCCTCATCTCAGTTTTGAAAGAGCAGCCCCTTATTCTAAGACTATGCCCCCTAGTTCTAGTTTCACCCATCATCGGAAACATCCTCCCCGCATCCACCCGATCCAACCCCTTCACAATCTTATATGTTTCAATAAGATCGCCTCTCATTCTTCTGAACTCCAATGAGTAGAGTCCCAATCTACTCAACCTCTCCTCATATGTCCATCCCCTCATCCCCGGGATTAACCGAGTGAACCTTCTTTGTACTGACTCGAGAACAAGTATGTCTTTTCTTAAGTATGGACACCAAAACTGTATGCAGTATTCCAGGTGCAGTCTCACCAATACCTTGTACAACTGAAGCAATACCTCCCTATTTTTATATTCTATCCCCCTAGCAATGAAAGCCAACATTCCATTGGCCTTCTTAATCACTTGCTGCACCTGCATACTAACCTTTTGAGTTTCGTGCACCAGGACCCCCAGATCCCTTTGTACTTCAGTACTTTCCAGTTTCTTGCCATTAAGATAATAACTTGCTCTACGATTTTTCCTGCCAAAGTGCATAACCTCACACTTTCCAGTATTGTATTCCATCTGCCAAATCTCTGCCCACTTACTTAGCCTGTCTATGTCCCCTTGCAGGTTTTTTATGTCCTCCTCACTCACTACTTTCCCTCCCATCTTAGTATCATCTGCAAACTTTGATATGTTATACTCGGTCCCCTCCTCCAAATCGTTAATATAGATTGTAAAGAGTTGGGGACCCAGCACTGACCCCTGCGGAACACCACTAGTTACTGATTGCCAGTCTGAGAATGAACCATTTATCCCAACTCTCTGCCTTCTGTTAGATAGCCAATCCTCTATCCATGCCAGAATATTACCCCCAATCCCGTGATTTTTTATCTTAAGCAATAATCTTTTGCGTGGCACCTTGTCAAATACCTTTTGGAAGTCTAAATACACTACGTCCACTGGTTCCTCTCCACTGTCTTTCCTCCACCAAGATGGCGGCGTGTAACCCGGGCCTGTCGCTGAGAAATAGCCTCACAGCTGCCGTCCGGTGGAACATAGACCGGGCCGCTGGATCTCATTCGGGCCTGAGGCCGTTTTCCAACTTTATAAACCCTGTGGCGTGGCCTACCCGCAGTTTATTCATCTCCCAACCCCGCTCCCGCCGACCAGCAGCTCAGCCTGGCGACTGCGCGGGGCTTTCTTTGTAAAGTCGGTGAGGGACACGTGACCTGGGCCCAGGGCCTGATTGATGGGAGCTTCCGACCAATAGGGAGCGAGCGGGGCAGGGCTGGAGCAGCAAGCTGGCGGCGGGTCCTCCAACCAATTGGGGAGCCTGAGGGGCAGGACTTGCGTTGGCTGATTGTCTGATCCGCAGGGCAGCGAGTTTCTCCAGTCCCTTGTTCAGGGCCCGGGGCCAGGGGAGGCTGTGGGCCTTTATTCCCCTCATTGGACACAAGGCTCTTTGGCTCACAACACACGGGCTCAGATTGCAATACAGACTTTTTAAATTCATGAATCAAAGGGACAGGATCTCTCATTCTGTTGTGCGACAGTTCCTGGGACAGACTGTATCTCCCCCTCTCCTCCACACAGGGATTTGTGCTGGTTAAAGGGACAGCGATTCTCCTTGTTCTGTGAGTTTGTAATTAACTTTATCCCATATTACAGACTCCAGGAGTTTACCAATAACTCCTCGAGTCTTGGTTATGATCTTCCAGAATTCCTTAGATTCTAGAACGGTGCCCGGGGATCGGAAGGTGGCAAATGGAATCCCGCCGTTCAAGAAAGGAGGGCGAAAGAAAACAAGGACCACTGGGCCAGTTAGCCTGACATCAGTAGTACGTGCAAAAAAGATTCACAAGGATGACACCAGAACTGGGAGGATATACCGATCAGGAAAGGCTGAACAGGCTGGGGGCTCATTTCTCTGGAAAAGAGTAGGCTGAGGGGTGACCAGATAGAGGTCATTAGATTATGAAAGGGTTTGATAGGGTAGACGTGGAGAAAATGTTTCTACTTGTTGGGGGGGACCAGAACTCGCTGTCATAGATATCAGATATAAGAGAGAGAAATAGCACCAGAGTAAAGAAAAGTTCAGAAATAGGAGGAATCAGACGGGGCAAAAGCAAGGCAGACTAAGATGTGTTTGGAGGGCATGTGTGTAAATGTACATAGCCTGGTAAATAAGGTTGGTGAGCTGCAGGCACAAGGTGCCACAGGGGACTCTGATATAGGGGCAATAACAGAGACCAGACTCAAAGAAAGGGAGGATTGGGATCTTAATATTCCTCGCTACAAGGTATTCAGGAAAGATAGAGAACGAAAAAGAGAAGGGGTGGCAGTATTGATCAACTAAACTATTACAGCACTGGAGAGGGTGATGTAGTCGAGGGAGCAAAGATTGGTTTGAATTCAGGAACAATTGAGGAGCGATTACACTGCTGGGTGTTTACTACAGGCCACCAAATAGTGGGGAGGAGATAGAGGAGCTATTACACTGCTGGGTGTTTACTACAGGCCACCAAATAGTGGGGAGGAGATAGAGGAGAGATTACACTGCTGGGTGTTTACTACAGGCCACCAAATAGTGGGGAGGAGATAGAGGAGCGATTACACTGCTGGGTGTTTACTACAGGCCACCAAATAGTGGGGAGGAGATAGAGGAGCGATTACACTGCTGGGTGTTTACTACAGGCCACCAAATAGTGGGGAGGAGATAGAGGAGCGATTACACTGCTGGGTGTTTACTACAGGCCACCAAATAGTGGGGAGGAGATAGAGGAGCGATTACACTGCTGGGTGTTTACTACAGGCCACCAAATAGTGGGGAGGAGATAGAGGAGCTATTACACTGCTGGGTGTTTACTACAGGCCACCAAATAGTGGGGAGGAGTGTAGAATTCGCAAAATTAATATTGTACTATAAGGGTCCTCTGGCAGAAGAGGCCTTGATTTTAAAAGACTGTTTTAAAAGAAGCCCAGAAAAGGGACACATAAAATGGCCGCCAGACCCCGTGACCGACTTATTGGGACACTTTAAAATGGTTCCTGCAGTTCCCCAGACAGCCTTTGTGGATTCAACCCACAGTAAGTTCTGGAAGCCGTTTCTGAGAAAACGAAACCAGACTTTAACACATACATAAAGATTGGATGCAGATCCAGTCAGGTCGGCCTGTAGATAAAGGCCATCTAAATGTTTACCCAGACAAAGGGGGACAGTTCCATATTCATAAAGAACGCATCAAGGGCCCGTTAAAGACATCAAGAAAACATTAAAACATTACCAGGTCATTCTAGACCAGAGATGGCCATCACAGGCCATCCCAAAAGCAGTTTAAATATAATAACTACCCCGCTGTGCTATAAGCCCGCCAAAAGTTAAACAAAGACTAACCTTGATTAAGCGGGAGATAAGGCCTCGATTGAGAAGTATAATTGGGGATCTCGGGAAAAGACAGGGCTGCTGGTTGAAGAATTGAGCGCCCAGATAGCCGATGGCATTGGGGATCCATCGAAAATCTAGGAGGAAGCTTGTAGATGCTTCTGGAAGACGAGCACACTAAAACCTCATAGCCAGAGACAGAAGTCGGTAGCGGGAACGCCTCGGCCATTCCCGAGTCGAGAAGGTGGTTCAAGTTTGCGTTCGGCCTCCGGGGTATTCGTCGGGAGATCATCGACCAAAAACCCCGGGGCCGCAGCAAAACGAGGAGAAAGTCAAGGAGAAGAAGAGAGGACGAAACGCCCCACCACATCGTGGGCTGGAGCACAGAGAAAAACGAGCTGTGAACAAGATGATGGTCCGCTCGTCTTGCTGAAGTAGAGGAACCATCAGCCTGAGCAGCCCGCTGCTCCCACAGCCCAATGACCACATGGAGACAGGACGCCTGAAAGGATCAAAATGCAGACCTGTTTTCAAAACCTTGCAATTCTTAGTTGGATTGGTGAGCATGTTTCTGGCCCTTCATAATCGGATCTAGATAGGTTAAAGGGGGTGGTCATTTTGGGTATAATTAATATGAGTTGTTGTCCCTCAATGTTCCGTGTGTTTCCCCATTTCATGATGACTGTTGTAAGGTATAATGTGCCTGTACCTATTTTAGCTAGTACTGTATTGTTACGATTTGTTTTTCCCTCCCATGTACCCTCTTATTTGCTTGCATTTGATTTGTTTTTCCTTATGCAATAAAATTTCATTTCGTTTCATTAAACTTGGTCTATAAGAGTATTCTCTGCATTGCAGTTCCTGCACCTAAGTCCAGTGTCTAGAACCTAAGGGGCGAGTGGGTCGAACCACTCAAGGTTTTGCTGTGCAAGAGAGAGAGAGAGAGAGACCTCTGCGATCTCGGAGAGAAAACCCCTTACAGGGGATAGAGGAGCAGATTTGCAGGCAAATTACAGAAAGATGCAAGAATTACAGAGTAGTGATAATGGGGGACTTCAATTATGCGAATATAGATAGTAACAGTGTAAAGGGCAAATTGGGGAGGGATCCCTGAAATGTGTACAAGAGAACTTTCTGGATCAGTGTGTTTCCAGCCCAAGGAGGAAGGAAGCAGAGCTGGATCTAGTTCTGGGGAATGAAGTGGGGCGAGTGGAGCGTGTTTCAGTGGGAGTATATTTGGGGGATCAGTGATCATAATATCATCAGGTTTAGAGTATTTATAGAAAAGGACAAAGAACAATCAGGCATAAAAAATACTTAACTGGAGGAGGGTTAACTGCAGTGAGAGGAAAAGGGATCTGGCCCAGGTGGATTGGAGTCAAAAATTGGGAGGCAAAACAGAAAATGACCAATGGGAGGCCTTCAAAGAGGAGCTGGTTCGGGTACAGAGCAGACACATTCCTATGGGGGGAAAGGAAGGGCATCCAAAGCTAGAGCTCCCTGGATGACTAAAGATAGAGGTTAAAGTGAGAGAGAAAGAGGAGGTTTATGACAAATGTAAGGTTGATAATACAGTGGGGAATCATGCTGAATATAGAAAGTACAGAGGAGATCTAAACAATGGAATAAGAGGGGCAAAGAGAGAGTATGAGAACAGATTAGCAGCGAACATAAAAGGGAACCCAAAAGTCTTTTATATACACTTAAATAGTAAAAGGGCAGTCAAAGGAAGGGCGGGGCTGATTGGGGACCTAAAGGGAGATTGGCTTGTGGAGGCAGAGGGCTGGGCTGAGGGACTAAATGAGAACTTTGCATCTGTCTTCACCGGAGAAGAGGATGCTGCCAATGTAGCAGTAAAGGAGGAGGCCGGAGCGATACTGGACAGGATAGAAATAGATAGAGGAGGGACTTCAAAGGTCGGCAGTCCTCAAAGTAGAAAAGTCGCTGGTCCGGATGGGATTTGTCCTCGGTTACTGAGGGAAGTAGGGGTGAAAATTGCGGAGGCTCCGGCCACAATCTTCCAATCCTCCTTGGACATGGGGGTGGTGCCAGAGGACAGGAGGATTGCAAATGTTACAGCCCTGTTTAAAATAGGGGAGAGGGATAAACCCGGCAACTACAGGCCAGTCAGCCTAACGTCGGTGGTGGGGAAACTGTGAGAGACAATAATCCGGGACAAAATTAATTGGTCCTTAGAAAACTACCATGGGATTAAAGGGATCAAGGGATATGGGGAGAGTTGGAATAAACGGATCTTTTTCCGAGTGGCAGGCAGTGACTAGTGGGGTACCGCAGGGATCGGTCCTTGAACCCCAGCTATTCACAATATATATTAATGATCTAGACGAGGGAACTAGATGTAATATCTCCAAGTTTGCAGATGACACAAAGCTGGGTGGGTGTGTGTGTTGTGAGGAGGATGCTGAGATACTCCAACATGATTTGGACAGGTTGGTGATTGGGCAGATGCATGGCAGCTGCAGTATAATGTGGATAAATGCGAGGTTATCCACTTTGGTGGCAAAAACAGGAAGGCAGATTATTATCTGAATGGCAATAGATTGGGAGAAGGGGAAGTGCAATGAGACCTGGGCATCCTTGTGCACCAGTCGCTGAAAGTAAGCATGCAGGTGCAGCAGGCGATTAAGAAGGCAAATGGTATGTTGGCCTTCGTAGTGAGAGGGTTCGAGTACAGGAACAAGGATGTCTTGCTGCAGTTGTACAGGGCCTTGGTGAGACCACACCTTGAGTATTGTGTGCAGTTTTGGTCACCTTATCTGAGGAAGGATGTACTTGCCATGGAGGGAGTGCAGCGAAGATTCACCAGACTGATACCTGGGATGGCAGGAATGACGTATGGGGAGAGATTGGGTCGATTGGACTTGTACTCGCTGGAGTTTAGAAGAATGAGAGGGGATCTCATTGAAACTTATAAAATTCTAACAGGACTAGACAGACTAGATGCAGGAAGGATGTTCCCGATGGCCGGGGAGTCCAGAACCAGGGGTCACAGTCTAAGGATTAGAGGTAAGCCATTTAGGACGGAGATGAGGAGGAATTTCTTCACCCAGAGAGTGGTGAACCTGTGGAATTCTCTACTACAGAAGGCAGTGGAGGCCAATTCATTAAATATATTCAAGAAGGAGTTAGATATATTTCTTAATGCTAAAGTGATCAAGGGATATGGGGAGAAGGCAGGGACGGGGTACTGAATTTGGATGATCAGCCATGATCTCATTAAATGGCAGAGCAGGCTCGAGGGGCCGAATGACCTACTCCTGCTCCTATCTTCTATGTTTCTATTACTCTCACTATTACCTCAATGCTAATGAATTGGGGGGAAACTCTCCACTGGCTGGAGTCAGACCGAGCACAAAGGAAGATGATCGTGGTGGTTGGAGGTCAATCAACGCAGCCCCAGGACATCGCTGCAGGAGTTCCTCAGGGCAGTGTCCTCGGCCCAACCCTCTTCAACTGCTTCATCAATGACCTTCCCTCCAACATAAGGTCAGAAGTAGGAATGTTCGCTGGTGACTGCACAGTATTCAGTTCCATTTGCAACTCCTCAGATAATGAAACCGTCCATGCCCACATGTAACAAGACCTGGACGACATTCAGGCTTGGGCTGATAAGTGGCAGGTAACATTCGCACCACACAAGGGCCAGGCAATGACTATCTTCGACAAGCGAGCATCTAATCACCGCCCCTTGACATTCAACGGCATTCCCATCACCGAATCCCCCACCATCAACATCCCGGGGGTCACCATTGACCAGAAACTTAACTGGACCAGCCACATAAATACTGTGGTTACAAGAGCAGGTCACAGGCTAGGTATCCTGCGGCGAGTGTCTCACCTCCTGACTCCCCAAAGCCTTTCCACCCTCTACAAGGCACAAGTCAGGAGTGTGATGGAATACTCTCCACTTGCCTGGATGAGTGCAGCTCCAACACTCAAGAAGCTCAACACCACCCAAGACAAAGCAGCCCGCTTGATTGGCATCCCATCCACCACCTTAAACATTCACTCCCTCCACCACTGGCGTACCATGGCTGCAGTGTGTACCATCTACAAGATGTACAACAGCAACTTGCCAAGGCTTCTTCGGCAGCACCTCCCAAACCGACAACCTCTTCTACCTGGAAGGACAAGGCCAGCAGGCACATGGGAACACCTGATAGAATACACAGATCCCTGAAGGCAGCAGGACAGGCAGAAAAGGTGGTTAAAAAGGCTTATGGGATACTTGCCTTCATTAGCCGAGGCATAGAATATAAGAGCAGGGAGGTTATGATGGAGCTGTACAAAACGTTAGTTAGGCCACAGCTGGAATACAGTGTGCAGTTCTGGTCGCCACACTATAGGAAGGATGTGATTGTATTCGAGAGGGTGCAGAGGAGATTCAGCAGGATGTTACCTGGGCTGGAGCGCTTCAGCTATGAAGAGAGACTGGACAGGCTGGGGTTGTTTTCCTTAGAGCAGAGAAGGCTGAGGGGGGACCTGATTGAGGTGTACAGCATTTTGAGGGCATAAATAGGGTAGATATAAAGGAACTTTTCCCCTTAGTAGAGGGGTCAATGACCAGGGGGCATAGTTCCAAGGTAGAGGGCAGGAAGTTTAGAGGGGATTTGAGGAAAAACTTTTTTCCCAGAGGGTGGTTGGAATCTGGAACTCACTGCCTGAAAGGGTGGTAGAGGCAGGAACCCTCACAACATTCAAGAAGCATTTAGATGAGCACTTGAAACGCCATAGCATGCAAGGCTACAGACAAAGTACTGGAAAATGGGGTTAGAATAGACAGGGCTTGATGGCCGGTGTAGACACGATGGGCCGAAGGGCCTCTTTCTGTATAACTCTATGACTCTATGACCACCAGCTCCAAGTCAAACACCATTCTGACTTGGAAGTATATTGCCATTCCTTCATCGTCGCTGGGTCAAAGTCCTGGAACTCCCTCCCTAACAGCACTGTGGGAGTACTTTCACCACATGGACAGCAGCGGTTCAAGAAGGCGGCTCACCACCACCTTCTCAAGAGCAATTAGGGTGGGCCATAAATGCTGGCCTTGCCATTGAAAGGGTTGAAAGCAAATCCTCTCAGTGTTTAAAATGCAGAGCAAACAAATTACTTTAGCCAAATTAAAGAGAGAGGGGTCATGTGCGAGATCACTAAGAGCTGAGGAGAAGCCAGGTGATGATAAAATGTCTGCCCAGCTCAAGGACTTTATACAATGGAGCCTTGCAAGAATAAGATAAGGCACAGCCACCAAGCTACACACAACTAATGCTGAACTGTGAGAAAGATTGAATAAAATCAGCTAAACTTAAAGTAGTAACATAAAGAAACAAAATGGCTTGCGTAGATTATTAAAGAAACCTCAGCCTAGCAACTATGGTCTGGCAGCCTGTAGAACCAGACGTCATAATCCAGGTGGCAGAGATAAGAAACAGAACAGAAAGAATGGGCTCAGTTACAAACAAGTTGTTGATACTGTAACCTATGACCTGCAGCCCAGTATTGCAGACCAAGAAGAGTCACGAGGGCCTAACTGCCAGAATCATTGCAGGGGAGGATTAATTAGCTATTGTATTGAAGGGGTTAAATTGAACCTCTCAGAATTCGGACAGCCGAGGTGACCACTACTTAAGTGATGCCAGCAAAATTAAAATCAGAACAAAGGGGTGGGGTCATGTGAAAGTGAATAAGAAATATCACAATAAAAATTGACTTACGTAAAAAGGCAAAACTAAACAAAGAACAATGTGAGAAGCTTTGAAAAACCAAGATAAGACGCAGTTGTGGGACCAGACAGAATATGTGTGTTCTGAGTAAGCGATAAGGAATATGCTGCTTTAGCTAAAAATTGTAGACACAGCAGAATATAGGGGTCATGGGAATTTGACCTGTGACCAAAGGCATAGTAAGATGTAACTAACCTTTACTAATACTGAAAAGAATCCATATGTGATCAGGTGATTATTGTAATACAATGTGATCAGGTGATTATTGTAATACAATGTGATTGGATGAAAATAGAATAAAAAGCTGTACCAACCAAGAGAGAACGAGAAGGTGCTCGCACAGACCGCGGGGTCTGAGACTCTTCTCCCAGAGCTCTGATAATAAACTGCATCTTTTTACTTTTACACGGTTTAGATGTGAATTTATTTTCACCACAACAAATTGGCGCTGCGAGCGGGGTACTTTGGAGCTGGAAGACCGCCTGCACCAGTGAACGGGGCGAGTCGTCAAATCTTGACCGTCCAGAAATAGGATCACTCGGAAGGGCGGTGTGACAGTGACGCAGTACCAAAAGAATCTGGTATCCGTGACGGGTGAGAGATACAGTTTAAATAGTGGATAAGTCTAAATAAGTGGTTAAGTTGATTGACATCGGATGTGTTATTTTGGAATGTAAATGTCTCGAGGACCCATATTGAGCTGGAATTAAGAGGGCAATTGGGCCCCACGTGAAGGCCAGAGTTAGTTGGGAATCCGAGACAGACTAAAAGTCTCTCTGTTGTATTGCATGACGCGACGTATGGTAATAATGTATTAACGGCTACAAGTGAAACAATCACCTCTGAGAGCGAGATAGTTACAAGTCAGGACCGCCATCGCTAGTGGTGGATGATAGGTAGACCTCTGAGAACGAGTTACTAGGGAGGACCGGAACGCGGTAGACTAGTATCAAAAATAATACATTATGGCAGAAGGCGGAGGCCCAGATTGGGGACCGCTGGGATCATTGAGTTGGCTCTATGCTGACGATCAGAAAGGTTTGATAGATAAGATGAAAAAGGATGGATGGGATCCGTCTAAGGTACCAGTGTACCAACGAGAATGGTGGGAGACACAGAAGGGAAGTAAGACAAAGAAAGCGGGAGTTATATTGGTTCACCAATTAGTAACGGTCATTCAAAAGACCGAGGAAATTAAAACGAAAATCTACAGGAGCAGGTGACAAAATTAGAGAAAAAAAATGGGCAAAACTAAAGGATAAACAAGGAGAAAGAAGATTGGGGCACCGATGGAAAAAGAGGAACTTAAAGTTTTACTGACATGGAAGTTATTAACATTTGTGCTGAGACAAATAAAACACAAGATTTTCTGAGTGAAATGAACCTTAAAAAATGCTGGAATTTCAGTTTGTGTGAAAGTTTTCCTGACTATGAATGTTTAAGAAGTTACAGTATTTCTTTTGTCTGATTAGATGTTCTTTAAAAGAAAGATTCTGTTATGTGTGGTTTAGCTCCACCCACTTCTCTGTGTTAAAAGCGTTTAAATCTTTTGTCTTGTCTTGGATTTTGGAAGTTTTAAGAATGTGCGAATAAGATTGTGCCCCAAGAATTGGAAAAAAAACCTTTGAACTAATTTAAGTTAAGCTGGTGTGTGAAAACTGAGAAGAGCAACAAAAAGTTTGTTTAACGAAAGATTAAGTTTCAGTCTAAGATTTAACCTTGGAGTCACGGTTGCTATGGTGAAATCTTCTAAAGCAGTTTGATTTGATAAGAAAATATGACGTAATTTACTGTTTTCTGCAAGAATGTGCTATTTTGTTTTGTTTGTTCATAGTTTTACAAAAGATAAGCTTCTGCCTTAAAGTTACAGTTACCAATGTGCTTGGAAGAAAATTAATTTGAATGTTTACAAGATCTGGATTAAATTGGAGTTATGAGGTTAATTAACCTATTAAAACCAGACTTTCATTGTGGCCACAGTGAAATTTTGGTTGGTGTAAACTTGTGTAGACCGCATTGAATAAGATAACTCCGCTCCGCAAGAACATCCGATAGTTGCAGAGTTCCTTACAAAGACTCACTTAGCTTGTGGACTTTGCTCAATCCCGTCTTTCTTCACTGTCCATATTACCTCCATGTTCATGTTTAGTTAAAGTGTGAAAACACAACTGTCTTTCGATCAGGAAAGTTCTTTTTTTTTATTTACGTGAATTGACGCAGTTGCGTGCATTTGATAATGTTTTGCTCCACCTTCTTAAAAACCTGCAAAGGAGTTAACCCTTTCCACTGACAGCTGCTTAAGTTCACCAAGCAACAACTTTAGTATGAAATCTAAAGATATTGGACATTATTAAATTTAAGTTTCTTAATTTTAAGTTATTATTTCACCACAGTGACAGAGGGAAAATTAAGATTTGATAAATTAACCCCTTGGGCTCTAAGCAGAGTCACAATGGATTCCCTTCTTTCTTTTGTTATATGGAAGTTACCTTGTAAACTAATTGCAGCA
The DNA here is from genome assembly GCF_052327205.1 of Somniosus microcephalus. NCBI lineage: Eukaryota > Metazoa > Chordata > Chondrichthyes > Squaliformes > Somniosidae > Somniosus > Somniosus microcephalus. The sequence goes on along the minus strand of NW_028225235.1, from coordinate 220,047 downwards.
CTTCTGTCTCTAATGTTAAAAACACTGTGTAAGCTACCTAGCCTGAGAATCACTTGTTTCTGAAATTGGAAATGGAAGATAAATTGATAGAGATGAAATTGAACATTGACAAAACCTGTCAGTTCAACTGTACTGCTATTTGGATTTTGGGATAATTTTGAAATGACAAAATGGACTCAGGCACTATATATTTGGTTACTTTGGGGAAAATAAAAGATCCTCTAAAAATAATGATAATAAAATGTGTTAATAACTTGGATCAAGTGAGAACGTTTGATCTATGCTTTCTATCTTAAATATTGTACTGGACAGTAAAGTTTTTCCAGGACTCATGAATGAGATATGAATGGTAATTAAAGGAAAGTGATTGAGAGTGTAAGATTGAAACAGGAGAATTACACTACTGAATGGGAATTTTCAAAATTTTCTAGTGAAAGTCAGGAAAATGTAGTTAAGAATAGTAAATTGATAGCTTTCTCTTGGAGACATTTGTGTCCCTGCCGTTAATGAACTTTTAAGAAAACTGAATTTGATAGTCTGGCCACTACCCAAGACATCGGGACCATGCAGAGGAAGATGAGCAAAGATCTCCAGGCGACTACAATCTTTCGATAAGATACCTGAAAGCCCGAGAAAGGCTTGTATCGGATGGAATGGGTGGCATGATATTGAGATACCGGTATGAGTGTGCAAATGTGATTCGATACGTATGAGGTAATTACCATCCAGGAATGTGTGGTGAATTTGCACTGAAGAATGGGTCTCAGACATGCTCAGTTACTTGACAACAGCAATACATGAAATGGTTAATGTGGCTCAGGAGAGCGAGACAACTTTTAAAGCATACTCCATTGAGAAACTATCTAATTAATGAAACAATCAGAATAGAGTTAAACACACGGGTACCTGTTAGAGGGATTAAAGTTGAAGTGGAGAGTTGCATGGGATCTGGATTGGGACAATCGAGGGCTAAGGAGAAATCATGATTAGTAAGAATTATCCACAAGATGGATACGAGCAAAAGAGCGATCTGGAGAATCTTTTAAATCCATGATTTGTTGATTAGATGTTGAACTGTAATGTATTTGATATGATTGTAAGACTGAATTTAACTGTGACTGTAATAATTGTGTTTTATAGGTAACAGAGCGTGGGGAAAAACCAGTACGAATCCAGTATGAGGTGATTTTAGTGGTGCCTCCTGTGTCACTACTACTGCCATTACCATGCTTTACGGGTCTAACAGGACCTGTCCCATCAACCAACACGTTTTTAAGTATGAGCTACACAATTATGTGGCACAATTCGGATACTCGGATATAACATTCCCCTGTTGTTTGTGGGTTTCAGTGAGCTCATGATGCGACTGAACTCCTCCCTAAAGCATTTTTATGTTTTGGAGCAAGACAACTCGAGAATAGATATTGAAATTGACAGCATAGGGGACAACTCACATTGATGGGATATTGGGCTTAATACATCAGCACACCCTTAGGTTCGTATTATTTCACATGCTCTGGTAATTATCCAACTTGTAATAATATACGTAACGTGTGTAGTAAGACTTTGATACATAAGCCAATTGGGTTCTCATGCCCATGACTGACAAGCACTAACAAATTAATTGAGCACACCAAAAGAGAAGATCCGAAGTAATGTAGAGGAGACCCCAGGCGGGGTAACATCATGAAAGATAGAAGAAACAGAGGATATCCCAGGCGGGGCAGAATTGGAACACCGGAACAGTGAATTGAATTTGAGTAAGGGGTCAGATGTCGCTCCTTCTCCTCAAAGGAATGGACTGTAAGGAAGGGAGAAATCTTCAAGACTCCCTACTAACTAACGCCCAAGTTGAGAGAGCAATAAGAGCTGGTTAGATTAGTCAAGAGCCGATTGTGAGAAGTCAATAAAGAAATAGCTATTAGATTCAAAGATGGGTTTTAATTCTTAGACCAGGGACCGACAACAGGCTTGCGGAAAAAGATAGCATAAATGCCAGCAAGGTTGAATATCAAGCATCAAAAGACAAATAGAAATGATAAGGACTTATAATTGTCATTATAGTCGTAGTATTATTTTGTGTTATAATGGCGGTTCTGAAAACATGCTGTAGGGCAGCTGTGTCCCGAATAGTGCCGGTTGCTACAGTTGATATAATCAATATTGAGCCAGAAACCGAACAGTTAATGCTGGATAATGAACTGATAGCGATAGGAACATACATGTAATGTTCTTTGTTCATTTTCACAGACTACCACGCCTAGCATAACAAGGTAGACAGAGGGGAAAGACGAACTTAGGTACTAAGTTTAAGCCATCAGTATAGGAGTAATCCCGGGGAAGATAAAAGTGGAAGAGAAGTTGGTATCCCTAGCCAAAGTTTAAATTTGGTGCGGGACCAACAGGAGGGATTGAAAGGGTTAAAAGCAAATCCTCTCAGTGTTTAAAATGCAGAGCAAACAAATTACTTTAGACAAAGGAAAGAGAGAGGGGTCATGTGTGAGATCACGAAGAGCTGAGGAGAAGCCAGGTGACGATAAAATGTCTGCCCAGCTCAAGGACTTTATACAATGGAGCCTTACAAGAATAAGATAAGGCATAGCCACCAAGCTACACACAGCTAATGCTGAACTGTGAGAAAGATTTAATAAACTTAAAGTAGTAACATAAAGAAACAAAATGGCTTGCGTAGATTATTAAAGAAGCCTCAGCCTAGCAAATATGGTCTGGCAGCCTGTAGAACCAGACGTCATAATCCAGGTGGCAGAGATAAGAAACAGAACAGAAAGAATGGGCTCAGTTACAAACGAGTTGTTGATACTGTAACCTATGACCTGCAGCCTAGTATTGCAGACCAAGAAGGGTCACGAGGGCCTAACCGCCAGAATCATTGCAGGGGAGGATTAATTAGCTATTGTATTGAAGGGGTTAAATTGAACCCTCTCAGAATTCGGACAGCCGAGGTGACCACTAATTAAGTGATGCCAGCAAAATTAAACTCAGAACAAAGGAGTGGGGTCATGTGAAAGTGAATAAGATAAGAAATATCACAATAAAAATTGACTTGCGTAAAGAGGCGAAACTAAACAAAGAACAATGTGAGAAGCTTTGAAAAACCAAGATAAGACGCAGTTGTGGGAGCAGACAGAATATGTGCGTTATGCGTAAGCGATAAGGAATATGCTGCTTTAGCTAAAAATTGTCGACACAGCAGAATATAGGGGTCATGGGAATTTGACCTGTGACCAAAGGCATAGTAAGATGTAACTAACCTTTACTAATACTAAAAAGAATCCACATGTGATCAGGTGATTATTGTAATACAATGTGATCAGGTGATTATTGTAATACAATGTGATTGGATGAAAATAGAATAAAAAGCTGTACCAACCAAGAGAGAACGAGAAGGTGCTCGCACAGACCGCGGGGTCTGAGACTCTTCTCCCAGAGCTCTGATAATAAACTGCATCTTTTTACTTTTACACGGTTTAGATGTGAATTTATTTTCACCACAACAGGGGAAAAGCTTTCAAATGTCCCAGGAGCTGAAGGGACACCAGCTGGAGAGAGCAGGAAAGAGGCCATTCACTTGCTCTGTGTGTGGGAAGGGATTCACTCGGCCATCCCACCTACTGACACACCAGCGAGTTCACACTGGGGAGAGACCGTTCACCTGCTCTGTGTGTGGGAAGGGATTCACTCAGTCATCCAGCCTACTGATACACCAGCGATATCACACTGATGAGAGACCATTTAAATGTTCTGACTGTGGGAAGAGCTTTAAAACCTCTGGGGATCTGAACGGACACCAGCGAGTTCACTCTGATGAGAGACCATTTAAATGTTCTGTCTGTGGGATGAGCTTTAAAAGCTCCAGGAATCTGAACGGACACCAGCGAGTTCACACTGGGGAGAGGCCGTTCACCTGCTCCGTGTGTGGGAAGGGATTCACTCGGTCATCCCACCTGCTGACACACCAAGAAGTTCACACTGATAAGAAAGCGTTCACCTGCTCCGTGTGTGGGAAAGGATTCACTTGGTCATCCCACCTGCTGAGACACCAACAAGTTCACACTGAGGAGAAGCCGTTCACCTGCTGTGTGTGTGGGATGGGATTCACTCGGTCCTCGAATCTGCTGAAACACCAGTGAGTTCACACTGTTCTGTCGTGCCGGGCCCTGCAAGACAACTGGGGTGACATGAACGTGGAATGGATGAATGTTTTATAAATTCTTGTACTGCTGTTTAATCTTTAAGACTGTTATGCTGATGATTCCCTTGATTTGACAGTTCATGGTGTTACATAGAATGTACAGCACAGAAACAGGCCATTCAGCCCAACTGGGCCATGCCGGTGTTTATGCCCCACACCCACCCTACTTCAATTAACCCGATCAACATCTCCTCCCATTCCTGTCTCCCTCATGTGGCTTCCCCATAAATGCATATATGCTGTTCACCTCAACCACTCCCTGTGGTAGCGAGTTCCCCATTCTCACCATTCTTTGGGTAAAAAAGTTTCTCCTGAATTCACTCCTGTATTTATTAGTGACTATTTTAAGTTTGTGGCCTCATAAACATAGAAACATAGAATATAGGAGCAGGAGTAGGCCATTCGGCCCCTCGAGCCTGCTCCCCCATTCAATGAGATCATGGCTGATCATCCAAACTCAGTACCCTGTCCCTGCCTTCTCCCCATATCCCTTTAGCCTTAAGAAATATATCTAACTCCTTCTTGAATATATTTAATGAATTGGCCTCAATTGCCTTGTGTGGTAGAGAATTCCACAGGTTCACCATTCTTTGGGTGAAGAAATTCCTCCTCATCTCTGTCCAAAATGGCTTACCCCTTATCCTTAGACTGTGACCCCTGGTTCTGGACTGCCCGACCATCGGGAACATCCTTCCTGCATCCAGTCTGTCCAGTCCTGTTAGAATGAGATCCCCTCTCATTCTTCTAAACTCCAGCGAGTACAAGCCCAATCAACCCAATCTCTCCTCATACGTCATTCCTGCCATCCCAGGTATCAGTCTGGTGAATCTTCGCTGCACTCCCTCCATGGCAAGTATATCCTTCCACAGATAAGGCGACCGAAACTGCACACAATACTCAAGGTGTGGTCTCACCAAGGCCCTGTACAACTGCAGCAATATAAATATGATGAGATTCTGTTAAGCTGACCAGTATATTGTTGTCCTTTGTCTTTTTCTGATGAATTAAACATTACTGAGCCCTTGTATGCGTGTTATGGGATGACCTTTTTTATTTATTCATGGGATGTGGGCGTCGCTGGCAAGGCCAGCATTTATTGCCCACCCTAATTGCTCTTGAGAAGGTGGTGGTGAGCCGCCTTCTTGAACCGTTGCAGTCCGTGTGGTGAAAGTACTCCCACAGTGCTGTTAGGGAGGGAGTTCCAGGACTTTGACCAGCGTCGATGAAGGAATGGTGATATACTTCCAAGTCAGAATGGTGCGAGAGGGGGGGGGAGTGCGAGGGGGGGGGGAGTGCGAGAGTGGGGGGGAGGGGGAGAGTGGGTGGGTGGGGAGAGGGTGGGGGGGAGGGAGGGGAGGCGGGGGGTGGGGAGAAGGAGGAGGGGGGTGGGGAGAGGGTGGGGGGGGAGGGACGGGAGGAGAGGGGGTGGGGACGGTGGAGGGGACGGGAGGGGGGAGGAGGAGAGGGAGGAGGAGGGGGGAGGGGGAGATTATGAAGTAAAATAGGAGAAATACCAAACCAGAGAGTTGGGCGGGCGGGACCTCCGCGGACGCCGAACGGAGCGGATTGAATCACGCGGAGTGAGCCGGAGCAATGTGATTCTGACTGACAGGAGCGTGGACCAATAGGAAGAGGGCTGAGCTGGGAGGACTGAACTGGGTGGCCTGGTCCTCCAACCAATGGCGGCGCGGCAAGGGGGCGGGGCCTCCTCTCCAGCTCAGGTGCGCTGGGGCCGATTGTGACGCGCTGTCCCCAGGTGAGAGCAGCTCAGTCAGCACAGAGCTGGGGCTGGAATCTGGGAGAGGGGCCGCAGGCAGCGGGCCTGGCAAAGGGGCACAAGCTTCACAATACAAGCTAAGGATAAGGGGTAAGCCATTTAGGACTGAGATGAGGAAGAATTTCTTCACCCAGAGAGTGGTGAACCTGTGGAATTCTCTACCACAGAGGGCAGTTGAGGCCAATTCATTAAATATATTCAAGAAAGAGTTGGATATATTTCTTAAGGCTAAAGGGATCAAGGGATATGGGGAGAAAGCACGGACAGGGTACTGAATTTGGATGATCAGCCACGATCTCATTAAATGGCGGAGCAGGCTCGAGGGGCCGAATGGCCGACTCCTGCTCCTGTCTTCTATGTTTCTATGTAACAGATTTTAAGCAAGTGCAGGGGCAAGGAAAGGGGAGGAGGGAACTCAGCGGCAGCAGCGGGGCTATAAAAGTCCCAGAGACCAGGTAAGGCCTCAGTGCGTCGGCGGGAACTCGGTGGCAGCAGCGGGGCTATAAAAGTCCCAGAGACCAGGTAAGGCCTCAGTGCGTCGGCGGGAACTCAGCGGCAGCAGCGGGGCAATAAAAGTCCCAGAGACCCAGGTAAGGCCTCAGTGCGTCGGCGGGAACTCAGCAGCAGCAGCGGGGCTATAAAAGTCCCAGAGACCAGGTAAGGCCTCAGTGCGTCGGCGGGTGTTTCAGCAGCAGCAGCGGGGCTATAAAAGTCCCAGAGACCCAGGTAAGGCCTCAGTGCGTCGGCGGGAACTCAGCAGCAGCAGCGGGGCTATAAAAGTCCCAGAGACCAGGTAAGGCCTCAGTGCGTCGGCGGGAACTCGGTGGCAGCAGCGGGGTGTGATGAAATATATGCCTTCATCAGCCCCTGTGTTTTACCTGCTTTGTATTGTGTGTACCGCCCCCTTTTTCCTATTGTGTGTATTGGCTACGCCCCTGTCTTTTGTCATATAAAGGTCTCAAGAGCTGTATGAGTCATTCTATCAGACGAACCCGATGTGGAAAGACCTGCAATGTTCTTAGTGATTAAAAGCCTTCAGTTGAATCCTTTAAACTCCTTGGCCTAGAAATTCAGTGCCCTTAGCGCCGATTTTGCGGCGCTAGAGGGCCTAGCGCTGCAATTGGCGCCGGCGCCTAAATTGCCTGGGGCCCTTCCGCCGCGGTAGACCGGTAGCGCTGCGCCGGCACCGATGACGTCATCGGTGTGCGCAGCGTCCCGGTTGCCATGGTAACCCGCCCGAACTGGGAAATTGACTTGCGGCCGCCTCGCCCGTGGCAGCCGCAAGCAACGTTCTGGCAGAGGTGCCTTGCAGAAGTTTGCGCCGGCGCATTAAAGGCCCCGCGGCGGCCGGCCGCTTTCCCGCCGCCCGCCTGGCCGCAGCTCCCTCCCCGGACTTCCCCCCCCCCCCCCCCCGGAATAGAAGCAAGCCCAGCACTTGTCCGAGGTGCCGGGCTCATTTTTAATAAGATTATCGCGGGCCGCGGCCGGGTGCAGGCAGGTCCTCCTTAAGGGAAGGAGGAGGCCTGCACTTCCCGAACCTGCCGCACCACAGCGGGCGCCGCAGCGCCGGAATAGCGCCGAAATTCAGCGCATAGCGCCAGTTTTCAGGCGCTAACAGCTTTCAGCAGCGCCGGCAGCCGTTTGGGCGCAGAAGTAGTGAATTTTTGGCCCGACCAGCGCGACTTAGCTCCGGCACTAACTTCCGGCGCTAAAGCCGTTGCTGCGCCAAAACCCAATTTCTAGGCCCTTGTCTTTGAGTTATTGATGGCACATCAATTTTAATCACTAAAACACCAAGATGGATCGACTCCTGAAAGCAGAGCGCTTGGATCTGGACCCCCATGCCTCAGACGCAGCCACACAGTTCGGACACTGGTTCCAATGCTTTGAATTTTTCATCGCAAACTCATCCACCACCATAGCAGCCGCAACCGCCACCAGAGACGTGAAACTGGGAATCCTGCGAAACTGGGTGAGCCATCGGGTCTCCCCTCTCATCCAAGATGCCACCAGCTACGGGGATGCCTGCACCATTCTGAAGGCCCACTACGTGCGGCCAATAAACGAGGTGTACGCCAGGCATCTTCTGACTACCCGCGCGCAGCGGCATGGTGAGTCACTAGAGGACTTTGTGCTAAGCCTAAAAGTACTGGGCAGAGACTGTAACTGTAAGGCCATGTCTGCCATCGTGTACACGGAGGAGCTGATCCGAGACTCCTTTATTGTGGGCCTCAGTTCAAATTACATTTGGCAGAAACTGTTTGAAAAGGAGGGACTGGACTTAAAACAGGCTATGGGCATAGCGCGATCGCTGGATATGGCCCAGAGGAACTCTGAATCCTGTTCCTCAGGCCACGTGGCCCACTCCACCTCGTGCATGCCGTGGGGGCCGCCATCTTGGAAGCCATCTTCACCTCCCAGGTCTCAGGCCAGCCCAGCACCATCGGAGCCCCAGCCCCCACCCAGGAGCCCCACTACTACCGCGATGCATCGGGGCCCGAAATGCTACTTCTGCGGCCAGGACAAACACTCCAGGCATCTGTGCCCAGCGAAGGGCACCACCTGTTTTAAATGCGGGAAGGACATTTCAGCAAAGTCTGCAGAGGGAACCCCGCCTCCAACTCCACCACCGCCGCGTGCGCGCCGTGGGGGTGGCCATCTTGGACGCCATCTTGTCCACCCTCATGGAGTCCACCATCTTGCCCCGACTACACGGACCTCCAGGACCCACTGGTGGCCTCGATCACAGTGGATCAATCCAGGCCGCATCCGTTGTCTAAATCGATGATGGACATAGAGGTAAACGGGAACAAGGTTAAATGCTTGATTGACTGCGGGAGCACCGAAAGCTTTATTCATCCTAGCCTGGTAAAACGACTTTCACTAACGATAGTCCCCACACAAGGCAAAATCGCCATGGCTGATAAGACTCATACCTCAAAAATTACAGGTTTCTGCGCGGTTATGTTGTCAGTAAAAGGCACTGATTACAGAGATTTTAAACTATTGATAATGCCAGATCTCTGTGTGAGCGTGATCTTGGGTCTGGACTTCCAGTGCCACCACCAAAGTATCACGCTTACCTACGGTGGGTCCCAGCCGCCCCTCACAGTGTGCGGTCTGGCTACCCTGAAGGTCAAGCCGCCCTCTCTGTTCGCCAACCTCGCACCCAACTGTTGACCCATAGCGACCAAGAGTAGGCGGTACAGCTGGGAGGATAGACGGTTCATTGCGTCGGAAGTAGAAAGACTCAAGCGGGAGGGTATCATCGAATGCAGTACCAGCCCGTGGCACGCCCAGGTAGTAGTAGTTAAGGGTAGCGAAAAGAAGCGGATGGTGATAGATTATAGCCAGACGGTTAATCTATACTCCCAGCTAGACGCCTACCCTCTGCCCCGCATAGCGGATATGGTTAACCAAATTGCGCAATACCGGGTGTTTTCCACCATCGACCTAAAATCGGCATACCACCAGCTCCCCATTAGGCCGGAGGACCGTCCATACACCGCCTTCGAGGCGAACGGACGCCTCTACCACTTCCTCAGAGTCCCCTTTGGGGTAACGAATGGGGTCTCGGTCTTCCAGCGGGAGATGGACCGCATGGTCGATGAGAACCAGTTAACAGCCACCTACCCATACCTAGACAACGTCACCATCTGCGGCCACGACCAGCAAGACCACGACTCGAACCTCGCGAGATTTCTGAAAACCGCCCTCAGACTCAATCTCACCTACAACGAGGATAAGTGTGTCTTTAGCACCACGCGCCTCTGTATCCTGGGCTGCGTGGTGGAAAACGGGGAAATCGGTCCGGACCCCGACCGATTGCGCCCCCTACAGGAGCTACCCCTACCAAACACTCCCAAGGCCCTGAAAAGGTGCCTGGGGTTCTTCTCCTATTACGCCCAATGGGTCCCCAATTATTCCGACAAGGCCCGTCCCCTCCTGAAATCAACGTCCTTCCCGCTCACGGCCGAGGCCCACGCCGCCTTCAACAGCATTAAACACGACATTGAGAAGGCTGCGCTGCAGGCAGTGGACGAAAACATCCCTTTCCAGGTCGAAAGCGATGCGTCCGACTTCGCTTTAGCAGCCACCCTCAACCAGGATGGGCGGCCTGTAGCCTTTTTCTCAAGAACCCTCCAAGGGCCCGAGATCAGGCACTCCTCGGTAGAGAAGGAGGCCCAGGCCATAGTGGAGGCAGTGCAGCACTGGAGGCACTACCTAGCCGGCAAACGCTTCACCCTGCTTACCGACCAGCGGTCGGTAGCCTTCATGTTTAACAACAAACAGAGGGGGAAGATCAAGAATGACAAAATTCTCAGGTGGCGGATCGAACTCTCCACGTTTGAGTACGACATAATATATAGGCCGGGGGCCCTCAACGAATCCCCCGACGCCCTATCACGAGGGATTTGTGCCAGCATCCAGGGGGACAGGCTACAGGGCCTCCACAATGGCCTCTGCCACCCGGGGGTCACCCAGCTATTTCACTTTATAAAATCCCGTAACCTGCCCTATTCCATCGAGGAGGTCTGGTCTATGACCAGGGACTGCCGCACCTGTGCGGAATGCAAGCCCCGTTTTTACAGGCCCGACCGAGCCCACCTGATCAAAGCTACACGGCCATTCGAGCGCCTTAGCTTAGATTTCAAGGGACCACTCCCCTCCACCGACCGCAATGTGTACTTTCTCAACATTGTGGACAAGTACTCCCGCTTCCCATTCGCCTACCCCTGCCCAGACATGACCAGTGCCACAGTCATCAAGTACCTCGGCAACCTGTTTTGCACGTTCGGCATGCCTAACTACATCCACACTGACAGGGGGGCATCGTTCATGAGCGACGAACTGCGCCAAAACCTGCTGTCAAAGGGGATAGCCACGAGTCGGACCACTAGATATAACCCCCGGGGTAATGGGCAAGTGGAGAGGGAGAACGCGACAGTGTGGAAGGCGGTCACCTTAGCACTAAGGTCTAAAGGCCTCCCCACCTCCCGCTGGCAAGAGGTCCTCCCAGATGAACTCCACTCGATAAGGTCGCTACTGTGTACTGCTACTAACGCCACTCCTCACGAGAAGATGTTTGTTTTTCCCCGCAAATCAACCTCAGGAGTGTCCCTACTCTCGTGGCTCTCCACCCCAGGGACAGTCCTATTACGGAAGCATGTGAGGGGCCACAAAACGGATCCCCTCGTGGAGGCAGTACACCTACTCCACGCAAACCCACAGTACGCGTACGTCAAGCACGCCGACGGGCGAGAGGACACCGTGTCCATAAAGGACCTCGCCTCGGCAGGAAGCGACGATGACCCATCACCACTGTGATGAAATATTCCATTCATCACTCATCAGTATTTCTCTGCCTGTGACTGTGGTTGGTTTCAGTTTCATTTCCATTGTATTGTACTGTGTGTAGGGCTCCGCCCATACCTGGCTCCTATGTAAGCTGGCCCAGCCTGCAGCACATCCAGTACGGCAGACCTCTGGATGGAAGATACATTCTCCTCTGTGTGTTACCTTCTAAGTCAATAAAAGCCTTGTTTTGTTTCGCTAACATCGAGTCTCGGATTTATTGAGGCACATCAATTTTATTGACTTAATTTTCAACACAATGGATCAACTCTTGAAACCCGAACGTTTGGATTTGGACCAGCATGCTTCGGACGCATCGGCACGCTTCGGACACTGGTTTATGTGTATGGAATTCTTCCTGGACAATTCCGCAGCCGTCAAAGACGCTACGGACGCTGCGAGTATGAAACTCGGAATTCTGCGGAATTGGGTAAGCCACCGGGTTTACCCCCTCATCCAAGACGCCGACACGTACCCGGCCGCCTGCGACATCTTAAAGGTGCATTACCAGCAGCCTACGAATGAGGTGTATGCTAGGCATCTGCTCGCTACTCGCGCACAGCGACCTGGGGAATCGGTGGAGGAGTTCCTAGGCACCCTGAAAACGCTTGGCAAAGACTGCAAGTGCCAAGATGTAAAAGCCGCAGTGTACACTGACGAGCTTGTTCGCGATGCCTTTATCACAGGCCTCAGCTCCACTTACATCCGGCAGAGACTGCTGGAAAAAAACGGGATTGGACCTGAAACAGGCTGCGGACACAGCACGATCCCTGGATGTGGCCCAGAGAAACTCGGACGCCTACTCTTCAGCCCGCACCATCCACGCCGCCACGTGTGCACCAAGGGCGCCGCCATCTTGGAAGGCATCTTCCCCGCCCGGCAGCCCAACACCGTCGGGGCCCCGCTCTCCCCCCAGAAGCCCTACGACAGCCGCGATGCGTCGGGGACCCAACTGCTACTTCTGCGGGCAGCCGAAGCACACCAGAAACCTGTGCCCGGCGAAAGGCACCACCTGCTTTAAGTGCGGTAAGAAGGGGCACTTCGGGAAGGTGTGCAGAGGGAACCCCGCCGGAAAACCCGCCACCGCCACGTGTGCGCCGTGGGAGCGGCCATCTTGGACGCCATCTTGCCCGACCTCGTGGGGTCCGCCATCTTGTGAACAGACAGCGTGGACGCCATCTTGTCTCGATCAGGGCCCTACAGTGGCATCGGTCACAGTGGACCAGACCAGGCCGCACCCGCTATCCAAATCAATGGTGGACATCGAGGTAAACGGGTGCAGGGTTAAATGTTTAATTGACAGTGGAAGCACGGAGAGTTTTATCCACCCTGAACTGGTACAACAACTCTCCCTAAAGGTGGTCCCTACTCGGGGTACCATCTCTATGGCTGATAAAACCCAGACATCGACCATTATGGGTTACTGCACGGTACAATTGTCCGTTAACGGAACTGTATACGATAATTTTAAAGTATTAATCATGAAGAATCTATGTGCGAGCGTGATCTTGGGCCTGGATTTCCAGTGCTACCACCAAAGCATCACGCTCAATTACGGTGGGTCCCAGCCGCCCCTCACAGTGTGCGGTCTGGCTACCCTGAAGGTAAAGCCGCCTTCGCTATTCGCGAACCTTACCCCTAACTGCCGGCCAATAGCGACCAAAAGCAGGAGGTACAGCTGGGAGGACAGGCAGTTTATCGCGACCGAGGTAGACAGGCTCCTGAAAGAGCGCATTATTGAACGCAGCAATAGCCCGTGGCGCGCCCAAGTGGTGGTGGTAAGGGGTAGCGAGAAGAAATGGATGGTGATCGACTATAGCCAAACGATCAACAGGTACACCCAACTAGATGCCTACCCGCTACCCCGCATATCAGAAATGGTGAACCAAATCGCCCAATGCCGGGTGTTCTCCACCATCGACCTCAAGTCAGCGTACCACCAGCTCCCTATCAGACCAGAGGACCGCCCGTACACCGCCTTCGAGGTGAACGGACGCCTCTACCAATTCCTCAGAGTCCCCTTTGGGGTGACGAATGGGGTCTCGGTCTTCCAGAGGGAGATGGACCGCATGGTCGATGACCACCACTTGCAGGCAACCTTCCCCTACCTCGACAACGTCACCATCTGCGGTCACAACCAGCAGGATCACGACTCGAACCTCGAGAGGTTCCTGAAAACCGCACAAAAACTCAACCTCACCTACAACGAGGACAAGTGCGTTTACAACACCATGCGCCTCTGCATACTAGGCAGCGTGGTGGAGAATGGGGAAATCGGACCAGACCCCGACCGATTGCGCCCCCTACGGGAGCTGCCCCTGCCCAACACTCCCAAAGCCCTGAAAAGGTGCCTGGGGTTATTTTCTTATTATTCCCAATGGGTCCCCAACTACTCTGACAAAGCCCGCCCCCTCTTGAAAGCATCCTCTTTTCCGCTCTCTGCTGAGGCCCATGCCGCCTTCAAAAGCATTAAGCAGGATATTGAGCGGGCCACACTACAGGCAGTGGACGAGAACACTCCCTTTCAAGTGGAAAGTGATGCGTCTGACTTTGCCTTGGCGGCTACCCTCAACCAGGCGGGGCGGCCCGTAGCTTTCTTCTCGAGGACCCTCCAAGGGCCCGAGATCAGACACTCCTCCGTAGAAAAGGAGGCCCAAGCCATCGTGGAGGCAGTGCGCCACTGGCGCCACTACCTAGCCGGCAAACGCTTCACTCTACTTACCGACCAGTGGTCGGTAGCGTTTATGTTCAATAATAAACAGAGGGGGAAGATTAAAAATGATAAGATTCTTAGGTGGCGGATCGAGCTCTCCACCTTCGATTATGACATCATTTACCGGCCAGGGGCCCTTAACGAATCCCCCGACGCCCTCTCACGAGGGATGTGTGCCAGCGCCACCGGGGATCGGCTACAGACCCTCCACAATGACCTCTGCCACCCAGGGGTCACGCGGCTGTTCCACTTCATAAAGTCCCGCAACTTACCCTACTCGATTGAGGAAGTTCGGTCCCTGACCAGGAACTGTCGCACTTGCGCTGAGTGCAAGCCTCGGTTCTACCGCCCAGATAGAGCCCACTTAATCAAAGCTACACGGCCCTTTGAGCGGCTCAGCTTAGATTTCAAGGGCCCCCTCCCGTCCGTCGACCGCAATGTTTACTTCCTGAACATTGTGGACGAATACTCTCGTTTCCCATTCGCCTTCCCCTGCCCAGACATGACCAGCGCCACGGTCATTAAATGCCTCAACAGCCTGTTCTGCCTGTTCGGTATGCCGAGCTACATCCATACGGATAGGGGGGCGTCCTTCATGAGTGAAGAGCTACGCCAGTACATGCTGTCCAGGGGGATCGCCACAAGCCGTACCACCAGCTACAACCCCCGGGGTAACGGTCAAGTGGAGCGAGAGAACGGGACAGTATGGAAAGCAGCCACTCTAGCTCTAAGGACCAAAGGCCTCCCTATCTCTTGCTGGCAGGAAGTCCTCCCGGATGTGCTCCATTCGATACGGTCGCTATTGTGTACTGCCACTAATGCCACACCTCACGAGCGAATGTTTGTCTTTCCCCGGAAATCCACCTCAGGCGTATCCATGCCGTCATGGCTCTCCACCCCAGGTCCGGTATTCGTGCGAAGGCATGTGAGGGGCCACAAGACGGACCCTCTCATGGAGTCAGTGCACCTACTCCACGCCAACCCCCAATACGCGTATGTCCGGCACGCCGACGGAAGGGAGGACACCGTGTCCATAAAAGATGTCGCCCCAGCCGGTAACGACAACAACCACGACAACAGCAGCAACAACGACCACAGCAACTCTTACCCACCCACTACTCTTTCATCACCCCCGGAAGAACATCGACCAACGGTACCCCCACCAACTACCCCTTCAACAACCCTGGCGGCACCCCCCGGCAGAGACCCAGGAGGCCACCGGGGACAGCCAGCCGACACCCGCGGCTCCACAACAGCCACGTCGGTCGCAGAGGACTATCAAACCCCCGAACAGACTAAATCTATAGAAGGGGTGAATGTGATGAAATATTCCATTCATCACTCATCAGTATTTCTCTGCCTGTGACTGTGGTTGGTTTCAGTTTCATTTCCATTGTATTGTACTGTGTGTAGGGCTCCACCCATACCTGGCTCCTATGTAAGCTGGCCCAGCCTGCAGCACATCCAGTACGGCAGACCTCTGGATGGAAGATACATTCTCCTCTGTGTGTTACCTTCTAAGTCAATAAAAGCCTTGTTTTGTTTCGCTAACGTCGAGTCTCGGATTTATTGAGGCACATCAATCACCACCCCCAGAAGAACCTCCACCATCCCCAGGCTCACCACCCCCAGAAGTACCTGCAACACCCCCAACACATGGGTATGCCCAGGAGGGCACCACGGACTCCCGGTCGGAACCCGAGGTACTGTTGTGACGTTCAGGAAGGACTATCACACCCCCGGACAGGCTAAATCTGTAGAAGGGGTGAATGTGATGAAATATATGCCTTCATCAGCCCCTGTGTTTTACCTGCTTTGTATTGTGTGTACCGCCCCCTTTTTCCTATTGTGTGTATTGGCTACGCCCCTGTCTTTTGTCATATAAAGGTCTCAAGAGCTGTATGAGTCATTCTATCAGACGAACCCGATGTGGAAAGACCTGCAATGTTCTTAGTGATTAAAAGCCTTCAGTTGAATCCTTTAAACTCCTTGGCCTAGAAATTCGGTATGGCCCCGCCAGGTCTTTTGCGCCCGAAATTTAGCGCTCGCCAGGATTCCCGTAGCACCCGCCTAAAATTCAGTTGCGACGGGCCAAGACGGCGGCGGGCGCTATTGCAGGGTTTGGCCGCCTCGCTAGGGGCGTTGAATGTCACTTTCAGGCGTTCAGCTCCCGCTGCAGCACCCGATGCGGTGCGGCAGGCTGGGGTACTCCAGGCCTCCTCCTTCTCTTAAGGAGGAGCTGCCTGCAGCCGTCAGATCACCGGTGGATTCCCCCGGCAAATGAGCCCGGCACCACGGAGAAGTGCCGGGCTCGCGGGACACAGACATCAGTGCCGCGGGGGGGTGGTGCAGGAGTCCGGGGAGGGAGGTGCGGGCAGGCGGCCGCCGGGAAAGCGGCCGGCCGCCGCTCCACCTTTATGCGCCGGCCTTTCGGAGCTGCAAGACCCCGTTTCACAAACGCTGTTTGCGGCTGCCACGGGCGAGGCGGCCGCAACTGAATTTGGCCATCGGGCCGGAATAGCATTGCAACCGGGGCGCTGCGCACACCGATGACGTCATTGGTGCCGGCGCAGCGCTACCGGCTAACGCCGATGTTAGGGTCCATCTGAATTTCGGGCGGTAAAAAACTTTAGGCGCAAACCACTTTATAGCCAATAAGTGGGCGCAAACGCAACTGAATTTCTAGGCCCTTGTCTTTGAGTTATTGATGGCACATCATGGGGCTATAAAAGTCCCAGAGACCAGGTAAGGCCTCAGTGCATCGGCGGGAACTCGGGGGCAGAGCGGGGCTATAAAAGTCCCAGAGACCAGGTAAGGCCTCGCAGCGTCGGCGGGAATCTCGAGCGGCAGAGCGGGGCTATAAAAGGCCCCAGAGACCAGGTAAGGCCTCGCAGCGTCGGCGGGAATCTCGAGCGGCAGAGCGGGGCTATAAAAGGCCCCAGAGACCAGGTAAGGCCTCACAGCGTCGGCGGGAATCCTGAGCGGCAGAGCGGGGCTATAAAAGTCCCAGAGACCAGGTAAGGCCTCACAGCGTCGGCGGGAATCTCGAGCGGCAGAGCGGGGCTATAAAAGGCCCCAGAGACCAGGTAAGGCCTCAGTGCGTCGGCGGGAACTCGGCGGCAGCAGCGGGGCTATAAAAGTCCCAGAGACCAGGTAAGGCCTCACAGCGTCGGCGGGAACTCAGCGGCAGCAGCGGGGCTATAAAAGGCTCCAGAGACCAGGTAAGGCCTCAGTGCGTCGGCGGGAATTCAGCGGCAGAGCGGGGCTATAAAAGGCCCCAGAGACCAGGTAAGGCCTCACAGCGTCGGCGGGAATCTCGAGCGGCAGAGCGGGGCTATAAAAGTCCCAGAGACCAGGTAAGGCCTCAGTGCGTCGGTGGGAACTCGGCGGCAGAGCGGGGCTATAAAAGGCCCCAGAGACCAGGTAAGGCCTCACAGCGTCGGTGGGAACTCGGCGGCAGCAGCGGGGCTATAAAAGTCCCAGAGACCAGGTAAGGCCTCAGTGCGTCGGCGGGAACTCGGCGGCAGCAGCGGGGCTATAAAAGTCCCAGAGACCAGGTAAGGCCTCACAGCGTCGGCGGGAATCTCGAGCGGCAGAGCGGGGCTATAAAAGTCCCAGAGACCAGGTAAGGCCTCGGGGCATCGGTGGGAATCTCGAGCGGCAGAGCGGGGCTATAAAAGTCCCAGAGACCAGGTAAGGCCTCGGGGCATCGGTGGGAATCTCGAGCGGCAGAGCGGGGCTATAAAAGGCCCCAGAGACCAGGTAAGGCCTCACAGCGTCGGCGGGAATCTCGAGCGGCAGAGCGGGGCTATAAAAGTCCCAGAGACCAGGTAAGGCCTCAGTGCGTCGGCGGGAATCTCGAGCGGCAGAGCGGGGCTATAAAAGGCCCCAGAGACCAGGTAAGGCCTCAGTGCGTCGGTGGGAACTCGGCGGCAGCAGCGGGGCTATAAAAGTCCCAGAGACCAGGTAAGGCCTCAGTGCGTCGGCGGGAACTCGGCGGCAGCAGCGGGGCTATAAAAGTCCCAGAGACCAGGTAAGGCCTCACAGCGTCGGCGGGAATCTCGAGCGGCAGAGCGGGGCTATAAAAGTCCCAGAGACCAGGTAAGGCCTCGGGGCATCGGTGGGAATCTCGAGCGGCAGAGCGGGGCTATAAAAGGCCCCAGAGACCAGGTAAGGCCTCACAGCGTCGGCGGGAATCTCGAGCGGCAGAGCGGGGCTATAAAAGTCCCAGAGACCAGGTAAGGCCTCACAGCGTCGGCGGGAAACTCGAGCGGCAGAGCGGGGCTATAAAAGGCCCCAGAGACCAGGTAAGGCCTCACAGCGTCGGCGGGAATCTCGAGTGGCAGAGCGGGGTATAAAAGTCCCAGAGACCAGGTAAGGCCTCATGGCGTCGGTGGGAATCTCGAGCGGCAGAGCGGGGCTATAAAAGTCCCAGAGACCAGGTAAGGCCTCACAGCGTCGGCGGGAATCTCGAGCGGCAGAGCAGGGCTATAAAAGGCCCCAGAGACCAGGTAAGGCGTAATCCAAGTGTGACGTCACCAGAAAGCGGGTAAGTGATTGGTTGGTAAGTATTTCTCCCTTTTTAAGCTTAAATCTCTTTGGTTTATAGTTTCTAAGGTGTGATATTCACCATCTAGAATCGGGGCAGAGGGTATTTAAGAATAATATTAATAAATTTAATCAATTACATAGAATGGGAGATCAGGTGATGTGTTGCTGCTGCAATATGTGGGAGCTGGTGGACACCATTGATGCTCACGGTGATCACATTTGCAGTAAGTGTTGGCTGCTCGAGGAATTCCGGCTCCGTGTTGAAGAGCTGGAGTCTGAGCTTCAAACCCTGAGACACATCAGAGAGGGGGAGAGTTACCTGGACTCTGTGTATCACGAGGTAGTCACACCAATTAGATTAATTAATTCAGATGTAGTCCGTGACCAGGGTCAGGATGGTGTGACTAGAAGTGAGGCAGGTACGGGGATCCAGGAGGTAGTGTTGGAGGAGCCGCAGCCCTTGCACTTGTCCAACAGGTTCGAGGCTCTTACTCCCTGTGAGGATGGGAACAGGGACTGCGGGGAGGATGAGCAACCTGGCCACAGCACCGTGGAGCGGGGGGCCATTCAAGTGGGTGGAGTTAAAAGAAATGTTGTAGTGGTAGGGGATAGTATCGTTAGGGGGATAGATAGAGTTCTTTGCAGCTGAGAGCGAGAGTCCCGAAGGCTGTGTTGCCTGCCCGGTGCCAGGGTTAAGGACATCTCCTCTGGGCTGGAGAGAAACTTGGAGTGGGAGGGGGAGGATCCAGTTGTCGTGGTCCATGTTGGTACCAATGACATAGATAGGACAAGGAAGGAGGTTCTGCTGAGGGAGTTTGAGCAGCTAGGGGCCAAATTAAAAAGCAGAACCACAAGGGTAATAATCCCTTACCTGAGCCACGAGCAAATTTGGCTAGGACAAATAAAATTAGAGAGTTAAATGCGTGGCTCAAAGACTGGTGTGGGAGAAATGGGTTTTGCTTCCTGGGACACTGGCACCAGTACTGGGGCAGGAGGGAGCTGTTCCGTTGGGACGGGCTTCACTTGGCCAGTGCTGGGACTGGAGTCCTGGCGGATCATATAACTAGGGCTGTAGAGAGGGCTTTAAACTAACTAGTCGGGGGGAGGTTCCTAGAGAGCAAATAATAAAAATGACAACAGAGAAGGTCATAGACTTAGGTAGCAGTGGGGAAATTAAAAACCAGAGCGTGTCAGGAAGGGGCAGAAGGTATGGAATAAAAGGTAAAGTAATAAAAAGGGCAAAAGCAGGAACTAAGTGTCACAAAACATATTTGAAAGTTCTCTATCTGAATGCACGTAGCATTCGTAACAAAATAGACGAGTTAATGGCACAAATAACTACATATGGGTATGATCTTGTGGCCATTACAGAAACATGGCTGCAGGGTGACAATGCCTGGGAATTAAACATACCAGGTTATTTAACGATCAGGATGGACAGGCAGGAAGGAAGGGGAGGTGGGGTGGCTATGTTAATAAAGGAAGGAATCACTGTAATACAGAGAAATGATATTGGGTCAAAAGATCAGGATAATGAAACAGTTTGGGTGGAGGTAAGGAATAATAAGGGGAAAAAAACACTAGTGGGCGTAGTCTATAGGCCTCCGAACAGTGGCAACTCTGCTGGACGGAGTATCAATCAGGAAATAGTTGAGGCTTGTAATAAGGGAACATCTATAATTATGGGGGATTTTAACTATCATATTAATTGGACAAATCAAATTGGGCAGGGCTGCCTTGAGGATGAGTTCATTGAGTGTATTAAGGATGGGTTTCTTGAGCAGTATGTAACTGAACCGACCAGGGGGCAAGCAACCTTAGATCTGGTCCTGTGTAACGAGACAGGATTAATTAAAAATGTCCCAGTAAAGGATCCCCTTGGAATGAGTGACCATAACATGGTTGAATTCCATATTCAATTAGAGGGTGAGAAGGTTGGATCTCAAACAAGCATGCTAAGCTTGAATAAAGGAGACTATGAAGGTATGAGAGCGGAATTGAGTAGAGTGCATTGGGAAAATAGATTAAAGGGTAAGACGATACATGATCAGTGGTGTACATTTAAGGAGTTATTTTACAACTTCCAAAAAATATATATTCCACTGAGAAGAAAAGGGTGTAAAAGAAAAGACAGCCATCCGTGGCTAAGTAAAGAAATTAAGGATTGTATTCGACTAAAAACAAGGGCATATAAGGTAGCCAAATCTAGTGGGAGGATAGAGGATTGGGAAAACTTTAAAAGACAGCAAAAAATAACAAAAAGATTGATTAAGAAAGGGAAGATAGATTATGAAAGTAAATTAGCAAAAAATATAAAAACAGATAGTAAGAGTTTTTATAGATATATAAAAAGAAAAAGGGTGGCTAAAGTAAATGTTGGTCCCTTAGAGGATGAGACCGGGAAATTAATGGTGGGAAATATGGAGATGGCAAAAACACTGAATGAATATTTTGTATCAGTCTTTACAGTAGAAGACACTAAGAATATCCCAACACTGGACAAACAGGGGGCTAAAGGAGGGGAGAAGCTAAACACGATCAAAATCACTAAGGAAGTGGTACTCGGTAAAATGATGGGACTCAAGGCGGATAAATCACCTGGACCTGATGGCTTACATCCTAGGGTCTTGAGGGAAGTGGCGGTAGGGATTGTGGATGCATTGGTAATAATTTTCCCAAACTCCCTGGACTCGGCAAACGTCCCGGCAGACTGGAAAACTGCTAATGTAACACCCTTATTTAAAAAGGGCAGTAGACAGAAGGCTGGAAACTATAGACCGGTTAGCCTAACATCTGTGGTAGGTAAAATTTTGGAGTCCATTATTAAGGAGACAGTAACAGGACATTTGGATAATCATAATTTAATAGGACAAAGTCAGCATGGTTTTATGAAGGGGAAGTCATGTTTGACAAATTTGCTGGAGTTCTTTGAGGAAGTAACGTATAGGGTGGATAAAGGGGAACCAGTGGACGTAGTGTATTTAGACTTCCAAAAGGCATTTGACAAGGTGCCACACAAAAGATTATTGCTTAAGATAAAAAATCACGGGATTGGGGGTAATATTCTGGCATGGATAGAGGATTGGCTATCTAACAGAAGGCAGAGAGTTGGGATAAATGGTTCATTCTCAGACTGGCAATCAGTAACTAGCGGTGTTCCGCAGGGGTCAGTGCTGGGTCCCCAACTCTTTACAATCTATATTAATGATTTGGAGGAGGGGACCGAGTGTAACATATCAAAGTTTGCAGATGATACTAAGATGGGAGGGAAAGTAGTGAGTGAGGAGGACATAAAAAACCTGCAAGGGGACATAGACAGGCTAAGTAAGTGGGCAGAGATTTGGCAGATGGAATACAATACTGGAAAGTGTGAGGTTATGCACTTTGGCAGGAAAAATCGTAGAGCAAGTTATTATCTTAATGGCAAGAAACTGGAAAGTACTGAAGTACAAAGGGATCTGGGGGTCCTGGTGCACGAAACTCAAAAGGTTAGTATGCAGGTGCAGCAAGTGATTAAGAAGGCCAATGGAATGTTGGCTTTCATTGCTAGGGGGATAGAATATAAAAATAGGGAGGTATTGCTTCAGTTGTACAAGGTATTGGTGAGACCGCACCTGGAATACTGCATACAGTTTTGGTGTCCATACTTAAGAAAGGACATACTTGCTCTCGAGTCAGTACAAAGAAGTTTCACTCGGTTAATCCCAGGGATGAGGGGATGGACATATGATGAGAGGTTGAGTAGATTGGGACTCTACTCATTGGAGTTCAGAAGAATGAGAGGCGATCTTATTGAAACATATAAGATTGTGAAGGGGTTGGATCGGGTGGATGCGGGGAGGATGTTCCCGATGATGGGTGAAACTAGAACTAGGGGCATAGTCTTAGAATAAGGGGCTGCTCTTTCAAAACTGAGATGAGGAGGAACTACTTCACTCAGAGGGTGGTAGGTCCATGGAATATGCTGCCCCAAAAAGCTGTCGAAGCTACATCATTACATAAATTTAAAACAGAAATAGACAGTTTCCTAGAAGTAAAGGGAATTAAGGGTTACGGGGAGTGGGCAGGAATTTGGACATGAGTCTAGGTTCAGATCGGTCATGGCCCTGTGGGTAGCGGAGCGGGCCCAGGGGCCGTGTAGCCTGATCCTGCTCCTATTTCGTGTGTCTAATTCTGTTAGATTCAGGAGATGGTTCTGGGATAGTGGATTGGCGGTTAGGATCAGATCAGCCATGATCTTATTGAATGGCGGAGCAGGCTCGAGGGGCCGATTGGCCTACTCCTGCTCCTATTTCTTATGTTCTTATTCAAGGGAATAATGCATAATTTGCAACAAGCATATATTCCTCTAGGGCATAAAAACTCAAAAGGAAAAGTGATCCAAGCATGGCTAAAAGAAATTAAAGTGAGTATTAAGTCAAAGGAGGAAGCTTATAGAGTTGCCAGAAAAAGCGGTCAGCCTGAGGATTGGAATCTTTTTAGAAATCAGCAAAAGGGGACCAAGAAATTGATAAAAGGGAAAATGGAATATGAGCACAAACTAGCGAAAATATAAAAACGGATTGTAAAAGCTTCTATAGGTATGTGAAAAGGAAAAGACTGGCGAAGGTAAATGTAGGTCCTTTACAGTCAGAGACGGGAGAATTTATAATGTGGAATGAGGAAATGGCAGAGAAATTAAATAAATACTTTGTTTCTGTCTTCACGGAGGAAGACACAAAAAACCTCGCAGAAATACGAGAAAACCAAGGGTGTGGCGAGAATGAGGAACTTAAAGAAATTATTATTAGTGGAAAAACAGTACTAGCAAAATTAATGGGACTAAAAGTCGATAAATCCCAAGGACAGGATGACCTACATCCTAGGGTTTTGAAAGAGGTGGCCATTGGGATAGTGGATGCATTGGTTGTCATCTTCCAAAATTCTATAGATTCTGGAACGGTTCCTGCAGATTGGAGGATAGCAAATGTAACCCTGCTATTTAAGAAAGGAGGGAGAGAGAAAGCGGGGAACTACAGACCTGTTAGCCTCACATCAGTAGTTGGGAAAATGCTGGTATCTATTATAAAGGATGCAATAACTGGGCACTTAGAAACTAATAGTAAGATTGGGCAGAGTCAACATGGATTTATGAAAGGGAAATCCTGTTTGACAAACCATCTTTGAGGATGTAACTAGTGGAGTAGACAAAGGGGAACCGGTAGATGTGGTGTATCTGGATTTTCAGGAGGCCTTCGATAAGGGCACATGGAATTGGGGGTAATATACTAGCATGGATTGAGAATTGGTTAACCGACAGAAAACAAAGAGTAGGGATAAACGGATCTTTTTCAGGATTGCAGGCTGTGACTAGTGGGGTACTGCAAGGATCGGTGCTTGGGCCCCAGCTATTCACAATCTAGATCAATGATTTGGATGAGGGGACTAAATGTAACATTTCCAAATTTGCTGATGATACAAAGCTAGGTGTCAGTTGTGAAGAGGATGTTGTGGAAACGTGAATAAAATGGACAATGAATTGGCTTACAAAAATGGTTTGGATGTGGAAATGGGAATAAAATGGACAATGAATTGGCTTCCAAAAATGGCTTCACACAAGGAAAGTCTAGATTAGATTAAAAAGCAGCCCCAGCTTTGCAAAGTGCAAAAGCTAGCAGAACAGAGAGAATCTGCCTCAGCCTGAGGCCAAGCGTTAACGAAGTGCTAACGACCAGATCAGGGCCACTGAAAGGGCCTAACTGCTGACTAGAGAATGATTGACTAGCCATTGTTCAGTGCCCACAGCAGTGAGACAAGTCAGGACCTGCGTGCCAGACTGAAGACCAGATCATGGTCAAACCGAAAGGGCTTGAGTGATCCCCATTGGAGAACACTTGTGTGGTAAACCACTGTTGTTAGTATTGTTGTTCACCACTGTTGTTAGTACTGTTGTTCACTCTTGCATATTGTTGTACTTGTCTGTGCATGCCTCAGCTGACTCCGCCCCTGGCTCCACCCTCATGGCTGGGTATAAAGGTGGCTGCTCGGCAGCCCCCAGCCCTTTTGGATACCAGGCAACCACAAGAGGCATGCTCTGTTCTTTGGTAATAAAAGCCTGTTTGTTGCTCTCTCAACTTCCAGTCTTTTGTAGCAATTGATAGTGCATCAATTTTATTACCAAAGTTAAATGTTGGCTGCGAATGCTGATCAACCGATGGCGCAAAACGCTGAGCAGCAGGCACTGCTGCGAGCCCTCAGACCAACATGCCTGGACCTAGACCCCCAAGGAGCGGGTTCGTCGACTAAATTCGCACAATGGCTGCGTTGCTTTGAGGCGTATCTGGAAGCCTCGACCGTGACTCTCGATGAAAATAAACTGAAAATCCTGGCCTCGAAGGTGAGCCACCAAGTCTATACTTTAATCCAAGATGCGACGACCTACGCGGCGGCTATCGACCTACTGAAAGGGCAGTATGCACGCCCGGTTAACACGGTCTATGCCAGGCACCTTTTAAGATCTCGCAGAGAGCAGCCCGGGGAATCGGTGGAGGCCTTCCTACGGGCACTGCGGGTACTCGGACGTGGCTGCGACTGCAAGGAAGTATCGGCCATGGCACATGCGGAGGGACTGATACGAGACGCTTTCGTTGCGGGTCTACGGTCCGACTACTCCCGGCAGAGGCTGCTGGAGAAGGGTGAAATAGACCTGACAAAGGCAGTGTCCCTCGCGCTCTCGCTCGACGCGGCCCACAGATATATGGACGCTTTCTCCCCTAATCGTCCCGCGCCGTGGACGCCGCAATCTTGGGCCATGGGACCGCCACCTCCGACTGCTGCAGCGATGTCCAAGGCACAAAAATGCTATTTTTGTGGCCAAGCTAAACACCCTAGAGCACGCTGCCCTGCGAAGAATGCTACCTGCTCCGGCTGCGGGAAGAAAGGTCACTACGTTTGCGCCTGCAAAGGGAAGACCGCTAACGCCAGCAGCGCCGTGTGCAAACCGTGGGCGCAGCCATCTTGCCCGCCATCTTGGGCTCCCCCAGCCGCGTGGGGATCGGGACCGTGGGTGCCGCCATTTTGTCCGCCATCTTGGACGCCTCCGACTTCGGTTACGGGGGACCCGGACTCCACCACCGCCTCATCGGACGACCGCATCGACGCGCTTGAACATACACTGGCTTCCGTGACGCTGGATCAATCTCTCCCGCATCAACTGTCCAGGTCCATGATGGACATTATGGTAAACGGCCACGCCACTACCTGCCTTTTTGACAGCGGGAGCACGGAGAGTTTTATACACCCCGACACGGTGCGCAGTTACTCTCTCCCAGTCCTGCCGACGCGTCATCGCATCTCTATGGCTTCCAAAGCCCAGTCAGCGGAAGTCGGTGGCTACTGTATGGTGACTCTTTCAGTGCGGGGTACTGAATACAAAAATTTTAAACTTCTGGTCCTGCCCGATCTCTGCGCTGCCGTCCTACTGGGGTTCGATTTTCAGTGCCACCTTAAGAGTGTCACTTTAGCGTACAGTGGACCCCTCCCCCCTCTCACGGTCTGCAGCCAGCAGTTTTTAAATCGCCCGCCGCGCGCCATTTGCAGCCTCTCCACCCTTAAAGTCTCCCCCCCCCTCCTTGTTCGCTAACCTCACCCGCGACTGTAAGCCCATCGCTACCAAAAGTAGGCGTTACAGTGCCGGGGATAGGGGTTTCATTAAATCCGAGGTAGCGAGACTCCTGAAGGAAGGGATTATCGAGAGCAGCAATAGCCCATGGCGAGCACAAGTGGTGGTGGTGAAGACTGGCGGCAAACAGCGCCTAGTTATTGACTACAGCCAGACGATCAACCGCTACACCCAGTTGGATGCATACCCACTCCCCCGCATATCTGACATGGTCAATCAGATAGCATAATACCGGGTGTTCTCGACGATTGATCTGAAGTCGGCATACCACCAGCTCCCCATCAGGGCTGAGGACCGCCAGTACACAGCTTTTGAAGCTGATGGTCGGCTCTATCACTTTCTCAGAGTTCCCTTCGGCGTCACCAACGGAGTTTCTGTCTTCCAACGGGAGATGGACCGGATGGTTGACCAGAACGCGCTCCAGGCCACTTTCCCATATCTAGACAACGTCACCATCTGCGGCCACGACCAGCAGGACCACAACATTAATCTAGGGAAATTCCTCCGGACGGCCCAGCGGCTGAATCTCACATACAACAAAGACAAATGTATGTTTCGTACCAAGCGCCTTGCTATTCTTGGCTGTGTAGTGGAGAACGGAGTCATCGGCCCAGACCCCGATAGAATGTGCCCTCTTATGGAGCTCCCCCTCCCCCACTGCCAGAAAGCACTGAAGAGATGCCTGGGGTTTTTCTCTTACTATGCTCAGTGGGTGCCCAACTATGCGGATAAAGCCCGACCCCTCATCAAGTCCGCCTCTTTCCCCCTGACAGCAGAGGCCTGTGCAGCCTTCACTCTCATAAAAAGCGATATTGCGAAGGCCACAATGCACGCTGTGGATGAGTCCCTCCCTTTTCAAGTGGAGAGCGACGCATCTGACTTTGCCCTAGCTGCAACCCTTAACCAGGCGGGGAGACCCGTGGCCTTTTTCTCAAGGACCCTCCAGGGCCCCGAGATTCGACACTCCTCTGTCGAAAAGGAGGCCCAGGCCATTGTGGAAGCCATGCGACATTGGCGGCATTACCTGGCCGGAAAACGATTTACCCTGCTCACTGACCAGCGTTCAGTAGCTTTTATGCTTCATAATAAGCAGCGGGGCAAAATCAAGAATGACAAGATATTAAGGTGGAGAATCGAACTCTCCACCTACAATTACGATATCTTGTACCGGCCCGGGAAACTCAATGAGCCCCCAGATGCCCTATCACGTGGTATGTGCGCCAACGCGCAGGTTGATAGACTACAGACCCTCCACAATGACCTCTGCCACCCGGGGGTCACCAGGTTCTTCCATTTTATCAAATCCCGTAACCTGCCCTACTCCATCGAGGAGGTCAGGACCATGACCAGGAACTGCCAGATCTGTGCCGAGTGCAAGCCGCATTTTTATAGGCCAGACAGAGCGAGCCTGATCAAAGCCACGCGCCCCTTCGAGCGGCTGAGCATCGATTTTAAAGGGCCCCTCCCCTCCTCTGACCGCAATGTGTACTTCCTCAATATAATTGATGAGTACTCCCGTTTCCCATCCCTTGCTCGGACATGACCAGTACCACGGTCATTAAATGTCTGAATGACCTCTTCGCATTGTTCGGTTTCCCTAGCTATATCCATAGCGACAGGGGCTCATCTTTTATGAGCGACGAACTTCAGCAGTACCTGCTCGCGAGAGGCATTGCTACAAGCAGGACCACCAGCTACAACCCCCGGGGTAACGGCCAGGTGGAAAGGGAGAATGCGACAGTCTGGAAGGCAGTCCTTTTAAACTTAAAATCTAAGGGCCTTCCGACCTCCCGCTGGCAGGAGGTCCTCCCTGCGGCGCTCCATTCCATTCGGTCGCTGCTCTGTACACCCACCAATGCCACTCCTCATGAGAGAATGTTCTCCTTCCCCAGGAAGTCCACGTCGGGGATTTCGCTACCAACATGGCTGACTTCTCCAGGACCCGTCCTACTGCGGAAGCACGTGAGGACCCATAAGGTGGACCCCCTGGTCGAGAGGGTGAGCCTCCTCCACGCCAACCCGCAGTATGCTTACGTGGTGTACCCGGACGGGCGGGAGGACACAGTCTCCATTCAAGACCTCGCACCTGCGGGTGCTCCTGAAACACCCTCTTCGCCACCCACCGCTACTCCTGCCTACCCCCAGGACACAGTCCCCGCACGAGACCTCGCACCTTCGGGTGCCTCTGAGAGACCACCATCGCTACCTCCCATTACCCGCGCTCTGACCCCTGTAGATGGCATGCAGCAGCCCCAGGGTCCGCCACCTGCTACACCTCCTCTGAACGAGACACCGGGTTCAACGTTGGATGCTGCACCATCACCGCCGCTGCTGCGACACTCAGGACGGCTTACAAGGCCTCCTGATAGACTTCAGTACACGAATGTTTAGTGCACTTCACCCCGCCGGACTCAATTCTAAACAAGGGGTGAATGTGGTAAACCACTGTTGTTAGTATTGTTGTTCACCACTGTTGTTAGTACTGTTGTTCACTCTTGCATATTGTTGTACTTGTCTGTGCATGCCTCAGCTGACTCCGCCCCTGGCTCCACCCTCATGGCTGGGTATAAAGGTGGCTGCTCGGCAGCCCCCGGCCCTTTTGGATACCAGGTAACCACAAGAGGCATGCTCTGTTCTTTGGTAATAAAAGCCTGTTTGTTGCTCTCTCAACTTCCAGTCTTTTGTTGCAATTGATAGTGCATCAACTTGTTGCCAGGGAAGTGATGTAATGACCCTTATCAGAGAATGCTTGTTGCCAGGGAAGTGATGTAATGAAACACTTGTTGCCAGGGAAGTGATGTAGTGACCCTTGTCCCACGGTATAATAGGGGCTTCCCCACCGGTATTCTCTCTCTCTTAGCCAGAAGGCGTGTGGAACATCAAGAGGGTCAGACATCTCCCGGGGACATAAATGCTGGCACCACGTGTCTAACCCGGTGTGACCCTCGGGACACGAATGTACTGTCGATATGCTGTATGACCACTCCGAACAGTAATGAATAAAATGATGTTGTTTTAACTCTCCGAACCCTCGAGCCTGGAATTCTTCGTACTACAGAACTCAAGAAGAGGACCAGAAAAACCCAGTTCTTACAATGTGATGAGGCTTCAAGGGGATCTCGACAGGCTCAGTGAGTGGGTGAGAACATGGCAGATGGAATATAATGTGGATAAATGTGAAGTTATCCACTTTGGTAGAAAAAACAGAAAGGTAGAATATTTCCTAAATGGTGAAAGATTGGGGAATGCAGATGCTCAAAGGGACCTGGGTGTCCTTGTTCATTAGTCACTGAAAGTGAATGTGCAGCTGCAGCAAGCCATTAGGTAGGCAAATGGTATGCTGGCCTTCATTACAAGAGGATTTGAGTACAGGAGTAAAGAAGTCTTACTCCAATTATATAGGGCCTTGGTGAGACCACACCTGGAGTACTGTGTACAATTTTGGTCTCCTTACCTAAGGAAGGATATACTTGCCATAGAGGGAGTGCAACAAAGGTTCACGAGATTGATTCCTGGGATGGCAGGACTGTCGTATGAGAAGAGATTGAGTAAACTAGGCCTGTATTCTCTTGAATTCAGAAGAATGAGAGGGGATCTCATTGAAGCATACAAAATGATTACAGGGCTTGATAGGGTGGATGCTGGGAGAATGTTGCCCTTGGCTGGGGAGTGTAGAACCAGGGGCCACAGCCTCAGGATAAAGGGTCGGCCATTCAGGACTGAGATGAGAAGAAATTTCTTCACACAGAGGGTGGTGAATCTTTGGAATTCTCTAGCCCAGAGGGCTGTGGAGGCTGTCATTGGGTATATTCAAAACAGAAGTCGATAGATTTCTGACCAGTAAGGGCATCAAGGGACATGGCGATAGGGCCGGTGAATGGAGTTGAGACAGAAGATCAGCCATGATCTCATTGAATGGCGGAGCAGGCTCGAAGGGCCGAATGGCCGACTCCTGCTCCTGTTTCTTATGTTATTAAACCCTTATAAATCACTGGTTAGGCACCAGCTGGAGTATTGTGTCCAATTCTGGGAACCACACTTTAGGAAGGATGTCAAGGCCTTGGAGAGGGTGCAGAGGAGATTTACCAGGATGGTTCCAGGGATGAGGGACTTCAGTTATGTGGAAAGACTGGAGAAGCTGGGATTGTTATCCTTAGAGCAGAAGGTTAAGGAGAGATTTAATAGAGGCGTTCAAAATCATGAAGGGTTTGGATAGAGTAAATAAAGAGAAACTGTTTCCAGCGGCAGGAGGGTCGGTAACCAGAGGACACAGATTGAAGATAATCGGTAAAAGAACCAGAGGTGACATGAGGAAACATTTTTTTACACAGCGAGTTGTTGTGATCTGGAATGCGCTGCCTGAAAGGGCGGTGGAAGCAGATTCAATAGTAACTTTCAAAAGAGAATTGGATATATACTTTAAGGGGAAAAATTTGCAGGGATATGAGGGGAGTGGGATTAATTGGAGAGCTCTTTCAAAGACTCCAAGGGTTAAGTTATGAGGAGAGATTACACAAACTAGGGTTGTATTCCCTAGAATTTAGAAGTTAAGGGGCGATCTGATGGAAGTTTTCAAGATATTGAGGGGAAATAGAGAGGGGCGATAGAGAGAAACTATTTCCGCTGGTTGGGGATTCTAGGACTAGGGGGCATAGTCTAAAAATTAGAGCCAGACCTTTCAGGAGTGAAATTAGGAAACACTTCTACACACAAAGGGTGGGAGAGGTTTCGAACTCTCTTCCGCAAACGGCAATTGATGCTAGATCAATCGTTCATTTTAAATCGGAGACTGATAGATTTTTGTTAACCAAAGGTATTAAGGGATATGGGCCAAAGGCGGGTGTATGGAGTGAGGCTGCAGACCAGCCATGATCTCATTGAATGGCAGAACAGGCTCGAGGGACTGAATGGCCTCCTCTTGCACTGTATAGAAACATAGAAGATAGGAGCAGGAGTAGGCCATTCGGCCCCTCGAGCCTGCTCCGCCATTCAATGAGATCATGGCTGATCATCCAAATTCAGTACCCTGTCCCTGCCTTCTCCCCATATCCCTTGATCCCTTTAGTCTTAAGAAATATATCCAACTCCTTCTTGAATATATTTAATGAATTGGCCTCCACTGCCTTCTGTGGTAGAGAATTCCACAGGTTCACCACTCTCTGGGGGAAGAAATTCCTCCTCATTTCAGTCCTAAATGGCTTACCCCTTATCCTTAGACTGTGACCCCTGGTCCTGGACTCCCCGACCATCGGGAACAGCCTTCCTGCATCAAGTCTGTCTAGTCCTGTTAGAATTTTATATGTTTCAATGAGATTCCCTCGCATTCTTCTAAACTCCAGCGAGTATAAGCCCAATCGACCCAATCTCTCCTCATACGTCATTCCTGCCATCCCAGGTATCAGTCTGACGAATCTTCGCTGTACTCCCTCCATGGCAAGAACATCCTTCCTCAGATAAGGCGACCAAAACTGCAGACAATACTCAAGATGGGGTCTCACCAAGGCCCTGTACAACCGCAGCAAGACATCCTTGTTCCTGTACTCAAACCCTCTCGCTACGAAGGCCAACATACCATTTGCCTTCTTAACCACCTGCTGCACTTGCATGCATACCTGCAGTGACTGGTGCACAAGGACACCCAGGTCTCGTTACACTTCCCCTTCTCCCAATCTATGGCCATTCAGATAATAATCCGCCTTCCTGTTTTTGACACCAAAGTGGATAACCTCGCATTTATCCACACTATACGGCATCTGCCATGCTTCTGCCCAATCACCCAACCTGTCCAAATCATACTGGAGTTTCTCGGCATCCTCCTCACAGCACACACGCCCACCCAGCTTTGTGACGTCTGCAAACTTGGAGATATTACATCTCGTTCCCTTGTCTAGATCATCTATATATATATATATATATATTGTAAATAGCTGGGGTCCTAGCACCGATCCCTGCGAAATCGCTCTATAATTCTTTAAAATAGGCTTTGCTGACTCAGGAAACCTCATTTGCTTTGCTGTTTTTTGGCTGACTAAATAAAAGTTTTTTTTTGGCTGCATGCAGGTATTTAATTGAGTTAGTTCAGGCTTGCTGTCAGTCCTGGCCCTGGTCCCGCCCCTTCCTGCACCTCATTGGCTGACACCGCTGTCAATCGACACCCAAGGGAGGATGATTGACAGGTGACGATTGATAGATGCGCCTGCCCGCGCTGTGATTGGTGCAGGGGAAGGTAAGTGGGCGTGTCCGGCCCCCGGGCCCACGTGGGGGAGTCAAAGGCTGGCTAGAGCGCATGCGCAGCCCGCCTCCAACCGTTGGGAAGCTTTTCAAATATTTTTTTTGCGAAACAAATTGAAAACACTCATTAATTCCCCCAACATCCTCCCCTCTACAGTGCGATTATTATTATTTTAGTTTTTCCTCATTTGTGTGGGGTGTCTTTCTTTTTACCTTGCGGTGGCGTGCGCCGATCCAACCGACCCCTTGTCGTTGCGTGCATGCGTCAGCGCGTAATCGGAAGGGGATTGATTGACGCGAGGCGCCCGCCAATCAGGAGCGAGGAAAACTCGGAGGACCGGGCGGGCTGACGGTCCTCCAACCAATGGCGGCGCTGGAGGGAGGGGGCGGGACCTCGGTGGGCTGCAGGCCGCTTTCCTGCTTTCATTGTCTGCAGGAGCTGTTAAAGGGAAGGGGAGGAGGGGGTGGAAAAAACCCAGCTTGTGAGTGTTTATTCCTTTGCATTACCTTTATTGCAAGACTATTCATCAACTGCATTCATTTAAAAATAAGTGAACCTTTTTCTCTTTTCGACTTTTATCCAAAACCATGAGCCCTGGTGCTGTGAACATTTTGGTGGGCAGCCACTTTTAAAGGGACAAAGACCAGCATTCTTCCTCCTCTCTCTCTTGTGAGTATTTGTGGTGGGTGAGAGGGGGGGGGTGGTGAGTCAAAGGGGACTGCGGCCCCTTTTCAACAAAAAAAATTATAACTTGGCCATTTAAAGGGGAATGGGTGCCCCCTGGGTATTTAAAGGGGCAGTGCCTTGTTTTGTTTTACACACTTTGTATAAAAATAATAAATTGCAGGACAACGGAGTATTTCAGTTTAGCTCTTATTAAGCATTAGGTCTGTGATCTTACTCATAGCAGCACCAGTGGGGAAAAGCCTGGCATTAAGACCCCTAGCCTGGGTCTTCAAAACAATAGTGGTCCTTACAGATGCCTGCAGGCCAATGACAACTCAGCATGTGATCACATGTGAATATAATACGTATTCCTTACAGATGCCTGCGGGCCAATGATAATTCAATATGCAAATGTTACATCCCCTTTTAAAAGAAAAATGTTATGCATTACTTTTAAACCTTTCTTCTACATAATGTTCTCGGTAGCATAAACATATAAGTATAATTCTCATCCTTGTTTTCAAATCCCTCCATGGCCTCACCCCTCCCCATCTCTGTAATCTCCTGCAGCCCCACAACCCCCCTGAGATATCTGCGCTCCTCTAATTCTGCCCTCTTGCGCATCCCTGATTATAATCACTCGACCATTGGCGGCCGTGCCTTCTGTTGCCTGGGCCCTAAACTCTGGAATTCCCTGCCTAAACCTCTCCGCCTCTCTACCTCTCTTTCCTCCTTCACAATATATATTAATGATCTGGACGAGGGAATTGGATGTAATATCTCCAAATTTGCAGACGACACAAAGCTGGGTGGGAGGGTAAGCTGTGAGGAGGATGTCGTGAAACTCCAGTACGATATGGACAGGTTGGGTGATTGGGCAGAAACATGGCAAATGCACTATAATGTGGATAAATGTGAGGTTATCCACTTTGGTGGCAAAAACAGGAAGGCACATTATTATTTGAATGGCAATAGATTGGGAGAAGGGGAAGTGCAAAGAGACCTGGGTGTTCTTGTGCACCGGTTAAGAAGGCAAATGGTATGTTGGCCTTCGTAGCAAGTGGGTTCGAGTAGAGGAACAAGGATGTCTTGCTACAGTTGTACAGGGCCTTGGTGAGACCACACCTTGAGTATTGTGTGCAGTTTTGGTCGCCTTATCTGAGGAAGGACATTCTTGCCATGGAAGGAGTGCAGCGAAGATTCACCAGGCTGATACCTGGGATGGCAGGAATGACGTATGAGGAGAGATTGTGTCGATTGGGCTTGTACTCACTGGAGTTTAGAAGATTGAAAGGGGGACTCATCGAAACCTATAAAATTCTGTCAGGCCTGGACAGACTAGATGCATGAAGGATGTTTCTGATGGCCGGGGAGTCCCGAACCAGGGGTCACAGTCTAAGGATAAGGGGTAAGCCATTTAGGACAGAGATGAGGAGGAATTTCTTCACCCAGAGAGTGGTGAACCTGTGGAATTCTCTGCCACAGAGGGCGGTGGAGGCCAATTCATTAAATATATTCAAGAAGGAGTCGGATATATTTCTTAAGGCTAACGGGATCAAGTGATATGGGGAGAAGGCAGGGACAGGGTACTGAATTTGGATGATCAGGTGTGATCTCATTGAATGGCGGAGCAGGCTCGAGGGGCCGAATGGCCTACTCCTGCTCCTATCTTCTATGTTTCTCTGTTAAGACGCTCCTTAAAACCTACTTCTTTGACCAAGCTTTTGGTCACCTGCCCTAATTTCTCCTTATGTGGCTCGGTGTCACTTTTCTTGTCTTAAAATACTCCTGTGAAGCACCTTGGGATGTTTTACTACAGTAAAGGCGCTATATAAATACATAGAAACATAGAAGATAGGAGCAGGAGTCGGCCATTCGGCCCCTCGAGCCTGCTCCACCATTTAATGAGATCATGGCTGATCATCCAAATTCAGTACCCTGTCCCTGCCTTCTCCCCATATCCCTTTAGCCTTAAGAAATATATCTAACTCCATCTTGAGTATTTTTAATGAATTGGCCTCCACTGCCTTCTGTGGTAGAGAATTCCACAGGTTCACCGCTCTCTGGGTGAAGAAATTCCTCCTCATCTCTGTCCTAAATGGCTTACCCCTTATCCTTAGACTGCGACCCCTGGTTCTGGACTCCCCGACCATCTGGAACATCCTTCCTGCATCTAGTCTGTCTAGTCCTGTTAGAATTTTATAAGTTTCAATGAGATCCCCTCTCATTCTTCTAAACTCCAGCGAGTATAAGCCCAATCGACCCAATCTCTCCTCATACGTCATTCCTGCCATCCCAGGTATCAGTCTCGTGAATCTTCGCTGCACTCCTTCCATGGCAAGAACATCCTCAGATACAAATTGTTGTGTTTCATTTTTAAACATTTTACCGTTCTTGCAGTGACTGATGGCGGCTTTGCCTGGTTGAGGTTCTGGAGAGTCTAGAACCAGGGGTCATAGTCTCAGGATAAGGGGTCGGCCATTTAAGACTGAGGTGAGGAGGAATTTCTTCACCCAGAGGGTGGTGAATCTTTGGAATTCTCTGCCCCAGAGGGCTGTGGAGGCTCAGTCATTGAGTATAATCAAGGCTGAGATCGAAAGGTGTTTGGGCTCTCAGGGAATCAAGGGATATGGGGATCGGGCGGGAAAGTGGAGTTGGGGTCGATGATCTTATTGAATGGCGGAGCAGGCTCGAGGGGCCGTATGGCCCACTCCTGCTCCTATAGAATCAGAGTGGTTACAGCACAGAAGGAGGCCATTCGGCCTGTCGAGCCCGTGCCGATTCTCAGCTAGTCCCACTCCCCCGCCCTTTCCCCGTAACCCTGCACATTTCTTTACTTCAGGTACTTATCCAATTCCCTTTTGAAAGCGGTGATTGAATCTGCCTCCACCGCCCTTTCAGGCAGTGCATTCCAGATCCTAACCACTCGCTGCGTAAAAAAGTTTTTCCTCATGTCGCCTTTGGACCTTCTGCCAATCACCTTAAATCTGTGTCCTCTGGTTCTCGAGCCCTCTGCCAATTGGAACAATTTCTCTCTATCTACTCTGTCCAGACCCCTCATGATTTTAAACACCTCCATCAAATCTCCTCTCAACCTACTCTGCTCCAAGGAGAACAATCCCAGCTTCTCCAGTCTTTCCACGTAACTGAAGTCCCTCATTCCTGGTACCATTCTGGTCAATCTCCCCTTAACCTTCTCTGCTCCAAGGAGAACAACCCCAGCTTCTCCAGTCTCTCCACATAACTGAAGTCCCTCATCCCTGGTACCATTCTGGTCAATCTTTTCTGCACCCTCTCTAAAGCCTTCACATCCTTCCTAAAGTGCGGTGCCCAGAATTGGACACAATACTCCAGTTGAGGCCAAACCAGTGTTTTATAAAGGTTCATCATAACCTCCTTGCTTTTGGACTCTGTGCCTCTATTTATAAAGCCCAGGATCCCGTAAGCTTTTTTAACCACTTTCTCAACCTGCCCTGCCACCTTCACCGATTTGTGCACATATACCCCCAGGTCTCTCTGTTCATGCACCCACTTTAGGATTGTACCCTTTAGTTTATATTGCCTCTCCTTGTTCTTCCTACCAAAATGTATCACTTTGCACTTTTCTGCGTTAAATTTCATCTGCTACGTGTCCGCCCATTCCATTAAACATAGAAACATCGAAGATAGGAGCAGGAGTAGGCCATTTGGCCCCTCGAGCCTGCTCCGCCATTCAATGAGATCATGGCTGATCGTCCAAATTCAGTACCCTGTCCCTGCCTTCTCCCCATATCCCTTGATCCCTTTAGCCTTAAGAAATATATCTAACGCCTTCTTGAATATATTTAATGAATTGGCCTCAACTGCCTTCTGTGATAGAGAATTCCACAGGTTCACCACTCTCTGGGTGAAGAAATTCCTCCTCATCTCTGTCCTAAATGGCTTACCCCTTATCCGCAGACTGTGACCCCTGGTTCTGGACTCCCCGACCATCGGGAACAACCTTCCTGCATCAAGTCTGTCTAGTCCTGTTAGAATTTTATACGTTTCAATGAGATCTCCTCAGTCTTCTAAGCTCCAGCGAGTATAAGCCCAATCGACCCAATCTCTCCTCATACGTCATTCCTGCCATCCCAGGTATCAGCCTGGTGAATCTTCGCTGCACTCCCTCCATGGCAAGAACATCCTTCCTCAGATAAGGCGACCAAAACTGCACACAATACTCAGGATGTGGTCTCACCAAGGCCCTGTACAACTGCAGCAAAACATCCTTGTTCCTGTACTCGAACCCTCTCGCTATGAAGGCCAACATACCATTTGCCTTCTTAACCGCCTGCTGCACCTGCATGCTTGCCTTCAGCGACTGGTGCACAAGGACACCCAGGTCTCGTTGCACTTCCCCTTCTCCCAATCTATTGCCGTTCAGATAATAAGCTGCCTTCCTGTTTTTGCCACCAAAGTGGATAACCTCGCATTTATCCATGTTATACTGCATCTGCCCAATCACCCAACCTGTCCAAATCATCCTGGAGTTTCTCAGCATCCTCTTCACAGCACACACACCCACCCAGCTTTGTGTCATCTGCAAACTTGGAGATATTACATCTAGTTCCTTTGTCTAGATTATTAATATATATTGTGAATAGCTGGGGTCCAAGGACCGATCCCTGCGGTACCCCATTAGTCACTGCCTGCCACTCGGAAAAAGAGCCGTTTATTCCAACTCTTTGCTTTCTATCTGCCAACCAGTTCTCTATCCAAGTCAGTACCTTGCCCCCAATCCCATGTGCCTTAACTTTACACGCTAATCTCTTATTTTGGACCTTATCGAAAGCCTTCTGAAAGTCCCAAATACAGCACATCCACTTATCTCCCTTATCTATTCTACCAGTTACAGTCAGGGTAGACAGTCAGGCTGACAGAGGATGAAATCTGGGTGGAGAACTGTTTGTACAATCGATTTCAAAATTCTCATCCTGGTGCAAATCCCTCTGTGGCCTCACCCCCCCCCCCTCCCCATCTCTGCAATCTCCTCCAGCCGCCCACCCCCCCCCTCCAAAAGAGATCTCTGCGCTCCTCCAATTCTGGCCTCTTGAGCATCCCTGGTTTTTAATCGCTCCACCATTGGCCGTGCCTTCAGCTGCCTGGGCCCTAAGCTCTGGAATTCCCTCCCTAAACCTCTCCGCCTCGCTTTCCTCCTTTAAGACGCTCCTTCAAACCTAACTCTTTGACCAGGCTTAACTTCTTCACAAAGCTCGGGTTAGATCCCAGAGAGTCATAGAGGCACAGAAGGAGGCCATTCAGCCCATCGAGTCCGTGCCGGCTCTCTGTAGAGCAATCCAGTCAGTCCCACTCCCCCGCTCTATCCCCGTAGCCCTGCAAGTTTATTTTCCTCAAGTGCCTATCCAGTCTCCCCTTGAAAACATTGAGTGTCTCCGCTTCCACCACTTCCGTCGGCAGCGAGTTCCAGGTCATCAAAACTCGCTGCGTAAAAATATTTTTCCTCGCGTCCCCCCTGTATCTCTTGCCCAAAACCTTAAATCTGTGTCCCCTAGTCCTTGTACCATCAACTAGTGGGAACAGCCTTTCCCCGTCTAGCCTATCCAAACCCGTCATAATCTTGTACACCTCTATCAAATCACCCCTAAACTTCCTTTGCTCTAATGAAAACAAATCCAGCTTCTCCAACCTGTCCTTGTAGCTAAGATCCCCCATCCCCGGAACCATTCTGGTAAATCTCCTCTGCACCCTCTCAAGGGCCTTCACATCCTTCCTAAAGTGTGGTGACCAGAACTGGATGCAATACTCCAGTTGTGGCCTAACCAGCGCTTTATAAAGGTTCAGCATAACTTCTCTACTTTTGTACTCAATACCTCTATTTATGAAGCCCAAGATCCCATATCCTTTGCTAACCACTCTCTCAATATGTCCCGCCACCTTCAGGGACCTACGCACATTAACTCCCAGGAACTCCCTGGAGCACTGTGTACAGTTCTGGGCACCGCACCTCAGAAAGGATATACTGACCTTGGAAGGAGTGCAGCACAGATTGACCAGAATGTTACCCGGGCTCCAAGGGTTAGATTATGAGGAGAGATTACATAAACTAGGCTTGTGTTCCCTGGAATCTAGAAGGTTAAGGAGTGATTGAGGATTTTAGGATTTTGAAAGGAATTGGTAGAGTAGATAGAGAGAAACTTTTTCCGCCGGTGGGGCAGTCGAGGACAAGGGGACATCACCTTAAAATCAGAGCCAGGCCATTCAGGAGAGAAGTTGGGAAACACTTCTTCACACAAAGGGTGGTAGAAGTGTGGAACCCTCTCCCACAGGAAGCAGTCGATGCCAGCTCAATTAATCATTTTAAATCCCAGAGCGATAGATTTTTGTTAGACAAGGGAGCAAAGGGATATGGAGCCAAGGCAGGTGGGTGGAGTTAAGACACAGATCGGCCATGATCTCATTGCGTGGCGGAACAGGCTGGAGGGGCTGAATGGCCTCCTCCTGTTCCCATGCTCCTATTTACTCTATCAAAACCCTTCCTGTTTTGAACACCTCTATTAAATCTCCGCTGCACCTTCTCTGCTCCAAGGAGAACAATCCCAGCTTCTCCAGTCTCTCCACATAACTGAAATCCTCTGTGTATTTGTCGTGGGGCAGCAGGCTATAGCAAACAGCTTTCTTAAGAACATAAGAAATAGGAGCAGGAGCAGGCCATTCGGCCCTTTGAGCCTGCTCCGCCATTCAATAAGATCATGGCTGATCTTCTACCTCATCTCCACCTTCCCGCCCGATCCCCATATCCCTTGATTCCCCATGAGTCCAAAAATCTATCTCTCAGTCTTGATTATACTCAATGACTGAGCCTCCACAGCCCTCTGGGGCAGAGAATTCCAAAGATTCACCACCCTCTGAGTGAAGACATTTCTCCTCATCTCAGTCCTAAATGGCCGACCCCTTATTCTGAGACTGTGACCCCTGGTTCTAGACTCCCCAGCCAGGGGAAACAGTCTCCCAGCATCTACCCTGTCAAGCTCTGTAAGAATTGTAGATGTTTCAATGAGATCACCTCTCATTCTTCAAACTTGTAGGGAATATAGGCCCAGTCTCCTCAATCTCTCCTCATTGGACAATCCCCCCATCCCAGGAATCAGTCTGGTGAACCTTTGTTGCACTCCCTCTAAGGCAAGTATATCGTTCCTTAGGTAAGGAGACCAAAACTGTACACAATACTCCAGGTGTGGTCTCACCAAGGCCCTGTATAATTGCAGTAAGACTTTACTCTTATACTCCAATCCTTTTGTAATAAAGACGAACGTACCATTTGCTTTCCTAATTGCTTGCTGCACCTGCGTGTTAAGATGAGAAATGATAAAGGCAAGAAGTCACTTGTGGGAGTGGTGTACAGGCCCCCTGACAGTAACCACACGGTAGGATGGAGTATAAAGGAAGAACTAATGGGAGCTTGTCAGAAAGGTATGGCAATAATCATGGGGGGTTTTAATCTGCATATAGACTGGAAAAATCAGATGGGCAAAGGTAGCCTAGATGAGGAGTTCATAGAATCTTTTTGGGATAGTTTCTTAGAACAGCACGTTCTGGAGCCAACCAGAGAGCAGGCTCTACTAGACCTGGTATTGTGCAATGAGATGGGATTAATTAATGACTTCATAGTGAAGGCACCCCTAGGTAGCAGCGATCATAATATGATTGAATTTTACATTCAGTTTGAGGGAGAGACGAGTGGGTCCAAGACTAGTATTTTAAACTTAAATAAGGGCAATTATGAGGGCATGAAAGCAGAGCTAGCTAAAGTGAACAGGCAAATTAGGTTAAGGGAGAGGTCAATAGAGTTGCAGTGGCAGACATTTAAGGGGATATTTCAGAATACACAGAATAGATACATTCCAACGAGAAAGAAAAATTCCAAGGGGAGGACCCACCATCCGTGGTTAACTAAAAAATTTAAAGATAGTATCAGACTTAAAGAAAAAGCATATAATTGTGCAAAGATGGCTGGCAGGTCAGAAGATTGGACAGAATATAAAAAACAGCAAAGAATGACTAAAAGATTAATAAGGAAAGAAAAATGAGAGTACCAGAGAAAGCTAGCTAGAAATATAAACACAGATAGTAAGAGTTTCTATAGATATTTAAAAAAGAAAAGAGTTAACAAAGTGAGCGTTGGTCCTATAGAAAGTGAGTCTGGGGAATTAATAATGGAAAATAAGGAGATGGCAGTTGAATTGAACAGGTATTTTGCATCGGTCTTCACTATAGAGGATTCAAGTAACATCCCAGAAATAGCTGTAAATCAGGAAATGGAAGGGAGGGAGGAACTCATGAAAATTACAATCACCAGGGAAGTGGTACTGAGCAAATTGTTGGAGCTGTGGGCTGACAAGTCCCCGGGTCCTGATGGACTTCATCCTAGGGTCTTAAAAGAAGTGGCTAGTGAGATAGTTGATGTGTTGGTTTTAATTTTCCAAAATTCCCTAGATTCGGGGAAGGTTCCATTAGATTGGAAAATAGTGAATGTAACTCCTTTATTCAAAAAGGGAGGGAGACAGAAAGCAGGAAACTACAGGCCAGTTAGCTTAACATCTGTCATCGGGAAGATGTTAGAAGCTATTATTAAAGACGTTATAGCAGGGCACTTGGAAAAGTTCAAGGTAATCAGGCAGAGTCAACATGGTTTTGTGAAAGGGAAATCATGTTTAACCAATTTATTGGAGTTCTTTGAGGAAGTAACATGTGCTGTGGATAAAGGGGAACCGGTGGATGTACTGTACTTAGATTTCCAGAAGGCATTTGATAAGGTGCCACATCAAAGGTTATTGCGGAAAATAAAAGCTCATGGTGTAGGGGGTAACATGTTGGCATGGCTAGAAGATTGGCTAGCTAATAGGAAACAGAGAGTAGGCATAAATGGGTCATTTTCTGGTTGGCAAGATGTAACGAGTGGTGTGCCACAGGGATCAGTGCTGGGACCTCAACTTTTTACAATTTATGTAAATGACTTGGATGAAGAGACCGAAGGCATGGTTGCTAAATTAGCTGATGACACAAAGATAGGTAGGAAAGTAAATTGTGAAGAGGACATAAGGAGGCTACAAAGGGATATAGATCAGTTAAGTGAGTGGGCAAAGATCTGGCAAATGGAGTATAATGTGGGAAAATGTGAAGTTGTCCATTTTGGCAGGAAGTATAAAAAAGAAACATATTATCTAAATGGTGAGAGATTGCAGAGCTCTGAGATGCAGAAGGATCTGGGTGTCCCAATGCGTGAATCGCAAAAGGTTAGTATTCAGGTACAACAAGTAATCAGGAAAGCTAATAGAATGTTATTGTTTATTGCGAGGGAAACTGAATACAAAGGTAGGGAGGTTATGCTTCAGTTATACAGGGCATTGGTGAGACCACATCTGGAGCACTGTGTACAGTATTGGGCTCCTTATTTAAGGAAGGATGTAAATGCGTTGGAAGCAGTTCAGAGAAGGTTTACTAGACTAATACCTGGAATGGGCGGGTTGTCTTATGAGGAAAGGTTGGACAGGCTAGGCTTGTATCCGCTGGAGTTTAGAAGAGTAAGAGGTGACTTGATTGAAACATATAAGATCCTGAGGGGTCTGGACAGGGTGGATGTGGAGAGGATGTTTCCTCTTGTGGGAGAATCGAGAACTAGGGGTCACTGTTTAAAAATAAGGGGTCGCCCATTTAAGACAGAGATGAGGAGAAATCTTTTCTCAGAGGGTCGTGAGTCTTTGGAACTCTCTTCCTCAGAGGGCGGTGGAAGCAGAGTCTTTGAATATTTTTAAGGCAGAGGTAGATAGATTCTTGATAAGCAAGGGGGTGAAAGGTTATCGGGGGTAGGTGGGAATGTGGAGTAATCAGATCAGCCATGATCTTATTGAATGGCGGAGCAGGCTCGAGGGGCCGAGTGGCCTACTCCTGCTCCTAATTCGTATGTTCGTATGTAACCTGTGCAGCAGCTGGGACCTGAAAATCAGCTTCACTGCCCCTGGGCTGGGAAAGGGGGGCATGAGGCAACATTCTCCCTCTTACCCCTTTCTACACTCCTTTTACAGGGTTTTAGAAGTGGAGCATTTACAGACAGGAAGCTCAGACCAAACATCACTTCAAGATCAGACAGTCACTCGATTCACCAGGACCTGATTCAGTCGCTCCTCCAATCTGCTGGCACACCAGCTTGTTCACACTAATGAGAGACCTTTTAAATGTTCTGAGTGAGGGAAGAGATTTAAAAGGTCCCAGGACCTGAACAGGCACCAGCTGGAGAGAGCAGGAGAGATTATGTTCACCTGCTCAGTGTGTGGGAAGGAATTCACTCGGTCCTCGAATCTGCTGGCACACCAGCGAGTTCACACTGGGGAGAGGCTGGTGAAACATTCTGACTGTGGGAAAAGCTTTAAAATCTCCCAGAAGCTGAAGGGACACCAGCTGGAGAGAGCAGGAAAGAGGCCATTCACCTGCTGCGTGTGTGGGATGGGATTCACTCGGTCATTCAATCTGCTGAGACACCAGCAAGTTCACACTGATGAGAGACCATTTAAGTGTTCTGACTGTGGGAAGAGCTTTAAAAGCTCTGGGGATCTGAAAGAACACCAGCGAGCTCACACTGATGAGAGACTATTTAAATGTTCTGACTGTGGGAAGAGCTTTAAACGCTCTGGACATTTGACGGCACACCAGCGAGTTCACACTGGGGAGCGACTGTTCACCTGCTCCGTGTGTGGGCAGGGATTCACTCGG
This sequence comes from Somniosus microcephalus, assembly GCF_052327205.1. NCBI lineage: Eukaryota > Metazoa > Chordata > Chondrichthyes > Squaliformes > Somniosidae > Somniosus > Somniosus microcephalus. Next base: position 176,131 of record NW_028225235.1, on the reverse strand, counting down.
TCCTCAACACTGCTAGAACACCAACAAGTTCACACCGGGGAGCGGCCTTTCACCTGCTCTGTGTGTGGGAAGGGATTCACTCAGTCATCCCACCTGCTGCCACACCAGCGAGTTCACACTGGGGAGAGGCCGTTCACCTGCTCTGTGTGTGGGAAGGGATTCACTCAGTCATCCCACCTGCTGAGACACCAGCGAGGTCACACTAATGAAAGGCCTTTCACCTGCTCTGTGTGTGGGAAGGGATTCACTCAGTCATCCCACCTGCTGACACACCAGCGAGTTCACACTGGGGAGAGGTCGTTCACCTGCTCTGTGTGTGGGAAGGGATTCACTCAGTTATCCCACCTGCTGACACACCAGCGAGTTCACACTGGGGAGAGGCCTTTCACCTGCTCTGTGTGTGGGAAGGGATTCACTCAGTCATCCCACCTGCTGACACACCAGCGAGTTCACACTGGGGAGAGGCCGTTCACCTGCTCTGTGTGTGGGAAGGGATTCACTCATTCATCCCACCTGCTGACACACCAGCGAGTTCACACCAATGAAAGGCCTTTCACCTGCTCTGTGTGTGGGAAGGGATTCACTCAGTCATCCCACCTGCTGAGACACCAACGAGTTCACACTGTTCTGTAGCTGGGGCGACATGAACATGGAATGGATGAATGTTTTCGAAATTCTTGGACTGCTGTTTAATCTTTAAGACTGTTGTGCTGATGATTCCCTTTGTTTGACTGTTCATGGTGTTACATAGAATGTACAGCACAGAAACAGGCCATTCGGCCCAACTGGTCCATGCCAGTGTTTATGCCCCACACCCACCCTACTTCAATTAACCCGATCAACACATCCTCCCATTCCTTTCTCCCTTGTGGGGCTTCCCCATAAATCCATCTGTGCTGTTCACCTCAACTGCTCCCTGTGGTAGCGAGTTCCCCATTCTCACCACTCTCTAGGTAAAGACATTTCTCCTGAATTCCCTACTTGATCTGTCAGAGACTATTTTATATTGATGGCCCCTTAAATATGATGAGATTCTGTTAAGCTGACCAGTATGTTGTTGTACTTTGTCTTTTTCTGATGGATGAAACATTACTGAGCCCCTGTACCCGTGTTATGGGATGAAGTGCCAGACAAGTGAAGGCACAACGTCTGGGTTTGAATCTAATAATAACCTCACGGACCGTATAGTTGTGATAACCCGACGGTCTTGTGGTTAAAGTCTGGTCACAGATGGACTAAATTCCCTGAATTAGCAGGAGTTCAGGAGGCAGTCAACAGACGGGTCCAAACAATCTCATTTCCTGAGCGGTAACCAAGCTTGTGTATAAGAACAGGCCACTTAAGCCATTGTCAGTTGGAACAGACTCGAGAAGGTCCTAGTAAAGGACCTAGAAAATGTCCTAGTAAAGGATCCCCTTGGAATGAGTGACCATAACATGGTTGAATTCCATATTCAATTAGAGGGTGAGAAGGTTGGATCTCAAACAAGCGTGCTAAGCTTGAATAAAGGAGACTATGAAGGTATGAGAGCGGAATTGAGTAGAGTGGATTGGGAAAATAGATTAAAGGGTAAGACGATACATGATCAGTGGTGTACATTTAAGGAGTTATTTTACAACTTCCAAAAAATATATATTCCACTGAGAAGAAAAGGGTGTAAAAGAAAAGACAGCCATCCATGGATAAGTAAGGAAATTAAGGATAGCATTCGACTAAAAACAAGGGCATATAAGGTAGCCAAATCTAGTGGGAGGATCGAGGATTGAGAAAACTTTAAAAGACAGCAAAAAATAACAAACATTGATTAAGAAAGGGAAGATAGATTATGAAAGTAAATTAGCAAAAAATATAAAAACAGATCGTAAGAGTTTTTATAGTTATATAAAAAGAAAAAGGGTGGCTAAAGTAAATGTTGGCCCCTTAGAGGATGAGACCGGGGAATTAATGGTGGGAAATATGGAGATGGCAAAAACACTGAATGAATATTTTGTATCAGTCTTTACAGTAGAAGACACTAAGAATATCCCAACACTGGACAAACAGGGGGCTATGGGGGGGAGGAGCTAAACACGATCAAAATCACTAAGGAAGTGGTACTCGGTAAAATAATGGGACTCAAGGCGGATAAATCACCTGGACCTGATGGCTTACATCCTAGGGTCTTGAGGGAAGTGGCGGTAGGGATTGTGGATGCATTGGTAATAATTTTCCAAAACTCCCTGGACTCCGCAAAGGTCCCGGCAGACTGGAAAACTGCTAATGTAACGCCCTTATTTAAAAAGGGCAGTAGACGGAAGACTGGAAACTATAGCCTAACATCTGTGGTAGGTAAAATATTGGAGTCCATTATTAAGGAGACAGTAACAGGACATTTGGATAATCATAATTTAATAGGACAAAGTCAGCATGGTTTTATGAAGGGGAAGTCATGTTTGACAAATTTGCTGGAGTTCTTTGAGGAAGTAACATATAGGGTGGATAAAGGGGAACCAGTGGACGTAGTGTATTTAGACTTCCAAAAGGCATTTGACAAGGTGCCACACAAAAGATTATTGCTTAAGATAAAAAATCACGGGATTGGGGGTAATATTCTGGCATGGATAGAGGATTGGCTATCTAACAGAAGGCAGAGAGTTGGGATAAATGGTTCATTCTCGGACTGGCAATCAGTAACTAGTGGTGTTCCACAGGGTTCAGTGCTGGGTCCCCAACTCTTTACAATCTATATTAACGAATTGGAGGAGGGGACTGAGTGTAACATATCAAAGTTTGCAGATGATACTAAGATGGGAGGGAAAGTAGTGAGTGAGGAGGACATAAAAAACCTGCAAAGGGACATAGACAGGCTAAGTAAGTGGGCAGAGATTTGGCAGATGGAATACAATACTGGAAAGTGTGAGGTTATGCACTTTGGCAGGAAAAATCGTAGAGCAAGTTATCTTAATGGCAAGAAACTGGAAAGTACTGAAGTACAAAGGGATCTGGGGGTCCTGGTGCACGAAACTCAAAAGGTTAGTATGCAGGTGCAGCAAGTGATTAAGAAGGCCAATGGAATGTTGGCTTTCATTGCTAGGGGGATAGAATATAAAAATAGGGAGGTATTGCTTCAGTTGTACAAGGTATTGGTGAGACCGCACCTGGAATACTGCATACAGTTTTGGTGTCCATACTTAAGAAAAGACATACTTGCTCGCGAGTCAGTACAAAGGTGGTTCACTCGGTTAATCCCGGGGATGAGGGGATGGACATATGAGGAGAGGTTGAGTCGATTGGGACTCTACTCATTGGAGTTCAGAAGGATGAGAGGCGATCTTATTGAAACATATAAGATTGTGAAGGGGTTGGATCGGGTGGATGCGGGGAGGATGTTCCCGATGATGGGTGAAACTAGAACTAGGAGGCATAGTCTTAGAATAAGGGGCTGCTCTTTCAAAACTGAGATGAGGAGGAACTACTTCACTCAGAGGGTGGTAGGTCCATGGAATATGCTGCCCCAAAAAGCTGTAGAAGCTACATCATTACATAAATTTAAAACAGAAATAGACAGTTTCCTAGAAGTAAAGGGAATAAAGGGTTATGGGGAGCGGGCAGGAATTTGGACATGAGTCTAGGTTCGGATCGGTCATGGCCCTGTGGGTAGCGGAGCGGGCCCAGGGGCCATGTAGCCTGATCCTGCTCCTAATTCTGTTAGATTCAGGAGATGGTTCTGTGATAGTAGATTGGCGGTTAGGATCAGATCAGCCATGATCTTATTGAATGGCGGAGCAGGCTCGAGGGGCCGATTGGCCTACTCCTGCTCCTATTTCTTATGTTCTTAAGATCGCGCGTGAATCCACTGTACTTCTATTCTCCAGATTGAGGGCATTATCACCTGATCTGTGTTATGCAGCGCTCTTAATAAAGCCTGGAGAGACAATTTGTGTTCTTGTGAGCTTGATTATCTGGTGTCCGAAACCCTGGGACTCCCGCTCATTTGTCAACCTCAGTGTGTGGAAAGGGATTCCCTGGTGTATCCCACCCGCTGACACACCAGCGTGTCCACATTGTGACTGCGGTGGGTCGATTCCACTGTATCCGATGCCTTTAATCACATCCAGGACTGAACCATGTTAATTCAGGCAACTGGGGCTTGTTAATGTTAAGAGCCCCCAATAACTGGGCTGGATTTAAAGATTATTCCCTGTTCTCTCAGTACCAGTGAGCAGAGAGAAGCTGATGTTATAGAATCATAGAGCACAGTAGGATGCCTTTCGGCCCATCATGCTGGTGCCAGCTCTCTGAAAGAGCGATGCAATTAGTCCCACTGCCCTGCTATTTCCCCACACCTCTGCAAATTTCTGCTTTTAGTATATATCCAATTCCCTTTTGACAGTTACTATTGAATCTGCTTCCACCTCCCATTCAGGCAGTGCATTCCAGATCATCACAATTCACTGGCTAAAAAAAGTCTCCTCATTTCCTCTCTCGATTCTTTTGCCAATGATCTGAAATCTGTGTCCTCTCGTTACCGACCCTCCTGCCAGTGACAACAGCTTCTCCCTGTTTGCTCGATCAAAACCCCTCATAATTTTGAGCACCTCGACCATAGCTCCACTTAACCGTCTCTGTTCCAAGTTATATTGCCATTGTTTTGTGAATTGTTGCTGTGATCGAGGTGCTGGATGTCCGTGCCTGGGGAATGGGACATTCTATCCTCGTGAGCACCGAGTGTCAGCATCCAGCAATCTCTGGTCAGGGACTGTCTTTTTAAACTGCCTCACCTGAGCTTTTTGACTCCCTGATTTCATTATGAAACATTTCAGAGTTTTTGCAGACTGACCAAGGCTGAACAGATAAATGTGAGGTATTACATTTTGGTCGGAAGAATGGGGAGGTCACTTATCACTGGGAGGGTGCGAGTCTAGGTGGGGTAGAGGAACAAAGGGATCTCGGAGTACAAATACACAAATCACTAAAAGTTGCGACACAGGTTAGCAAGGCCATAAAAAAAGCAAACCAAGCACTAGTGTTTATTTCTAGAGGTATAGAATTGAAAAGTAGTGAAGTTATGCTAAACCTGTATCGAACCTTGGTTAGACCACACTTAGAGTACTGCGTACAGTTCTGGTCGCCATATTATAAAAAGGATATAGAGACACTGGAGAGGGTGCAGAGAAGATTTACAAGGATGATACCAGAAATGCGAGGGTATACATATCAGGAAAGGATGAACAGGCTGGGTCTCTTTTCTCTTGAAAACAGACGGCTGAGGGGTGACCTAATAGAGGGCTTTAGAATTATGAAAAATGTTGATAGAGTGGATACAGAGAGAATGTTTCCACTTGTGGGGAAGAGCATAACTAGAGGCCATCAATATAAGATAGTCACCCAGAAATCCAATAGGGAATTCAGAAGAAACTTCTTTACCCAGAGAGTGGTGAGAATGTGGAACTCGCTGCCACAGGGAGTGGTTGAAGCGAATAGTATCGATGCATTTAAGGGGAGGCTAGACAGGCATATGAGGGAGAAGGGAATCGAGGGTTATGCTGATAGATTTAGATGAGGAAAGACGGGAGGAGGCTCGAGTGGAGCATAAACACCGGCATGGACTGGTTGGGCCGAATGGCCTGTTTCTGTGCCGTATATCCGATGTAATCCTATGTCAAGTATCCCAGCTGGCTTCGCTCCAGGCACTTTAGCTCAGTGGGCAGCACTCTCACCTCTGAGTCAGAAGGTCATGGGTTCAAGTCCCAGTCCAGAGACTTGAGCATAAAAATCTAGGCTGACACTCCAGTACTGAGAGAGTGCTGCGCTGTCAGAGGTGCCGTCTTTCGGATGAGATGTTAAACCGAGGCCCTCGTCTGCTCTTTCAGGTGGATGTAAAAGCTCCCATGGCACTACATTGAAGAAGAGCAGGGGAGTTCTCCCCGGTGTCCTGGGGCCAATATTTATCCCTCAATCAACATCACTGAAATAGATTATCTGGTCATTGTCACATTGCTGTTTGTGGGAGCTTGCTGTGCACCAATTGGCTGCCGTGTTTCCTACATTACAACAGTGACTACACTTCAGAAGTTCTTCATTGGCTGTAAAGCGCTCTGGGACATCCTGAGGTTGTGAAAGGCGCTATATAAATGCAAGTTTTTCTTTCTCAGCAAGAGGGCGAGTGTCAGTGGTTGGAGGGAGGAGCTCAGTGTTGTCACTGGGTGGACACAGACAGATTGAAGCTAAAAGACAGAGAATGCTGAAGTTTGTAATGATAACACCCAAAGTCAGGAGTTGGGCCCTTTGCCTAGATAAGGGAGGTGGTTGCTAAGAGACCCACAGACCTAATAACACTGCAAACTGCTCAGGCAGCAGACTTGTTGCAACATGCGAGGTCACGAGTGAGTTGGTGCCCAGACAACAGAGCCTCAGGCATTCCTGAGAGACACAAACCGGTTCTGTAACTGGGAGAATAGGTTGAGGGACCACGATAGGGTTCCCCTTGTCCTCACCTTTCACCCCACCAGCCTCCACATTCAACGGATCATCCTCCGCCATTTCTGCTACCTCCAAAGTGATCCCACCACCAAACGCATCTTCCCCTCCCCTTTCAGCATTCCGTAGGGACCGCTCCCTCCGAGACACCCTAGTCCACTCTATCACCCCCAGCACCCCTTCCCCTTCCCCTGGCACCTTCCCGTGTAAGCGCAGGAGATGTAACACCTGCCCCTATACCTCCCCCCTTCCCACTGTCCAGGGCCCCAAACACCCCTTCCAGGTGAAACAGCGATTTACTTGTACTTCTTGCAATCTAGTATACTGTATTCGCTGCTCACGATGCGGTCTCCTCTACATTGGGGAGACCAAACGCAGATTGGGTGACCGCTTTGCGGAACACCTCTGTTCAGTCCGTAAGGGTGACCCCGAGCTTCCGGTCACCTGTCATTTTAATTCACCGCTCCATTCCCACTCGGTCCTCACCGTCCTTGGCCTCTTGTATTGTTCCACGGAAGCTCAACATAAACTCGAGGAACAGCACCTCATCTTCCGATTAGGCACTTTGCAGCCTTCCGGACTCAATATCGAGTTCAACAATTTCAGATCATAACCTCGGCCCCTATTACATTTTTAATTATATTTTTTATCCACCCCTTTGCGGTTTCTCCCTTCCCCCCCTTCCCCCCCTTTCCTTTTTTTTCTCTCTCCCACATGGCAGCTGCCTCTCATTCTGCCAGAACATTTCACACCTAATCTGAGCCGTCTTTTGTCTCCACCATCACCATCTCGTCTCGTTCTGAATACCTCTTAATGTCTCTTCACTTCTTTTGTTCTGTCCCAGCCCTGCCTTTCCATCTATTTCATTTCCTTTCCAGTTTTGAAAAAGGGTTTCGACCCGAAACATCGACTCTAATTTCTCTCCACGGATGTTGCCTGGCCTGCTGAGTTTTTCCAGCACTTTCTGTTGTTATTTCGGATTTCCAGCATCTGCAGTATTTTGCTATCGAACAGGTTGAGGGAGTCACCCTACGTGGGACGGCTCGTCCGAGGTGTTAACACAGAGTCAGCTTGGGAATGGGATGATCAATGAATCATAGAATCATAGAAATTTACAGCACAGAAGGAGGCCATTCGGCCCATCTTGTCCGTGCCGGCCGACAAAGAGCTATCCTCCCTAATCCCACTTTCCAGCACTTGGTCCGTAGCCTTGTAGGTTACGGCACTTCAAGGGCATATCCAAGTACTTTTTAATGTGATGAGGGTCTCTCCCTCTACCACCCTTTCAGGCAGTGAGTTCCAGACCCCCACCACCCTCTGGGTGAAAAACATTTCTCCTCAAATCCCCTCTAAACTTCCGACCAATTACTTTAAATCTGTGCCCCCTAGTTATTGACCTCCCTGCTAAGGGAAATAAGTCCTTCCTATCCACTCGATTTAGGCCCCTCATAATTTTATACACCTCAGTTAAGTCTCCCCTCAGCCTCCTCCATTCCAAAGAAAACAACCCCAGTCTATCCAATCTTTCCTCATAGCTAAAATTCCCCATCCCAGGCCACATCCTCGTAAATCTCCCCTGCACCCTCTCTAGTACAATCACATCCTTCCTGTAATGTGGTGACCAGAACTGCACGCAGTGTTCTAGCTGTGGCCTAACTAGTGTTTTATACAGTTCAAGCATAACCTCCCTGCTCTTACATTCTATGCCTCGGCTAATAAAGGCAAGTATCCCGTGTGCCTTCTTAACCACCTTATCTACCTGTCCTGCTACCTTCAGGGATCTGTGGACAGGCACTCCAAGGTCCCTCTGATCCTCTGCACTTCTCAGTGTCCTACCATTTATAGTGTATTCCCTTGCCTTGTTAGCCCTCCCCAAATGCATCACCTCACACTTCTCCAGCTTGAATTCCATTTGCCACTGTTCTGCCCACCTGACCAGTCCATTGATATCTTCCTGCAGTCTGCAGCTTTCTTCTTCATTATCAACCACACGGCCAACTTTTGCATCATCTGCAAACTTCTTAATCATACTTCCTACATTCAAGTCCAAATCATTGATTTATACCACAAAAAGCAAAGAACCCAGTACTGAGCCCTGCAGAACCCCATTGGAAACAGCCTTCCAGTCACAAAAACACCCTTCGACCTAGGCCCAACCATCTTCAGCTGTTTCATCAATGACCTTCCCTCCATCATAAGGTCAGAAGTGGGGATGTTCGCTGATGATTGCACACTGTTCAGCACCATTTGAGACTCGTCAGATACTGATGCAGTCCGTGTCCATATGCAGCAAGACCTGGAAAACATTCAGACTTGGGCTGACAAGTGGCAAGTAACATTCGCACCACACAAGTGCCAGGCAATGACCATCTCCAACAAGCGAGACTCTAACCATCTCCCTGATGCGCTATCAATTACTCATAAAAGACGGAGAGTTAGGAGAGTAATTAAAAGGCTTTTATTAACAAAGAACAGAGCATGCCTCTCGTGGTTGACTGGTTTCCAAGAAGGCAGGGGGCTGCAGAGCAGCCACCTTTATACCTGGGCATGTGGGTGGAGCCAGGGGCGGAGCCAGCTGAGGCATGCCTAGATACAACAGTGTGCAACAACAACAACGGTGAACAACAATAACAGTGGTTTACCACATTCACCCCTTGTTTAAAATTGAGTCCGGCGGGGTGAAGTGTACTAAAGGTTCGTGTAAGTAAGTCTATCAGGTGGCCTTGTATGCTGTCCTGATCGTCGTGGTGGCGGCGGTGATGGTGCAGCATCCAACGTTGAATCTGGCATCTCATTGAGTGGTTGGGTGGTCAATGACGGGTTCTGGGGCTGCGGCATGCTGTCTACAGGGGTTGGGTTGTGGGTAGTGGTGGATGGCAATGGTAGTGTTTCAGGGGCACCCGAAGGTGCGAGGTCTCGTATGGAGACTGTGTCCTCCCGCCCGTCCGGGTACGCCACGTAAGCATACTGGGGGTTGGCGTGGAGGAGGCTCACCCTCTCGACCAGGGGGTCCATTTTATGGGACCTCACGTGCTTCCGCAGTAGGACGGGTCCTGGAGACGTCAGCCATGTCGGTAGCGAGGTCCTCGATGTGGACTTTCTGGGGAAAGTGAACATTTTTTCATGGGGGGTGGCATTGGTGGCCGTACAAAGCAGTGACCGAATGGAGTGGAGCGCCGCAGGGAGGACCTCCTGCCAGCGAGAGGTCGGAAGGCCCTTAGATTTTAAGTTTAAGAGGACGGCCTTCCAAACCATCGCGTTCTCTCTTTCCACCTGGCCATTCCCCCGGGGGTTCACAGAATCACAGAAACCTCACAGTGCAGATAGAGGCCATTTCGGCCCATCGAGCCTGCACCGACACATATCCCACCCAATCCCCGTAACCCCTACACCAACACATATCCCACCCTATCCCCGTAACCCCACATATTTAATCCCCCTAACACTAAGGGTCAATTTTTATCATAGCCAATCAACCTAACCCGCACATGGTTGTAGCTGGTGGTTCTGCTTGTAGCAATACCTCTCGTGAGCAGGTACTAATGGAGTTCGTCGCTCATAAAGGATGAGCCCCGGTCGCTATGGATATAGCTAGGGAAGCCGAACAAGGCGAAAAGGTCATTCAGACCTTTAATGACCGTGGTACTGGTCATGTCTGGGCAAGGGATGGCAAACGGGAAACGGGAGTACTCATCAATTATGTTGAGGAAGTACACGTTGCGGTCAGAGGAGGGGAGGGGCCCTTTAAAATCGACGCTCAGGCGCTCGAAGGGGCGAGTGGCCTTGATCAGGCTTGCTCTGTCTGGCCTATAAAAATGCAGTTTGCACTTGGCACAGATTTGGCAGTTCCTGGTCATGGTCCTGACCTCCTCGATGGAGTAGGGCAGGTTACGGGATTTGATGAAATGGAAGAACCTGGTGACCCCCGGGTGGCAGAGGTCATTGTGGAGGGTCTTCAGTCTAACAACCTGCGCGTTGGCGCATGTACCACATGATAGGGCATCTGGGGGCTCATTGAGTTTCCCGGGCCGGTACAAGATATCGTAATTGTAAGTGGAGAGTTCAATTCTCCACCTCAAGATCTTGTCGTTCTTGATTTTGCCCCTCTGCTTATTGTTAAACATAAAAGCTACTGAACGCTGGTCAGTGAGCAGGGTAAATCGTTTTCCGGCCAGGTAATGCCTCCAATGTCGCACCGCTTCCACAATGGCCTGGGCCTCCTTTTCGACAGAGGAGTGTCGAATCTCGGGGCCCTGGAGGGTCCTTGAGAAAAAGGCCATGGGTCTCCCCGCCTGGTTAAGGGTTGCAGCTAGGGCTAAGTCGGATGCGTCGCTCTCCGCTTGGAAAGGGATGGACTCATCCACTGCGTGCATTGTGGCCTTCGCAATATCTCTTTTTATGAGAGTGAAGGCTGCACATGCCTCTGCTGTCAGGGGGAAGGAGGTGGACTTGATGAGGGGTCTGGCTTTGTCCGCATAGTTGGGCACCCACTGAGCATAGTAAGAGAAAAACCCTAGGCATCTCTTCAGTGCTTTTTGGCAGTGGGGGAGGGGGAGCTCCATAAGGGGGCACATTCTGTCGGGGTCGGGGCCGATGACTCCGTTCTCCACTACGCAGCCAAGAATGGCGAGGCGCGTGGTGCAAAACATACATTTGTCCTTGTTGTATGTTAGATTCAGCCGCTGGGCCGTACGGAGGAATTTCTCTATGTTAACGTCATGGTCCTGCTGGTCGTGGCCGCAGATGGTGACATTGTCTAGATAGGGGAAGGTGGCCTGCAGCGCGTTCTGGTCAACCATTCGGTCCATCTCCCTTTGTAAGACCGAAACCCCGTTGGTGACGCCGAAGGGGACTCGGAAGAAGTGGTAGAGACGACCGTCAGCTTCAAAAGCTGTGTACTGGCGGTCCTCAGCCCTGATGGGGAGCTGGTGGTATACCGACTTCAGATCAATCGTCGAGAACACCCGGTATTGTGCTATCTGATTGACCATGTCAGATATGCGGGGGAGTGGGTATGCATCTAACTGGGTGTAGCGATTGATCGTCTGGCTGTAGTCAATAACTAGGCGCTGTTTTTCGCCAGTCTTCACTACCACCACTTGTACTCGCCATGGGCTAGTGCTACCCTCAATAATCCCTTCTTTCAGGAGTCTTGCTACTTCGGATTTAATGAAGCTCCTATCCCCGGCACTGTACCGCCTGCTTTTGGTAGCGATGGGCTTACAGTCACGGGTGAGGTTAGCGAACAAGGGGGGGGGGGGGAGACTTTAAGCGTGGAGAGGCTGCAAATGGTGCGCGGCGGGCGATTTAAAAGCTGCTGGCTGCAGACTGTGAGTGGGGGGAGGGGTCCGCCGTACGCTAATGTGACACTTTTAAGGTGGCACTGAAAATCCAACCCCAGTAGAACGGCAGCGCAGAGATGGGGCAGGACAAGAAGTTTAAAATTTTTGTATTCTGTGCCCCTTACTGAAAGGGTCACTACACAGTAGCCACCGACGTCTGCTGAATGGGATTTGGAAGCCATAGAGATCTGATGGCGCGTTGGCAGGACCGGGAGAGAGTAACTGCGCACCGTGTCGGGGTGGATAAAGCTCTCCGTGCTCCCGCTGTCGAAAAGGCAGGTAGTGGCGCGGCCGTTTACCGTAATGTCCATCATGGACCTGGACAGTTGGTGAGGGAGAGATTGGTCCAGCGTCACGGAGGCCAGCGTATGGTTGAGCGAGTCGCTGTGGTCGTCAGACGAGGCGGTGGTTGAGTCTGGGTCACCCGCGATTGGAGTTGGAGGCGTCCAAGATGGCGGACAAAATGGCTGCGCCCATGATCCCGATCCCCACGCGGCTGGAGGTGTCCAAGATGGCGGACAAGATGGCTGCCCCCACGGTTCACACACGGCGCTGCTGGCGTTAGCGGTTTTACCTTTGCAGGCACTGACGTAGTGTCCTTTCTTCCCGCAGCCAGAGCAGGTAGCGTTTTTCGCCGGGCAGCGTGCTCTGGGGTGTTTTGCCTGGCCACGAAAGTAACATTTCGGGCCCTTGGACATCGCTGCAGCAGTTGGTGCCGGGGGTGGCGGTCCCATGACCCAAGGTTGCGGTGTCCACGGTGCGGAGCGGTTAGGGGAGAATGCGTCCATATTCCGGTGGGCCGCGTCTAGCGAGAGCGCGAGGGACACTGCCTTCTTCAGGTCGATTTCGCCCTTCTCCAGCAGTCTCTGCCGGGAGTAGTCGGACTTGAGGCCCGCAACGAAAGCATCTCGGATAAGTCCCTCCGTGTGTGTCGCAGCCGATACCTCTTTACAATCGCAGGCTCGGCCGAGTATCTGTAGTGCCTGTAGGAATGCCTCCACCGATTCCCCGGACTGCTGTTTGCGGGATCTCAGGAGGTGTCTGGCATAAACCGTATTTACCGGGCGTGTGTATTGTCCTTTTAGCAGATCGATAGCCGCCGCGTAGGTAGTCGCGCCCTGGATGAGCGTGTAGACTTGGTGGCCCACCTTGGAGGCCAGGATTTTTAGTTTGTTTCCATCTAGTGTCACGGCTGAGGCTTCCAGGTAAGCTTCGAAGCAACGCAGCCATTGTGCGAACTTGGTAGACGAACCCGCCTCTTGAGTGTCTAGGTCCAGGCATGTTGGTCTGAGGGCAGGCAGCAGTGCCTGCTGCTCAGCGTTTGGTGCCGTCATTTGCTGCAGTGCCTGCTGCTCAGCGTTTGGTGCTGACATTTTGTTTTTGTTAATAAAATTGATGCGCTATCAATTACTCATAAAAGACGGAGAGTTAGGAGAGTAACTAAAAGGCTTTTATTAACAAAGAACAGAGCATGCCTCTCGTGGTTGACTGGTTTCCAAGAAGGCAGGGGGCTGCAGAGCAGTCACCTTTATACCTGGGCATGTGGGTGGAGCCAGCGGCGGAGCCAGCTGAGGCAAGCATAGATACAACAGTGTGCAACAACAACGGTGAACAACAATAACAGTGGTTTACCACACTCCCCTTGACATTCAATGGCATTACCATCGCTGAATCCCCCACTATCAACATCCTGGGGGTTACCATTGATCAGAAACTGAACTGGACCAGCCATATAAATACTGTGGCTACAAGAGCAGGCCAGAGGCTGGGAATTCTGCAGCGAGTGCCTCACCTCCTGACTCCCCAAAGCCTTTCCACCATCTACAAGGCACAAGTCGGGAGTGTGATGGAATACTCTCCACTTGCCTGGATGAGTGCAGCTCCAACAACACTCAAGAAGCTCGACACCATTCAGGATAAAGCAGCCCGCTTGATTGGCACTCCATCCACCTTCAACATTCACTCCCTCCACCACCGGCGCACTGTGGCTGCAGTGTGTACCATCTACAAGATGCACTGCAGCAACTCGCCAAAGCTCCTTCAACAGCACCTTCCAAACTCGCGACCTCTACCACTTAGAAGGACAAAGGCAGCAGACGCATGGGAACATCACCACCTACAAGTTCCCCTCCAAGCCACACACCATCCTGACTTGGACCTGTATCGCTGTTCCTTCACTGTCGCTGGGCCAAAATCCTGGAACTCCCTTCCTAACAGCATTGTGTGTGTACCTACACCATATGGACTGCAGCGGTTCAAGAAGGCGGCTCACCACCATCTTCTCAAGGGCAATTAGGGATGGGCACTAAATGCAGGCCTAGCCAGCCAGCGACGCCCACATCCCATCAATGAATAAAAATTTAAAAATTTTAATTACCTTTTGTTTCTTGCCTTTGAGCCAGATTTGGATCCAACTTGTCACTTTGCATTGGGTCCCATGGGCTTTTACTGTCGTCACCAGTCTGCCATGTAGGAGCTTATCAAAAGCCTTGCTAAAATCCATATAAACTACATCAAACGCACGACCCTCATCGACCCTCCTTCTTACCTCCTCAAAAAATGCAATCAGGTTAATCATACTTCCTACATTCAAGTCCAAGTCATTGATTTATACCACAAAAAGCAAAGGGTCCTTGGAGTGCATGTCCACAGATCTCTGAGGGTAGCAGGCCAGGCACATAAGGTGGTTAAGAAGGCTTACGGAATGCTTGCCTTTATTAGCTGTGGCATAGAATACAAGAGCAGGGAGGTTATGCTTCAACTGTATAAAACACTAGTTAGGCCTCAGCTAGAGAACAGAGTGCAGTTCTGGTCACCACATTACAGGAAGGATGTGATTGCACTAGAGAGGGTACAGAGGAGATTTACAAGGATGTTGCCGGGAGTAGAGAATCTTAGCTCTGAGGAAAGACTGGATAGGCTGGGTTTGTTTTCCTTGGAACAGAGGCGGCTGAGGGGAGACCTTATTGAGATGTATAAATTTATGAGGGGCCTAGATAAAGTGGATAGAAAGGACCTATTTCCCTTAGCAGAGGGGTCAAAAACCAGGGGGCACAGATTTAAAGTAATTGGGGGAAGGTTTAGAGGGGATTTGAGGGGAAATGTCTTCACCCAGAGGGTTGTGGGGGTCTGGAACTCACTGCCTGAAAGGGTGGGAGAGGCAGGAACCCTAACCACATTTAAAAAGTACTTGGATGTGCCCTTGGGATGCTGTAACCTGCAGGGCTACGGACCAAGAGCTGGGAAGTGGGAATAGGCTGGATAGCTCTTTGTTGGCCGGCGCGGAGACGATGGGCCGGAATGGCCTCCTTCCGTGCTGTAACTTTCTATGATTCTATGAAATGGCCCTGAGCAAAAGTCACGAATTACATCCTCCGCGGCTGTAACCGGTGGACTATCTCTCTTCATCCTTCTCGACCTGTCTGCAAGCTTCACCACGGTTGATCACACCATCCTCCTCCAACGCCTCTCCTCCATTGTTCAGCCCAGTGGGACTTGTTGGTGTGATTACAGGATAGTCGCTGAGCCAGACCCCTGAAACAAACTCGTGGAACAGGAAACATTGAGACGTCTGATTGATACACTTTATTTCACAGATCAATGGTAAAACGTTGCTGTTGACAGTGGCAGAAGGTGGGTGGTGGTGCTCCACAAGGATCAGTGCTGGGTCCACTGTTGTTCACAACTTATATTAATGATTTAGACTTTGGAATCAAAAACACCATTTCTAAATTTGCGGATGACACCAACTTTGGGGAATAGTCAACACTGATGAGGACTGCTACAAATTACAGGAGGACATTAATAAACTTGCAGAATGGGTATATAATTGGCAAATGAAGTTCAACACAGATAAATGTGAGGTATTACATTTTGGTAGGAAGAATGGGGAGGTGACTTATCACTTGGAGGGTGTGAGTCGAGGTGGGGTAGAGGAACAAAGGGATCTCGGAGTACAAATACACAAATTACTAAAAGTTGCAACACAGGTTAGCAAGGCCATAAAAAAAGCAAACCAAACACTAGGGTTTATTTCTCGAGGGATAGAATTGAAAAGTGGTGAGGTTATGCTAAACCTGTATCGAACCTTGGTTAGACCACACTTAAGAGTACAGCGTACAGTTCTGGTCGCCATATTATAAAAAGGGTATAGAGGCATTGGAGAGGGTGCAGAGAAGATTTACGAGGGTGATACCAGAAATGCGAGGGTATACATATCAGGAAAGGATGAACAGGCTGGGTCTCTTTCCTGTTGAAAATAGAAGGCTGTGGGGTGACCTAATAGAGGTGGATAACGAGAGAATGTTCCCACTTGTGGGGAAGAGTATAACTAGAGGCCATCAATATAAGATAGTCACCAAGAAATCCAATAGGGAATTCAGAAGGAACTTCTTTACCCAAAGAGTGGTGAGAATGTGGAACTCACTACCACAGGGAGTGGTTGAAGTGAATAGTACAGATGAATTTAAGGGGATTAACAACAGAAAATGCTGGAAATACTCAGCAGGCCAGGCAGCATCTGTGGAGAGAGAAACAGAGTTAACGTTTCAGGTCTGGGACCCTTGATCAGTTCTGAGGAAGGGTCCCAGATCTGAAACGTTAACTCTGTTTCTCTCTCCACAGATGCTGCCTGGCCTGCTGAGTATTTCCAGCATTTTCTGTTGTTATTTCAGATTTCCAGCATCCACAGTATTTTGCTATTGAATTTAAGGGGAGGCTGGACAAGCATATGAGGGAGAATGGAATAGAGGGTTGTGCTGATAGATTTAGATGAGGAATGACGGGAGGAGGCTCGAGTGGAGCTTGGACTGGTTGGGCCGAATGGCCTGTTTCTGTGCCGTATGTCCTATGTAATCCAATGTAACATAGTAAAAACGTCCCAATCAGTTCACAGGAGCACCATCAGACCAACTTTAACACTGACTCATATAAGAGATATTAGGACAGGTGACCAAAAGCTTGGTGAAAGAGGTAGGGGGTTGGGAACCTGTGCAGGGAGACAGAGGAAAGGGAAGCAAGGATAGAAGCAAAAGACAGGAAGGAGAAAAGCAAAAGTGGAAGTCAGAGAAATCAAGGGTGTAAATCAAACAGAGCCACAGTAAATAATAATTCTAAAAGGACTAAGAGTGTTAAAAAAATCAAGCCTGAAGGCTTTGTGTCTTAATGCGAGGAGCATTCGTAATAAGGTGGATGAATTAGCTGCGCAAATAGATGTAAACGGATATGATATAATTGGGATTATGGAGACATGGCTCCAGGATGACCAAGTCTGGGAATTCAACATCCAGGGGTATTCAATAATCAGGAAGGCGTTGCTGGTTAAAGAGGAGATTAACACAATAGTAAGGAAGGATATTAGCTCTGATGATGTGGAATCTGTATGGGCAGAGCTAAGAAATACCAAGGGGCAGAAAACGTTAGTGGGAGTTGTATACAGACCCCCAAACAGTAATGCTGAGGTTGGGGATGGTATTAAACGGGAAATTAGAGATGCGTGCAATAAGGGCACAGCAGTTATCGTGGGTGACTTTAATCTACATATAGATTGGGCTAACCAAATTAGTAACAATACTGTGGAGGAGGAATTCCTAGAGTGTATACGGGATGGTTTCCTGGACCAATATGTCGAGGAACCAACTAGAGATCAGGCCATCTTAGATTGGGTATTACATAACGAGAAAGGATTAATTAGCAATCTTGTTGTGCGAGACCCCTTGGGGAGGAGCGATCATAATGATAGAATTCTTCATTAAAATGGAGAGTGAAGTACTTGACTCAGAGACTAGGATCCTGAATTTAAATAAAGGAAACTATGATGGTATGAGGCGCGAGTTGGGTAGGATTGATTGGGGAATGTTATTCAAAGGGTTGATGGTGGATAGGCAATGGCAAACATTTAAAGATCACATGAATGAACTACAGAATTTGTTCATCCCTGTGTGGCATAAAAATAAAACAAAAAAGGTGACTCAACCGTGGCTAACAAGGGAAATTAGGGATAGCATAAGATTCAAGGAGAGGCCATATAATTTGGCCAGAAAAAGCAGCAACCCTGAGGATTGGGAGCAGTTTAGGATTCAACAAAGGAGGACAAAGGGATTAATTAAGAGGGGGAAAATAGATTATGAGAGTAAGCTTGCAGGGAACATAAAAACTGACTGTAAAAGCTTCTATAGATATGTGAAGAGAAAAAGATTGGTGAAGTCAAGCGTAGGTCCCTTGCAGTCAGAATCAAGGGAACAAAGAAATGGCAGAACAATTAAATACATACTTTGGTTCTGTCTTAAAAAGGACACAAATAATGTCCCAGAGGTGTCGGGGAACATAGGGTCTAATGAGAGGGAGGAATTGAATGAAACCAGTATTTGTAGGGAAATGGTGTTAGGGAAATTGACGGCATTGAAGGCTGATAAATCCCCAGGGCCTGATAATCTACATCCTAGGGTACTTAAGGAAGTGGCCCTAGAAATAGTAGATGCATTGCTGGTCATCTTCCAACATTCTATAGACTCTGGAACAGTTCCCATGGATTGGAGGGTAGCTAATGTTACCCCACTATTTAAAAAAGGTGGTAGAGAGAAAACGGGGAATTATAGACCGGTAAGTCTGACATCGGTAGTGGGGAAAATGCTAGAGTCCATTATAAAAGATGTAATAGCAGAGCACTTAGAAAACAGTGACAGGATCGGACAAAGTCAACATGGATTTACAAAAAGTAAATCGTGCTTGACTAATCTACTGGAATTTTTTGAGGATGTAACCAGTAAAATAGATAAGGGTGAACCAGTGGACGTGGTATATTTGGATTTTCAGAAGGCTTTCAATAAGGTCCCGCATAAGAGATTAACGTGTAAAGTTAAGGCACATGGGATTGGGGGTAAGGTATTGACATGGATAGAGAACTGGTTGGCAGATAGAAAGCCAAGAGTTGGAAGAAACGGGTCTTTTTCTGAGTGGCAGGCAGTGACTGGTGGGGTACCGCAGGGATCGGTCCTTGGACCCCAGCTATTCACAATATATATTAATGATCTGGACGAGGTAACTAGATGTAATATCTCCAAGTTTGCAGACGACACAAAGCTGGGTGAGCGTGTGTGCTGTGAGGAGGATACCGAGAAACTCCTGTATGATCTGGACAGGTTGGGTGATTGGGCAGAAGCATGGCAGATGCAATATAACATGGATAAATGCGAGGTTATCTACTTTGGTGACAAAAACAGGAAGGCAGATTATTATCTGAATGGCAATAGATTGGGAGAAGGGGAAGTGCAACGAGACCTGGGTGTCCTTGTGCACCAGTCGCTGAAGGTAAGCATGCAGGTGCAGCAGGAGGTTCAGAAGGCAAATGGTATGTTGGTGATGTCTTGCTGCAGTTGTACAGAGCCTTGGTGAGACCACACCTTGAGTATTGTGTGCAGTTTTGGTCGCCTTATCTGAGGAAGGGTGTTCTTGCCATGGAAGGAGTGTAGCGAAGATTCACCAGGCTGATAGCTGGGATGGCAGGAATGACGTATGAGGAGCGATTGGGTCGATTGGGCTTGTACTTGCTGGAGTTTAGAAGAATGAGAGTGGATCTCATTGAAACTTATAAAATTCTGTCAGGTCTGGACAGACTAGATGCTGGAAGGATGTTCCCGATGGTCGGGGAGTCCAGAACCAGGGGTCACAGTCTAAGGATAAGGGGTAAGCCATTTAGGACAGAGATGAGGAGGAATTTCTTCACCCAGAGAGTGGTGAACCTGTGGAATTCTCCACCACAGAAGGCGGTAGAGGCCAATTCATTAAATATATTCAAGAAGGAGTTAGATATATTTCTTAAGGCTAAAGGGATCAAGGGATATGGGGAGAAGGCAGGGACAGGGTACAGAATTTGGATGATCAGCCATGATCTCATTGAATGGCAGAGCAGTCTTGAGGGGCCGAATGGCCTACTCCTGCTCCTATCTTCTGTGTTTCTATGTGTCCCCAGGTATTTAAAGGG
This sequence comes from Somniosus microcephalus, assembly GCF_052327205.1. NCBI lineage: Eukaryota > Metazoa > Chordata > Chondrichthyes > Squaliformes > Somniosidae > Somniosus > Somniosus microcephalus. Next base: position 156,349 of record NW_028225235.1, on the reverse strand, counting down.
GCAGTGCCTCTCTCTTTCTGTATCATGTAAGAGCAGGGAGGTTCTGCTTGAACTGTACAAAAACACCAGTTAGGCCACCGCGTGCAGTTCTGATCGTCCCAATTGCAGGAAAGATGTGACTGCTCGAGACGGGAGATTTACGAGGATATTGCCAGGACTAGAGAATTTCAGCTGTAAGGAAAGATTGAATACATAGAAAATAGGAGCAGGAGTAGGCCATTCAGCCCCTCGAGCCTGTTCCGCCATTCAATGAGATCGTGGCTGATCATCCAAATTCAGTACCCTGTCCCTGCCTTCTCCCCATATCCCTTGATCCCTTTAGCCTTAAGAAATATATCCAACTCCTTCTTGAATATATTTAATGAATTGGCCTCTACTGCCTTCTGTGGTGGAGAATTCCACAGGTTCACCACTCTGGGTGAAGAAATTCCTCCTCATCTCTGTCCTAAATGGCTTACCCCTTATCCTTAGACTGTGACCCCTGGTTCTGGACTCCCCCGCCATCAGGAACATCCTGCATCTAGTCTGTCTAGTCCTGTTAGAATTTTATAAGTTTCAATGAGATCGCCTCTCATTCTTTTAAACTCCAGCGAGTATAAGCCTAATCGACCCAATCTCTCCTCATACATCATTCCTGCCATCCCAGGTATCAGCCTGGTGAATCTTCACTGCACTTTCTCCATGGCAAGAACCTCCTTCCTCAGATAAGGTGACCAAAACTGCACACAATACTCAAGGTGTGGTCTCACCAAGGCCCTGTACAACTGCAGCAAGACATTCTTGCACTCAACCCTCTCGCTACGAAGACCAACCTACCATTTGCCTTCTTAACCGCCTGCTGCACCTGCATGCTTACCTTCAGCGACTGGTGCACAAAGACACCCAGGTCTCGTTGGACTTCCCCTTCTCCCAATCTATTGCCATTCAAAAAATAATCTGCCTTCCTGTTTTTGCCACCAAAGTGGATAACCTCGCATTTATCCACATTATACTGCATCTGCCCAATCACCCAACCTGTCCAAATCAAACTGGAGTTTCTCGGCATCCTCCTCACAGACTAATCTACTGGAATTTTTCGAGGGTGTAACTGGTAGAATAGATAAGGGAGAACCAGTGGATGTGGTGTAGTTGGACTTTCAGAAGGCTTTCGATAAGGTCCCGCGTAAGAGATTAGCGTGCAATGTAAAAGCCCACGGGATTGGGGGTAAGGTACTGTCTTGGATAGAGAACTGGCTTGCAGACAGGAAGCAAAGAGTTGGAATAAACGGGTCTTTTTCCGAGTGGCAGGCAGTGACTAGTGGGGTACTGCAGGGATCAGTGCTAGGACCCCAGCTATTCACAATATATATAAATGATCTAGACGAGGGAACTAGATGTAATATCTCCAAGTTTGCAGATGACACAAAGCTGGGTGGGCGTGTGTGCTGTGAGGAGGATTCAGAGAAACTCCAGTATGATTTGGACAGGTTGGGTGATTGGGCAGATGCATGGCAGATGCAGTATAATGTGGATAAATGCGAGGTTATCCACTTTGGTGGCAAAAACAGGAAGACAGATTATTATCTGAACTGCAATAGATTGGGAGAAGGGGAAGTGCAACAAGACCTGGATGTCCTTGTGCACCAGTCGCTGAAGGTAAGCATGCAGGTGCAGCACGCGGTTAAGGAGGCAAATAGTATGGCACCTCTGAAAGAGCAGCTCTCCCTCAGTACTTCCCTGGCGCATCAGCCTAGATTACGTGCTCAAGTCTCCAGAGCGGGACTCAAACCCATGACCTTCTGACTCTAGAGGTGAGAGTGTCACCCACTGAGCCGAGGCTGACCCCTCTTAAACTCCAGCCTAGTTACTGGGGTTATAATCAGCATCTTCAAACTGCCCCCTGCCCCCCCAACCCCGTAATTGCCTTTATTAACACAGAATAGTCCTTCAAGCGTCGATGCCTCTTGAGGTCCTTGGAGCTTTTGAAACACTTGTCACAGTCGGAACATTTAAATGGCCTCTCGTCAGTGTGAACCAGCTGGTGATCCCGCAGAGCGGAGGGACGAATGAATCCTTTCCCGCACTCGGAGCAGGTCAACGGCCACTCGCCAGTGTGAATTCGCTGGTGTTCCCGCAGAGAGGAGGGAAGAGTGAATCCTTTCCCGCACTCGGAGCACGAGAATGGCCTCTCGTCAGTGTGAACCAGCTGGTGTATCAGCAGGGTGGAGGAGACAGTGAATCCCTTCCCACACACGGAGCAGGTGAATGGTCTCTCCCCGGTGTGAACTCGCTGGTGTACCCGCAGGGTGCTTGATTGAGTGAATCCCTTCCCACACACGGAGCAGGTGAATGGCCTCTCCCCGCTGTGAACTCGCTGGTGTATTCGCAGGGAGACTGAATAACTGAATCTCTTCCCACACACGGAGCAGGTGAACGGCCTCTCCCCGGTGTGAACTTGCTGGTGTGTCAGCATGTTGGATGACTGAGTGAATCCCTTCCCGCACACGGAGCAGGTGAACGGCCATTTCACGGAGTGACTGCGTTGATGAGTCTCCAGCTCGGAGAGGCAACTGAATCCTATCCCGCATTCCTGACATTTGCATGGACTCTCCTCGTTTTGGTTACACTTGTGCCTCCCCAGGCTGCACCTTCGGTTGAATCCACGTCCACACACAAGACACGTGTGCAGTTTGCCCGCATTCTGAGTGCTGCTTTCCGCTTCCATATGTCAATGATATTCAGGTCCTGATGAATCGAGTGACTCTGTCAGATCTTCGTGTGAAGTTTGCGTTAAGCTGCCCGTCTGCAATTCCTCCCCTTGCAAGAGACAGTAAAACAGGTTTATATAAGTAATTCATGTAAATACAGGAGAGAAAATAAAGAAAGACTGGCCTTTATACAGCGCCTTTCACGACCAATGGTTTTACAGCCAATGAAGTACTTTTTGAAGTGTAGTCGCTGTTGTAATGTGGGAAACACTGCAGCCAATTTGCATGATAAATAATGGCCAGGACACCGGGGATAACTCTGCTGCCCTTCTTCGAAATAATGGGATCTTTTATGTCCACCTGAACGTCTCTTCCGAAAGACAGCCCTCCGACAGTGCGGCGCTCCCTCAGTACTGCCGCTCCCTCAGTGCGGCGCTCCCTCAGTACCGTCCCTCCGACGCTCCCTCGGCACTGCCCCAGAGTATCAGCCAAGATTTATGTGCTGAAGTCCCTGGAGTGGGGACTTCGAATCCACAACTTTCTGACTCAGGGTGCTACCAACTGGCTGGCTAGCAAGGTCTTTCACATCATTGGTAAAGTGCGGTGGCCGGGGGAATTGTCACTGTCCCTTTAATCAGAAGAACACACGAGAGTGGGGAGGGAGTCCCTTTAAATGTGGAGAGGGTGGGGTGTCCCTTTAAATGTGTAGAGGCGGGGCCGCGCATGCTCATTCGGCCCCCTCACCACAACACGAGGCTGCCACTGCGCCTGCGCGAGTACTCTGGGGAGCAGATGGAAGGCCTGGCCCGGGGAAGAGGCGGAATAAGCGGCCGGGGTAAAGTCACGTGTTTGGGGAATCGATTTAAATCGAGGTGAGGGGGGGAGCGGGGAGCGAGATTATAAAGTAAAATACGAGAAAAACCATACCTGAGAGTCGGGCGGGCGGGACCTCCGCGGACACCGAACGGAGCGGATTGAGCCAGGCGGGGTGGCGGAGTGAGCCGGGGCAATGTGATTCTGACTGACGGGAGCTCTGACCAATAGGAAGAGGGCTGAGCTGGGAGGACTGAACTGCGCGGCCTGGTCCTCCAACCAATGGCGGCGCGGCTAGGGGGCGGGACCTGGGTCTCCAGCTCAGGTGCGCTGGGTCCGATTGTGACGCGCTGTCCCCAGGTGAGAGCAGCTCAGTCAGCACAGAGCTGGGGCTGGAATCTGGGAGATGGGCCGCAGGCAGCGGGCCTGGCAAAGGGGCACAAGCTTCCCAATACAAGCTGCTTTCAAATGCAATATTGTTCCCAACAGACAGCCTGGGTCACTTTGCAAAAAATACTGTTTAACAATTCATCATAACTCCCCTGCTTTAGGAGAGGCGTAGAGTGCAAAAGCAAGGAAGTTATGATGAAACTGTGTAAAAGACTGGAGTCAGCTGTGGCTCAGTGGATAGCAGAGTCAGAAGGTTGTGGGTTCAAATCCCGCTCCAGGGACTTGAGCACATAAAGCGAGGCTGACACTCCCGTGCGGTGCTGAGGGAGCGCCGCACTGTCGGAGGGGCAGTACTGAGGGAGCGCCGCACTGTCGGAGGGGCAGTACTGAGGGCGCGCCGCACTGTCGGAGGGGCAGTACTGAGGGCGCGCTGCACTGTCGGAGGGGCAGTACTGAGGGAGTGCCGCACTGTCAGAGGAGCAGTACTGAGGGAGCGCTGCACTGTCAGAGGGGCAGTACTGAGTGAGCACTGCACTGTCGGAGGGGCAGCGCTGAGGGAGCGCTGCAGTGTCGAAGGTGCCGTCCTACGGATGAGACATTAAACCGAGGCCCCCGTCTGCCCCCTCAGGTGGATGTAAAAGATCCTGTGGTGCTATTTCGAAGAAGTTGTCCCCGGTGTTTTGAGCCCAATATTTATCCCTCAATTAACATGATGAAAAAACAGATTATCTGGTCATTATCACATTGCTGTTTGTGGGAGCTTGCTGTGCGCAAATTGGCTGCCGCGTTTCCCACATTACAACAGTGACTACACTTCAAAAGTACTTCATTGGCTGTAAAGCGCTTTGGGACGTCCGGTGGTTGTGAAAGGCAGTTAAGAAGGCAAATGGTATGCTGGCCTTCATTACAAGAGGATTTGAGTACAGGAGTAAAGAAGTCTTACTCCAATTATATCTGCTCTTTCTTCTTAGGCAGTCCCTCGGAACCGAGGATGACTTGCTTCCACATTAAAAATTAGTTCTCGGGTGTAAGGGTAAACCGGGAGAGCTTCTTCTCCCCGAGACAGACCCTCTGATATAAAGGGTCGACTGGATCCATGTTTATCTGTAATTTAAACAGAGGTCTGGTCATCTTCCGAGCTCTTTCCCCTAGAGGAGAGGGTAGAATGGGGGTCTTTAGTGTTAAATGGTTTCACCTGGGTCCAGTGCTTCCATCGCATACCCATCGGTTCCTGTAGACAAACACACGTATCACTTGTCATTAATACCGTACATGGCCCCATCCAACGGGCCCCATTCCCTTTCTTCCGATAACTTGCGTCATTACTTGTTGACCTATTCTGGACAACTCGTCTGGTTTAAGTCCAGCATTCTGCCTTTCTAGATCTTTAATCTGTTGTTGGTTCCTCACTACTTTATTTAGTGCTTGTACCTCCTGATTTAGTTGTACTAAGTATCGCCTTAATCTATCTTGCACTGGTCCTGGTCTTAAACACATACTTTGTTTCTGTCTTCACAAAGGAGGACACAAATAACCTCCCAGAGATGTCAGGAACATAGGGTCTAATGAAAGGGAGGGACTGATAGAAATCAGTATTGGTAGGGAAATGGTGTTAGGGAAATTGATGGGATTGAAGGCCGATAAATCCCCAGGGCCTGATAATCGACATCCTAGGGTACTTAAGGAAGTGGCCCTAGAAATAGTAGATGCATTGCTGGTCATCTTCCAAAATTCGATAGACTCTGGAACAGTTCCCATGGATTGGAGGGTAACTAATGTTACCCCACTATTCAAAAAAGGTGGTAGAGAGAAAACGGGGAATTACAGACCGGTAAGCCTGACATCGGTAGTGGGGAAAATGCTGGAGTCCATTATAAAGGATGTAATAGCAGAGCACTTGGAAAAAAGTGACCGGATCGGACAAAGTCAACATGGATTTACAAAAGGTAAATCATGCTTGACTAATCTACTGGAATTTTTTGAGGATGTAACTGGTAAAATAGATAAGGGAGGACCAGTGGATGTGGTGTATTTGGACTTTCAAAAGGCTTTCGATAAGGTCCCGCGTAAGAGATTAGCATGTAAAGTTAAGGCACATGGGATTGGGGGCAAGGTATTGACTTGGATAGAGAACTGGTTGGCAGACCGGAAGCAAAGAGTTGGAATAAACGGCTCTTTTTCCGAGTGGCAAGCAGTGACTAGTGGGATACCGCAGGGATCGGTCCTTGGACCCCAGCTATTCACAATATATATTAATGATCTGGACGAGGGAACTAGATGTAATACCTCCAAGTTTGCAGACGACACAAAGCTGGGTGGGCGTGTGTGCTGTGAGGAGGATGCTGAGAAACTCCAGGATGATTTGGACAGGTTGGGTGATTGGGCAGAAGCATGGCAGAGCAATAACGTGGATAAATGTGAGGTTATCAACTTTGGTGTCAAAAACAGGAAGGCAGATTATTATCTGAATGGCAATAGATTGGGAGAAGGGGAAGTGCAACGAGACCTGGGCGTCCTTGTGCACCAGTCGCTGAAGGTAAGCATGCAGGTGAGGAAGGATGTTCTTGCCATGGAGGGAGTGCAGCGAATATTCACCAGACTGATACCTGGGATGGCAGGAATGACGTATGAGGAGAGATTGGGTCGACTGGGCTTATACTCGCTGGAGTTTAGAAGAATGAGAGGGGATCTCACTGAAACTTATAAAATTCAAACAGGTCTGGACAGACTGGATGCAGGAAGGATGTTCCTGATGGTTTCGGAGCCCAGAACCAGGGGTCACAGTCTAAAGATAAGGGGTAAGCCATTTAGGACAGAGATGAGGAGGAATTTCTTCACACAGAGAGTGGTGAACCTGTGGAATTCTCTACCACAGAAGGCAGTGGAGGCCAATTCATTTAATATATTCAAGAAGGAGTTGGATATATTTCTTAAGGCTAAAGAGATCAAGGGATATGGGGAGAAGGCAGGGACAGGGTACTGAATTTGGATGATCAGCCATGATCTCATTGAATGGTGGAGCAGGCTCGAGGGGCCGAATGGCCTACTCCTGCTTCTATCTTCTATATTTCTATGAACCCCAGGACCAGGCCCCTGTGGGGAATAGGTATGCAGATCTAGGCGCAAAACTAGCTGCGGAAGAAATGCAACCAGAGGACGCGTTCAAAAACGAAATAAATATGGTCATGATAGTCTGGGGTACAGGAAGTGAATATAATGGAGCTACAAGAAAATACTAGTAAAGAGCAAAAGGAGAAATGGAGACAAGCTGGCGCACAATTACTAGTTGGAATTTGGAAATGGGGCCCACGTAACCAGGTGGTGGCACCGGAATGTTGTAGACAACAACTGATGGCGCTATACCATGGTGTAACACATACTGGCAGAAGTAACATGTTGCACCTACTGACACAGTACTGGTGGTGGCCAAAGATAGGTCGGGAAGTAGCGAAATATTGCCACCGCTGTATAATACGCGCAAGAATAATGTAGGACAGAGATGTAGAGTTAGAGTAGCAAACCAGCCCAGGCCCCAAGGACCCTGGGAAAACTTACAAATTGACTTTACCGGCCCCTTAGCGCAGGACCGGGGGAAGAAATATTGCCTGGTAATAATTGACCAATTTACCAGGTGGGTGGAAGCCTTTGCCACCCGAGATTGCTCTGCAAAAACAGCTGCACTAATATTGGCTACCGAGGTTATACCCCGTTGGGGAGTGCCTCTGCAAATTGACTCAGACAACGGCACTCATTTCACCGGCAAAATAATGAAAGAAATCTGTAAGCTGCTACATGTGACACAAAAATATCACATACCATATCACCCCCAGAGCTCGGGGATGGTAGAAAGAATGAATAGGACACTGAAAAACACTGACAAAAGCCATCCAAGAAACAGGGAAGGGATGGTCGGAATTATTACCCAGCATACTAAGGAGTCTGTGAGCCACCCCAGGACGAACGACCGGACTGACCCCCTATGAATTAATGACAGGACGAGCTATGAGACTACCAGAGGATTTGGCTGGAGGGGTGGGAGAACCAGGACCAGTACAAGATAGATTAAGGCGATACTTAGTACAACTAAATCAGGAGGTACAAGCAGTAAATAAAGAAGTAAGGAACCAACAACAGATTAAAGATCTAGAAAGGCAGAATGCTGGACTTAAACCAGACGAGTTGCCCAGAATAGGTCAACAAGTAATGACGCAAGTTATCGGAAGAAAGGGAATGGGGTCCGTTGGGTGGGGCCATGTACTGTATTAATGACAAGTGATACGTGTGTTTGTCTACAGGAACCGATGGGTATGCGATGGATGCAATGGACCCAGGTGAAACCATTTAACACTAAAGACCCCCATTCTATCCTCTCCTCTAGGGGAAAGAGCTCGGAAGACGACCAGACCTCTGTTTAAATTACAGATAAACATGGATCCAGTCGACCCTGACCCTTTATATCAGAGGGTCCGTCTCGGGGAGAAGAAGCTCTCCCGGTTTAACCTTACACCCGAGTACTCATTTTTAATGTGTAAGCAAGTCATCCTCGGTTCCGAGGGACTGCCTAAGAAGAAGATATAATTGGAGTAAGACTTCTTTACTCCTGTACTCAAATCCTCTTGTAATGAAGGCCAGCATACCATTTACCTTCTTAACTGCCTTTCACGATCATCGGACGTCCCAAAGCGCTTTACAGCCAATGAAGTACTTTTGAAGTGTAGTCACTGTTGTAATGTGGGAAACGCTGCAGCCAATTTGCACACAGCAAGCTCCCACAAACAGCAAAGTGATAATGACCAGATAATCTTTTTTTCGTCATGTTGATTGAGGGATAAATATTGGGCTCAAAACACCGGGGATAACTTCTTCAACACAGCACCACGGGATCTTTTACATCCACCTGAGGGGGCAGACGGGGGCCTCGGTTTAATGTCTCATCCGTAGGACGGCACCTCCGACACTGCAGCGTTCCTTCATTACTGCCCCTCCGACAGTGCGGCTCTCCCGCAGCACTGCCCATCTGACAGTGCAGCAGTCCCTCAGTACTGCCCCTCTGACGGAGCAGCGCTCCCTCAGTACTGTCCCTCCGACAGTGCGGCGCTTCCGCAGTACTGCCCCTCCGACAGTGCAGCGCTCCCTCAGTACTGCCCCTCCGACAGTGCGGCGCTCCCTCAGTACTGCCCCCCGACAGTGTGGCGCTCCCTCAGCACCGCACTGGAGTGTCAGCCTCGCTTTGTATGCTCAAGTCCCTGGAGCAGGATTTGAACCCACCACCTTCTGACTCTGCTATCCACTGAGCCACAAGTGGCTCCAGTCTTTTACACAGTTTCATCATAACTTCCTTGCTTTTTGCACTCTACACCTCTCCTAAAGCAGGGGAGTTATGATGAATTGTTAAACAGTTTTTTTTGCAGAGTGACCCAGGCTGTCTGCAGGAAACAATATTGCATTTGAAAGCAGCTTGTATTGTGAAGCTTGTGCCCCTTTGCCAGGCCCGCTGCCTGCGGCCCCTCTCCCAGATTCCAGCCCCAGCTCTGTGCTGACTGAGCTGCTCTCACCTGGGGACAGCGCGTCACAATCGGCCCCAGCGCACCTGAGCTGGAGAGGAGGCCCCGCCCCCTTGCCGCGCCGCCATTGGTTGGAGGACCAGGCCGCCCAGTTCAGTCCTCCCAGCTCAGCCCTCGTCCTATTGGTCAGAACTCCCGTCAGTCAGAATCACATTGCTCCGGCTCACTCCGCCACCCCGCGCGGCTCAATCCGCTCCGTTCGGTGTCCGCGGAGGTCCCGCCCGCCCGACTCTCAGGTTTGGTTTTCCTCGTATTTCACTTTATAATCTCGCTCTCCGCTCCCCGCCCTCACCTCGATTTAAATCGATTTCCCAACACTTGACTTTACCCCGGCCACTGATTCCGCCTCTTCCCCGGGCCCGGCCTTCCGTTTGTTTCCCGGAGGCCCCGCGCAGGCGCACTGGCAGCCTCGCGTTGCGTCTGCCCGCGCTGTGATTGGTGCAGGGGAAGGCAAGTGGGCGTGTCCGGGCCCCGGGCCCACGTGGGGGAGGCAAAGGCTGGCTGGAGCGCATGCGCAGCCCGCCTCGCACCGTTGGGAAGCTTTTCAAATATTTTTTTTTGCGAAACAAATTGAAAACACTCATTAATTCCCCCAACCTCCTCCCCTCTAAAGTGCGATTATTATTATTTTTGTTTTTCCTCATTTGTGTGGGGTGTCTTTTTTTTACCTTGCGGTGGCGTGCGCCGATCCAACCGACCCCTGGGCGTTGCGTGCTGGCGTCAGCGCGTAATCGGAGGGGGGTTGATTGACGCGAGGCGCCCGCCAATCAGAAGCGCGGAAAACGCTGGGAGGACCGGGCGGGCTGACGGTCCTCCAACCAATGGCGGCGCGGGAGGGAGGGGGCGGGACCTCGGTGGGCTGCAGGCCGCTTTCCTGCTTTCATTGTCTGCAGGAGCTGTTAAAGGGAAGGGGAGGAGGGGGTGGAAAAAACCCAGCTTGTGAGTGTTTATTTCTTTGCATTACCTTTATTGCCAGGCTATTCATCAACTGCATTCATTTAAAAATAAGTGAACCTTTTCTCTTTTGGACTTTTATCCAGAACAAAGAGCCCTGGTGCTGTGAACATTTTGGTGGGCAGCCACTTTTAAAGGGACAACGACCAGCATTCTTCCTCCACTCTCTCTATCTCTCTTGTGAGTATTTGTGGTGGGTGAGAGGGGGAGGGGGAGGTGGAGGGGGTGAGTCAAAGGGGACTGCGGCCCCTTTTCAACAAAAAAAATTGCTTGGCCATTTAAAGGGGAATGTGTGCCTCCCAGGTATTTAAAGGTGTTGGATCCGTGGTTCAGTGGATATGCTATTATTAAATAATCACACAGATGCTGTACATTAACAAATAACAGGTCTTTACTGGAGGAGGGTAGTCTCTAGACTGGGGCACAGAGGCATGCGCAAAGCTTATATACCGGTGTGGTCACTGCCAGTACTACAGTATACAGGAGCTGTAAAAGTAGTTCCGACTTAAAGGCACATACACTACAATTCCTCCCCTTTTAGATTAGTAATACTCCTAATATTCAAATAACAATTAACATTTCAACATGTACATTAAACAACAAAAGTCCATTTTATAGATTCAGCCTTTGGGGCGGCTTCCTGACCCTTTCGGGATAGCGCCTTTCCAGAGGTTCTTGTTCTTGGTGCAGAGGCGATTCTGACCGCTTTTCATCGGGTAGTTCATCGGGTTCCACTGCTACTGGGTCTGAAGTAGATGCTACCGGTATGTCGGGTTCATCCCCAGGTACTCGAGACATGGGGTTGATGCGTTCCTGTGACGCTAAGATCTGATCGACGTGGCGTCTCACAATGTTCTCCCCGACATCCACTGTGTACATTAATGGCCCCTGCCTTGTACATATCGTTCCGGGTTGCCACTTCTCTGTTCGATAGTCACGGGCCAAGACTGGTTGCCCTACATTGAAGCTCCTTGTCGGCTTCTCATTGATGTGCTGGAATTGTTTATCCTCAACATTTCTTCACACATTTGGTCTGAGCAAGTCCAGACGAGATCTCAACCTTCGGTTAAAGAACATCATGGCCGGGGCCTGGTTGGTAACTGCATGTGTCGCGTTTCGGTAGGCTAATAAGACATTGTCCATCTTATGCTGTAGTGGAATTTCATCGTCACACATGGCCCTTACTGCCTTTTTAAAGGTTTGTACGAACCTCTCAGCCAATCCATTTGTGGCTGGATGATATGGGGCGGATGTGTAATGCCTTACCCCATTCCTTTTCATGAATTTTTGGAACTCGTCGGACACAAACTGTGGTCCATTATCAGAGCAAATCTGCTCTGGCAAACCGTATCTGGCAAATATGGTCCGTAGGACTGCAATCGTTTTCTCTGTAGTGGTTGAAGACATTTTTATCACCTCAGGCCACTTTGAATGAGCATCCACTGCTATTAAGAACATTGAGTCCATGAATGGACCAGCGAAATCAATATGCACCCGTTGCCATGGAGAGGAGGGCCACTCCCATGGGTGTAGAGGGGCATGTGGTGGTGCATTTTGGACCTTCTGGCATCCTAAGCAGTTCTTAGTTAGTTCTTCGATTTGTTGATCGATTCCCGGCCACCACACATAAGCCCTAGCAAGGCTTTTCATTTTCACTCCCCTCAGATGACCTTCATGTAGCTCATTGAGCACTCTCTCCCTGAACCTGGGTGGAATTACCACTCGGGATCCACACATCACTGTCCCCTGGCATACTGACAGCTGTTCTCTTCTGGATGAGAATGCTGGCAACAGTGAGTCGCCATGTGTTGGCCATCCCCTCACCGTCAATTCATATACCCGTGACAGCGTCGGATCATTGCGGGTCTCCTTCTCTATATCCGCGTTTGTTACTGGCAATCGTTCAATTATTGACGAATAAAATATCTCGATAGGGTCCACTGCTGGTGCTTCCTCCACAGTAGGCGGTGGCAGGCGCGATAGCCCATCAGCGTTCCCATGCTGTTTCGTGCCTTTATATTCTATTTCATATTGATTCGCCCCTAGAAACAGGGACCATCTTTGTAACCGCTGTGCAGTCATCACTGGAACGCCCTTCTTAGGATTAAAGATGGAGACAAGTGGTTGGTGGTCAGTCAGCAAGGTGAACTTCTGCCCATGCAGATAGTGGTTGAATTTTTTTACTCCCCCATACTAGGCTGAGGGCCTCCCTGTCAATCTGGGCGTAGTTGCGCTCGGCTGAGGTTAGTGACCGAGACGCAAAGGCTACTGGCCTCTCCAACCCGTCTGGGAATTTGTGCGACAGCACCGCTCCAATACCGTAGGGTGATGCATCACATGCCAAACGAATTGGTAGTGCTGGGTTGAAATGGGCCAACAGCTCTTTTGATGTGATCAATTCTTTACACTTCTGGAAAGCTCGTCTACGTTTGTCATCCCACTTCCATGGTACCCCTGTTTGCAGTAGGGTGTTCAGCGGGTGTAATACCGTAGACAAATTTGGTAAGAACTTGTGGTAGTAGTTTACCAGCCCGAGGAACGACCTCGGTTGTGACACACTTTCCGGTGCTGGAGCCTTGACTACTGCCTCAATCTTGTCAGGGGACTTCTGTAACCCCTCTTCATCGATGACGTGGCCACAATACGAGATCTGTTTCTGGAAAAACTCGCACTTGTGGCGATTAGCTCATAGCCCATACTCCTTTAATCTGGTGAGCACCTTCTCCAAGTTGGCGAGGTGATCACCGTCATTTTCGCCCGTGACCAAGATGTCATCCAAATAACACTGGGTCCCTGGAATCCCTTGCAGGACCTGATCCATCGGTCTTTGCCAGATAGCCGGAGCCGAGGCTACTCCAAACACCAGCCGGTTGTATTGATAGAGACCTTTATGAGTGTTGATCGTAAGGTAATATTTCGAAGCTTCTTCTACCTCCATTTGCAAGTACGTCAATTTTGGTGAAGCGTTTACCTCCAGACAGCGAGGCGAAAATATCCTCAATTCGTGGAAGCGGATATTGCACCGTGTGAAGGACTGGGTTCACTGTCACCTTAAAATCCCCACAGATGTGGACCTTCTTTGGTTCCCCAGGCGTATTACTCAATGAACTCTTCATTACAGGAACGATGGGTGTAGCCCACTCGCTCCAGTCCACTTTGGACAGTACTCCTGAACGTTCCAACCCTTCCAGCTCTGCTTCAACATCTGGTCTGATCGCATAAGGCACTGGTCTGGCCTTCAGAAACTTTGGGCTTGCATTTTCCTCTATTTTAATTGTTGCTGTTATTCCTTTTAGCGTTCCTAGTCCCTCCTGGAACACTTCTTTTGCGTCAGTTAGCATTTTTGACAGTCGTCCAGGTGTGACGTCGTCGTCATTTTTGGCCTCAACCTTCAGTGCCTGTATGGAATGCCAATCTAATTGTATCTTCCGGATCCATTCACATCCTAGCAGTGGTGGTTCTCCATTTGGCAATACATATATATCCATTTTAGGTATTTCCTGGCCTTTATATGTCACTTTCACCCTTATTTTTCCTTTGGGGTAGACTTTTTGCCCCGTATACGTCTTCAAGACAATCTCTGTAGCTTTCAAGGGTATGTGTGGAAATAGCCGCTTGTAGTCTCTTTGATTTATGACTGTTAGAGCTGACCCTGTGTCCAATTCCATTTCCACTTGGACTCCATCTATCTTGGGTGTAACCCAGATAGTCTGGTGATCCTCCATTTCGGTTACCTTATGTAGTTTCAGACAACCCAGCTCCTTGCTTCCGGAGTCTGTGTCACTTTTCTGTTCGTCTGAACCACTGTCCATCACCTGGTGTACCTTTTTGTACTTCTCCTGTGGAGATTTCTTACTGTTGGTTTTCTTCCCAGACCTGCAGACTCTTGCTATGTGTCCTGCTTTCCCACACTGTCTGCACACTTGGTCCTTGAACCAACAATCTTTCTGGTCATGTGTTGTTCTGCCGCAGCGATAACACTTCCCTGTTCCATAGGACATTTCATTGGTGCCATATTCTTGCGGTCTCCGTTGTATCTCTGCAGCGCCCCTTGCGGCTGCTTCATGTGATACTGCCATACTGAAAGCTTTGTCCAGCGTAAGGTCCTTTTCTGATAGAAGCCGTTTCTGGGTTCCTTCACTTTGTAGCCCACACACAAACTTGTCCCTTCACGTGTCTGCTAGTCCCGCTCCAAACTGGCAGTGTTTCAATAGCTTGCGCAGTTCCGTTAGGTACTCAGCATTGCTTTCGTCTTTGTGTTGGTTCCTTTTATGGAACTTAAATCGTTCTGCTATCAGCAGCGGTGTGGGGTTTAAGTGGTCCTGTCGGATTTCTACTATGCTTTCAAAATTCTTGTTTACTGGCTTCTCTGGGGTTATTAGATTTCGCAGTAACCCATAAGTTTTTGCACCCATGGAATTTAACAGAACCAGTGCTTTATTAGCATCTGGCACTTCATTTGCCCTGCAGTACACCTCAATACGTTCCACATATGTCGCCTAGTCTTCGACTTCATTGTCGAACGTAGAGATACTGCCACTCTTCGGCATCCTTGGGTGTGCGTTAACTATCACAAATGGCGCCTCCCGCGCTTCCCCTTCTTCTCCGCTGGCACAAAATGGCGTCTCCCGCGCTTTCCTTCCTTCCCACGCTAGCCCTTCTTCTCTGCTGCGGCTTCTAAAAATGGCGTCTCCCACGCTCTTCCTTCTTCTCCGCAGCTCAATGGCGTCTCCCGCGCTCCCCTTTCTTCGCCCCGCGGACCCTGTTCAGCCCGTGAGCACTGGCTGTGCTCTGCGCGTTCTTTTTATATTTTTCGACGCCGTTCAGTCTAGAACCCGGCTGTTTCTTACCCTCTCTCTCTCCGGTTTGTTTTATTTTCCTCGACGCCGCTCGGTGTTCAACCCCCGGCTGCGCCCTGCGCTCTTCACCCTCTGTCTTACCCCGTCGACGCTGCTCGGCTCTCTCCTCCGTCGGTCGGCTCCAGCCGCCGCTGCTCGGGAAGGGTCTGCGCTGGACCTGTCGTCGGTCTCTTACTGCTCGTTATGGCTGGGGAACCAAGCCCGGCTCTCCGCTGCGAAGTTGGATCTCTGCCTGACTGCTGGGCGGTTGCTCGTGGTCGACGCCCGTGTTCCTGGCCTCGACTATATATTTTTTTTATGTTGCAGGTAGATTCGAATCGACACTTGTCGCCACTGTTGGATCCGTGGTTCAGTGGATATGCTATTATTAAATAATCACATGGATGCTGTACATTAACAAATAACAGGTCTTTACTGGAGGAGGGTAGTCTCTAGACTGGGGGTACAGAGGCATGCGCAAAGCTTATATACCGGTGTGGTCACTGCCAGTACTACAGTATACAGGAGCTGTAAGAGTAGTTCTGACTTAAAGGCACATACACTACAAAAGAGGCAGTGCCTCTCTCTGTATCATGTAAGAGCAGGGAGGTTCTGCTTGAACTGTACAAAAACACCAGTTAGGCCACCGGCTAGAGTGCTGCGGCAGTTCTGCTCGCCCCATTGCAGGAAAGATGTGACTGATCGAGACGGGAGATTTACAAGGATGTTGCCAGGACTAGAGAATTTCAGCTACAAGGAAAGATTGAATACATAGAAACATAGAAGGTAATCTACATCCTAGGGTACTTAAGGAAGTGGCCCTAGAAATAGTAGATGCATTGCTGGTCATCTTCCAGAACTCGATAGACTCTGGAACAGTACCCATGGATTGGCGGGTAGCTAATGTTACCCCACTGTTCAAAAAAAGTGGTAGAGAGAAAACGGGGAATTACAGACCGGTAAGCCTGACATCGGTAGTGGGGAAAATGCTAGAGTCCATTATAAAAGACGTAATAGCAGAGGACTTGGAAAACAGTGAACGGATCGGACAAAGTCAACATGGATTTACAAAAGGTAAATCGTGCTTGACTAATCTACTGGAATTTTTTTGAGGGTGTAACTGGTAAAATAGATAAGGGAGAACCAGTGGATGTGGTGTATTTGGAATTTCAAAAGGCTTTCGATAAGGTCCCGCATAAGAGATAGAAACATAGAAGATAGGAGCAGGAGTAGGCCATTCGGCCCCTCGAGCCTGCTCCGCCATTGAATGCGATCATGGCTGATCATCCAAGTTCAGTACCCGGTCCCTGCTTTCTCCCCATACCCCGTGATCCCTTTAGCCTTAAGAAATATACCGAACTCCTTCTTGAATATATTTAATGAATTGGCCTCTACTGCCTTCTGTGGTAGAGAATTCCACAGGTTCACCACTCTCTGGGTGAAGAAATTCCTCCTCATTTCTGTTCTAAAAGGCCTACCCCTTATCCTTAGACTGTGACCCCTGGTTCTGGATTCCCCGACCATCGGGAACATCCTCCCTGCATCTAGTGTGTCCAGTCCTGCCAGAATTTTATAAGTTTCAACGAGATCCCCTCTCATTCTTCTAAACTCCAGCGAGTATAAGCCCAATCGACCCAATCTCTCCTCATACATCATTCCTGCCATGCCAGGTATCAGCCTGGTGCATCTTGGCTGGACTCCTTCCATGCCAAGAATATCCTTCCTCAGATAAGGCAACCAAAACTGCACACAATACTCAGGATGTGGTCTCACCAAGGCCCTGCACAACTGCAGCAAGACATCCTTGTTCCTGTACTCGAACCCTCTCGCTACGAAGGCCAACATACCATTTGCCTTCTTAACCAACTGCTGCACCTGCATGCTTACCTTCAGCAAATGGTGCACAAGGACACCCAGGTCTCGTTGCACTTCCCCTTCTCCCAATCTATTGCCGTTCAGATGATAATCTGCCTTTCTGTTTTTGACACCAAAGTGGATAACCTCACATTTATCCACATTATATTGCATCTGCCCAATCACCCAACCTGTCCAAATCATCCTGTAGTTTCTCGGCATCCTCCTCACAGCACACACGCCAACCCAGCTTTTTGTCGTCTGCAAATTTGGAGATATTACATCTAGTTCCCTCGTCCAGATCATTAATATATATTGTGAATAGCTGGGGTCCAAGGACCGATCCCTGCGGTACCCCACTAGTCACTGCCTGCCACTCGGAAAAAGACCCGTTTCTTCCAACTCTTGGCTTTCTGTCTGCCAACCAGTTCTCTATCCAAGTCAATACCTTGCCCCCAATCCCATGTGCCTAACTTTACACGCTGTCGAACGTCTTTTGGAATTCCATGTACTCCACGTTAACCGCATTGCCCTCATGAACCCTCTCTGTTACCTCATCAAAAACATCAATCAGAATCAGAGCGGCCGGGCCCGGCGGACGTGCACCAGGAAACCCAGGGTGCAGCGCCTCCCCCATCCGAGCCGCCGCTTCCCGGTTTCTTCAGCCTGTTCCACCGAGTCCGACTCGGGACAAAGGACAGGACCCAGGCTCCCAGAATGGCCTGCGGCTCCGGGGAGCGTGCGCACTCTGTGGGGAAATCAGCGTGTTGGATAGAGCGGTTTCTGGGGCGCGGGGAATTGTGGGTGCTGCGGCCGCCATTAGTCAGCGGCTGTCGGGAAGAGTTTTATTGCAGGTGACGGAAGTCGGTCCCTGGCTGCCTGTGTAGGTCTTTTTGTTGCAGCAGTTTGAGCTGGAGTGGAGATGGAGGAGAAGCTGCTGGGTTTTCGATGGAATCTGGAACAGTACCCATGGATTGGAGGGTAGCTAATGTTACCCCACTATTCAAAAAAGGTGGTAGAGAGAAAATGGGGAATTACAGACCGGTAAGCCTGACATCGGTAGTGGGGAAAATGCTAGAGTCCATTATAAAAGATGTAATAGCAGAGCACTTAGAAAACAGTGACAGGATCGGACAAAGTCAACATGGATTTACAAAAAGTAAATCGTGCTTGACTAATCTACTGGAATTTTTTGAGGATGTAACCAGTAAAATAGATAAGGGTGAACCAGTGGACGTGGTATATTTGGATTTTCAGAAGGCTTTCAATAAGGTCCCGCATAAGAGATTAACGTGTAAAGTTAAGGCACATGGGATTGGGGGTAAGGTATTGACATGGATAGAGAACTGGTTGGCAGATAGAAAGCCAAGAGTTGGAAGAAACGGGTCTTTTTCTGAGTGGCAGGCAGTGACTGGTGGGGTACCGCAGGGATCGGTCCTTGGACCCCAGCTATTCACAATATATATTAATGATCTGGACGAGGTAACTAGATGTAATATCTCCAAGTTTGCAGACGACACAAAGCTGGGTGAGCGTGTGTGCTGTGAGGAGGATACCGAGAAACTCCTGTATGATCTGGACAGGTTGGGTGATTGGGCAGAAGCATGGCAGATGCAATATAACATGGATAAATGCGAGGTTATCTACTTTGGTGACAAAAACAGGAAGGCAGATTATTATCTGAATGGCAATAGATTGGGAGAAGGGGAAGTGCAACGAGACCTGGGTGTCCTTGTGCACCAGTCGCTGAAGGTAAGCATGCAGGTGCAGCAGGAGGTTCAGAAGGCAAATGGTATGTTGGTGATGTCTTGCTGCAGTTGTACAGAGCCTTGGTGAGACCACACCTTGAGTATTGTGTGCAGTTTTGGTCGCCTTATCTGAGGAAGGGTGTTCTTGCCATGGAAGGAGTGTAGCGAAGATTCACCAGGCTGATAGCTGGGATGGCAGGAATGACGTATGAGGAGCGATTGGGTCGATTGGGCTTGTACTTGCTGGAGTTTAGAAGAATGAGAGTGGATCTCATTGAAACTTATAAAATTCTGTCAGGTCTGGACAGACTAGATGCTGGAAGGATGTTCCCGATGGTCGGGGAGTCCAGAACCAGGGGTCACAGTCTAAGGATAAGGGGTAAGCCATTTAGGACAGAGATGAGGAGGAATTTCTTCACCCAGAGAGTGGTGAACCTGTGGAATTCTCCACCACAGAAGGCGGTAGAGGCCAATTCATTAAATATATTCAAGAAGGAGTTAGATATATTTCTTAAGGCTAAAGGGATCAAGGGATATGGGGAGAAGGCAGGGACAGGGTACAGAATTTGGATGATCAGCCATGATCTCATTGAATGGCAGAGCAGTCTTGAGGGGCCGAATGGCCTACTCCTGCTCCTATCTTCTGTGTTTCTATGTGTCCCCAGGTATTTAAAGGGGCAGTGCCTCTCTCTTTCTGTATCATGTAAGAGCAGGGAGGTTCTGCTTGAACTGTACAAAAACACCAGTTAGGCCACCGCGTGCAGTTCTGATCGTCCCAATTGCAGGAAAGATGTGACTGCTCGAGACGGGAGATTTACGAGGATATTGCCAGGACTAGAGAATTTCAGCTGTAAGGAAAGATTGAATACATAGAAAATAGGAGCAGGAGTAGGCCATTCAGCCCCTCGAGCCTGTTCCGCCATTCAATGAGATCGTGGCTGATCATCCAAATTCAGTACCCTGTCCCTGCCTTCTCCCCATATCCCTTGATCCCTTTAGCCTTAAGAAATATATCCAACTCCTTCTTGAATATATTTAATGAATTGGCCTCTACTGCCTTCTGTGGTGGAGAATTCCACAGGTTCACCACTCTGGGTGAAGAAATTCCTCCTCATCTCTGTCCTAAATGGCTTACCCCTTATCCTTAGACTGTGACCCCTGGTTCTAGACTCCCCCGCCATCAGGAACATCCTGCATCTAGTCTGTCTAGTCCTGTTAGAATTTTATAAGTTTCAATGAGATCGCCTCTCATTCTTTTAAACTCCAGCGAGTATAAGCCTAATCGACCCAATCTCTCCTCATACATCATTCCTGCCATCCCAGGTATCAGCCTGGTGAATCTTCACTGCACTTTCTCCATGGCAAGAACCTCCTTCCTCAGATAAGGTGACCAAAACTGCACACAATACTCAAGGTGTGGTCTCACCAAGGCCCTGTACAACTGCAGCAAGACATTCTTGTACTCAACCCTCTCGCTACGAAGACCAACCTACCATTTGCCTTCTTAACCGCCTGCTGCACCTGCATGCTTACCTTCAGCGACTGGTGCACAAAGACACCCAGGTCTCGTTGGACTTCCCCTTCTCCCAATCTATTGCCATTCAAAAAATAATCTGCCTTCCTGTTTTTGCCACCAAAGTGGATAACCTCGCATTTATCCACATTATACTGCATCTGCCCAATCACCCAACCTGTCCAAATCAAACTGGAG
Source organism: Somniosus microcephalus (assembly GCF_052327205.1). Lineage (NCBI taxonomy): Eukaryota > Metazoa > Chordata > Chondrichthyes > Squaliformes > Somniosidae > Somniosus > Somniosus microcephalus. The sequence goes on along the minus strand of NW_028225235.1, from coordinate 135,790 downwards.
TTTCTCGGCATCCTCCTCACAGCACACACGCCCACCCAGCTTTGTGTCGTCTGCAAACTTGGAGATATTACATCTAGTTCCCTCGTCTAGATCATTAATATATATTTTGAATAGCTGGGGTCCAAAGACCAATTCCTGTGGTACCCCACTAGTTATTGCCTGCCACTCGGATAAAGACCCGTTTATTCCAACTCTTTGCTTCCTGTCTGCCAACCAGTTCTCTACTCAAGTCAGTACCTTGCCCCCAATCCCATGTGCCTTAACTTTACACGCTAATCTCTTATGCGGGACCTTATCGAAAGCCTTCTGAAAGTCCAAATACACCACATCCACTGGTTCTCCCTTATCTATTTTACCAGTTAAATCCTCTAAAAATTCAAGAAGATTAGTCGAGCACGATTTACCTTTTGTAAATCCATGTTGACTTTGTCCGATACTGTCACTGTTTTCCAAGTGCTCTGCTATTACGTCTTTTTTAATGGGCTCTAGCATTTTCCCCACTACTCATGTCAGGCTTACCGGTCTATAATCCCCCGTTTTCTCTCTACCACCTTTTTTGAATAGTCGGGTAACATTAGCTACCTTCCAATCCATGGGAACTGTTCCAGAGTCTATAGAATTTTGGAAGATGACCAGCAATGCATCTACTATTTATAGGGCCACTTCCTTAAGTACCCTCGGATGTAGATTATCAGGCCCTGGGGATTTATCGGCCTTCAATCCCGTCAATTTTCCTAATACCATTTGCCTACAAATACTGATTTCTTTCAGTTCCTCACTCTCATTAGACCCTATATTCCCCGACATCTCTGGGAGGTTATTTGTGTCCTCCTTTGTGAAGACAGAACCAAAGTATATATTTAATTGGTCTGCCATTTCTTTGTTCCCCATTATAAATTCTCCTGATTCTGACTGCAAGGGACCTATGCTTGACTTCACCAATCTTTTTCTCTTCACATATATATAGAAGCTTTTAAAGTCAGTTTTTATGTTCCCTGAAAGCTTACTCTCATACTCTATTCCCCCCCTCTTAATTAATCCCTTTGTCCTCCTTTGCTGAATCCTAAACTGCTTCCAATCCTCGGGTTTGCTGCTTTTTCTGGCCAATTTATATGTCTTCTCCTTGGATCTTATGCTATCCCTAATTTCCCTTGTTAGCCATGGTTGATTCACCTTTTTTGTTTTATTTTTATGCCAAACAGGGATGAACAAATTCTGTAGTTCATCCATGCGATCTTTAAATGTTTGCCATTGCCTATCCACCGTCAACACTTTGAGTAACATTCCCCAATTAATCCTACCCAACTCGTGCCTCATACCATCGTAGTTTCCTTTATTTAAATTCAGGACCCTAGTCTCTGAGTCAAATACTTCACTCTCCATCTTAATGAAGAATTCGATCATATTATCATTGCTACGCCCCAAGGGGCCTCGCACAACAAGCTTGTTAATTATTCCTTTCTCATTACATAATACCCAGTCTAAGATGGCCTGATCTCTAGTTGGTTCCTTGACATATTGGTCCAGGAAACCATCCCGTATACACTCCAGGAATTCCTCCTCCACAGTATTGTTACTAATTTGGTTAGCCCAATCTATATGTAGATTAAAGTCACCCATGATAACTGCTGTGCCCTTATTGCACGCATCTCTAGTTTCTCGTTTAATACCATCCCCAACCTCAGAATTACTGTTTGGGGGTCTGTATACAACTCCCACTAACGTTTTCTGCCCCTTGGTATTTCTCAGCTCTGCCATACAGATTCCACATCATCAGAGCTAATATCCTTCCTTACAATTGTGTTAATCTCCTCTTTAACCAGCAATGCTACCCCACCTCTTCCTTTTTGCCTGTCTTTCCTGAATATTGAATACCCCTGGATGTTGAGTTCCCAGCCCTGGTCACCCTGGAGCCATGTTTCCGTAATCCCAATCATATCATATCATACGTCAATGGCTTCGGTCTTCTCGATATTTAATTGGAGAACATTTCTGCTAATCCAGAACTGGATGTCGGACAAGCAGTCTGACCATTTAGAGACAGTGGAGGGGTTGAGAGAAGTGGTCGTGATGTAGAGCTGGGTGTTGTCAGTGTACATGTGGAAACTGTGGGGGGGGGGGGAAATGGAATTAAACTTCATCCTCAGAAAACAGAGAGACTGTTCAAGAAAGCCTGAAGTCTCTCAAAATGGACAGGTTCACAGTACAGAAATCTAAACCAACAACAAGAAGTATTTATATTGCGCCTTTAAAATAGTAAAACATCACAAGGTGCTTCACAGGAGTATTGGAAGACAAAAAATTTGACACCGAGCCACATGAGATATTAGGGGAGATGGCCAAAAGCTTGGTCAAAGAGGTAGGTTTTAAGGAGCATCTTAAAGGAGGAAAGAGAGGCGGAGAGGTTCAGGGAGGGAATTCCAGAGCTTAGGGCCCAGGCAGCTGAAGGCACGGCCGCCAATGATGGAGCGATTAAAAATCAGGGATGCTCAAGAGACCAGAATTGGAGGAGCGCAGAGATCTCTTTTTGGGGGGGGGGGGGGCGGTGGCTGGAGGAGATTGCAGAGATGGGGAGGGGGTTGAGTCCATGGAGGGATTTGCAGTAGGATGAGAATTTTGAAATCGATTGTACGAACAGTTCTCCACCCAGATTTCATCCCGTCAGCCTGACTGTCTACCCTGACTGTAACTGGTAGAATAGATGAGGGAGATAAGTGGATGTGGTGTATTTGGACTTTCAGAAGGCTTTCGATAAGGTCCCACATAAGAGATTAGCGTGTAAAGATAAAGCACATGGGATTGGGGGCAAGGTACTGACTTGGATAGAGAACTGGTTGGCAGACAGGAAGCAAAGAGTTGGAATAAACGGGTCTTTATCCGAGTGGCAGGCAGTGACTAGTGGGGTACCGCAGGGATCGGTCCTGGGACCCCAGATATTCACAATATATATTAATGATCTAGACGAGGGAACTAGAAACATAGAAGATAGGGGCAGGAGTAGGCCATTCGGCCCCTCGAGCCTGCTCTGCCATTCAATGAGATCATGGCTGATCATCCAAATTCAGTACCCTGTCCTTGCCTTCTCCCCATATCCCTTGATCCCTTTAGCCTTAAGAAATATATCCAACTCTTTCTTGAATATATTTAATGAACTGGCCTCCTCCGCCCTCTGTGCAGAGAATTCCACAGGTTCACCACTCTCTGGGTAAAGAAATTCCTCCTCATTTCAGCCCTAAATGGCTTACCCCTTATCCTTAGACTATGACCCCTGGTTTTAGACTCCCCGGCCATTAGGAACATCCTTCCTGCAACTAGTCTGTCCAGGCCTGACAGAATTTTATAGGTTTCGATGAGATCCCCTCTGTCTTCTAAACTCCAGTGAGTATAAGCCCAATTGACACAATCTCTCCTCATACGTCATTCCTGCCATACCAGGTATCAGCCTGGTGAATCTTCGCTGCACTCCCTCCATGGCAAGAACGTCCTTCCTCAGGTAAGGCGACCAAAACTGCACACAATACTCAAGGTGTGGTCTCACCAAGGCCCTGTACAACTGTAGCAAGACATCCTTGTTCCTGTACTCGAAGCCTCTCGCTACGAAGGCCAACATACCATTTGACTTCTTAACCGCCTGCTGCACCTGCATGCTTACCTTCAGCGACTGGTGCACAAGAACACCCAGGTCTCTTTGCACTTCCCCTTCTCCCAATCTATTGCCATTCAAATAATAATCTGCCTTCCTGTTTTTGCCACCAAAGTGGATAACCTCACATTTATCCACATTATAGTGCATTTGCCATGTTCCTGCCCAATCACCTAACCTTACCAAATCGTACTGGAGTTTCACGACATCCTCCTCACAGTTTACCCTCCCACCCAGCTTTGTCGTCTGCAAATTTGGAGATATTACATCCAATTCCCTCGTCCAGATCATTAATATATATTGTGAATAGCTGGGGTCCTAGGACCGATCCTTGCGGTACCCCACTAGTCACTGCCTGCCACTCGGAAAACGACCCGTTTATTCCAACTCTTTGCTTTCTGTCCGCCAACCAGTTCTCTATCCAAGTCAATACCTTGCCCCCAATCCCATGTGCCTTAATTTTGCACACTAATCTCTTATGTGGGACCTTATCGAAAGCCTACTGAAAGTCCAAATACACCACATCCACTGGTTCTCCCTTATCTATTTTACCAGTTACATCCTCAAAAAATTCCAGTAGATTAGTCAAGCATGATTTACCTTTTGTAAATCCATGTTGACTTTGTCCGATCCTGTCACTGCTTTCCAAGTGCTCTGCTATTACATCTTTTATAATGGACTCTTGCATTTTCCCCTCTACCGATGTCAGGCTTACCGGTCTATAATTCCCCGCTTTTTCTCTACCACCTTTTTTGAATAGTGGGGTAACATTAGCTACTCTCCAATCTATGTTCCAGAGTCTATCGAGTTCTGGAAGATGACCAGCAATGCATCAACTATTTCTAGGGCCACTTTCTTAAGTACCCTGGGATGTAGATTATCAGGCCCTGGGGATTTATCGGCCTTCAGTCCCATCAATTTTCCTAACACCATTTCCCTACAAATACTGATTTCTTTCAGTTCCACCCTTTCATCAGACCCTATGTTCCCCGGCATCTCTGGAAGGTTATTTGTGTCCTCCTTTGTGAAGACAGAACCAAAGTATGAATTTAGTTGGTCTGCCATTTCTCTGTTTCCCATTATAAATTCCCCTGATTCTGACTGCAAGGGACCTACGCTTGACTTCACCAATCTTTTTCTCTTCACATATCTATAAAAGCTTTTACAGTCAGTTTTTATGTTCCTTGATAGCTTTCTCTCATATTCTATTTTCCCTTTCTTAATTAATCCCTTTGTCCTCCTTTGTTGAATCCTAAACTGCTCCCAATCCTCAGGATTATTGCTTTTACTGGCCAATTTATATGTCGTCTCCTTGGATCTTATGCTATCCCTAATTTCCCTTGTTAGCCACGGTTGAGTCACCTTTTTTGTTTTATTTTTATGCCAAACTGAGATGAACAAATTCTGTAGCTCATCCATTCGGTCTTTGAATGTTTGCCATTGCCTACCCACCGTCAACCCTTTGAGTGCCATTCCCCAATCAATCCTACCCAACTCGCTCCTCAGACCATCGTAGTTTCCTTTATTTAAATTGAGGACCCTAGTCTCTGAGTCAACTACTTCATTCTCCATCTTAATGAAGAATTTGATCATATTATGATCGCTCTGACCCAAGGGGCCTCGTACAACAAGATTGCAAATTAATCCTTTCTCATTACATAATACCCAGTCTAAGATGGCCTGATCTCTGGTTGGTTCCTCGACATAGATGTAATACCTCCAAGTTTGCAGACAACACAAAGCTGGGTGGGCATGTGTGCTCTGAGGAGGATGCCGAGAAACTCCAGTATGATTTGGACAGGTTGGGTGATTGGGCAGAAGCATGTCAGATGCAGTATAATGTGGATAAATGCAAGGTTATCCACTTTGGTGGCAAAAACAGGAAGGCAGATTATTATCTGAACGGCAATAGATTGGGAGAAAGGGAAGTGCAACAAGATCTGGGTGTCCTTGTGCACCAGTCGCTGAAGGTAAGCATGCAGGTGCAGCAGGCGGTTAAGAAGGCAAATGGTATGTTGGCCTTCGTAGCGAGAGGGTTCGAGTACAAGAACAAGGATGTCTTGCTGCAGTTGTACAGGGCAAAGACCACACCTTGAGTATTGTGTGCAGTTTTGGTCGCCTTATATGAGGAAGGATGTTCTTGCCATGGAGGGAGTGCAGCAAAGATTCACCAGACTGATACCTGGGATGGCAGGAATCACGTATGAGGAGAGATTGGGTCAATTGGGCTTATACTCGCTGGAGTTTAGAAGAATGAGAGGGGATCTCTTTGACACTTACAAAATTCTAACAGGACTAGACAGACTAGATGTAGGAAGGATGTTCCCGATGGTCGGGGAGTCCAGAACCAGGGGTCACAGTCTAAGGATAAGGGGTAAGCCATTTAGGACAGAGATGAGGAGGAATTTCTTCACCCAGACAGTGGTGAGCCTGTGGAATTCTCTACCACAGAAGGCAGTGGAGGCCAATTCATTAAATATATTCAAGAAGGAGTTAGATATGTTTCTTAAGGCTAAAGGGATCAAGTGATATGGGGAGAAGGCAGGGACAGGGTACTGAGTTTGGATGATCAGCCATGATCTCATTGAATGGCAGAGCAGGCTCGAGGAGCTGAATGGCCTACTCCTGCTCCTATCTTATATGGTTCTGTCCTTTGAATGTGCCTCCTTATTGTTGCTTCTGCATGCTAACTTCTGAAAGTTAGCATGCAGGTACAGCAAATAATTAGGAAAGCAAATGGAATTGCCTTTATTGCAAGAGGTATGGAGTATAAAAGTAGGGAAGTTTTGATGCAACTTTACACCTGGAGTACAGCGGACAGTTTTGGTCTCCTTATTTAAGGAAGGATATACTTGCATTGGATGCAGTGCAGAGAAATATGGAAAAATAGGAGCAGGAGTAGGCCATTCGGCCCTTCGAGCCTGCTCCACCATTCAATATGATCATGGCTGTTCCTCTCTCTCAATACCATATTCCTGGTCTCTCCCCATACCCCTTGATGCCTTTTGTGTCTAGAAATCTATCTATCTCCTTCTTCAATATATTCAGTGACTTGGCCTCCACAGCCTTCTGTGGTAGAGAATTCCACAGGTTCACCACCCTCCGAGTGAAGAAATTTCTCCTCATCTCAGTCCTAAATGTCCTACCCCATATCCTGAGACTGTGACCCCTCGTTCTAGACCCCCCAGCCAGGGGAAACATCCTCCCTGCATCCAGTCTGTCTAGTCCTGTCAGAATTTTATACGTTTCAATGAGATCCCCTCTCATTCTTGTAAACTCTAGTGAATACAAGCCTAGCCGACCCAATGTCTCCTCATGCGACAGTCCTGCCATCCCAGGAATCAGTCTGGTGAGCCTTCGCTGCACTCCCTCTATGGCAAGTATATCCTTTCTTAGGTAAGGAGACCAAAACTGCACACAGTACTCCAGGTGTGGTCTCACCAAGGCCCTGTATAACTGTAGTAAGACATCCTTGCTCCTGTACTCAAATCCTCTTGCAATGAAGGCCAACATACCATTTGCCTTCCTAACTGCTTGCTGCACCTGCATGTTTGCTTTCAGTGACTGGTGTACAAGGACACCCAGGTCCCTCTGTACATCAACATTTCCCAATCTATCACCATTTAAATAATACTCTGCCCTTCTGTTTTTCCTACTGAAGTGGATAACTTCACATTTATCCACTTTATACTGTATCTGCCATGTATTTGCCCACTCACTCAACTTGTCTAAATCGTCTTGAAGACTCTTTGCATCCTCCTCACAATCCCACCTAGTTTCGTGTCATCAGCAAACTTGGAAATATTACATTTGGTTCCCTCATCCAAATCATTGATATATATTGTGAATAGCTGGGGCCCAAGCACTGATCCCTGTGGTACCCCACCAGTCACCGCCTGCCACCCTGAAAAAGACCCATTTATTCCTACTCTCTGTTTCCTGTCTGTCAACCAATATTCAATCCATGCCAGTATATTACCCCCCAATCCCATTGCCTTAATTTTGCACACTAACCTCTTGTGGGACTTTATCAAAGGCCTTTCTGAGAATCCAAATACACCACATCCACTGGTTCTCCCTTATCTATTCTACCAGTTACATCCTCAAAAAACTCCAGTAGGTTTGTCAAACACGATTTCCCTTTCATAGATCCGTGTTGACTTTGTCTAATCCTGTTGATATTTTCTAAGTGTCCTGTTATCACATCCTTAATAATAAACTCTAGCATTTTCCCTACTGCTGATGTTAGGCTAACCAACTTGTGCAGCAGCTGGGGCCTGAAAATCAGCTTCACTGCCCCTGGGCTGGGACAGGGGGACATGAGGCAACATTCTCCCTCTTACCCCTTTCTACACTCCTTTTACAGGGTTTTAGAAGTGGAGCATTTACAGACAGAAAACTCAGACCAAACATCACGTTAAGATCTGAAACAGTCGCTCGATTCTCAGGACCTGATTCGATCAGTCCTCCAATCTGCTGGCACACCAGCGAGTTAACACTTTAAACATTAAAAGACATTTTAAATGTTCTGAGTGTGGGAAGAGCTTCAAAATCTACAAGTACCTGAAGAGACACCAGTGGCTACACACTGGGGAGAGCCCGTTCACTGGCCCCGTGTGTGGGAAGCGATTCACTCAGCCATCCGCTCCGATGATACACCAGCAAGTTCACACTAGGGAGAGACCTTTAACTCGCTCCGTGAGTGGGAAGGGATTCATTGCACCCTCCGTGCTGCTGAGACACCAGCTTGTCCACACCGATGAGAGACCGTTGACCTGCTCCGTGTTTTTGAAGCGATTCTCTCATTCTGCCACCCTCCTGAGACACCAGCTTGTTCATAGTGATGAGAGACCGATTAAATGTTCTGACTGTGGGAAGAGATTTAAAAAGCCCCAGGATCTGAATGGACACCAGCTGGAGAGAGCAGGAGAGATTCTGTTCACCTGCTCTGTGTGTGGGAAGAGATTCACTCGGTCCTCGAATCTGCTGGTACACCAGCGAGTTCACACTGGGGAGAGGCCGGTGAAACATTCCAACTGTGGGAAAAGCTTTCAAATGTCCCAGGAGCTGAAGGGACACCAGCTGGAGGGAGCAGGAAAGAAGCCATTCACCTGTTCTGTGTGTGGGAAGGTATTCACTCGGACATTCCACCTACTGAGACATCAGCGAGCTCACACTGGGGAGAGGCCGTTCACCTGCTCCATATGTGGGAAGGGATTCACTCAGCCATTCCACCTACTGACACACCAGCAAGTTCACACTGATGAGAGACCATTTAAATGTTCTGACTGTGGGAAGAGCTTTAAAGGCTCTAGGGATCTGAAGGTACACCAGCGACATCACACTGATGAGAGACTATTTAAATGTTCTGACTGTGGGAAGAGCTTTAAAAGCTTTGGGGATCTGAAGGGACACCAGCGAGTTCACACTGATGAGAGACCGTTTACATGTTCTGTCTGTGGGATGAGCTTTAAAAGCTCCACAAATCTGAATGGACACCAGCGAGTTCACACTGGCGAGAGGCTGTTCATCTGCTCCGTGTGTGGGAAGGGATTCACTTATTCATCCAGCCTGCTGAGACACAAGCAAGTTCACACTGGGGAGAGGCAATTCACGTGCTCTGTGTGTGGGAAAAGATTCACTCAGTCTTCGCATCTTCTGATACACCAGCGAGTGCACACTGGAGAGAGACCGTTCACCTGCTCCGTGTGTGGGAAGCGATTCACTCAGTCATCCAATCTGCTGAGACACCAGCGAGTTCACACTGGGTAGAGGCCGTTCACCTGCTTCGTGTGTGGGAAGGGATTCACTCACTCTTCACATCTGCTGAAACACCAGCGAGGTCACACTGTTCTGCAGTGCAGGGCCCTGTAACAAGCTGGGGCAACAAGAACGTGGAATAGATGAATGTTTTACAAACTTTTGTAATGCTGTTTAATCTTTAAGACTGTTGAGCTGATGATTTCTCTGATTTGACTGTTCATGGTGTTACATAGAATGTACAGCACAGAAACAGGCCATACGGCCCAACTGGTCCATGCCAGTGTTTATGCCCCACACCCACCCTACTTCAATTAACCCGATCAACATATCCTCCTATTCCTTACACACTCATGTGGCTTCCCCTTAAATGCATCTGTACTTTTAGCCTCAACTACTCTTTGTGGTGGCGAGTTCCACATTCTCGCCACTCTCTGGGTAAACAAGTTTCTCCTGAATTCCCTCCTGGATTTATTAGTGACCATCTTATATTTTGTGGATGTTAAAACCCCAATAACTGAGCTGCATTTTGCTATTCTGTATAAATAAATCAGCTTTGTTTGAAACACACAGTCGATTGAGTCCTTGTTTCTAAGATAAGACGAGAGTTAATTGATGACTTGTTACAGACATTCCCTGTCCTCTCAATATCTGTGTCCAGGGGAGAAGCTTCTGTTACTTTATGCGTTTTATTACCATTGAGGTTCTGGAAGTCATTGTGGGGGAATGGCACATTTTAACATTCTCAGCACCTGGTGTCAACATCAAACACTCCCAGGGCAGGTACAGCATGGGTTAGAGAGAGAGTAAAGCTCCCTCTACACTGTCCCATCAAACACTCCCAGGGCAGGTACAGCACGGGGTTAGACACAGAGTAAAGCTCCCTCTACACTATCCCATCAAACACTCCCAGGGCAGGTACAGCACGGGTTAGATACAGAGTAAAGCTCCCTCTACACTGTCCCATCAAACACTCCCAGGGCAGGGACAGCACGGGTTAGATACAGAGTAAAGCTCCCTCGACACTGTCCCAGCAAACACTCCCAGGGCAGGTACAGCACGGGTTAGATACAGAGTAAAGCTCCCTCTACACTATCCCATCAAACACTCCCAGGGCAGGTACAGCACGGGTTAGATACAGAGTGCCAGCCGTGGCTCAGGCAGCAGCACTCTCTCCTCTGAGTCAGAAGGTTGTGGGTTGAAGTCCCACTCCAGAGACTCGAGTCTAAAGCTCTGTGCTGCCCCTCCAGTGCAGTGCTGAGGGAGTAAAGCCCAGTGCAGAGTAAAGTTCCCTCTGCACTGCTCCACTAACAGGCCTGAGCCCCAAACTCAGAAGAGCGCCCTCTGCTGCATTCCACTTGTCTCAGCAGCGGGAGCAGCAGGCGGCGGAAGTCCCGCCCCTCGGACACTCCGATTGGTTGGAGGACCTGCTGCCACCTCAGTCCTCCGACCTCCGCCCGCTCTCTCCCTATTGGTCGGAGCTCCCGTCAGTCACCGCCGTGGAGTTGATGACGTGCCCCAGTCCGGCTCCCTGCAGAAGACAAGGGGCTGCGGCCGCTCAATCCGCTCTGCTCGGTGCCGGGAGGGCGCTGGGACGGTGCGGTTTGTATTTTCTTTTTATTTATCTCCCCGCCCGTGCTTCTCTCTGCTATATAAAAAAAACCCTCATAAAACTCACTTTCCGCCGGTGATCCGGACTCTCGCGGTTGCCCGGGCCTTCCCCAGAATGCGAGGCCCTGCGCAGGCGCGGTAGCAGCTCAACCTCGGGAGCGGGGCCCGGCGGCGCATGCGGCGTAGGGAGAGGGGGCGGGGCCTGTTCACAGCCCGCACTCACCTTGGAGCGGTGCATGCGGAGTAGGGGGCGGGGCCGAGGCCTGTTCAGAGCTCACATCCAACAATGAGAACAACAACAACTTGTATTTCTATAGCGCCTTTAACGTAGGAAAACATCCCAAGGCGCTGCACAGGAGTATTGTAAGACATTGAAAAATATGACCCTGAGCCACATAAGGAGAAATTAGGGCAGATGGCCAAAAGCTTGGTCACAGAGGTGTGTTTTAAGGAGCGTCTTGGCAGGAATGATGTATGAGGAGAGATTGGGTCAATTGGGCTTATACTCGCTGGAGTTTAGAAGAATGAGAGGGAATCTCATTGAAACTTATAAAATTCTAACAGGACCAGACAGGACTAGATGCAGGAAGGATGTTCCCGATAGTTGGGGAGTCCAGAACCAGGGGACACAGTCTAAGGATAAAGGGTAGGCCATTTAGGGCAGAGATGAGGAGGAATTTCTTCACCCAGAGAGTGGTGAACCTGTGGAATTCTCTACCACACTGGGCAGTTGAGGCCAATTCATTAAATATATTCAAGAAGGAGTTAGATATATTTCTTCAGGCTAAAGGGAGCAAGGGATATGGGGAGAAGGCAGGTACAGGGTACTGAATTTGGATGATCAGCCATGATTGTATTGAATGGCGGAGCAGGCTCGAGGGGCCGAATGGCCTACTTCTGCTGCTATCTTCTATGTTTCTAGAACCAGGGGTCCCAGTTTTACATCTCCACCTTTCCCAGCCCAGAGGCAGTGAAGCTGATTTTCAGGCCCCAGCTGCTGCACAGGTTGGTTGAAAGGATCAACAGTAATGGCGGCTGCAATGCCCACAAGCCCCCGCGCACCAGAAAGTGCTCCGGCCGCCGCGCTGAGTTGCGGCTGACCCCGCGAATGCGTCCCATGGCCCCGCCCTCTCCTGCTCCACAGGCGCCCGGCCTGCACCGCGCATGCTCAGCACACACCCGGGGCCCCTGTCAATCATCCTCCTGCGCGCTGGGCCTGAGCTCCAGGCTGCTGCGCGGGGCTTTCTTTGTAAAGTCGGTGTTGGTGAAGAGCCGCAATCAGTGAGGGAAAGTGAGTTTTCCCCCAGATCTGATTGAGATCGGAGGGGAGAGAATAAAGGGGAATCCAAACCTGAGAGTCCGCGGATCCGGGCCCCGAGCGGAGCTTCTTCAATTTGGCGGAGCAAGCTCCAGGGACACGTGACCCGGGCCCAGGGCTTGATTGACGGGAACTTCTGACCAATAGGGAGCGAGCGGGGTGGGGCTGGAGGAGCGAGCCGGCGCCCCGCGCGCCCACCCCGCTCTTCGCCCAACCAGTCACGTCAAGACGTCGCCGTCGTACAATGATAGACGTGAGCTCTCCACCAATGAGCGAGGGGAGGCTGAGCCTGGAGGACTGACCGAGGTGCGTTGGTCCTCCAACCAATCGCGGCGAAGGAGGAGGCGGGACCTGGAACCGGCTGATTGGACGGATCGGCCCGCCGCCATTTTGTAAAGTGGCTCAGGATCTGTGAGCCCAGAAAAGTTTATTTTTAATGTTCCTTTCACATTTTACAGCTCAAACTAATTTTGTTTTGCAGAAGATACTTTTTATTAAATAAAAGAAGTTCGCTTTTAAATTGATGAAATAACAAACCCTGTGGAACAAATACTTGTGAGTAAAAATATTTCTTCTCCCTGAATTCATTTTCTTAATATTAATTTTCAGCATTTTTAATTATTAATTTCAAGCACTTTAAGAGAAATATGGGAGTGGTGGGGGTTCTCTTAAAGGGACAGGCGCTCTCTTCTATATGATTTTCATTAAAGGGACCGCGTCCCTGTGGATGACTGATTTTAAAGGGACAGCGTCTCCCTTTTTATTAATGTATATGTAAGAGACTGACATTTAAAGTAGGGCTAATCCCCTGCTCCCCTGAGTGCTTGGTGAGAAATCAGGTGCTGTTTGCTCTCGCCCCCTCCCAATTTTCTGCCAAGGGACAGAAAGCAGAGAGTAGTGGTGAACGGTTTATTTTCAGACTGGAGGGAGGTAAACAGTGATGTTCCCCAGGGGTCGGTATTAGGATCAATGTTCCCTCTTTTTTTGAGGTGTGTGGCCCCTTTAACGGGCTGCACGGCCCATTCAAATTTCCGCGCATGCGCGTTTATTCCATTTATAGGGCGGTGAGCCGGCTGCGCGGGACCTCCAGACCGCTGCGTGGCCGCGCAACTTAACGTGAACATTGATTCGGACCACTGCTTTTTTTGATATATATCAATGACCTGGACTTGGGGATCCAGGGCAAAATTTACAGATGACATGAAACTCGGAAATGTAGCAAACAATGAGGATAGTAACAGACTTCAGGAGGATGTAGCCAGACTGGTGAAATGGGCAGAAACGTGACAGATTAAATTTAATGTAGAGAAGTGTGAAGTGATTCATTTTGGTAGGAAGAATGAGGAGAGGCAATATAAACTAAATGGTCCAGTTTTAACGAGGGTGCAGGAACAGAGAGGCCTCGGGGTGTATGTACACAAATCTTAGAAGGTGGCAGGACAAGTTGAGAAGGCTGTTAAAAAAGCATACAGGATCCTTGACTTTATTAATAGAGGAATAGAGTACAAAAGCAAGCAGGTTATGCTAAGCCTTTATAAAACACTGGCTCGGCTTCCGCTGGGCACCACACTTTAGGAAGGATGTCAAGGCCTTAGAGAGGGTGCAGAAGAAATTTACTAGAATGGGACCAGGGATGAGGGACTTGAGTTACGTGGAGAGACGGGAGAAGCTGGGGTTGTTCTCCTTAAGCAAAGAAGATTAAGAGGAGATTTGATAGAGTTGTTCAAAATCAGGATGGATTTTGAGAGAGTAAATAAGGAGAAACCGTTTCCAATGGCTGAAGGGACAGAAACCAGATTTAAGGCGATTGGCAAAAGAACCAGAGGAAACATGAGGAAACAGATTTTTACACCAAGTTGTTGTGATCTGGAATGCACTGCCTGAAAGGGCGGTGGAAGCAGATTCAATATTATAATTCAAAAGAGATTGAGATAAATACTTGAAGGGAAAACATTTACAGGACTTTGGGGAAAGAGCAGGGGGAGTGGGATTAATTGGATCGCTCTTTCAAAGAGCCGGCAATTCCCCAGTGAACGTTATTATTGACTCTGCTTCCACCGCCCTTTCAGGCAGCGCATTCCAGATCACAACAACTCGCTGCGTCAATAAAATTCTCCTCACCTCGCCTCTGGTTCTTTTGTCAATGACCTTATATCTGTGTCCTCTGGTTACCGACACTCCTGCCACTGGAAACAGTTTCTGCTTATAAGCTACAGCTATACAAAGCTGTATAGACCCCAGAGAGTCACAGAGTCATAACGACACAACAGGAGGCCATTCGGCCTGTGGAAATGTGAATAAAATGGACGATGAATTGGCTTACAAAAATGGCTTCGCACAAGGAAAGTCTAGATTAGATTAAAGAGCAGCCCCCAGCTTTGCAAAGTGCAAAGCTAGCGGAAAAGAGAGACACCTGCCCCAGCCTGCAGCCAAGTGTTAACGAGCAATAAAGGTCACTGAAAGGCCTTAACTGCTAGCTAGAAGATGATTGACTAGCTATTGTGCGGTGCCCAATCACGATCCGCTACTTCAGGAAGGCATATGCAGCAGTGAGACAAGTCAGGACTTGCCCGCCAGACTGAAGACCAGATCATGGCCAAACTGAAAGGGCTTAAGTGATCCCCATTGGAGAACGCTTGTTGCCAGGGAAGTGATGTAATGACCCTTGTCCCACTGTATAAAAGGGGCTTCCCTACCGGTATTCGCTCTTAGCCAGAAGACGTGTGGATCATCAAGAGAGTCAGACACCTCCCGGGGACGTAAATGCTGGCAACACGTGCCTAACCCGGTGTGACTCTCGGGACACAAATGTACTGTAAAAGACCTCAATATACTGTGTGACCACTGCGAACAGTTGGAAGTAATAAAATGTTGTTTTAACTCTCCGAACCCTCGAGCCTGAAATCATTCTTCGTACTACGGAACTCAAGACGAGGACCAGGAAAACCCGGTTCTAACAGGCCCATCGAGTCCGTGCTGGCTCTCTGTAGAGCAATCCAGTCAGTCCCACTCCCCCGCTCTATCCCCGTAGCCCTGCAAGTTTATTTCCCTCAAGTGCCTATCCAGTCTCCCCTTGAAAACATTGAGTGTCTCCGCTTCCACCGGCAGCGAGTTCCAGGTCCTCACCATTCACTGCATAAAAAAGTTTTTCCTCACGTCCCCCCTGTATCTCTTGCCCAAAACCTTAAATCTGTGTCTCCTAGTCCTTGTACCATCAACTAGTGGGAACAGCCTTTCCCCGTCTAGCCTATCCAAACCCGTCATAATCTTGTACACCTCCATCAAATCACCCCTCAACCTTCTTTGCTGTAATGAAAGCAAATCCAGCTTCTCCAACCTGTCCTTGTAGCTAAGATTCCCCCATCCCCAGAACCATTCTGGTAAATCTCCTCTGCACCCTCTCAAGGGCCTTCACATCCTTCCTAAAGTGTGGTGACCAGAACTGGACGCAATACTCCAGTTGTGGCCTAACCAGCGCTTTATAAAGGTTCAGCATAACTTCTCTACTTTTGTACTCAATACCTCTATTTATGAAGCCCAAGATCCCATATGCTTTGTTAACCACTCTCTCAATATGTCCCGCCACCTTCAGGGACCTACGCACATTAACTCCCAGGAACTCCCTGGAGCACTGTGTACAGTTCTGGGCACCGCACCTCAGAAAGGATATATTGGCCTTGGAAGGAGTGCAGCACAGATTCACCAAATGTTACCCGGGCTCCAAGGGTTAGATTATGAGGGAGAGATGACATAAACTAGGCTTGTGTTCCCTGGAATCTAGAAGGTTAAGGAGTGATTGAGGATTTTAGGATTTTGAAAGGAATTGGTAGAGTAGATAGAGAGAAACTTTTTCCGCCGGTGGGGGAGTCGAGGACAAGGGGACATCACCTTAAAATCAGAGCCAGGCCATTCAGGAGAGAAGTTGGGAAACACTTCTTCACACAAAGGGTGGTAGAAGTGTGGAACCCTCTCCCACAGGAAGCAGTCGATGCCAGCTCAATTAATCATTTTAAATCCCAGAGCGATAGATTTTTGCTAGACGAGGGAGCAAAGGGATATGGAGCCAAGGCAGGTGGGTGGAGTTAAGACACAGATCGGCCATGATCTCATTGAATGGCGGAACAGGCTGGAGGGGCTGAATGGCCTCCTCCTGTTCCCATGCTCCTATTTACTCTATCAAAACCCTTCCTGTTTTGAACACCTGTATTAAATCTCCGCTGCACCTTCTCTGCTCCAAGGAGAACAATCCCAGCTTCTCCAGTCTCTCCACATAACTGAAATCCTCTGTGTATTTGTCGTGGGGCAGCAGGCTATAGCAAACAGCTTTCTTAAGAACATAAGAAATAGGAGCAGGAGCAGGCCATTCGGCCCTTCGAGCCTGCTCCGCCATTCAATAAGATCATGGCTGATCTTCTACCTCATCTCCACCTTCCCGCCCGATCCCCATATCCCTTGATTCCCCATGAGTCCCAAAATCTATCGATCTCAGCCTTGATTATACTCAATGACTGAGCCTCCACAGCCCTCTGGGGCAGAGAATTCCAAAGATTCACCACCCTCTGAGTGAAGACATTTCTCCTCATCTCAGTCCTAAATGGCCGACCCCTTATTCTGAGACTGTGACCCCTGGTTCTAGACTCCCCAGCCAGGGGAAACAGTCTCCCAGCATCTACCCTGTCAAGCCCTGTAAGAATTGTAGATGTTTCAATGACATCACCTCTCATTCTTCAAAATTCCTGGGAATATAGGCCCAGTCTCCTCAATCTCTCCTCATAGGACAATCCCCCCATCCCAGGAATCAGTCTGGTGAACCTTTGTTGCACTCCCTCTAAGGCAAGTATATCCTTCCTTAGGTAAGGAGACCAAAACTGTACACAATACTCCAGGTGTGGTCTCACCAAGGCCCTATATAATTGCAGTAAGACTTTACTCTTATACTCCAATCATAAGAAGTAGGAGCAGGAGTAGGCCATACGGCCCCTCGGGCCTGCTCCGCCATTCAATAAGATTATGGCTGATCCGAATCTAGACTCACGTCCACTTCCCTGCCCGCTCCCCGTAACCCCTAATTCCCTTATCTGCTAGGAAACTGTCTATCTCCATTTTAAATTTATTTAATTTTGCAGCTTCCACAGCTCTCTGGGGTAGCAAATTCCATAGATTTACTACCCTCCTGAGTGAAGAAGTTTCTCCTCATCTCAGTTTTGAAAGGGCAGCCCCTTATTCTTAGATTATGCCCCCTAGTTCTAATCTCACCCATCAGTGGAAACATCCTCCCCGCATCCACCCGATCAAGCCCCCTCACAATCTTATATGTTTCGATAAGACCGCCTCTCATTCTTCTGAACTCCAATGAGTAGAGTCCCAACCTACTCAACCTTTCCTCATACGTCAACCCCCTCATCTCCGGAATCAACCGAGTGAACCTTCTCTGAACCACCTCGAGAGCAAGTATATCTTTTCTTAAATATGGAAACCAAAACTGCACGCAGTATTCCAGGTGTGGCCTCACCAATACCCTGTATAACTGCAGCAAGACCTCCCTGTTTTTATACTCCATCCCCCTTGCAATAAAAGCCAAGATTCCATTGGCCTTCCTGATCACCTGCTGCACCTGCACACTAACTTTTTGTGTTTCATGCACCAGGACCCCCAGATCCCTTTGTACTGTAGCACTTTGCAGTTTCTCTCCATTTAGATAATAACTTGCTCTTTGATTTTTTCTGCCAAAGTGCATAACCTCACACTTTCCAACATTATGTTGCATCTGCCAAATCTCTGCCCACTCACTTAGCCTGTCTATGTCCTTTTGCAGGTTTTTTATCTCATCCTCACTCATTGCTTTCCCTCCCATCTTTGTATTGTCGGCAAACTTGGATATGTTGCACTCGGTCCCTTCCTCCAAATCGTTAATATAGATTGTAAAGAGTTGGGGTCCCAGCACTGACCCCTGCGGAACACCACTAGTTACTGATTGCCAGCCCGAGAATGAACCATTTATCCCAACTCTTTGTTATCTGTTAGATAGCCAATCTTCCACCCATGCCAGTATATTACCCCCAATCCTGTGATTTCTTATCTTGATCAGTAATCTTTTGTGTGGAACCTTGTCAAATGCCTTTTGGAAGTCCAAATACACTACATCCACTGGTTCCCCTTTATCCACCCTGTATGTTACACCCTCAAAGAATTCAAGCAAATTTGTCAAACATGACTTCCCCTTCATAAAACCATGCTGACTCTGTCCTATTAAATTATGTTTATCCAAATGCTCTGTTACTGTTTCCTTAATAATGGACTCCAACATTTTGCCAACCACAGATGTTAGGCTAACTGGTCGAAAGTTTCCAGCTTTTTGTCTACTTCCCTTCTTAAATAAGGGTGTTACATTAGCAGTTTTCCAATCTGCCGGGACCTTTCCTGAGTCCAGGGAGTTCTGGAAAATAATCACCAATGCATCCACAATCCCTACCGCCACTTCTCTCAAGACCCTAGGATGTCGGCCATCAGGTCCGGGGGATTTATCCGCCTTAAGTCCCTACAATCCTTTTGTAATAAAGACTAACGTACCATTTGCTTTCCTAATTGCTTGCTGCACCTGCGTGTTAAGATGAGAAATGATAAAGGCAAGAAGTCACTTGTGGGAGTGGTGTACAGGCCCCCTGACAGTAACCACACGGTAGGATGGAGTATAAAGGAAGAAATAATGGGAGCTTGTCAGAAAGGTATGGCAATAATCATGGGGGATTTTAATCTACATATAAACGGGAAAAATCAGATGGGCAAAGGTAACCTAGATGAGGAGTTCATAGAATGTTTTCGGGATAGTTTCTTAGAACAGCACGTTCTGGAGCCAACCAGAGAGCAGGCTATACTAGACCTGGTATTGTGCAGTGAGATAGGATTAATTAATGACCTCATAGTGAAGGCGCCCCTAGGTAGCAGCGATCATAATATGATTGAATTTTACATTCAGTTTGAGGGAGAGACGAGTGGGTCCAAGACTAGTATTTTAAACTTAAATAAGGGCAATTATGAGGGCATGAAAGCAGAGCGAGCTAAAGTGAACAGGCAAATTAGGTTAAGGGAGAGGTCAATAGAGTTGCAGTGGCAGACATTTAAGGGGATATTTCAGAATACACAGAATAGATACATTCCAACGAGAAAGAAAAATTCCAAGGGGAGGACCCACCATCTGTGGTTAACTAAAAAAGTTAATGATAGTATCAAACTTAAAGAAAAAGCATATAATTGTGCAAAGATGGCTGGCAGGTCAGAAGATTGGACAGAATATAAAAAACAGCAAAGAATGACTAAAAGATTAATAAGGAGAGAAAAATGAGAGTACCAGAGAAAGCTAGCTAGAAATATAAACACAGATAGTAAGAGTTTCTATAGATATTTAAAAAAGAAAAGAGTTAACAAAGTGAGCGTTGGTCCTATAGAAAGTGAGTCTGGGGAATTAATAATGGAAAATAAGGAGATGGCAGTTGAATTGAACAGGTATTTTGCATCGGTCTTCACTATAGAGGATTCAAGTAACATCCCAGAAATAACTGTAAATCAGGAAATGGAAGGGAGGGAGGAACTCAAGAAAATTACAATCACCAGGGAAGTGGTACTGAGCAAATTGTTGGAGCTGTGGGCTGACAAGTCCCCGGGTCCTGATGGACTTCATCCTAGGGTCTTAAAAGAAGTGGCTAGTGAGATAGTTGATGCGTTGGTTTAAATTTTCCAAAATTCCCGTGATTTGGGGAAGGTTCCATTAGGTTGGAAAATAGTGAATGTAACTCCTTTACTCAAAGGGAGGGAGACAGAAAGCAGGAAACTACAGGCCAGTTAGCTTAACATCTGTCATCGGGAAGATGTTAGAAGCTATTATTAAAAACGTTATAGCAGGGCACTTGGAAAAGTTCAAGGTAATCAGGCAGAGTCAACATGGTTTTGTGAAAGGGAAATCATGTTTAACCAATTTATTGGAGTTCTTTGAGGAAGTAACATATGCTGTGGATAAAGGGGAACTGGTGGATGTACTGTACTTAGATTTCCAGAAGGCATTTGATAAGGTGCCACATCAAAGACTATTGCGGAAAATAAAAGCTCATGTTGTACGGGGTAACATGTTGGCATGGATAGAAGATTGGCTAGCTAATAGGAAACAGAGAGTAGGCATAAATGGGTCATTTTCTGGTTGGCAAGATGTAACGAGTGGTGTGCCACAGAGATCAGTGCTGGGACCTCAACTTTTTACAATTTATATAAATGACTTGGATGAAGAGACCGAAGGCATGGTTGCTAAATTTGCTGATGACACAAAGATAGGTAGGAAAGTAAATTGTGAAGAGGACATGACGAGGCTACAAAGAGATATAGATAAGTTAAGTGAGTGGGTAAAGATCTGGCAAATGGAGCATAATGAGGGAAAATGTGAAGTTGTCCATTTTGGCAGGAAGAATAAAAAAGAAGCATATTATCTAAATGGTGAGAGATTACAGAGCTCTGAGATGCAGAGGGATCTGGGTGTCCTAATGCATGAATCACAAAAGGTTAGTATTCAGGTACAACAAGTAATCAGGAAAGCTAAGAATGTTATTGTTTATTGCGAGGGAAACTGAATACAAAAGTAGGGAGGTTATGCTTCAGTTATACAGTGCATTGGTGAGACCACATCTGGAGCACTGTGTACAGTATTGGGCTCCTTATTTAAGGAAGGATGTAAATGCGTTGGAAGCAGTTCAGAGAAGGTTTACTAGACTAATACCTGGAATGGGCGGGTTGTCTTATGAGGAAAGGTTGGACAGGCTAGGCTTGTATCCGCTGGAGTTTAGAAGAGTAAGAGGTGACTTGATTGAAACATATAAGATCCTGAGGGGTCTGGACAGGGTGGATGTGGAGAGGATGTTTCCTCTTGTGGGAGAATCTAGAACTAGGGGTCACGGTTTAAAAATGAGGGGTCGCCCATTTAAGACCGAGATGAGGAGAAATCTTTTCTCACACAGGGTCGTGAGACTTTGGAACTCTCTTCCTCAGAGGGCGGTGGAAGCAGAGTCTTTGAATATTTTTAAGGCAGAGGTAGATAGATTCTTGATAAGCAAGGGGGTGAAAGGTTATCGGGGGTAGGTGGGAATGTGGAGTAATCAGATCAGCCATGATCTTATTGAATGGTGGAGCAGGCTCGAGGGGCCGAGTGGCCTACTCCTGCTCCTAATTCGTATGTTCGTATGTAACCTGTGCAGCAGCTGGGGCCTGAAAATCAACTTCACTGCCCCTGGGCTGGGAAAGGGGGACATGAGGCAACATTCTCCCTCTTACCCCTTTCTACACTTCTTTTACAGGGTTTTAGAAGTGGAGCATTTACAGACAGGAAGCTCAGACCGAACATCACGTCAAGATCAGACAGTCACTCGATTCATCAGGACCTGATTCAGTCGCTCCTCCAATCTGCTGGCACACCAGCGTGTTCACACTAATGAAAGACCTTTTAAATGTTCTGAGTGTGGGAAGAGATTTAAAGGGTCCCAGGACCTGAACAGGCACCAGCTGGAGAGAGCAGGAGAGATTATGTTCACCTGCTCAGTGTGTGGGAAGGAATTCACTCGGTCCTCGAATCTGCTGGCACACCAACGAGTTCACACTGGGGAGAGGCTGGTGAAACATTCTGACTGTGGGAAAAGCTTTAAAATCTCCCAGAAGCTGAAGGGACACCAGCTGGAGAGAGCAGGAAAGAGGCCATTCACCTGCTGCGTGTGTGGGATGGGATTCACTCGGTCATTCAATCTGCTGAGACACCAGCAAGTTCACACTGATGAGAGACCATTTAAGTGTTCTGACTGTGGGAAGAGCTTTAAAAGCTCTGGGGATCTGAAAGAACACCAGCGAGCTCACACTGATGAGAGACTATTTAAATGTTCTGACTGTGGGAAGAGCTTTAAACGCTCTGGACATTTGACGGCACACCAGCGAGTTCACACTGGGGAGTGACTGTTCACCTGCTCCGTGTGTGGGCAGGGATTCACTCGGTCCTCAACACTGCTAGAACACCAACAAGTTCACACCGGGGAGCGGCCTTTCACCTGCTCTGTGTGTGGGAAGGGATTCACTCAGTCATCCCACCTGCTGCCACACCAGCGAGTTCACACTGGGGAGAGGCCGTTCACCTGCTCTGTGTGTGGGAAGGGATTCACTCAGTCATCCCACCTGCTGAGACACCAGCGAGGTCACACTAATGAAAGGCCTTTCACCTGCTCTGTGTGTGGGAAGGGATTCACTCAGTCATCCCACCTGCTGACACACCAGCGAGTTCACACTGGGGAGAGGTCGTTCACCTGCTCTGTGTGTGGGAAGGGATTCACTCAGTTATCCCACCTGCTGACACACCAGCGAGTTCACACTGGGGAGAGGCCTTTCACCTGCTCTGTGTGTGGGAAGGGATTCACTCAGTCATCCCACCTGCTGACACACCAGCGAGTTCACACTGGGGAGAGGCCTTTCACCTGCTCTGTGTGTGGGAAGGGATTCACTCAGTCATCCCACCTGCTGACACACCAGCGAGTTCACACTAATGAAAGGCCTTTCACCTGCTCTGTGTGTGGGAAGGGATTCACTCAGTCATCCCACCTGCTGAGACACCAACGAGTTCACACTGTTCTGTAGCTGGGGCGACATGAACATGGAATGGATGAATGTTTTAGAAATTCTTGGACTGCTGTTTAATCTTTAAGATTTTTGTGCTGATGATTCCCTTTGTTTGACTGTTGATGGTGTTACATAGAATGTACAGCACAGAAACAGGCCATTCGGCCCAACTGGTCCATGCCAGTGTTTATGCCCCACACCCACCCTACTTCAATTAACCCGATCAACACATCCTCCCATTCCTTTCTCCCTTGTGGGGCTTCCCCATAAATCCATCTGTGCTGTTCACCTCAACTACTCCCTGTGGTAGCGAGTTCCCCATTCTCACCACTCTCTAGGTAAAGACATTTCTCCTGAATTCCCTACTTGATCTGTCAGAGACTATTTTATATTGATGGCCCCTTAAATATGATGAGATTCTGTTAAGCTGACCAGTATGTTGTTGTACTTTGTCTTTTTCTGATGGATGAAACATTACTGAGCCCCTGTACCCGTGTTATGGGATGAAGTGCCAGACAAGTGAAGGCACAACGTCTGGGTTTGAATCTAATAATAACCTCACGGACCGTATAGTTGTGATAACCCGACGGTCTTGTGGTTATAGTCTGGTCACAGATGGACTAAATTCCCTGAATTAGCAGGAGTTCAGGAGGCAGTCAACAGACGGGTCCAAACAATCTCATTTCCTGAGCGGTAACCAAGCTTGTGTATAAGAACAGGCCACTTAAGCCATTGTCAGTTGGAACAGACTCGAGAAGGTCCTAGTAAAGGACCTAGAAAATGTCCTAGTAAAGGATCCCCTTGGAATGAGTGACCATAACATGGTTGAATTCCATATTCAATTAGAGGGTGAGAAGGTTGGCTCTCAAACAAGCGTGCTAAGCTTGAATAAAGGAGACTATGAAGGTATGAGAGCGGAATTGAATAGAGTGGATTGGGAAAATAGATTAAAGGGTAAGACGATACATGATCAGTGGTGTACATTTAAGGAGTTATTTTACAACTTCCAAAAAATATATATTCCACTGAGAAGAAAAGGGTGTAAAAGAAAAGACAGCCATCCATGGATAAGTAAGGAAATTAAGGATAGCATTCGACTATAAACAAGGGCATATAAGGTAGCCAAATCTAGTGGGAGGATCGAGGATTGAGAAAACTTTAAAAGACAGCAAAAAATAACAAACATTGATTAAGAAAGGGAAGATAGATTATGAAAGTAAATTAGCAAAAAATATAAAAACAGATAGTAAGAGTTTTTATAGTTATATAAAAAGAAAAAGGGTGGCTAAAGTAAATGTTGGCCCCTTAGAGGATGAGACCGGGGAATTAATGGTGGGAAATATGGAGATGGCAAAAACACTGAATGAATATTTTGTATCAGTCTTTACAGTAGAAGACACTAAGAATATCCCAACACTGGACAAACAGGGGGCTATAGGGGGGGAGGAGCTAAACACGATCAAAATCACTAAGGAAGTGGTACTGGGTAAAATAATGGGACTCAAGGCGGATAAATCACCTGGACCTGATGGCTTACATCCTAGGGTCTTAAGGGAAGTGGCGGTAGGGATTGTGGATGCATTGGTAATAATTTTCCAAAACTCCCTGGACTCCGCAAAGGTCCCAGCAGACTGGAAAACTGCTAATGTAACGCCCTTATTTAAAAAGGGCAGTAGACGGAAGGCTGGAAACTATAGCCTAACATCTGTGGTAGGTAAAATATTGGAGTCCATTATTAAGGAGACAGTAACAGGACATTTGGATAATCATAATTTAATAGGACAAAGTCAGCATGGTTTTATGAAGGGGAAGTCATGTTTGACAAATTTGCTGGAGTTCTTTGAGGAAGTAACATATAGGGTGGATAAAGGGGAACCAGTGGACGTAGTGTATTTAGACTTCCAAAAGGCATTTGACAAGGTGCCACACAAAAGATTATTGCTTAAGATAAAAAATCATGGGATTGGGGGTAATATTCTGGCATGGATAGAGGATTGGCTATCTAACAGAAGGCAGAGAGTTGGGATAAATGGTTCATTCTCGGACTGGCAATCAGTAACTAGTGGTGTTCCACAGGGTTCAGTGCTGGGTCCCCAACTCTTTACAATCTATATTAACGAATTGGAGGAGGGGACTGAGTGTAACATATCAAAGTTTGCAGATGATACTAAGATGGGAGGGAAAGTAGTGAGTGAGGAGGACATAAAAAACCTGCAAGGGGACATAGACAGGCTAAGTAAGTGGGCAGAGATTTGGCAGATGGAATACAATACTGGAAAGTGTGAGGTTATGCACTTTGGCAGGAAAAATCGTAGAGCAAGTTATTATCTTAATGGCAAGAAACTGGAAAGTACTGAAGTACAAAGGGATCTGGGGGTCCTGGTGCACGAAACTCAAAAGGTTAGTATGCAGGTGCAGCAAGTGATTAAGAAGGCCAATGGAATGTTGGCTTTCATTGCTAGGGGGATAGAATATAAAAATAGGGAGGTATTGCTTCAGTTGTACAAGGTATTGGTGAGACCGCACCTGGAATACTGCATACAGTTTTGGTGTCCATACTTAAGAAAAGACATACTTGCTCGCGAGTCAGTACAAAGAAGGTTCACTCGGTTAATCCCGGGGATGAGGGGATGGACATATGAGGAGAGGTTGAGTCGATTGGGACTCTACTCATTGGAGTTCAGAAGGATGAGAGGCGATCTTATTGAAACATACAAGATTGTGAAGGGGTTGGATCGGGTGGATGCGGGGAGGATGTTCCCGATGATGGGTGAAACTAGAACTAGGGGGCATAGTCTTAGAATAAGGGGCTGCTCTTTCAAAACTGAGATGAGGAGGAACTACTTCACTCAGAGGGTGGTAGGTCCATGGAATATGCTGCCCCAAAAAGCTGTAGAAGCTACATCATTACATAAATTTAAAACAGAAATAGACAGTTTCCTAGAAGTAAAGGGAATAAAGGGTTATGGGGAGCGGGCAGGAATTTGGACATGAGTCTAGGTTCGGATCGGTCATGGCCCTGTGGGTAGCGGAGTGGGCCCAGGGGCCGTGTAGCCTGATCCTGCTCCTAATTCTGTTAGATTCAGGAGATGGTTCTGTGATAGTAGATTGGCGGTTAGGATCAGATCAGCCATGATCTTATTGAATGGCGGAGCAGGCTCGAGGGGCCGATTGGCCTACTCCTGCTTCTATTTCTTATGTTCTTAAGATCGCGCGTGAATCCACTGTACTTCTATTCTCCAGATTGAGGGCATTATCACCTGATCTGTGTTATGCAGCGCTCTTAATAAAGCCTGGAGAGACAATTTGTGTTCTTGTGAGCTTGATTATCTGGTGTCCGAAACCCTGGGACTCCCGATCATTAGAGTCAACCTCAGTGTGTGGAAAGGGATTCCCTGGTGTATCCCACCCGCTGACACACCAGCGTGTCCACATTGTGACTGCGGTGGGTCGATTCCACTGTTTCCGATGCCTTTAATCACATCCAGGACTGAACCATGTTAATTCAGGCAACTGGGGCTTGTTAATGTTAAGAGCCCCCAATAACTGGGCTGGATTTAAAGATTATTCCCTGTTCTCTCAGTACCAGTGAGCAGAGAGAAGCTGATGTTATAGAATCATAGAGCACAGTAGGATGCCTTTCGGCCCATCATGCTGGTGCCAGCTCTCTGAAAGAGCGATGCAATTAGTCCCACTGCCCTGCTATTTCCCCACACCTCTGCAAATTTCTGCTTTTAGTATATATCCAATTCCCTTTTGAAAGTTACTATTGAATCTGCTTCCACCTCCCATTCAGGCAGTGCATTCCAGATCATCACAATTCACTGGCTAAAAAAAGTCTCCTCATTTCCTCTCTAGATTCTTTTGCCAATGAACTGAAATCTGTCCTCTCGTTACCGACCCTCCTGCCAGTGACAATAGCTTCTCCCTGTTTGCTCGATCAAAACCCCTCATAATTTTGAGCACCTCGACCATAGCTCCACTTAACCGTCTCTGCTCCAAGTTATATTGCCGTTATTTTGTGAATTGTTGCTGTGATCGAGGTGCTGGATGTCCGTGCCTGGGGAATGGGACATTCTATCCTCGTGAGCTCCGAGTGTCAGCATCCAGCAATCTCTGGTCAGGGACTGTCTTTTTAAACTGCCTCACCTGAGCTTTTTGACTCCCTGATTTCATTATGAAACATTTCAGACTTTTTGCAGACTGACCAAGGCTGAACAGATAAATGTGAGGTATTACATTTTGGTCGGAAGAATGGGGAGGTCACTTATCACTTGGAGGGTGCGAGTCTAGGTGGGGTAGAGGAACAAAGGGATCTCGGAGTACAAATACACAAATTACTAAAAGTTGCGACACAGGTTAGCAAGGCCATAAAAAAGCAAACCAAGCACTAGGGTTTATTTCTCGAGGGATAGAATTGAAAAGTAGTGAAGTTATGCTAAACCTGTATCGAACCTTGGTTAGACCACACTTAGAGTACTGCGTACAGTTCTGGTCGCCATATTATAAAAAGGATATAGAGGCACTGGAGAGGGTGCAGAGAAGATTTACAAGGATGATACCAGAAATGCGAGGGTATACATATCAGGAAAGGATGAACAGGCTGGGTCTCTTTTCTCTTGAAAACAGAAGGCTGAGGGGTGACCTAATAGAGGTCTTTAAAATTATGAAAAATGTTGATAGAGTGGATACAGAGAGAATGTTTCCACTTGTGGGGAAGAGCATAACTAGAGGCCTCAATATAAGATAGTCACCAAGAAATCCAATAGGGAATTGAGAAGAAACTTCTTTACCCAGAGAGTGGTGAGAATGTGGAACTCGCTGCCACAGGGAGTGGTTGAAGCGAATAGTATCGATGTATTTAAGGGGAGGCTAGACAAGCATATGAGGGAGAAGGGAATCGAGGGTTATGCTGATAGATTTAGATGAGGAAAGACGGGAGGAGGCTCGAGTGGAGCATAAACACCGGCATGGAGTGGTTGAGCCGAATGGCCTGTTTCTGTGCCGTATATCCGATGTAATCCTATGTCAAGTATCCCAGCTGGCTTAGCTCCAGGCACTTTAGCTCAGTGGGCAGCACTCTCACCTCTGAGTCAGAAGGTCGTGGGTTCAAGTCCCAGTCCAGAGACTTGAGCATAAAAATCTAGGCTGACACTTCAGTACTGAGAGAGTGCTGCGCTGTCAGAGGTGCCGTCTTTCGGATAAGATGTTAAACCGAGGCCCCCGTCTGCTCTTTCAGGTGGATGTAAAAGGTCCCATGGCACGACATTGAAGAAGAGCAGGGGAGTTCTCCCCGGTGTCCTGGGGCCAATATTTATCCCTCAATCAACATCACTGAAATAGATTATCTGGTCATTGTCACATTGCTGTTTGTGGGAGCTTGCTGTGCGCCAATTGGCTGCCGCTTTTCTGACATTACAACAGTGACTACACTTCAGAAGTACTTCATTGGCTGTAAAGCACTCTGGGATGTCCTGAGGTTGTGAAAGGTGCTATATAAATGCAAGTCTTTCTTTCTCAGCAAGAGGGCGAGTGTCAGTGGTTGGAGGGAGGAGCTCAGTGTTGTCACTGGGTGGACACAGACAGATTGAAGCTAAAAGACAGAGAATGCTGCAGTTTGGAATGATAACACCCAAAGTCAGGAGATGAGCCCTTTGCCTCGATAAGGGAGGTGGTTGCTAAGAGACCTACAGACCTAATAACACTGCAAACTGTTCAGGCAGCAGACTTGTTGGCAACATGTGAGGTCACGAGTGAGTTGGTGCCCAGACAACAGAGGCTTGCGCATTCCTGAGAGAGACAAACTGGTTCTGTAACTGGGAGAACAGGTTGAGGGAGTCACCCTACGTGGGACGGCTCGTCTGAGGTGTTAACACAGAGTCAGCTTGGGAATGGGATGATCAATGAATCATAGAATCATAGAAATTTACAGCACAGAAGGAGGCCATTCGGCCCATCTTGTCCGTGCCGGCCAACAAAGAGCTATCCTCCCTAATCCCACTTTCCAGCACTTGGTCCGCAGCCTTGTAGGTTACGGCACTTCAAGTACATATCTGTTAGGGTGAAAATTATATAGCTTAAAGCAGCAACATAAAGAATTAAAGAATGTTTTGTAAGAAGTGAACTTGTAAATAAGAAACAAGACAAAACAAACTCAGCTTAAGAGGGGGCGGCTCAGCTCGGGACACAAACTGTAATTCCCCCTTAGGCTTTACAACATTCGCTGCCCCCATTTTGTGTTAAATTCACAAAGCTTCCATCTTTGTCCCATGAGGATTCCCCATAGTGTGTCTAAGTGCTGTTGTGGTGGGCAAGGGGCAGGAATTAACTGTTTGTGTCTGTTCCCATTAAAACCATTGTGCTTGACATTAATTGAATTGAGGAATAGTCGACATTTTTTAGTAGTTTCTTGCCAGATTGAGGGTAGGCAAGATAATTGATAGAAGGCCTCCAATCAAATTACATCAGTGCCCTTCAGCCAGTCAGATTAATGTGTTCAAATGAGGCAAAATAAAATGAACAGTTATTGAATGTGGGAAACACTAAATATTTCACATTTATTCAGTGGTGCAGCCTTCTGCAAACTATTTGCTGGAAGCCCTTTGGATGTATTAATGTAATTCTACTATTCTATAATGCAAAGTCGATGAATCAGAATTGTGAGTATTGATGAGTTACAGTAATTGGTAGCTGCAAAACTGCCCGTTTTGTAATTAACCATTAAAAAGTGCCCAAAGTTCTGGAAGGTTCCATCTCATTTTATGTTGCCAAACTAGTATCCTGTGAGGACCGGGGAGTTGTTGCTGGGGAGCGAGATTGGTTGAAGACACCTGTGTGTAATATTTTGCGAGAATGTATAAAAGAAGTTTCAATACCTTGTTGCTAAGGGAACGTGATTGGGTGAGGACAAGAGAATTGTTGCTGGGGGAGAATGTTGTCAATTTCTGTCCTGGACTCTCAGTGATGGCTTTTGGAAACTCCTTTCACAGGCTGTGAGAAGGGCAGGATTGACAGACGGGGAAACTCAAACCAAACTTCACATCGAGATCTCAGAGAGTCACTCCATTCATCAGGACCTGAAATTCATCGGCCTTTTGAGTGCGGAAGGAGAAATGTTTGGGAGGTAAGTAGCATGGAGTCCAGTTCTACGGAGTACGGCTTCTACAGAGTACTTAACTCGGGAATTGGGTGAGTGAGCGAATTCGATGAGGTGGGGGTAAGAGGGGCTGCTTGATACGTGAAAAAATATAAACAACTAGGGTTTAATTAGGACTGTGGGCGAAGTTACAGTAAAGACCTAAAGCATATAGCTAAATGTAATAAATTAAACAAGGTTATTACCTAGATTAAAAACTATTAATAGACAATTGGTTATTTCAAAACTTGAAAACCTAATTAGTTAAATAAAATACAATAGAGATGGCCGGGCAGGTGATGTGTTGCAGCTGTAGCATGTGGGAGCTGGTGGACCCCAGTGTGATCCACAGCAACCACATAGAGTCATAGAGGCACAGAAGGAGGCTGTTCGGCCCATCGAGTCCATGCCGGCTCTCTGTAGAACAATCCAGTCAGTCCCACTCCCCCGCTCTATCCCCATAGCCCTGCAAGTTTATTTCCCTCAAGTGTCTGTCCAGTCTCCCCTTGAAAACATCGAGTGTCTCGGCTTCCACCACTTCTGTCGGCAGCGAGTTCCAGGTCATCACCACTCACTGCGTAAAAAAGTTTTTCCTCACATCCCCCCTGTATCTCTTGCCCAAAACCTTAAATCTGTGTCCCCTAGTCCTTGTACCATCAACTAGTGGGAACAGCCTTTCCCCGTCTAGCCTATCCAAACCCGTCATAATCCTGTACATCTCTGTCAAATCACCCCTCAACCTCCTTTGCCCTAATGAAAACAAATCCAGCTTCTCCAACCTGTCCTTGTAGCTAAGATCCCCCATCCTCAGAACCATTCGGGTAAATCTCCTCTGCACCCTCTCAAGGGCCTTCACATCCTTCCTAAAGTGTGGCGACCAGAAGTGTCTGCAACTCGAGGAACTTCAGCTCAGAGTTAGAGTCATAGAGTTATACAGCACAGAAAGAGGCCCTTCGGCCCATCGTGTCCGCGCCGGCCATCAAGCCCTGTCTATTCTAATCCCATTTTCCAGCACTTGGTCCGTAGCCTTGTATGCTATGGCGTTTCAAGTGCTCATCTAAATGCTTCTTGAATGTTGTGAGGGTTCCTTGCCTCTACCACCCTTTCAGGCAGTGAGTTCCAGATTCCAACCACCCTCTGGGTGAAAAAGTTTTTCCTCAAATCTCCTCTAAGCCGCCTGCCCCTTACCTTGAAACTATGTCCCCTGGTTATTGACCCCTCTACTAAGGGGAAAAGTTCCTTTCTATCTACCCTATCTATGCCCCTCATAATTTTGTACACCTCAATCAGGTCCCCCCTCAGCCTTCTCTGCTCCAAGGAAAACAACCCCAGCCTGTCCAGTCTCTCTTCATAGCTGAAGCGCTCC
This sequence comes from Somniosus microcephalus, assembly GCF_052327205.1. Classification (NCBI taxonomy): domain Eukaryota; kingdom Metazoa; phylum Chordata; class Chondrichthyes; order Squaliformes; family Somniosidae; genus Somniosus; species Somniosus microcephalus. Next base: position 104,322 of record NW_028225235.1, on the reverse strand, counting down.
AGCCCAGGTAACATCCTGGTGAATCTCCTCTGCACCCTCTCCAATGCAATCTCATCCTTCCTGTAGTGTGGCGACCAGAACTGCACACAGTATTCCAGCTGTGGCCTAACTAGCGTTTTGTACACCTCCATCATAACCTCCCTGCTCTTATATTCTATGCCTTGGCAAATGAAGGCAAGTATCCCATATGCCTTTTTAACCACCTTATCTACCTGTCCTGCTGCCTTCAGGGATCTATGTACATGCACACCAAGGTCCCTCTGATCCTCTGTCCTTCCTGGGGTCCTACCATTCATTGTGTATTCCCTTGCCTTGTTAGTCCTCCCAAAATGCATCACCTCACACTTTTCAGGGTTAAATTCCATTTGCCACTGTTCTGCCCATCTGACCAACCCGTCTATATCGTCCTGTAGCCTGAGGCTTCACTCCACCAGTTTTCGTGTCATCTGCGAACTTACTGATCATACCTCCTACATTCATATCTAAATCATTAATGTACACTACAAACAGCAAAGGACCCAGCACTGATCCCTGCAGTACACCACTGGACACAGGCTTCCAGTCACAAAAACAACCTTTGACCATCACCCTCTACCTCCTGCCACTAAGCCAATTTTGGATCCAATGTGCCAAATTGCCCTGGATCCCATGGGTTCTTACCTTCTTGACCAATCTCCCATGTGGGACTTTGTCAAAAGCCTTACTGAAGTCCATGTAGACTACATCAACTGCACTACCCTCATCCACACACCTAGTCACCCCCTCGAAAAATTCAATCAAATTGGTTAGACATGATCTCCCCCTGACAAAGCCATGCTGACTATCCTTGATTAATCCTTGCCTCTCCAAGTGGAGACTAATTCTGTCCCTCAGAATTTTTTCCAATAATTTCCCAACCACTGATGTTAGGCTCACTGGCCTGTAATTCCCTGGTTTATCCCTACTACTACCTTTGTTGAATAATGGTACTACGTTAGCTGTCCTCCAGTCCTCCGGCACCTCCCCTGTGGCCAGAGAGATTCTGAAAATTTGTGTCAGAGCCCCTGCAATCTCCTCCCTTGCCTCACACAGCAGCCTGTGATACATCTCGTCTGGGCCTGGGGATTTATCCACTTTTAAGCGCGCTAAAACTGCTAATACCTACTCCCTCTCAATGCTAATTTGTTCAAGTATATCACAATCCCCCTGCCCGATTTCTATGCCTGCATCGTCCTTCTCTATAGTGAACACAGATGCAAAATATTCATTTAAAACCTCACCCACATCTTCCGGCTCTACACACAGTTTGCCACTTTGGTCCCTAATGGGCCCTACTCTTTCCCTGGTTATTCTCTTGCCCTTAATATACTTATAAAACACCTTGGGATTTTCCTTTATTTTGCCCGCCAGTGTTATTTCATGCCCCCTCTTCGCTCTCCTAATTTATTTTTTAAGTATCCCCCTGCACTTTCTATGCTCCTCTTGGGCTTCCACTGTTTTCAGTCCTTTGTATCTGCCAAAAGCCCCCCTTTTTTTCCGAAACCATTCTTGTATATCTCGACATCCAAGGTTCCCTGGGTCTGTTGGTCCCTCCCTTGACCTTTACGGGAACATGTTGCCATTGTACTCTCTCTATTTCCTTTCTGAAAGATTCCCACTGCTCTGATGTGGATTTTCCTACAAGTAGCTGATCCCAGTCCATTTTGACCAGATCCTGCCTTATATTAAAATCGGCCTTCCTCCAATTTAGAACCTTTATTTCCGGTCCATCTTTGATCTTTTCCATGACTACCTTAAATCTCACTGAATTATGGTCACTGTCACCAAAGTGCTCACCTACTAACACTTCTACCACTTGCCCGACCACATTCCCTAGAATTAGGTCCAGTACCGCCCCCTCTCTTGCAGGACTTTCTACATGCTGGCTCAAAAAGCTCTCTTGGATGCACTTTAAGAATTCTGCACCCTCTAAGCCTTTCACACTCTGACTATCCCAGTTAATATTGGGGAAGTTGAAATCCTACCCTATTATTACCCTATTATTTGCACACTTCTCTGAGATTTGCCTACATATCTGTTCCTCTATCTCCCCCTGACTGTTTGGGGGCCTATAGTACACTCCCAGCAAAGTGCTTGCCCCCTTTTTGTTTTTAAGTTCTACCCATATGGCCTCATTAGAGGAACCTGTTAATATATCATCCCTCCTTACAGCAGTAATTGACTCCTTAATTAATATTGCGACATCCCCTCCTCTTTTACACCCCCCCCCACCTCTGTCTCGCCTGAAGATTCTATACCCTGGAATATTGAGCTGCCAGTCTTGCCCCTCCCTCAACCATGTCTCAGTGATAGCAACAATATCATACTCCCATGTGTTCATCAACAACTTCAGTTCATCCACCTTATTCACAAGACTCCTTGCATTAAAATAAGTGCCATCCAGCCTTGCCCTACTCCCTTGTGCCGTTACATATTTGCTCTGCCTTCCAAGCTGACTTGTTTTTTCCTCTATATTTGGCTGTACATCACCCCCTACTATAGTTCCACTCTGTATCCCATCCCCCTGCCAAGTTAGTTTAAACCCCCCCCAACAGTGCTAGCAAACCTCCCCGCAAGGATATTTGTCCCGTTCTGGTTCAGGTACAACCCGTCGGACTTGCACAAGTCCCACCTTCCCCAGAAGCAGGCCCAGTGATCCAGGAAACTAAAGCCCTCCCTCCTGCACCAACTCTTTAGCCACGCATTCATCTGCTCTATCCTCCTATTCCTATATTCACTAGCACGTGGCACCGGGAGTAATCCAGAGATTACAACCTTTGAGGTCCTGCTCTTTAATCTGCTACCTAGCTCCCTAATTTCTTGCTGCAGGACCTCATCCCTCTTCCTACCCATGGCGTTGGTCCCAATGTGAACCACGACCTCTGCCTGTTCACCCTCCCCCTTCAGAATGCCCTGTAGCCGTTCAGTGACATCCTTGACCCTGGCACCAGGGAGGCAACAAACCATCCTGGAGTCACGTCTACGGCCACAGAAACCAGGGGACACAGTCTAAAGATAAGGGGTAAGCCATTTAGGACTGAAATGAGGAGGAATTTCTTCACCCAGAGGGTGGTGAACCTGTGGAATTCTCTACCACAGAAGGCAGTGGAGGCCAATTCATTAAATATATTCAAGAAGGAGTTGGATATATTTCTTAAGGCTAAAGGGATCAAGGGATATGGGGAGAAGGCAGGGACCGGGTACTGAATTTGGATGATCAGCCATGATCTCATTAAATGGCGGAGCAGGCTCGAGGGGCTGAATGGCCTACTCCTGCTCCTATCTTCTATGTTTCTATGTTTCTAAAATAGACTTTGCTTGCTTTGCTGACTCAGCAAACCTTATTTGCTTTGCTGTTTTTTGGCTGACTAAATAAAAGTTTTTTTTTGGCTGCATGCAGGTATTTAATTGAGTTAGTTCAGTCTTGCTGTCAGTCCTGGCCCTGGTCCCGCCCCTTCCTGCACCTCATTGGCTGACACCGCTGTCAATCGACACCACGAGGGGGAAGGGTGGGTGATTGACAGGTGACGATTGATAGAAGCGCCTGCCCGCGCTGTGATTGGTGCAGGGGAAGGCAAGTGGGCGTGTCCGGCCCTCGGGCCCACGTGGGGGAGTCAAAGGCTGGCTGGAACGCATGCGCAGCCCGCCTCGCACCGTTGGGAAGCTTTTCAAATTTTTTTTTTGCGAAACAAATTGAAAACACTTATTAATTCCCCCAACCTCCTCCCCTCTAAAGTGCGATTATTATTTTTGTTTTTCCTCATTTGTGTGGGGTGTCTTTTTTCACCTTGCGATGGCGTGCGCCGATCCAACCGACCCCTGGGCGTTGCGTGCTGGCGTCACCGCGTAATCGGAGGGGTGTTTTGATTGACGCGAGGCGCCCACCAATCAGGAGCGCGGTAAACGCTGAGAGGACCTGGCGTGCTGACGGTCCTCCAACCAATGGCGGCGCGGGAGGGAGGGGGGCGGGACCTTGGTGGGCTGCAGGCCGCTTTCCTGCTTTCATTGTCTGCAGGAGCTGTTAAAGGGAAGGGGAGGAGGGGGTGGAAAAAACCCCAGCTTGTGAGTGTTTATTCCTTTGCATTACCTTTATTGCAAGGCTATTCATCAACTGCATTCATTTAAAAATAAGTGAACCTTTTCTCTTTTCGACTTTTATCCAGAACAGAGCCCTGGTGCTGTGAACATTTTGGTGGGGCCACTTTTAAAGGGACAAAGACCAGCATTCTTCCTCCTCTCTCTCTCTCTCTCTCGTGAGTATTTGTGGTGGGTGAGAGGGTGGGGGTGAGAGGGTGGGGGTGGGGGAGGGGGTGAGTCAAAGGGGACTGCGGCCCCTTTTCCAAAAAACAATTGCTTGGCCATTTAAAGGGGAATGGGTGCCCCCCAGGTATTTGAAGGGGCAGTGCCTTGTTTTGTTTTACACACTTTGTATAAAAATAATAAATTGCAGGACAACAGAGTATTACAGTTTAGCTCTTATTAAGCATTATGTCTGTAATCTTACTCATAGCGGCACCAGTGGGGAAAAGCCTGGCATTAGGACCCCTAGCCTGGGTCTTCAAAACAATAGTAGTCCTTACAGATGCCTGCAGGCCAATGACAACTCAGCATGTGACCACGTGAATATAATACGTATTCTTTACAGATGCCTGCGGGCCAATGATAATTCAATATGCAAATGTTACATCCCCTTTTAAAAGAAAAATGTTATGCATTACTTTTAAACCTTTCTTCTACATAATGTTCTCGGTAGCATAAACATATAAGTAAAATTCTGATCCTTGTTTTCAAATCCCTCCATGGCCTCGCCCCTCCCCATCTCTGTAATCTCCTGCAGCCCCACAACCCCCCTGAGATATCTGCGCTCCTCCAATTCTGCCCTCTTACGCATCCCTGATTATAATCGCTCAACCATTGGTGGCCGTGCCTTCTGTTGCCTAGGCCCTAAACTCTGGAATTCCCTGCCTAAACCTCTCCGCCTCTCTACCTCTCTTTCCTCCTTCACACTATATATTAATGATCTGGACGAGGGAATTGGATGTAATATCTCCAAATTTGCAGACGACACAAAGCTGGGTGGGAGGGTAAGCTGTGAGGAGGATGTCGTGAAACTCCAGTACGATATGGACAGGTTGGGTGACTGGGCAGAAACATGGCAAATGCACGATAATGTGGATAAATGTGAGGTTATCCACTTTGGTGGCAAAAACAGGAAGGCAGATTATTATTTGAATGGCAATAGATTGGGAGAAGGGGAAGTGCAAAGAGACCTGGGTGTCCTTGTGCACCAGTCGCTGAAGGTAAGCATGCAGGTGCAGCAGGCGGTTAAGAAGGCAAATGGTATGTTGGCCTTCGTAGCAAGAGGGTTCGAGTACAGGAACAAGGATGTCTTGCTACAGTTGGAGTCCATTATTAAGGGGACAGTAACAGGACATTTGGATAATCATAATTTAATAGGACAAAGTCAGCATGGTTTTATGAAGGGGAAGTCATGTTTGACAAATTTGCTGGAGTTCTTGGAGGAAGTAACATATAGGGTGGATAAAGGGGAACCAGTGGACGTAGTGTATTTAGACTTCCAAAAGGCATTTGACAAGGTGCCACACAAAAGATTATTGCTTAAGATAAAAAATCACGGGATTGGGGGTAATATTCTGGCATGGATAGAGGATTGGCTATCTAACAGAAGGCAGAGAGTTGGGATAAATGGTTCATTCTCGGACTGGCAATCAGTAACTAGTGGTGTTCCACAGGGGTCGGTGCTGGGTCCCCAACTCTTTACAATCTATATTAACGATTTGGAGGAGGGGACCGAGTGTAACATATCAAAGTTTGCAGATGATACTAAGATGGGAGGGAAAGTAGTGAGTGAGGAGGACATAAAAAACCTGCAAGGGGACATAGACAGGCTAAGTAAGTGGGCAGAGTTTTGGCAGATGGAATACAATACTGGAAAGTGTGAGGTTATGCACTTTGGCAGGAAAAATCGTAGAGCAAGTTATTATCTTAATGGCAAGAAACTGGAAAGTACTGAAGTACAAAGGGATCTGGGGGTCCTGGTGCACGAAACTCAAAAGGTTAGTATGCAGGTGCAGCAAGTGATTAAGAAGGCCAATGGAATGTTGGCTTTCATTGCTAGGGGGATAGAATATAAAAATAGGGAGGTATTGCTTCAGTTGTACAAGGTATTGGTGAGACCGCACCTGGAATACTGCGTACAGTTTTGGTGTCCATACTTAAGAAAAGACATACTTGCTCTCGGGTCAGTACAAAGAAGGTTCACTCGGTTAATCCCGGGGATGAGGGGATGGACATATGAGGAGAGGTTGAGTAGATTGGGACTCTACTCATTGGAGTTCAGAAGAATGAGAGGCGATCTTATTGAAACATATAAGATTGTGAAGGGGTTGGATCGGGTGGATGCGGGGAGGATGTTCCCGATGAGGGGTGAAACTAGAACTAGGGGGCATAGTCTTAGAATAAGGGGCTGCTCTTTCAAAACTGAGATGAGGAGGAACTACTTCACTCAGAGGGTGGTAGGTCCATGGAATATGCTGCCCCAAAAAGCTGTAGAAGCTACATCATTACATAAATTTAAAACAGAAATAGACAGTTTCCTAGAAGTAAAGGGAATAAAGGGTTATGGGGAGCGGGCAGGAATTTGGACATGAGTCTAGGTTCGGATCGGTCATGGCCCTGTGGGTAGCGGAGCGGGCCCAGGGGCCGTGTAGCCTGATCCTGTTCCTATTTCGTGTGTCTAATTCTGTTAGATTCAGGAGATCGTTCTGTGATAGTAGATTGGCGGTTAGGATCAGATCAGCCATGATCTCATTAAATGGCGGAGCAGGCTCGAGGGGCCGATTGGCCTAATCCTGCTCCTATTTCTTATGTTCTTATGTAGTTGTACAGGGCCTTGGTGAGACCACACCTTGAGTATTGTGTGCAGTTTTGGTCGCCTTACCTGAGGAAGGACGTTCTTGCCATGGAAGGAGTGCAGCGAAGATTCACCAGGCTGATACCTGGGATGGCAGGAATGACGTATGAGGAGAGATTGTGTCGATTGGGCTTATACTCACTGGAGTTTAGAAGATTGAGAGGGGATCTCATCGAAACCTATAAAATTCTGTCAGGCCTGGACAGACTAGATGCTGGAAGGATGTTCCCGATGGTCGGGGAGTCCAGAACCAGGGGTCATAGTCTAAGGATAAGGGGTAAGCCATTTAGGACTGAAATGAGGAGGAATTTCTTCACCCAGAGAGTGGTGAACCTGTGGAATTCTCTGCCACAGAGGGCGGTGGAGGCCAGTTCATTAAATATATTCAAGAAAGAGTTGGATATATTTCTTAAGGCTAAAGGGATATGGGGAGAAGGCAGGGACGGGGTACTGAATTTGGATGATCAGCCATGATCTCATTGAATGGCGGAGCAGGCTCGAGGGGCCGAATGGCCTACTCCTGCTCCTATCGTCTATGTTTCTCTATTAAGACGCTCCTTAAAACCTACTTCTTTGACCAAGCTTTTGGTCACCTGCCCTAATTTCTCCTTATGTGGCTCGGTGTCATTTTTTTGGTCTTATAATACTCCTATGAAGCACCTTGGGATGTTTTACTACAGTAAAGGCGCTATATAAATACATAGAAACATAGAAGATAGGAGCAGGAGTAGGCCATACGGCCCCTCGGGCCTGCTCCGCCATTCAACAGGATTATGGCTGATCTGAATCTAGACTCGCGTCCACTTCCCTGCCCTCTCCCCGTAACCCCGAATTCCCTTATCTGCTAGGAAACTGTCTATCTCCATTTTAAATGTATTTAATGTTGCAGCTTCCACAGCTCTCTGAGGTAGCAAATTCCATAGATTTACTACCCTCTGAGTGAAGAAGTTTCTCCTCATCTCAGTTTTGAAAGGGCAGCCCCTTATTCTAAGATTATGCCCCCTAGTTCGAGTCTCACCCATCAGTGGAAACATCCTCCCCGCATCCACCCGATCAAGCCCCCTCACAATCTTATATGTTTCGATAAGATCGCCTCTCATTCTTCTGAATTCCAATGAGTCGAGTCCCAACCTACTCAACCTTTCCTCATACGTCAACCCCCTCATCTCCGGAATCAACCGAGTGAACCTTCTCTGAACCGCCTCGAGAGCAAGTATATCTTTTCTTAAATATGGAAACCAAAACTGCACGCAGTATTCCAGGTGTGGCCTCACCAATACCCTGTATAACTGCAGCAAGACTTCCCTGTTTTTATACTCCATCCCCCTCACAATAAAAGCCAAGATTCCATTGGCCTTCCTGATCACCTGCTGCACCTGCATACTAACTTTTTGTGTTTCATGCACCAGGACCCCCAGATCCCTTTGTACCGGAGCACTTTGCAGTTTCTCTCCATTTAGATAATAACTTGCTCTTTGATTTTTTTCTGCCAAAGTGCATAACCTCACACTTTCCAACATTATATTGCACCTGCCAAATCTCTGCCCACTCACTTAGCCTGTATATGTCCTTTTGCAGGTTTTTAATGTCCTCCTCACTCAATACAATACAATACAATACAAATCGCTTTATTGGTAAGGTACATCTTATGTTGCCAAAGCATCAAAATACATTTATGGTTGAACACATAAACGCAGTTCCATTCATACAGTGTATAAACAGGTATATCCCTGAGTTTATAAATATACATTCGCCTTGTTTATATATACTCTTGTCTTAGTTTACTGGTTGTCCCTCTGTTCATGGCAAGCTGTAACATAGTGTGCCGCCAGTGTTACACAGCTTCTCACTCACTGCTTTCCCTCCCATCTTTGTATCGTCGGCAAACTTGGATATGTTGCACTCGGTCCCTTCCTCCAAATCGTTAATATAGATTGTAAAGAGTTGGGGTCCCAGCACTGACCCCTGCAGAACACCACTAGTTACTGATTGCCAGCCTGAGAACGAACCATTTATCCCAACTCTTTGTTTTCTGTTAGATAGCCAATCTTCCACCCATGCCAGTATATTGCCCCCAATCCTGTGATTTTTTTTAATCTTGATCAGTAATCTTTTGTGTGGAACCTTGTCAAATGCCTTTTGGAAGTCCAAATACACTACATCCACCGGTTCCCCTTTATCCACCCTGTATGTTACAGCCTCAAAGAATTCGAGCAAATTTGTGAAACATGACTTCCCCTTCGTAAAACCATGCTGACTCTGTCCAATTAAATTATGACTTTCCAAATGCTCTGTTACTGTTTCCTTAATAATGGACTCCAACATTTTGCCAACCACAGATGTTAGGCTAACTGGTCTATAGTTTCCAGCTTTTTGTCTACTTCCCTTCTTAAATAAGGGTGTTACATTAGCAGTTTTCCAATCTGCCGGGACCTTTCCTGAGTCCAGGGAGTTCTGGAAAATGATCACCAATGCATCCACAATCCCTGCATCCACAATCCCTACCGCCACTTCTCTCAAGACCCTAGGATGTAGGCCATCAGGTCCAGGGCATTTATCCGCCTTAAGTCCCATTATTTTACTGAGTACCATCTCCTTAGTGATTTTAATCGTCTTTAGCTCCTCCCCCCCCCCCCCCCCCCCCCATTGCCCCCTGTTTGTCCAGTGTTGGGATATTTTTAGTGTCCTCTACTGTAAAGACTGATACAAAATATTTGTTCAGCGTCTTTGCCATCTCCATGTTCCCCACCACTAGTTTCCTGGTCCCACCCTCTAAGGGACCAACGTTCACTTTAGACACCCTTTTTCTTTTTATATAGCTGTAGAAACTCTTGCTATCTGTTTTTATATTTTTGCTGGTTTACTTTCATAATCTATCTTCCCTTTCTTAATTAATCTTTGTTATTGTTTGCTGGCTTTTAAATGCTTCCCAATCTTCTATCCTCCCACTAGATTTGGCTAATTTATATGCCCTTGTTTTCAGTCGAATACTATCCTTTATTGCTTTACTAAGCCACGGATGGCTGTCTTTTCTTTTACTCCCCTTTTTCCTCAGTGGAATATATTTATCTTGAAAGATGTGAAATATCTCCTTGAATGTAGACCACTGCTCTTGTACCGTCTTACACTTTAATCTGTTTTCCCAGTTCACTTTAGTCAATTCTACTCTCATACCTTCATAGTCTCCTTTATTTAAGCATAGTATGCTGGTTTGAGATCCAACTCTCTCACCCTCAAACTGAATTTGGAATTCAACCATATTATGGTCACTCAATCCAAGGGGATCCTTTACTAGGACATTTTTTATTAATCCTGTCTCATTACACAGGACCAGATCTAAGATTGCCTGCCCCCTGGTTGGTTCAGTTACATACTGCTCAAGGAACCCGTCCCTAATGCACTCTATGAACTCTTCCTCAATGCTGCCATACCTAATTTGGTTAGTCCAGTCAATGTGAAAGTTAAAATCCCCCATGATTATAGCTGTTCCCTTATTACAAGCCCCAACTATTTCCTGATTTATACTCCGACCAACAGAGTTGCAACTGTTAGGAGGCCTATAGACTACGCCCACTAGTGACTTTTTCCCCTTCTTATTCCTTATCTCCACCCAAACTGTTTCACAATCCTGATCCTTTGACCCAATATCATTTCTCACTATTGCAGTGATTCCATCCTTGATTAACATAGCAACTCCACCTCCCTTTCCTTCCTGTCTGTCCTTCCTAATTGTCAAATACCCTTGTATGTTTAGTTCCCAGTCATGATTATCTTGCAGCCATGTTTCCGTAATGGCCACCAGATCATACCCATGTGTAGTTATTTGTACCGTCAACTCGTCAATTTTGTTACGAATGCTGCATGCATTCAGATAAAGAACTTTCAAATATGTTTTCTGACAATTTATTCCTGCTTTTACCCCTTTTACTACTTTACCTTTATCATTATACATTCTGTCCCTTCCTGACACGCTCTGGTTTTTAATTCCCCCACTGTTACCTTGCTCTATTGCCTTCTCCGCTGTCATTTTTATTTTTCGCTCTCTTAAAACCTCCCCCCCACTAATTAGTTTAAAGCCCTCTCTACAGCCCTAGTTATTCGATTCGCCAGGATTCTAGTCCCAGCACTGGCCAAGTGAAGTCCGTCCCAACGGAACAGCTCTCTCCTGTCCCAGTACTGATGCCAGTGTCCCAAGAAGCAAAACCCATTTCTCCCACACCAGTCTTTGAGCCACGCATTTAACTCTCTAATTTTATTTACCCTAGCCAAATTTGCACGTGGCTCAGGTAGTAATCCAAAGATTATTACCCTTGTGGTTCTGCTTTTTTACTTGGCCCCTAGCTGCTCAAACTCCCTCAGCAGAACCTCCTTCCTTGTCCTATCTATGTCGTTGGTACCAACATGGACCATGACAACTGGATCCTCCCCCTCCCACTCCAAGTTCCTCTCCAGCCCAGAGGAGATGTCCTTAACCCTGGCACCGGGCAGGCAACACAGCCTTCGGGACTCTCGCTCTCGGCTGCAAAGAACTCTATCTATTCCCCTAATGATACTATCCCCTACCACTACAACATTTCTTTTAACTCCCCCCCACTTGAGTAGCCCCCCGCTCCACGGTGCTGTGGCCAGGTTGCTCATCCTCCCTGCAGTCCCTGTTCCCATCCTCACAGGGAGTAAGAGCCTCAAACCTGTTGGACAAGAGCAAGGGCTGCGGCTCCTCCAACACTACCTCCTGGATCCCCGTACCTGCCTCACTTCTAGTCACACCATCCTGACCCTGGCCACGGACTACATCTGAATTAATTAATCTAATTGGTGTGACTACCTCGTGATACACAGAGTCCAGGTAACTCTCCCCCTCCCTGATGTGTCTCAGGGTTTAAAGCTCGGACTCCAGCTCTTCAACACGGAGCCGGAATTCCTCGAGCAGCCAACACTTACTGCAAATGTGATCACCGTGAGCATCAATGGTGTCCACCAGCTCCCACATATTGCAGCAGCAACACATCACCTGATCTCCCATTCTATGTAATTAATTAAATTTAATAATATGATTTTTAAATACCCTCTGCCCTGATTCTAGATGATGAATATCGCACCTTAGAAACTATAAACCACAGAGTTTAAGCTTAAAAAAAAGAGAAATACTTACCAACCAATCACTTACCCGCTTTCTGGTGACGTCACACTTGGATTACTTTTTACACCTCTCCTTCCCTCCGAGTTCGGAGACTGGTCTCGGGAGCCTTTTACAGCCCCGCTCTGCCGCTCGAGTTTCCCACCGACGCCGTGAGGCCTTACCTGGTCTCTGGGGCCTTTTATAGCCCCGCTCTGCCGCTCGAGATTCCCGCCGACGCTGTGAGGCCTTACCTGGTCTCTGGGGCCTTTTACAGCCCCGCTCTGCCGCTCGATCAAGCCCCCTCACAATCTTATATGTTTCGATAAGATCGCCTCTCATTCTTCTGAATTCCAATGAGTAGAGGCCCAACCTACTCAACCTTTCCTCATAAGTCAACCCCCTCATCTCCAGAATCAACCGAGTGAACCTTCTCTGAACTGCCTCGAGCAAGTATATCTTTTCTTAAATATGGAAACCAAAACTGTACGCAATATTCCAGGTGTGGCCTCACCAGTACCCTGTATAACTGAAGCAAGACTTCCCTGCTTTTATACTCCATCCCCCTTGCAATAAAAGCCAAGATTCCATTGGCCTTCCTGATCACCTGCTGTACCTGCATACTAACCTTCTGTGTTTCATACACCAGGACCCCCAGATCCCTTTGTACTGTAGCACTTTGCAGTTTCTCTCCATTTAGATAATAACTTGCTCTTTGATTTTTTCTGCCAAAGTGCATAACCTCACACTTTCCAACATTATATTTCATCTACCAAATTTCTGCCTACTCACTTAGCCTGTCTATGTCCTTTTGCAGGTTTTTTATGTCCTCCTCACTCACTGCTTTCCCTCCCATCTTTGTATCATCGGCAAACTTGGATATGTTGCACTCAGTCCACTCCTCCAAATCGTTAATATCGATTGTAAAGAGTTGGGGTCTCAGCACTGACCCCTGCAGAACACCACTAGTTACTGATTGCCAACCCAAGAATGAATCATTTATCCCAACTCTGTTTTCTGTTAGATAGCCAATCTTCCACCCATGCCAGTATATTACCCCCAATCCCGTGATTTTTTATCTTGTGCAGTGATCTTTTGTGTGGCACCTTGTCAAATGCCTTTCCAAATATACCACATCCACTGGTTCCCCTTTATCCACCCTGTTTGTTACATCCTCAAAGAATTCGAGCAAATTTGTCAAACATGACTTCCCCTTTATAAAACCATGCTGACTCTGTCCGATTAAATTATGCTTATCCAAATGTCCTGTTACTGCTTCCTTAATAATGGACTCCAACATTTTACCAACCACAGATGTTAGGCTAACTGGTCTATAGTTTCCAGCTTTTTGTCTGCCTCCCTTTTTAAATAAGGGCGTTACATTAGCAGTTTTCCAATCTGCTGGGACCTTTCCTGAATCCAGGGAGTTTTGGAAAATTACCACCAATGCCTCCCCAATCCCTACCGCTACTTCTCTCAAGACCCTAGGATGTAAGCCATCAGGTCCAGGGGATTTATCCGCCTTAAGTCCCATTATCTTACTGAGTACCATCTCCTTAGTGATTTTAATCGTGTTTAGCTTCTTCCCCCCCCCCCCCCCCCCCCATAGCCCCCTGTTTGTCCTGTGTTGGGATATTTTTAGTGTCCTCTACGGTAAAGACAGATACAGAATATTTGTTCAGCGTTTTTGCCATCTCCATGTTCCCCACCACTAATTTCCCGGTCTTGTCCTCTAAGGGACCAACATTCACTTTAGCCTCCCTTTTTCTTTTTATATAACTGTAGAAACTCTTGCTATCTGTTTTTATATTTTTTGCTAGTTTACTTTCATAATCTATCTTCCCTTTCTTAATTAATCTTTTAGTTATTCTTTGCTGGCTTTTAAATGCTTCCCAATCTTCTATCCTCCCACTAGATTTGGCTACTTTATATGCCCTTGTTTTCAGTCGGATACTATCCTTTATTGCTTTACTTAGCCACGGACGGCTGTCTTTTCTTTCACAGCAACAATTCAGAAAACGTTGGCAATATAACTTGGAGCAGAGACGGTTAAGTGGAGCTGTGATCGAGGTGCTCCAAATTATGAGGGGTTTTGATTGAGCAAACAAGGAGAAGCTGTTGTCACTGGCAGGAGGGTCGGTAACGAGAGGACACAGATTTCAGATCATTGCCAAAAGAATCGAGAGAGGACATGAGAAGACTTTTTTACACAGCGAATTGTGATGATCTGGAATGCACTGCCTGAATGGGAGGTGGAAGCAGATTCAATAGTAACTTTCAAAAGGGAATTGGATATATACTAAAGGCAGAAATTTGCAGGGCTGTGGGGAAAGAGCAGGGCAGTGGGACTAATTGCATCGCTCTTTCAGAGAGCCGGCACCAGCACGATGGGCCGAAAGGCATCCTACTGTGCTCTATGATTCTATAACAACAGCTTCTCTCTGCTTACTAGTACTGAGAGAACAGGGAATAATCTTTAAATCCAGCCCAGTTATTGGGGGCTCTTAACATTAACAAGCCCCAGTTGCCTGAATTAACATGGTTCAGTCCTGGATGTGATTAAAGGCATCGGAAACAGTGGAATCGACCCACCGCAGTCACACTGTGGACACGCTGGTGTGTCAGCGAGTGGGATACACCAGGGAATCCCTTTCTACACACTGAGGTTGACTCTAATGATCGGGAGTCCCAGGGTTTCGGATACCAGATAATCAAGCTCACAAGAACACAAATTGTCTCTCCAGATTTTATTAAGATCGCTGCATAACACAGATCGGGTGATAATTCCCTCAATCTGGAGAATAGAAGTACAGTGGATTCACGCGCGATCTTCTCGAGTCTCTTCCAACTGACAATGGCTTAAGTGGCCTGTTCTTATACACAAGCTTGGTTACCGCTCAGGAAATGGGATTGTTTGGACCCGTCTGTTGACCACCTCCTGAACTCCTGCTAATTCAGGGAATTTAGTCCATCTGTGACCAGACTATAACCACAAGCCCGTCTGGTTATCATACCTATACGGTCAGTGAGGTTATTATTAGATTCACACCCAGACATTGTGCCTTCACTTGTCTGGCACTTCATCCCATAACACGGGTACAGGGGCTCAGTAATGCTTCATTCATCAGAAAAAGACAAAGTACAACAACATACTGGTCAGCTTAACAAAATCTCATCATATTTATGTGGCTATAAATATAAAAGTCACTAATAAATCCAGGAGGGAATTCAGAAGAAAATTTTTTACCCAGAGAATGGGGAACCTCGCTACCACAAGGAGTAGTTAATTGAAATAGGGTGGGTGTGGGGCATAAACACTGGCATGGACCAGTTGGGCCGAATGGCCTGTTTCTGTGCTGTACATTCTATGTAACGCCATCTAAGGATAAGGGGTAAGCCATTTAGGACAGAGATGAGGAGGATTTTCTTCACCCAGAGAGTGGTGAACCTGTGGAATTCTCTACGACAGAAGGCAGTAGAGGCCAATTCATTAAATATATTCAAGAAGGAGTTAGATATATTTCTTAAGGCTAAAGGGATATGGGGAGAAAGCAGGGACCGGGTACTGAATTTGGATGATCACCCATGATCTCATTGAATGGCGGAGCAGTCTCAATGGGCCGAATGGCCTACTCCTGCTCCTATCTTCTGTGTTTCTATGAACAGTGAAACAAAGGGAATCATCAGCACAACAATCTTAAAGATTAAACAGCAGTACAAGAATTTATAAAACATTCATCCATTCCATGTTCATGTCACCCCAGCTGTCCACAGGGCCCTGCGCAACGGAGCAGTGTGAACTCGCTGGTGTGTCAACAGGTGGGATGTCCAAGTGAATCCCTTCCCACACACGGAGCAGGTGAACGCCCTCTCCCCGGTGTGAACGCGCTGGTGTCCACTCAGATTCCAGGAGCTTTTAAAGCTCATCCCACAGACAGAACATTTAATTGGTCTCTCATCAGTGTGATATCGCTGGTGTGTCAGTAGGTGGGATGACCGAGTGAATCGCTTCCCACACAAGGAGCAGGTGAACGGCTGCTCCCCAGTGTGAACTCGCTGGTGTCTGTTCACATTCCTGGAGCTTTTAAAGCTCATCCCACAGACAGAACATGTAAATGGTCTCAGATCGGAGTGAACTCGCTGGTGTCCACTCAGATTCCAGGAGCTTTTAAAGCTCATCCCACAGACAGAACATTTAAACGGTCTCTCATCAGTGTGAACTCGCTGGTGTTGCTTCAGATCCTCAGAGGTTTTAAAGCTCTTCCCACAGGCAGAACAGTTAAATGGTCTCTCATCAGTGTGAACTCGCTGGTGTGTCAGTAGGTGGGATGACCAAGTGAATCCCTTCCCACACACGGAGCAGGTGAATGGCCTTTTTCCTGCTCTCTCCAGCTGGTGTCCCTTCAGCTCCTGGGACATTTGAAAGCTTTTCCCACAGTCAGAATGTTTCACCTGCCTCTCCCCAGTGTGAACTCGCTGGTGTGCCAGCAGATTCGAGAACTGAGTGAATCTCTTCCCACACACGGAGCAGGTGAACAGAATCTCTGCTGCTCTCTCCAGCTGGTGTCTCTTCAGGTCCTGGGACCTTTTAAATCTCTTCCCACAGTCAGAACATTTAATCGGTCTCTCATCACCGTGAACAAACTGGTGTCTCAGGAGGGTGGCAGAATGAGAGAATCGCTTCAAAAACATGGAGCAGGTCAACGGTCTCTCATCGGTGTGGACAAGCTGGTGTCTCAGCAGCACGGAGGGTGCAATTAATCCCTTCCCACACACGGAGTGGGTTAAAGGTCTCCCTCGTGTGATCTTGCTGGTGTATCATTGGAGCGGATGACTGAGTGAATCCCTTCCACACACGGGGCCGGTGAACGGCCTCTCCCCAGTGTGTAGCCACTGGTGTCTCTTCAGGTACTTGTAGATTTTGAAGCTCTTCCCACACTCGGAACATTTAAAAGGTCTCTCATCAGTGTGAACTCTCTGGGGTGCCAGCAGATTGGAGGAGCGACTGAATCAGGTCCTGGTGAATTGAGCGACTCTGTCTGTTCTTGACGTGATGTTCGGTCTGAGCTTCCTGTCTGTAAATGCTCCACTTCTAAAACCCTGTAAAAGGAGTGTAGATAAAATTCAATACAGAAAAGTGTGAGCTGATACATTTTGCTCGGATGAGGAGAGAAAATACCTGCTAAATGGTACAATTTTAAAGTGGGTGCTACAAGGGAGCTTGTGCTCAATTCTTTAAAGGTGGCAGGACAGGTTAACAAAGCAGTTAATAAAGCTCATGGGATCCTGGGCTTTATAAATAGAGGCAGAGAGGACAAAAGCCAGGAAGTTCTGCTAAACCGTTATAAAACACGAGTTCAGCCCCAGGGCAATACTGTGTCCAATTCTGGGCAGCTCACTTTAGGAAGGGTGTGAAGGCTTTGGAGAGGGTGCAGAGATATTTACTAGAATGGTTCCAGGGATGAGGGATGACAGTTCCGTGGATAGACTGGAGAAGCTGGGGTTGTTCTCCTGAGAGCAGAGAAGGCCAAGATGAGATTTGATAGGCGGAGAGGTTGAGTAGATTGGGACTCTACTCATTGGAGTTCAGAAGAATGAGAGGCGATCTTATTGAAACATATAAGATTGTGAAGGGGCTTGATCGGGTGGATGCGGGGAGGATGTTCCCAATGATGGGTGAAACTAGAACTAGGGGGCATAATCTTAAAATAAGGGACTGCTCTTTCAAAACTGAGATGAGGAGAAACTTCTTTACTCAGAGGGTGGTAGGTTTGTGGAATTTGCTGCCCCAGAAAGCTGTGGAAGCTACATCATTAAATAAATTTAAAACAGAAATAGATAGTTTCCTAGAAGTAAAGGGAATTAAGGGTTACGGGGAGCGGGCAGGAAATTGGACATGAGTCTAGGTTCGGAATGGTCATGGTCCTGTGGGTAGTGGAGTGGGCCCAGGGGCCGTGTAGCCTGGTTCTGCTCCTACTGTGTTCTAATTCTGTTAGATTTCAGGAGATGGTTTTATTCCTGTTCCTGGCTGGGGTGGAGATCGCCTTTACAGAAGGTAAGTACTGTAGAAAATATAGGGACAGAGTGATCTCCTGGAAGAATTTCGATCGCCTAGATGTGTCGGAGAGGAATTTCCCAGATTTTTTTCTCCCAAATTGGCCATTGGGTCTTTATCTGGTTTTTCGCCTCTCCCGGGAGATCACATGGGTTCGGGTGGATGCAGAGTGATAGAAGATTTGAGGTTAGGATCAGATCAGCCATTGAATGGTGGAGCAGGCTCGAGGGGCCGATTGGCCTACTCCTGCTCCTATTTCTTATGTTCTTATGTAAAAATCATGAAGGGTTTAAATAGTAAATAAAGAGAAACTGTTTCCAATGGCTGAAGGTCCAATCACAAGAGGGCACGGATTGAAGGTGATTGGTCAAAGAACCAGAGGCGGAGGAAAAACTTTTCTTCTGCAACGGGTGGTTCGGATTTGGAATGCACTGCCTGATAGGGCAGTCAACACAGATTCAACAGTAACACAAAAAGTTAGCATGTAGGTACAGCAAGGAATTAGGGAGGCTCATGGAATGTTGGCCTTTATTGCAAGGGGGATGGAGTATAACAGTGGGGAAGTCATGCTACAACTGTACAGGGCGCTGGTGAGACCACACTTGGAGTACTGCGTACAGTTGTGGTCTCCATATTTAAGGAAGGATATACTTGCATTGGAGGCAGTTCAGAGAAGGTTCACTGGGTTGATTCCTGGGATGAAGGGGTTGACGTATGATGAAAGGTTGAACAGGTTGGGCCTATACTCATTGGAGTTTAGAAGAATGGGAGGTGATCTGATTGAAACATATAAGATTCTGAGGGGGATTTATCCGGCGGCCCACACTGCGCCTGCACAGGACACACACCGGCCATGCTGTGATCGCTGCTCTCTCCTTCCACTTCTAAAACCCTGTAAAAGGAGTGTAGCAATGGGTAAGAGGGAGAATGTTGTCTCGTGTCGCCCTTTCCCAGCCCAGGGGCAGTAAAGCTGATTTTCAGGCCCCAGCTGCTGCACAGGTTGGTTGAAAGAATCAACAGTAATGGCGGCTGTAATCCCAAGTCCCCGCGCTCCAGAAAGCGCTCCGGCCGCCGCGCTGAGTTGTGGCTGACCCCACGCTTGCGCTCAATGGCCGCACCCTCTCCTGCTCCACAGGCGCCTGGCCCGCACCGCGCATGCTCAGCACACGCCCTGGGCCCCTGTCAATCATCCTCCCCTGCGCGCTGGGCCCCTGAGCTCCAGGCTGCCGCGTGGGGCTTTCTTTGTAAAGTCGGTGTTGGTTAAGAGCTGCAATCAGTGAGGGAAACATAGAAACATAGAAGATAGGAGCAGGAGTAGGCCATTCGGCCCCTCTAGCCTGTTCCGCCACTTAATGAGATCATGGCTGATCATCCAAATTCAGCACCCTGTCCCTGCCTTCTCCCCATATCCCCTGATCCCTTTAGCCTTAAGAAATATATCTAACTCCTTCTTGAATATATTTAATGAATTGGCCTCTACTGCCTTCTGCGGTAGTGAATTCCACAGGTTCACCACTCTCTGGGTGAAGAAATTCTTCCTCATCTCAGTCCTAAATGGCTTACCCCATATCCTTAGACTGTGACCCCTGGTTATGGACTCCCCAGCCATCGGGAACATCCTTCCTGCATCTAGTCATGTTAGAATTTTATAAGTTTCAATGAGATCCCCTCTCATTCTTCTAAACTCCAGCGAGTATAAGCCCAATCGACGCAATCTCTCCTCGGATGTCATTCCTGCCATCCCAGGTATCAGTCTGGTGAATCTTCGCTGCACTCCTTCCATGGCAAGAACATCCTTCCTCAGATAAGGCGACCAAAACTGCACACAATACTCAAGATGTGGTCTCACCAAGGCCCTGTACAACTGCAGCAAGACATCCTTGTTCCTGTATTCGAACCCTTTTGCTATGAAGACCAACATACCATTTGTCTTCTTAACCGCCTGCTGCACCTGCATGCTTACCTTGTGACTGGTGCACAAAGACACTCCGGTCTCGTTGCACTTCCCCTTCTCCCAATCTATTGCCGTTCAGATAATAATCTGCCTTCCTGTTTTTGCCACCAAAGTGGAGAACCTCACATTTATCCACATTACACTGCATCTGCCATGCTTCTGCCCAATCACCCAACCTGTCCAAATCATACTGGAGTTTCTCGGCATCCTCCTCACAGCACACACGCCCACCCAGCTTTGTGTCGTCTGCAAACTTGGAGATATTACATCTAGTTCTCTCGTCTAGATCATTTATATATATTGTGAATAGCTGGGGTCCTAGGACCGATCCCTGCGGTACCCCACTAGTCACTGCCTGCCACTCGGAAAAAGAGCCGTTTATTCCAACTCTTTGCTTCCTGTCTGCCAACCAGTTCTCTATTCAAGTCAGTACCTTGACCCCAATCCCATGTGCCTTAACTAGCGCTCCCGCAGTACTGCCCCTCCGACAGTGCGGAGCTCCCTCAGCACTGCCCCTCCGACAGTGTGGCGCTCCCTCAGTACTGTCCCTCTGACAGTGCAGCACTCCCTCAGTACTGCCCCCCGACAGTGCTGCGTTCCCTCAGCACCGCACTGGAGTGTCAGCCTCGCTTTATGTGCTCAAGTCCCTGGAGCGGGATTTGAACCCACAACCTTCTGACTCTGCTATCCACTGAGCCACAGCTGACTCCAGTCTTTTACACAGTTTCATCATAACTTCCTTGCTTTTGCACTCTACGCCTCTCCTAAAGCAGGGGAGTTATGATGAATTGTTAAACAGTTTTTTTTGCAGAGTGACCAAGGCTGTCTGTAGGAAACAATCGCACATTTGAAAGCAGCTTGTATTGTGAAGCTTGTGCCCCTTTGCCAGGCCCGCTGCCTGCGGCCCCTCTCCCAGATTCCAGCCCCAGCTCTGTGCTGACTGAGCTGCTCTCACCTGGGGACAGCGCGTCACAATCGGCCCCAGCGCACCTGAGCTGGAGAGGAGGCCCCGCCCCCTTGCCGCGCCGCCATTGGTTGGAGGACCAGGCCGCCCAGTTCAGTCCTCCCACCTCAGCCCTCTTCCTATTGGTCAGCGCTTCCGTCAGTCAGAATCACATTGCTCCGGCTCACTCCGCGCAGGTCAATCCGCTCCGTTCGGTGTCCGCGGAGGTCCCGCCCGACTCTCAGGTTTGGTTTTTCTCGTACTTTACTTTATAATCTCGCTCTCCGCTCCCCCCTTACCTCGATTTAAATCGATTCCCCAACACTTGACTTTACCCCGGCCGCTGATTCCGCCTCTTCCCCGGGCCCGGCCTTCCGTCTGCTCTCCGAAGGCCCTGCACAGGCGCACTGGCAGCCTCGTGTTGTGCCTGCCCACGCTGTGATTGGTGCAGAGGAAGGCAAGTGGGCGTGTCCGGCCCCCGGACCCACGTGGGGGAGTCAAAGACTGGCTGGAGCGCATGCGCAGCCCGCCTCGCACCGTTGGGAAGCTTTTCAAATTTTTTTTTTTGCGAAACAAATTGAAAACACACATTAATTCCCCCAACCTCCTCCCCTCTAAAGTGCGATTATTATTATTTTTGTTTTTCCTCATTTGTGTGGGGTGTCTTTTTTTTACCTTGCGGTGGCGTGCGCCGATTCAACCGACCCCTTGGCGTTGCGTGCTGGCGTAAGCGGAGGGAGGTGATTGACGCGAGGCGCCCGCCAATCAGGAGCGCGGAAAACGCTGGGAGGACCGGGCGGGCTGACGGTCCTCCAACCAATGGCGGCGCGGGAGGGAGGGAGGGGGGCGGGACCTCGGTGGGCTGCAGGCCGCTTTCCTGCTTTCATTGTCTGCAGGAGCTGTTATAGAGTCATAGACTCATAGAGTTATACAGCACAGAAAGATGCCAGTACACTTTACACCTAATCCCAGCCTATTACCATCTCGTCTAGCTTCTAATCTCTTTTACTTCTTTTGGTTCTTTTATTCTTTTGTCCGATCGCAGCCCTGCCTTCGATCTAGTTCCTTTTCTCTCCAGTTTTGAAGAAGGGTCAAACCCGAAACGTCAACTCAAATTTCTCTCCACGGATGTTGCCTGACCTGCTGAGTTTTTCCAGCATTTTCTGTTGTTATTTCGGATTTCCAACATCTGCAGTATTTTGCTATCGTACAGAAAGAGGCCCTTCGGCCCATCGTGTCTGCGCCGCCCATCCATCCCTGTCTATTCTAATCCCATTTTCCAGCACTTGGTGCGTAGCCTTGTATGCTATGGCGTTTCAAGTGCTCATCTAAATGCTTCTTGAATGTTGTGAGGGTTCCTGCCTCTACCACCCTTTCAGGCAGTGAGTTCCAGATTCCAACCACCCTCTGGGTGAAAAAGTTCCTCCTCAAATCCCCTCTAAACCTCCTGCCCCTTACCTTGAATCTATGCCCCCTTGTTATTGACCCCCCTACTAAGGGGAAAAGTTTCTCTTTGTCTACCCTATCTATGCCCCTCATCATTTTGTACACCTCAATCAGGTCCCCCCTCAGCCTTCTCTGCTCTCAGGAAAACAACCCCAGCCTGTCCAGTCTCTCTTCATAGCTGAGGCGCTCCATCCCAGGTAACATCCTGGTGAATCTTCTCTGCACCCTCTCCAAAGCAATCACATCCTTCCTATAGTTAGGCGACCAGAACTGCACACAGTACTCCAGCTGTGGCCTTACCAGCGTTTTGTACAGCTCCATCATAACCTCCCTGCTCTTATATTCTATGCCTCGGCTAATGAAGGCAAGTATCCCATATGCCTTTTTAACCACCTTATCTACCTGTTCCACTGCCTTCAGGGATCTATGTACATGTACACCAAGGTCCCTCTGACCCTCTGTACTTCCTAGGGTCCTACCACTCATTGTGTATTCCCTTGCCTTATTTGTCCATCCAAAATGCATCACCTCGCACTTTTCAGGGTTAAATTCCATTTGCCACTTTTCCACCCATCTGACCAACCCGTTTATATCGTCCTGTAGCCGGAGGCTTTCCTCCTCGCAATTTACCACCCCACCAATTTTCGTGTCATCTGCGAACTTACTGCTCATACCTTTTACATTCTCATCCAAATCATTTATGTAGATCACAAACAGCAAGGGACCCAGCACTGATCCCTGAGGTACCCCACTGGACACAGGCTTCCAGTCACAAAAGCAACCTTCGACCATCACCCTCTGCCTCCTGCCACTCAGCCAGTTTAGGATCCAACGTGCCAAGGCACCCTGGATCCCATGGGCTCTTACCTTCTTGACCAGTCTCCTATGCGGGACTTTGTCAAAAGCCTTACTGAAGTCCATGTATACCACATCCACAGCATTTCCCTCATCCACACACCTAGTCACCCCCTCGAAAAATTCAATCAGATTGGTCAGACATGATTTACCCTTGACAAAGCCATGCTGACTATCCCCGATTAATCCTTGCCTCTCCAAGTGGAGACTAATTTTGTCCCTCAGAATTTTTTCCAATAATTTCCCTACTACAGATGTTAGGCTCACTGGCCTGTAATTCCCTGGTTTATCCCTGCTACCCTTCTTGAATAATTGTACTACGTTAGCTGTTCTCCAGTCCTCTGGTACATCCCCTGTGGCCAGAGAGGTTCTGAAAATTTGTGTCAGAGCCCTTGCAATCTCCTCCTTTGCCTCACACAGCAGCCTGGGATACATCTCGTCTGGGCCTGGGTATTTATCCACTTTTTGGCCTGCTAAAACTGCTAGTACCTCCTCCCTCTCGATGCTAATATGTTCAAGTATATCACAGTCCCCTTGCCCGATTTCTATGTCTACATCGTCTTTCTCCATAGTGAACACAGATGCAAAAAATTCATTTAAAGCCCCGGCTACATCATCTGGCTCTGCACACAGATTGCCACTTTGGTCCCTAATGGGCCCTACCCTTTCCCTGGTTATCCTCTTGCCTTTAATATACTTATAAAACATCTTAGGATTTTCCTTTATTTTGCTCGCCAGTGTTATTTCATGGCCCCTCCTCGCTCTCCTAATTTCTTTTTTAAGTATGCCCCTGCACTTTTTATACTCCTCTAGGGCTTCCTCCGTCTTTAGTCTTTTGTAACTGCCAAAAGCCCCCCTTTTTTTCCTAATGCATTTTTGAATATCCCTTGTCATCCAAGGTTCCCTTTGCTTGTTGGTCCCACCCTTGACCTTTACGGGAACATGTTGGCGTTGTACTCTCTCTATTTCCCTTCTGAAAGTCTCCCACTGCTTTGATGTGGATTTTCCTATAAGTAGCTGCTCCCAGTCCACTTTGGCCAGATCCTGCCTTATCATATTAAAATCGGCCTTCCCCCAATTTAGAACCCTTATTTCCGGGCCGTCTTTGTCTTTTTCCATGACCACCTTAAATCTCACCGAATTATGGTCACTGTCGCCAAAATGCTCTCCTACTGACGCTTCCACCACTTGCCCGGCTACATTCCCTAGAATTAGGTCCAGTACCGCCCCCTCTCTTGTAGGACTTTCTACATGTTGGCTCAAAAAGCTCTCCTGGATGCACTTTAAGAATTCTGCACCCTCTAAGCCTTTCACACTCTGACTATCCCAATTAATATTGGGGAAGTTGAAATCCCCCACTATTATTACCCTATTATTTTCGCACTTCTCTGAGATTTGCCTACATATCTGTTCCTCTATCTCCCCCTGACTGTTTGGGGGCCTATAGTACACTCCCAGCAAAGTGCTTGCCCCCTTTTTGTTTTTAAGTTCTACCCATATGGCCTCATTAGAGAAACCCGCTAATATATCATCCCTCCTTACAGCAGTAATTGACTCCTTAATTAATATTGCAACACCCCCTCCCCTTTTACACCCCCCTCTGTCCCGCCTGAAGATTCTATACCCCGGAATATTGAGCTGCCAGTCCTGACCCTCCCTCAACCATGTCTCCGTGATTGCAACAATATCGTACTCCCATGTGTTCAACAACAACTTCAGTTCATCCACCTTATTTGCAAGACTCCTTGCATTAAAATAAATGCCTTCCAGCCTTGCCATATTCCCTTTTGCCTTCACATATTTGCTCTGCCTTCCCAGCTGACTTGTTTTTTCCTCCGTATTTGGCTGTAAATCACCCCCTACTATAGCTCCACTCTGTATCCCATCCCCCTGCCAAGTTAGTTTAAACCCCCCCCCCCCCAACAGTGCTAGCAAACCTCCCCGCAAGGATATTGGTCCCCCTCTGGTTCAGCTGTAAACCGTCCGACTTGTACAAGTCCCACCTTTCCCAGAAGCAGACCCAGTGATCCAGGAAACTAAAGCCCTCCCTCCTGCACCATCCCTTTAGCCACGCATTCATCTGTTCTATCTTCCTATTCCTATACCCACTAGCATGTGGCACCGGGAGTAATCCAGAGATTACAACCTTTGAGGTCCTGCTCTTTAATCTTCTACCTAGCTCCCTAAATTCTTGCTGCAGGACCTCATCCCTCTTTTTACCTATGTCGTTGGTACCAATGTGGACCACGACCTCTGGCTGTTCGCCCTCCCCCTCCAGAATGCCCTGCAGCCGCTCAGTGACATCCTTGACCCTGGCACCAGGGAGGCAACAAACCATCCTGGATTCACGTCTACAGCCACAGAAACGCCTATCTGTTCCCCTTACTATAAAATCCCCTACCACTATTGCTCTCCCACTCTTTTTCCTCCCTTCCTGGGCAGCAGGAGCACCCCCAGTGCCAGGAAGTTGGCTGCTGCTGCCTTCCCCTGGTAAGTCATCCCCCCAACAGTATCCAAAGCGGTATACCTGGTTGAAAGGGGGATGGCCACAGGGGTCCCCTGCACTACCTGCCTGCTTCTATTGTTCCGCCTGGTGATCACCCATTTCCCTTCTGCCTGTGCAGCCCTACCCTGCGGTGTGACCAACTCACTGTATGAGTAATTCGCGACCCTCTCAGCATCGTGAATGCTCCACAACCCATCCACCCGCAGCTCCAGCGCCCCAAGACGGCCCGTTAGTAGCTGCAGCTGGATGCATTTCTGGCACACGTGTTGGTCAGGGACACTGGCAGCGTCCCTGAATTCCCACATAGAGCAAGAGGAGCATATCACGGGGCTGGGCTCTCCTGGCATGGCCGACCCCTTTAATCAATTTAAATTAAATTAATTCAATACCACCAGTAAAGTAAGCCTTACCTGGTCTCTGGAGCCCTTTTTGGCCCGCTCTACCGCTGAAGCACCCACCGAAGCTCTGAGGCCTTGCCTCACCTAACTCCCTGACTCACCCAACTCTCAGCAACCAGTTAAGACTCCCTGACTCACCCAACTCTCAGCAACCAGTTAAGACTCCCTGACTCACCCAACTCTCAGCAACCAGTTAAGACTCCCTGACTCACCCAACTCTCAGCACTCTGTTGAAATCGCACTCAGGGAAGGGGAGGAGGGGGTGGAAAAAACCCCAGCTTGTGAGTGTTTATTCCTTTGCATTACCTTTATTGCAAGGCTATTCATCAACTGCATTCATTTAAAAATAAGTGAACCTTTTCTCTTTTTGACTTTTATCCAGAACAAAGAGCCCTGGTGCTGTGAACATTTTGTGGGCAGCCACTTTTAAAGGGACAAAGACCAGCATTCTTCCTCCTCTCTCTCTCTCTTGTGAGTATTTGTGGTGGGTGAGAGGGTGGGGAGGTGAGTCAAAGGGGACTTGGCCATTTAAAGGGGAATGGGTGCCCCCCAGGTATTTAAAGGGGCAGTGCCTCTCTCTTTCTGTATCATGTAAGAGCAGGGAGGTTCTGCTTGAACTGTACAAAACACCAGTTAGGCCACCGGCTAGAGTGCTGCGTGCAGTTCTGCTCGCCCCATTGCAGGAAAGATGTGACTACTCGAGACAGGAGACTTACGAGGATGTTGCCAGGGCTAGAGAATTTCAGGTACAAGGAAAGATTGAATACATAGAAACATAGAAGATAATCTACATCCTAGGGCACTTAAGGAAGTGGCCCTAGAAATAGTAGATGCTTCGCTGGTCATCTTCCAAAATTCGATAGACTCTGGAACAGTACCCATGGATTGGCGGGTAGCTAATGTTACCCCACTGTTCAAAAAAGGTGGGAGAGAGAAAACGGGGAATTACAGACCGGTAAGCCTGACATCGGTAGTGGGGAAAATGCTAGAGTCCATTATAAAAGACGTAATAGCAGAGCACTTGGAAAACAGTGACGGGATCGGACAATGTCAACATGGATTTACAAAGGTGAATCGTGCTTGACTAATCTACTGGAATTTTTTGAGGTTGTAACTGGTAAAATAGATAAGGGAGAACCAGTGGATGTGGTGCATTTGGACTTTCAGAAGGCTTTCGATAAGGTGCCGCATAAGAGAACAGCGTGTAAAGTTAAGGCACATGGGATTGGGGGCAAGGTACTGTCTCTGATAGAGAACTGGCTGGCAGACAGGAAGCAAAGAGTGGAATTTCAAAAGGCTTTCGATAAGGTCCCGCATAAGAGATAGAAACATAGAAGATAGGAGCAGGAGTAGGCCATTCGGCCCCTCGAGCCTGCTCCGCCATTCAAAGCAATCATGGCTGATCATCCAAGTTCAGTACCCGGTCCCTGCTTTCTCCCCATATCCCTTGATCTCTTTAGCCTTAAGAAATATATCCAACTCCTTCTTGAATATATTTAATGAATTGGCCTCTACTGCCTTCTGTGGTAGAGAATTCCACAGGTTCACCACTCTCTGGGTGAAGAAATTCCTCCTCATTTCTGTCCTAAAAGAAATCCCTTATCCTTAGACAGTGACCCCTGGTTCTGGATTCCCCGACCATCGGGAACATCCTTCCTGCATCTAGTGTGTCCAGTGCTGCCAGAATTTTATAAGTTTCAATGAGATCCCCTCTCATTCTTCTAAACTCCAGGGAGTACAAGCCCAATCGACCCAATCTCTCCCCATACGTCATTCCTGCCATCCCAGGTATCAGTCTGGTGAATCTTCGCTGCACTCCCTCCATGGCAAGAACATCCTTCCTCAGATAAGGCGACCAAAACTGCACACAATACTCAAGATGTGGTCTCACCAAGGCCCTGCACAACTGCAGCAAGACATCCTTGTTCTTGTACTCGAACCCTCTCGCTATGAAGGCTAACATACCATTTGCCTTCTTAACCGCCTGCTGCACCTGCATGCTTACCTTCAGCGACTGGTGCACAAGGACACCCAGGTCTTGTTGCACTTCCCCTTCTCCCAATCTATTGCCATTCAGATAATAATCTGCCTCCCTGTTTTTGACACCAAAGTGGATAACCTCACATTTATCCACATTATATTGCATCTGCCATGTTTCTGCCCAATCACCCAACATGTCCAAATCATCCTGGAGTTTCTCGACATCCTCCTCACAGCACACACGCCCACCCAGCTTTGTGTCGTCTGCAAATTTGGAGATATTACATCTAGTTCCCTTGTCTAGATCATTAATATATATTGTGAATAGCTGGGGTCCAAGGACCGATCCCTGCGGTACCCCACTAGTCACTGCCTGCCACTCGGAAAAAGACCCGTTTATTCCAACTCTTTGCTTTCTATCTGCCAACCAGTTCTCTATCCAAGTCAGTACCTTGCCCCCAATCCCATGTGCCTTAACTTTACACGCTAATCTCTTATGTGGGACCTTATCGAAAGCCTTCTGAAAGTCCAAATACACCACATCCACTGGTTCGCCCTTATCTATTTTACCAGTTACATCCTCAAAAAATTCCAGTAGATTAGTCAAGCACGATTTACCTTTTGTAAATCCATGTTGACTTTGTCCGATCCTGTCACTGTTTTCCAAGTGCTCTGCTATTACATCTTTTATAACGGACTCTAGCATTTTCCCCACTACCGATGTCAGGCTTACCGGTCTGTAATTCCCCGTTTTCTCTCTACCACCTTTTTTGAATAGTGCGGTAACCTTAGCTACCCTCCAATCCATGGATACTGTTCCAGATTCCATCGAAAACCCAGCAGCTTCTCCTCCATCTCCACTCCAGCTCAAACTGCTGTAACAAAAAGACCTACACAGGCGGCCAGGGGCCGACTTCCGTCACCTGCAAGGCTGTGTGTAGGAAACAATTGTGCATTTGAAAGCAGCTTGTATTGTGAAGCTTGTGCCCCTTTGCCAGGCCCGCTGCCTGCGGCCCCTCTCCCAGATTCCAGCCCCAGCTCTGTGCTGACTGAGCTGCTCTCACCTGGGGACAGCGCGTCACAATCGGCCCCAGCGCACCTGAGCTGGAGAGGAGGCCCTGCCCCCTTGCCGCGCCTCCATTGGTTGGAGGACCAGGCCGCCCAGTTCAGTCCTCCCAGCTCAGCCCTCATCCTATTGGTCCGTGCGCCCGTCAGTCACAGGCCCGGGCCAGCCTCCACCTGAATGGCCTCATCCTCTGATGACGTCACAATCGGGCCCCAACGCACCAGCGCCGGGAGAGCAAAGTCCCGCCCCCTTGCCGCGCCGCCATTGGTTGGAGGACCAGGCCGCCCAGTTCAGTCCTCCCAGCTCAGCCCTCTTCCTATTGGTGAGCGCTCCTGTCAGTCACAGGCCCCGCTCCGCTCCGTTTGGCGTCCGCGGAGGTCCCGCCCGCCCGACTCTCAGGTTTGGGTTTTCTCGTATTTTACTTTATAATCTCGCTCTCTGCTCCCCCGCCTCACCTCGATTTAAATCGATTCCCCAACACTTTACTTTACCCCGGCCGCTGAATCCGCCTCTTATCCGGGCCCGGCCTTCCGGCTGATCCCCGGAGGCCCCGCGCAGGCACACTGGCAGTCTGGTGTTATGGTGGGGCCGAATGAGCATGCGCAGCCCCGCCTCTCCACATTTAAAGAGACACCCACCCCCTCCACATTTAAAGGGACCCCACCCCCTCCACATTTAAAGGGACTCCCTCCCCCCTCTCGTGTGTTCTTCTGATTAAAGGGACTGTGACAATTCCCCCAGCCACCGCACTTTAGCAAGTATGTGAAAGACCTTGAGAGCCAGCCAGTGGCTCAGTTGGGAGCACCCTCGTTTCTCAGTCAGAAAGTTGTGGGTTCAAAGTCCCCACTCCAGGGACTCGAGCACATAAACCTAGGCTGATGCTCTGGTGTTATGGTGGGGCCGAATGAGCATGCGCGGCCCCCCACTGTCGGAGGGGCAGTACATGAATGAGCGCCGCACTGTGGGAGGGGCAGTACTGAGGGAGCACTGCACTGTCGGAGGGGCAGTACTGAGGGAGCGCCGCACTGTCGGAGGGGCAGTACTAAGGGAGCGCCGCACTGTCGGAGGGGCAGTACTAAGGGAGCGCCGCACTATCGGAGGGTCAGTACTGAGGGAGCGCTGCACTGTCGGAGGGTCAGTACTGAGGGAGCGCTGCACTGTCGGAGGGACAGTACTGAGGGAGCGCCGCACTGTCGGAGGGGCAGACCTAAGGGAGCACCGCACTGTCGGAGGGTCAGTCCTGAGGGAGCGCTGCACTGTCGGAGGGGCTGTACTGCGGGAGTGCGGCACTCCGTCGGAAGGTCAGTACTGAGGGGGCGCCGCACTGTCGGAGGGACAGTACTGAGGGAGCGCCGCACTGTCGGAGGGGCAGTACTGAGGGAGCGCCGCACTGTCGGAGGGCCGTCTTTCCGATGAGACGTTCAGGTGGACATAAAAGATCCCGTTATTTCGCAGAAGGGCAGGAGAGTTATCCCCGGTGTCCTGGCCATTATTTATGATGCAAATTGGCTGCAGTGTTTCCCACATTACAACAGCGACTACACTTCAAAAAGTAATTCATTGGCGGTAAAACCGTTGGTCGTGAAAGACGCTGTATAAAGGCCAGTCTTTAACATAAGAACATGAGAAATAGGAGCAGGAGTAGGCCAATCGGCCCCTCGAGCCTGCTCCACCATTCAATAAGATCATGGCTGATCTGATCCTAACCTCAAATCTTCTATCACTCTGCATCCACCCGAACCCATGTGATCTCCCGGGAGAGGCGAAAAATCAGAAAAAGCCCCAATGGCCAATTTGGGAGAAAAAAATCTGGGAAATTCCTCTCCGACCCATCTAGGCGATCGAAATTCTTCCAGGAGATCACTCTGTCCCTATATTTTCTACAGTACTTACCTTCTGTAAAGGTGATCTCCACCCCAGCCAGGAACAGGAATAAAACCATCTCCTGAAATCTAACACAGAATTAGAACACAGTAGGAGCAGAACCAGGCTACACGACCCCTGGGCCCGCTCCACTAACCACAGGCCCATGACCATTCCGAACCTAGACTCATGTCCAATTTCCTGCCCGCTCCCCGTAACCCTTAATTCCCTTTACTTCTAGGAAACTATCTATTTCTGTTTTAAATTTATTTAATGATGTAGCTTCCACAGCTTTCTGGGGCAGCAAATTCCACAAACCTACCACCCTCTGAGTGAAGAAGTTTCTCCTCATCTCAGTTTTGAAAGAGCAGCCCCTTATTCTAAGATTATGCCCCCTAGTTCTAGTTTCACCCATCATTGGGAACATCCTCACCGCATCCACCCGATCAAGCCCCTTCACAATCTAATATGTTTCAATAAGATCGACTCTCATTCTTCTGAACTCCAATGAGTAGAGTCCCAATCTACTCAACCTCTCTTCATATGACCACCCCCTCATCCCCGGGATTAACCGAGTGAACCTTCTTTGTACTGACTCGAGAGCAAGTATGTCTTTTTTTAAGTATGGACACCAAAACTGTATGCAGTATTCCAGGTGCGGTCTCACCAATACCTTGTACAACTGCAGCAATACCTCCCTGTTTTTATATTCCTTCCCCCTAGCAATAAAAGCCAACATTCCATTGGCCTTCTTGATCACTTGCTGCACCTGCATACTAACTTTTTGAGTTTCGTGCACCAGGACCCCCAGATCCCTTTGTACTACAGTACTTTCCAGTTTCTTGCCATTAAGATAATAACTTGCTCTATGATTTTTCCTGCCAAAGTGCATAACCTCACACTTTCCAGTATTGTATTCCATCTGCCAAATCTCTGCCCACTTACTTAGCCTGTCTATGTCCCTTTGCAGGTTTTTTATGTCCTCCTCACTCACTACTTTCCGTCCCATCTTTGTATCATCTGCAAACTTTGATATGTTACACTCGGTCCCCTCCTCCAAATCGTTAATATAGATTGTAAAGAGTTGGGGACCCAGCACTGAGCCCTGCGGAACACCACTAGTTACTGGTTGCCAATCTGAGAACGAACCATTTATCCCAACTCTCTGCTTTCTGTTAGAGAGCCAATCCTCCACCCACGCCAGAATATTACCCCCAACCCTGTGATTTTTTATCTTGAGCAATAATCTTTTGAGTGGCACCTTGTCAAATGCCTTTTGGAAGTCTAAATACACTACGTCCACTGGTTCCCCTTTATCCACCCTGTATGTTACTTCCTCAAAAAACTCCAGCAAATTTGTCAAACATGATTTCCCCTTCATGAAACCATGCTGAGTTTGTCCTATTAAATTATGTTTATCCAAATGTCCCGTTACTGTCTCCTTAATAATGGACTCTAACATTTTACCAACCACAGATGTTAGGCTAACAGGTCTATAGTTTCCAGCCTTCTGCCTACTACCCTTTTTAAATAAGGGTGTTACATTAGCAGTTTTCCAATCTGCCGGGACCTTTGCTGAGTCCAGTGAGTTTTGGAAAATGATTACCAATGCATCCACAATCCCTACCGCTACTTCCCTCAAGACCCTAGGATGCAAGCCATCTCTCCTGTATTTGCATTAATTACTTATATAAACCTCTTTTACTGTCTCTTGCAAGGGGAGGAATTGCAGACGGGCAGCTTAACGCAAACTTCACACGAAGATCTGACAGAGTCACTCAATTCATCAGGACCTGAATATCATCGACATATGGAAGCAGAAAGCAGCACTCAGAATGCGGGCAAACTGCACACGTGTCTTATGTGTGGACGTGGATTCAACCGAAGGTGCAGCCTGGGGAGGCACAAGTGTAACCAAAGCAAGGAGAGTCTGTGCAAATGTCGGGAATGCGGGAAGGGATTCAGTTGCCTTTCCGAGCTGGAGACTCATCAACGCAGTCACACTGTGAAATGGCCATTCACCTGCACCGTGTGTGGGAAGGGATTCACTCATTCAAGCACCCTGCAGGCACACCAGCGAGTTCACGCTGGGGAGAGGCCGTTCACCTGCTCCGACTGCGGGAAGGGATTCACTCAACAATCCAACATGCTGACACACCAGCGAGTTCACACCGGGGAGAGGCCGTTCACCTGCTCTCACTGTGAGAAGAGGTTTAACCAGTCTGGCAACCTGTTGATACACGAGCGTGTTCACACCGATGAGAGCCCTTTTCAGTGCCACGACTGCGAGAAGGGCTTCAGAAGATCCAGCGACCTGATACGGCACCAGCGAGTTCACACCGGGGAGAGGCCGTTCACCTGCTCCGTGTGTGGGAAGGGATTCACTCTCTCCTCCGCCCTGCTGATGCACCAGCTGGTTCACACTGACGAGAGGCCGTTCACCTGCTCCGAGTGCGGGAAAGGATTCAATTGTCCCTCCAATCTGCGGGAACACCAGCTGCTTCACACTGACGAGAGGCCGTTCTCCTGCTCCGAGTGCGGGAAAGGATTCACTCGTCTCACCTATCTGCGGGTACACCAGTTGGTTCACACTGACGAGAGGCCGTTTAAATGTTCCGAATGCGACAAGAGTTTCAAATGCTCAAAGGACCTGAAGATGCATCGACGCAACCACACCGGGGAGAGGCCATTCAGCTGTTCTCACTGCGGGAAGAGGTTTACGCGCTCATCCGATCTTCGGAAACACCAGTTCACTCACACTGGAGAGAGGCCGTTCCCCTGCTCAGTGTGTGAAAAGGGATTCACCAGTTCATCTAACCTTCTGAGACACCAGCGAGTTCACACCTGAGCACACTGGTCCCATTCTGCTGTTAATCACATGAAGGACTATTCTGTGTTAATAATGGCAATTACGGGGTTGGGGGGCGGTTTGAAGATGCTGATAACCCCAGTAACTAGGCTGGAGTTTAAGAGGGGTCAGCCTCGGCTCAGTGGGTGACACTCTCACCTCTAGAGTCAGAAGGTCGTGGGTTTGAGTCCCACTCTGGAGACTTGAGCACGTAACCTAGGCTGACACTCCAGGGCAGTACTGAGGGAGAGCTGCTCTGTCAGAGGTGCCATCTTTCGGATGCGACGTTAAACCAAGGCCCCGTCTGCCCCTCAGGTGGGTGTAAAAGATCTCGTGGCTGCTATTTTGAAAAACGGAAGCGAGAAAGGATCTCGACTCGGAAGATCAGGAAGTAGAATAAGGAGCTAAGGATAACAAGGGGCAGAAAACACTGGTAGGGGTAGTATAAAAGCCCCCTAACCGTAGCTAAACTGTTAGACAGAATATTAATCAAGAAATAGCAGGAGCTTGCAACAAAAGTAATGCAATAATCTTGGGGGACTTTAATCTTCATATAGACTGGACAAATCAAATTGGCAAAGGCAGTCTGGAGGATGAGTTCATGGGATGCATTTGGGACAGTTTCCTAGAACAATATGTCATGGACCCAACCAGGGAACAGGCTACTTTAGATCATGTGTTGTGTAATGAGACAGGGTTAATTAGCAATCTCACAGTAAAGGATCCTCTGGGGCAGAGTGATCATAATATGATAGAATTTTATGTTAATTTTGAGAGTGACTTGCCTCAGTCCAAAACTAGAGTCTTAAACTTAAATAAAGCCTATTGCATAGGTATGAGGGGCGAGTTGGCTAAGGTAGATTGGAAAAATAGATTAAAAGGTATAGCGGTAGATAAGCCGTGGCTAGCATTTAAAGAAATATTTCATAATTCTCAACAAAAATACATTCCATTGAGAAACAAAAACTCCACGGGAAAAGTGATCCAACCGTGGCTAACTAAAGAAGTTAAGGATAGCATTAGATTGAAAGAAGAAGTTTATAATGTTGCAAAGAATAATAGTAAGGCTGAGGATTGGGAGAGTTTCAGAAACCAGTAAAGGTTGACCAAAAATTGATTAAAAGGGAAAAAATAGAATGAGAGAAAAATAGCAAGAAATATAAAAGCAGATTGTAAGAGTTTCTACAAGTATGTAAAAAGGAAAAGAGTAGCAAAAGTAAACGTTGGTCCCGTAGAGGCTGAGGCAAGAGAAATTATTATGGGGAATAAGAAAATAGCAGAAAAGTTAAAAAAAATATGTCTTCACAGTAGAAGACACAAAAAGCACACCAAAAATGGTGGGGAACCAAGGGTGTAATGAGGGTGAGGAACTTAACGTAATTAATAGAAGTAGAGAAAAGGTACTAGGAAAACTAATGGGACTAAAATCCGACAAATCCCCTGGACCTGATGGCCTACATCCCAGGGTTGTAAAAGATGTGGCTGAAGAGATAGTGGATGCATTGGTTTTGATCTTCCAAAATTTCCTAGATTGTAGAACGGTCCCAGCAGATTGGAAGGTCGCAAATGTAACACCGCTATTCAAGAAAGGAGGGAGAGGAAAAACAGGGAACTACAGGCCAGTTAGCGTGACATCAGTGTAGGATAGTGTGTACCTGTAGGATTTAGTAAACATTATTAAGATTCGATAACCATTTTAACATAACTATAATATGTGAAATTGTATGTTAAGAGCCTAAAAGCCTGTATAAAATGGAGAATGGCTGAGAGCACAGCAGGATGGGATTATGCCAACCTGACTAAAAAGCTCTGTTTAAAATTACTGAAGTAATGGAATGTTGTGCTAAGTTTATGGACACGAGGAATTCAGCAATATTATGCTTAAAGAGGTAAAAACTAGAGAGAACATAAGAACATAAGAAATAGGAGCAGGAGTAGGCCAATCAGCACCTCGAGCCTGCTCCGCCATTCAATAAGATCATGACTGATCTGATCCTAACCGCCAATCCACTATCACAGAACCATCTCCTGAATCTAACAGAATTAGACACATGAAATAGGAGCAGGATCAGGCTACACGGCCCCCAAGCCCGCTCCGCTACCCACAGGGCCATGACCGATCCGAACCTAGACTCATGTCCAAATTCCTGCCCGCTCCCCATAACCCTTAATTCCCTTTACTTCTAGGAAACTGTCTATTTCTGTTTTAAATTTATGTAATGATGTAGCTTCTACAGCTTTTTGGGGCAGCATATTCCATGGACCTACCACCCTCTGAGTGAAGTAGTTCCTCCTCATCTCAGTTTTGAAAGAGCAGCCCCTTATTCTAAGACTATGCCCCCTAGTTCAAGTTTCACCCATCATCGGGAACATCCTCCCCGCATCCACCCGATCCAACCCCTTCACAATCTTATATGTTTCAATAAGATCGCCTCTCATTCTTCTGAACTCCAATGAGTAGAGTCCCAATCTACTCAACCTCTCCTCATATGTCCATCCCCTCATCCCCGGGATTAACCGAGTGAACCTTCTTTGTACTGACTCGAGAGCAAGTATGTCCTCTCTTAAGTATGGACACCAAAACTGTACGCAGTATTCCAGGTGCAGTCTCACCAATACCTTGTACAACTGAAGCAATACCTCCCTATTTTTATATTCTATCCCCCTAGCAATGAAAGCCAACATTCCATTGGCCTTCTTAATCACTTGCTGCACCTGCATACTAACCTTTTGAGTTTCGTGCACCAGGACCCCCAGATCCCTTTGTACTTCATTACTTTCCAGTTTGTTGCCATTAAGATAATAACTTGCTCTACGATTTTTCCTGCCAAAGTGCATAACCTCACATTTTCCAGTATTGTATTCCATCTGCCAAATCTCTGCCCACTTACTTAGCCTGTCTATGTCCCCTTGCAGGTTTTTTATGTCCTCCTCACTCACTACTTTCCCTCCCATCTTAGTATCATCTGCAAACTTTGATATGTTACACTCGGTCCCCTCCTCCAACTCGTTAATATACATTGTAAAGAGTTGGGGACCCAGCACTGACCCCTGCGGAACACCACTAGTTACTGATTGCCAGTCTGAGAATGAACCATTTATCCCAACTCTCTGCCTTGTTAGATAGCCAATCCTCTATCCATGCCAGAATATTACCCCCATCCCGTGATTTTTTATCTTAAGCAATAGTCTTCTGTGTGGCACCTTGTCAAATGCCTTTTGGAAGTCTAAATACACTACGTCCACTGGTTCCCCTTTATCCACCCTGTATGTTACTTCTTCAAAGAACTCCAGCAAATTTGTCAAACATGACTTCCCCTTCATAAAACCATGCTGACTTTGTCCTATTAAATTATGATTATCCAAATGTCCTGTTACTGTCTCCTTAATAATGGACTCCAAAATTTTACCTACCACAGATGTTAGGCTAACCGGTCTATAGTTTCCAGCCTTCTGTCGACTGCCCTTTTTAAATAAGGGTGTTAC
The DNA here is from genome assembly GCF_052327205.1 of Somniosus microcephalus. NCBI lineage: Eukaryota > Metazoa > Chordata > Chondrichthyes > Squaliformes > Somniosidae > Somniosus > Somniosus microcephalus. The sequence goes on along the minus strand of NW_028225235.1, from coordinate 66,854 downwards.
ATTTGCAGTTTTCCAGTCTGCTGGGACCTTTGCTGAGTCCAGGGCGTTTTGGAAAATTATTACCAATGCATCCACAATCCCTACCGCCACTTCCCTCAAGACCCTAGGATGTAAGCCATCAGGTCCAGGTGATTTATCCGCCTTGAGTCCCATTATTTTACCGAGTACCACTTCCTTAGTGATTTTGATCGTGTTTAGCTCCTCCCCCGTTCAGCCCCCTGTTTGTCCAGTGTTGGGATATTCTTAGTGTCTTCTACTGTAAAGACTGATACAAAATATTCATTCACTGTTTTTGCCATCTCCATATTTCCCACCATTAATTTCCCGGTCTCATCCTCTAAGGGACCAACATTTACTTCAGCCACCCTTTTTCTTTTTATATAACTATAAAAACTCTTACTATCTGTTTTTATATTTTTTGCTAATTTACTTTCATAATCTATCTTCCCTGTCTTAATCAATCTTTTTGTTATTTTTTGCTGTCTTTGAAAGTTTTCCCAATCCTCTATCCTCCCACTAGATTTGGCTACCTTATATGCCCTTGTTTTTAGTCGAATACTATCCTTAATTTCTTTACTTAGCCACGGATGACTCTCTTTTCTCTTACACCCTTTTCTTCTCAGTGGAATATATATTTTTTGGAAGTTGTAAAATAACTCCTTAAATGTACACCACTGATCATGTATTGTCTTACCCTTTAATCTATTTTCCCAATCCACTCTACTCAATTCCGCTCTCATACCTTCATAGTCTCCTTTATTCAAGCTTAGCACGCTTGTTTGAGATCCAACCTTCTCACCCTCTAATTGAATATGGAATTCAACCATGTTATGGTCACTCATTCCAAGGGGATCCTTTACTAGGACATTTTTAATTAATCCTGTCTCGTTACACAGGACCAGATCTAAGGTTGCTTGCCCCCTGGTCGGTTCAGTTACATACTGCTCAAGAAACCCATCCCTAATACACTCAATGAACTCATCCTCAAGGCAGCCCTGCCCAATTTGATTTGTCCAATTAATATGATAGTTAAAATCCCCCATAATTATAGATGTTCCCTTATTACAAGCCTCAACTATTTCCTGATTGATACTCCGTCCAACAGAGTTGCCACTGTTCGGAGGCCTATAGACTACGCCCAGTAGTGTTTTTCCCCTTATTATTCCTTACCTCCACCCAAACTGTTTCATTATCCTGATCTTTTGGCCCAATATCATTTCTCTGTATTACAGTGATTCCTTCCTTTATTAACATAGCCACCCCACCTCCCCTTCCTTCCTGCCTGTCCTTCCTGATCGTTAAATAACCCGGTATGTTTAATTCCCAGGCATTGTCACCCTGCAGCCATGTTTCTGTAATGGCCACAAGATCATACCCATATGTAGTTATTTGTGCCATTAACTCGTCTATTTTGTTACGAATGCTACATGCATTCAGATAGAGAACTTTCAAAGATGTTTTGTGACACTTAGTTCCTGCTTTTGCCCTTTTTATTACTTTACCTTTTACTCCATACCTTCTGCCCCTTCCTGACACGCTCTGGTTTTCAATTTCCCCACTGCTACCTAAGTCTATGACCTTCTCTGTTGTCATTTTTATTATTTGCGCTCTAGGAACCTCCCCCCCACTAGTTAGTTTAAAGCCCTCTCTACAGCCCGAGTTATATGATCCGCCAGGACTCTAGTCCCAGCACTGGCCAAGTGAAGCCCGTCCCAGCGGAACAGCTCCCTCCTGCCCCAGTACTGGTGCCAGTGTCCCAGGAAGCAAAACCCATTTCTCCCACACCAGTCTTTGAGCCACGCATTTAACTCTCTCATTTTATTTGTCCTAGCCAAATTCGCTCGTGGCTCAGGTAATAATCCAGAGATTATTACCCTTGTGGTTCTGCTTTTTAATTTGGCCCCTAGCTGCTCAAACTCCCTCAGCAGAACCTCCTTCCTTGTCCTATCTATGTCATTGGTACCAACAGGAACCACGACAACTGGATCCTCCCCCTTGTTGGAGTTGGAGACGTCCTTCATTGGTCCAGCTATCGGATGGACAGACTGTTCCGTCAACATGCTAGGAAGTGTTCTGTGAAAAGTGAAGATCTGAGATAAGGGTACTTTGTTATACATGGAGAAAAAGTCAGAAGGATCAAACAAGGTCATAAGATGGGTAACGAGGGAGCAAGACTTTTTACCAGGTGTTAGAGGGTTAATTACTGCCACGTAGGCAAAACGAGAGGGAAAAGGGTATAAAGATACAGGTTTTGAACATCGAAAGCGCGCACCGTGTAACCAGAGATTGATAGGAGCTTCGGTCAACAGAACACAGCAAGATCCCAAGTAAGCGCGCATGGGACAACGGAACACAGCAACATACATCAGGAGACTTGCGCCGCACTCACTCGGAAGGAACGCCGGGGTTTGAACGAACAGACTGTGACTATCTTCTTGTTAAGTACTACTTCTTTGTACCAGATGTTTAATGCTTAATAAACCTGTTTTACTGATACACAATATACCTGGACCCAGAGTGGTTTGTGTAGTCACGGACTGTTTTACTGATACACAATATACCTGGACCCAGAGTGGTTTGTGTAGTCACGGACTGTTTTACTGATACACAATATACCTGTACCCAGAGTGGTTTGTGTAGTCACGGACTGTTTTACTGATACACAATATACCTGTCCCCAGAGTGGTTTGTGTAGTCACGGACTGTTTTACTGATACACAATATACCTGGACCCAGAGTGGTTTGTGTAGTCACGGACTGTTTTACTGATACACAATATACCTGTACCCAGAGTGGTTTGTGTAGTCACGGACTGTTTTACTGATACACAATATACCTGTACCCAGAGTGGTTTGTGTAGTCATGGACTGTTTTACTGATACACAATGTACCTGTACCCAGAGTGGTTTGTGTAGTCACGGACTGTTTTACTGATACACAGTATACCTGGACCCAGAGTGGTTTGTGTAGTCACGGACTGTTTTACTGATACACAATATACCTGGACCCAGAGTGGTTTGTGTAGTCACGGACTGTTTTACTGATACACAATATACCTGTACCCAGAGTGGTTTGTGTAGTCACGGACTGTTTTACTGATACACAATATACCTGTACCCAGAGTGGTTTGTGTAGTCATGGACTGTTTTACTGATACACAATGTACCTGTACCCAGAGTGGTTTGTGTAGTCACGGACTGTTTTACTGATACACAGTATACCTGGACCCAGAGTGGTTTGTGTAGTCACGGACTGTTTTACTGATACACAATATACCTGTACCCAGAGTGGTTTGTGTAGTCACGGACTGTTTTACTGATACACAGTATACCTGGACCCAGAGTGGTTTGTGCAGTCACGGACTGTTTTACTGATACACAATATACCTGGACCCAGAGTGGTTTGTGTAGTCACGGACTGTTTTACTGATACACAATATACCTGTACCCAGAGTGGTTTGTGTAGTCACTGACTGTTTTACTGATACACAATATACCTGTACCCAGGGTGGTTTGTGTAGTCACGGACTGTTTTACTGATACACAATATACCTGGACCCAGAGTGGTTTGTGTAGTCACGGACTGTTTTACTGATACACAATATACCTGTACCCAGAGTGGTTTGTGTAGTCACTGACTGTTTTACTGATACACAATATACCTGTACCCAGGGTGGTTTGTGTAGTCACGGACTGTTTTACTGATACACAATATACCTGTACCCAGAGTGGTTTGTGTAGTCGGGGACTGTTTTACTGATACACAATATACCTGGACCCAGAGTGGTTTGTGTAGTCACGGACTGTTTTACTGATACACAATATACCTGTACCCAGAGTGGTTTGTGTAGTCACGGACTGTTTTACTGATACACAATATATCTGGACCCAGAGTGGTTTGTGTAGTCACGGACTGTTTTACTGATACACAATATACCTGTACCCAGAGTGGTTTGTGTAGTCACGGACTGTTTTACTGATACACAATATACCTGTACCCAGAGTGGTTTGTGTAGTCACGGACTGTTTTACTGATACACAGTATACCTGGACCCAGAGTGGTTTGTGTAGTCACGGACACATTATTATAACAGTTTTTGAAAGCTACATCAGTCATTGGGAAAATGCTGGAATCCATTGTTAAGGAAGTGGTATCAAGTCACTTAGAAAATCATAACATGATTAGGCAGAGTCAACATGGTTTTATGAAAAGGAAATAGAGTTTGACAAATTTATTAGAGTTTTTTGAGGATGTCACTATCAGGGTAGATAGAGGGGAACCAGTGGATGTAGTATATTTGGATTTCCAAAAGGCATTCGATAAGGTGCCACATAAAAGGTTATTACACAAGATTAGGGCTCATGGGGTTGGGGGTAATATAGTAGCACGGATAGAGGATTGGTTAATGGACTGAAAACAGAGAGCAGGGATAAACAGATCTTTTTCAGGTTGGCAGGCTGTATCTAGTGGGGTGCCGCGTGGATCAGTGTTGGGGCCTCAGCTATTTACAATCTATATTAATGACCTAGATGAAGGGACCGAGTGTAATGTATCCAAGTTTGCTGATGATACAAAGCTAGGGGGACAGTAAGCTGTGAGGAGCCTTTGGACCTTCTGACAATCACCTTAAATCTGTGTCCTCTGGTTCTCGAGCCTTCCGCCAATGGGAACAGTTTCCCTCTATCTACTCTGTCCAGACCCCCCTCACGATTTTGAACACCTCCATCAAATCTCCTGTCAACCTTCTCTGCTCCAAGGAGAACAACCCCAGCTTCTCCAGTCTCTCCACATCACTGAAGTCCCTCATCCCTGATACCATTCTGGTCAATCTCCCCTTAACCTTCTCTGCTCCAAGGAGAACAACCCCAGCTCCTCCTGTCTCTCCACATAAATGAAGTCCCTCATTCCTGGTACCATTCTGGTAAATCTTTTCTGCAGCCTCTCTAAGGCCTTCACATCCTTCCTAAAGTGCGGTGGCCAGAATTGGACACAATAAGAAAGAAAGATAGACTTGCATTTATAAGAACAAAAGAAATAGGAGCAGGAGTCGGCCATTCGGCCCTTCGAGCCTGCTCCACCATTCAATGAGATCATGGCTGATCTTCTGCCTCAACTCCATTCACCGGCCCTATCGCCATATCCCTTGATGCTCTTACTGGTCAGAAATCTGTCGACTTCTGTTTTGAATATACCCAATGACTGAGCCTCCACAGCCCTCTGGGGTAGAGAATTCCAAAGATTCACCACCCTCTGTGTGAAGAAATTTCTTCTCATCTCAGTCCTGAATGGCCTACCCTTTATCCTGAGGCTGTGGCCCCTGGTTCTAGACTCCCCAGCCAAGGGAAACATTCTCCCAGCATCCACCCTATCAAGCCCTGTAATAATTGTGTATGCTTCAATGAGATCCCCTCTCATTCTTCTGAATTCAAGAGAATACAGGCCTAGTTTACTCAATCTTTTCTCATACGACAGTCCCGCCATCCCAGGAATCAATCTCGTGAACCTTTGTTGCACTCCCTCTATGGCAAGTATATCCTTCCTTAGGTAAGGAGACCAAAATTGTACACAGTACTCCAGGTGTGGTCTCACCAAGGCCCTATATAATTGGAGGCAGCGTTGGTGGTACCTCTCCAGTGATTTGAGGTGCACTGGAGAGGTACCACCAATGCTGCCTCCGCAAGATCCTGCAAATCCATTGGCAGGATAGACGCACCAACGTCAGTGTTCTCGCTCAGGCCAACATCCCCAGCATCGAAGCTTTGACCACGCTCGATCAGCTCCGATGGATGGATCACATCGTCTGCATGCCCACTACAAGACTCCCAAAACAAGCGCTCTACTCGGAGCTCCGGCACAGCAAGAGAGCCCCAGGTGGCAGAGGAAACGCTAAAAGGACACCCTCAAAGCCTCCTTGAAAAGGTGCAACATCCCCACTGACACCTGGGAATCCCAAGCCCATGACCGCACAAAGTGGAGAAGCAGCATCCGGGAAGGTGCCGAACACCTCAAGTCTCTTCGCCGGGAGCAAGGAGAAGCCAAGCGCAGGCAGCGCAAGGAGCGCACGTCAACCAAAGCACCCCACCCACTCGCCCCTTCAACCACCATCTGCCCCAGGTAAGGCCTCAGTGCGTTGGCGGGAATCCTGAGCGGCAGAGCGGGGCTATAAAAGTCCCAGAGACCAGGTAAGGTTTACCAGTCTCCAGTCTGGAAGGAGAGAGGTAAAAAGTAATCCAAGTGTGATGTCACCAGAAAGCGGGTAAGTGATTGGTTGGTAAGTATTTCTCCCTTTTAAGCTTAAATCTCTGTGGTTTATAGTTTCTAAGGTGCGATATTCACCATCTAGAATCGGGGCAGAGGATATTTAAAAATAATATTAATAAATTTAATTAATTACATAGAATGGGAGATCAGGTGATGTGTTGCTGCTGCAATATGTGGGAGCTGGTGAACACCATTGATGCTCACGGTGATCACATTTGCAGTAAGTGTTGGCTGCTCGAGGAACTCCGGCTCCGTGTTGAAGAGCTGGAGTCCGATCTTCAAACACTGAGACACATCAGGGAGGGGGAGAGTTACCTGGACTCTGTGTATCACGAGGTAGTCACACCAATTAGATTAATTAATGCAGATGTAGTCCGTGGCCAGGGTCAGGGTGGTGTGACTAGAAGTGAGGCAGGTACGGGGATCCAGGAGGTAGTGTTGGAGGAGCCGTAGCCCTTGCACTTGTCCAACAGGTTCGAGGCTCTTACTCCCTGTGGGGACGGGAGCAGGGACTGCAGGGAGGATGAGCAACCTGGCCACAGCACCGTGGAGCAGGGGGCCATTCAAGTGGGGGGAGTTAAAAGAAATGTTGTAGTGGTAGGGGATAGTATCGTTAGGGGGATAGATAGAGTTCTTTGCAGCCGAGAGCGAGAGTCCTGAAGGCTGTGTTGCCTGCCCGGTGCCAGGGTTAAGGACATCTCCTCTGGACTGTAGAGAAACTTGGAGTGGGAGGGGGAGGATCCAGTTGTCGTGGTCCATGTTGGTACCAACAACATAGATAGGACAAGGAAGGAGGTTCTGCTGAGGGAGTTTGAGCAGCTAGGGGCCAAATTAAAAAGCAGAACCACAAGGGTAATAATCCCGATTATTACCTGAGCCACGAGCGAATTTGGCTAGGACAAATAAAATTAGAGAGTTAAATGCGTGGCTCAAAGACTGGTGTGGGAGAAATGGGTTTTGCTTCCTGGGACACTGGCACCAGTACTGGGGCAGGAGGGAGCTGTTCTGTTGGGACGGGCTTCACTTGGCCAGTGCTGGGATTAGAGTCCTGGCGGATCATATAACTAGGGCTGTGGAGAGGGCTTTAAACTAACTAGTCGGGGGGAGGTTCCTAGAGAGCAAATAATAAAAATGACAACAGAGAAGGTCATAGGCTTAGGTAGCAGTGGGGAAATTAAAAACCAGAGCGTGTCAGGAAGGGGCAGAAGGTATGGAGTAAAAGGTAAAGTAATAAAAAGGGCAAAAGCAGGAACTAAGTGTCACAAAACATCTTTGAAAGTTCTCTATCTGAATGCACGTAGCATTCGTAACAAAATAGACGAGTTAATGGCACAAATAACTACATATGGGTATGATCTTGTGGCCATTACAGAAACATGGTTGCAGGGTGACAATGCCTGGGAATTAAACATACCAGGTTATTTAACGATCAGGCAGGAAGGAAGGGGAGGTGGGGTGGCTATGTTAATAAAGGAAGGAATCACTGTAATACAGAGAAATGATATTGGGTCAAAAGATCAGGATAATGAAACAGTTTGGGTGGAGGTAAGGAATAATAACGGGAAAAAAACACTAGTGGGCGTAGTCTATAGGCCTCCGAACAGTGGCAACTCTGTTGGACGGAGTACTAATCAGGAAATAGTTGAGGCTTGTAATAAGGGAACATCTATAATTATGGGAGATTTTAACTATCATATTAATTGGACAAATCAAATTGGGCAGGGCAGCCTTGAGGATGAGTTCATTGAGTGTATTAGGGATGGGTTTCTTGAGCAGTATGTAACTGAACCGACCAGGGGGCAAGCAACCTTAGATCTGGTCCTGTGTAACGAGATGGGATTAATTAAAAATGTCCTAGTAAAGGATCCCCTTGGAATGAGTGACCATAACATGGTTGAATTCCATATTCAATTAGAGGGTGAGAAGGTTGGATCTCAAACAAGCGTGCTAAGCTTGAATAAAGGAGACTATGAAGGTATGAGAGCGGAATTGAGTAGAGGGGATTGGGAAAATAGATTAAAGGGTAAGACGATACATGATCAGTGGTGTACATTTAAGGAGTTATTTTACAACTTCCAAAAAATATATATTCCACTGAGAAGAAAAGGGTGTAAAAGAAAAGACAGCCATCCGTGGCTAAGTAAAGAAATTAAGGATAGTATTCGACTAAAAACAAGGGCATATAAGGTAGCCAAATCTAGTGGGAGGATAGAGGATTGGGAAAACTTTAAAAGACAGCAAAAAATAACAAAAAGATTGATTAAGAAAGGGAAGATAGATTATGAAAGTAAATTAGCAAAAAATATAAAAACAGATAGTAAGAGTTTTTATAGTTATATATGTGGTAAACCACTGTTAACCTGTACATGCCTGTGTGGTAAACCACTGTTAACCCTGTACAAGTCCAGGCATGTCTCAGCCCCTGGCTCCACCCCTAAGCCCGGGTATAAAGGTGACTCACCACCCTTCCCCCGGGAGCTCTTAGGATGGATTCACTAGCAGAGGCATGCTCTAGTTCTTAGTCAATAAAAGCCTACTTCATTTAAGTCCATCTCGTAGTCTTTGGTATTGTTGATAGCGCATCAATTTTATTGACTAATTTTCAACATGGAGCAAATCTTGAAGCCGGAACGTTTAGACCTGGATCCTCAAGCAGCAGATGCAGCCAATAACTTTGAACACTGGCTGAGCTGTTTCGAAGCCTTCCTGGAGGCCTCCAGCACTACTGTCACTACAGATGACATGAAACGGCTTGTCTTGAACTCATGGGTGAGCCACCGAGTCTACTCGATCATCCGAGACGCCACTACTTACGCGGCCGCCACCGCGACGCTAAAGGAACAATACGTGAGGCCTGTTAACGAGGTCTACGCCAGACACCTCCTGGCTACCCGAAAACAGCGCCCCGGGGAATCGGGCGCTGAATATTTACTGGCACTGAGAGTCCTCGGCCGGGACTGTAATTGCAAAGCGGTGACGGCCAAGGAATGCACGGAAGACCTGATCCGAGACGCCTACGTAGCCGGCATCAGGTCCAACTATACTCGGCAGAGGCTGCTGGAACAGAGGGGGCTCGACCTGCAGAAGACGGTGGCCCTCGCTAACTCGTTAGATGTGGCCCTCCAGAACATGGACGCCTACCCCCCTGACCGGATGGCCACGTGGATGCCACGGGAGCAGCCATCTTGGGACCCAGTAAGGCCACAAGCCGCCAGCAGCCCAACTACAGCTGCAATGACCAGAGGCCAGAAATGCTACTTCTGCGACCAGGCCAAGCACCCCAGACAGCAATGCCCAGCAAAGGACGCGACCTGCTCCAAATGCGGCAAGAAAGGCCACTACGCGAGTGTGCAAGGCGAAATCAACCCCCAATTCCAGCAGCGCCGTGTGTGAACCGTACAGGCCGCCATTTTGGACCCCACCAACCACGTGTGAGCCGTGCGGGCCGCCATTTTGTTCACCACCAGCCGAGGGGGAGCCGCCATCTTGGACACCATCTCGGGACCAGGCCCTCGGCGCGGGCGAATACTACAGCGACTCACTGACCTCGACGATGGCCTCCATCACCCTGGACCAATCTAGGCCCCATCAACTAGCCAGGTCCATGATGAACGTAAAGGTAAATGGCCATGCCGCAAATTGCCTTTTCGACTGCGGAAGCACGGAGAGCTTCATCCACCCCGACACGGTGCGACGCTACTCCCTATCGGTTATGCGCACACGCCACCAGGTCTTTATGGCCTCAAAGTCCCATACGGCGGACGTCGGCGGCTACTGTGTAGCGACTCTGACAGTGAACGGCGTGGAGTACAGAGAGTTTAAATTCCTCATCCTGCCACAGCTCTGCGCTCCCGTACTGCTAGGATTAGACTTCCAGTGCCATCTGGAGAGCGTCACGATGGCATATGGTGGGCCCCTGTCCCCACTTACAGTCTGCAGCCAGCAGAATTTAAACACGGCGCCGCGCAAAGTATGCAGCCTGTCCACCCTGAAGGTCAAACCCCCCCCCGTTGTTCGCTAACCTCGCCAAAGACTGCAAGCCAATTGTTACTAAAAGCAGGCGGTACAGTGCCGGGGATAGGAGCTTTATTAAATCAGAAGTAGAAAGACTCCTGAGGGAAGGGATTATCGAGGGCAGCACCAGCCCATGGTGAGCCCAAGTGGTGGTAGTAAAGACCGGCGAAAAACAGCGCCTGGTTATTGATTACAGCCAGACGATCAATCGATACACGCAATTAGACGCATACCCACTTCCCCGCATATCTGACATGGTCAACCAGATAGCACAATACCGGGTATTCTCGACGATTGATCTGAAGTCGGCATACCACCAGCTCCCCATCAGGCCTGAGGACCGCCAGTACACGGCCTTCGAGGCTGACGGTCGCCTCTACCACTTCCTCCGAGTCCCCTTCGGCGTCACCAACGGGGTCTCGGTCTTCCAAAGGGAGATGGACCGGATGGTTGACCAGAACGCGCTGCAGGCCACCTTCCCCTATCTAGACAACGTCACCGTCTGCGGCCATGACCGGCAGGACCACGACGCCAACCTAGAAAAATTCCTCCGTACGGCCCAACGGCTGAATCTGACATACAACAGAGAAAAATGTATGTTCCGCACCGCGCGCCTCGCTATCCTTGGCTGCGTGGTGGAAAACGGAGTCATCGGCCCCGACCCCGACCGAATGCGCCCCCTCCTGGAACTACCCCCCCCCCCCCACTGCCTAAAAGCCCTGAAGAGATGCCTAGGGTTCTTCTCTTACTACGCCCAGTGGGTGCCCAACTATGCGGACAAAGCCTGGCCCCTCATCAAGTCAACCACCTTCCCGCTGACGGCAGAGGCCCATGTGGCCTTCACCCTCATAAAAGAGGACATTGCGAAGGCCAGAATGCACGCAGTGGATGAGTCCATCCCTTTCCAAGTGGAGAGCGATGCATCCAACTTCGCCCTAGCCGCAACCCTTAACCAGGCGGGGAGACCCGTGGCCTTCTTTTCACGGACCCTCCAGGGCCCCGAAATTCGACACTCCTCAGTCGAGAAGGAGGCCCAGGCGATAGTGGAGACTGTACGGCACTGGAGACATTACCTGGCTGGTAAACGTTTCACCCTGCTCACTGACCAACGGTCAGTAGCATTTATGTTTAACAACAGACAAAGGGGGAAAATCAAAAATGATAAGATATTGCGGTGGAGGATCGAGTTATCCACCTACAACTACGATATCTTATACCGGCCCGGGAAACTTAATGAGCCCCCAGACACCCTATCCCGTGGGACATGTGCCAACGCACAAGTCGATAGGCTACGGGCCCTCCACAATGATCTCTGCCACCCGGGGGTCACCAGGTTCTTCCACTTCATTAAAGCTCACAACCTGCCTTACTCCATCGAGGAGGTCAGGACCATAACCAGGAACTGCCAGGTCTGCGCCGAATGCAAACCGCATTTTTATAGGCCAGACAGGGCACACCTGATTAAAGCCACCCGCCCCTTCGAACGTCTCAGCATCGATTTCAAGGGGCCCCTTCCCTCCTCTGACCGCAACACGTACTTCCTCAATATTATTGACGAGTACTCCCGTTTCCCCTTCACCATCCCCTGCCCGGACATGACCAGCGCCACAGTCATCAGGTGCCTCCACGACCTGTTCGCCATATTTGGCTTCCCCAATTACATCCACAGCGACAGGGGCTCGTCGTTCATGAGCGACGAGCTGCGCCAGTACCTGCTCGAGAAGGGCATAGCCATGAGCAGGACTACCAGCTACAACCCCCGGGGTAACGGACAGGTAGAGAGGGAGAACGCAATGGTGTGGAAGACCGCCATGCTCACCCTAAAATCCAAGGGCCTCCCAATCTCCCGCTGGCAAGATGTCCTCCCAGATGCGCTCCACTCCATACGATCGCTGCTCTGTACTCCCACAAACGCCACCCCTCACGAGAAGATGTTCGTCTTCCCCAGGAAATCCACCTCGGGGACATCACTACCGCCATGGCTGACGTCTCCGGGACCCGTCCTGCTCAGGAAACACGTGAGGAGCCATAAGACGGACCCCCTGGTCGAAAAGGTTCACCTCCTCCACGCCAACCCACAGTACGCCTACATGGCGTATCCTGACGGGCGGGAGGACACAGTCTCAATTCGAGACCTCGCACCCTCAGGTACCACCCGAAACACCATCGTTCACCATCCACTACCTCCACCACTACCCATGACGCACCACCGGGGTGTCTACCACGAACTGACGACATGCCGGTGCCATCCCTACCCCGAGAGGACGACACGCCAGTGCTCCATCCCACGCGAGAAGCGGCCATGGGCAAAGAACCGCCGCAACCGGCACCACGAAGATCATTACGGCAGACAAGACCCCCGGAGAGACTTCCGTATACGAACTTTTGAAACACTTCACCCCGCCGGACTCTTTTTTAAATGAGGGGTGAATGTGGTAAACCACTGTTAACCTGTACATGCCTGTGTGGTAAACCACTGTTAACCCTGCACAAGTCCAGGCATGTCTCAGCCCCTGGCTCCACCCCTAAGCCCGGGTATAAAGGTGACTCACCATCCTTCCCCTGGGAGCTCTTAGGATGGATTCACTAGCAGAGGCATGCTCTAGTTCTTAGTCAATAAAAGCCTACTTCATTTAAGGCCATCTCGTAGTCTTTGGTATTGTTGATAGCGCATCAATATAAGAAGAAAAAGGGTGGCTAAAGTAAATGTTGGTCCCTTAGAGGATGAGACCGGGAAATTAATGGTGGGAAATATGGAGATGGCAAAAACACTGAATGAATATTTTACATCAGTCTTTACAGTAGAAGACACTAAGAATATCCCAACACTGGACAAACAGGGGGCTAAAGGGGGGGAGGAGCTAAACATGATCAAAATCACTAAGGAAGTGGTACTCGGTAAAATAATGGGACTCAAGGCGGATAAATCAGCTGGACCTGATGGCTTACATCCTAGGGTCTTGAGGGAAGTGGCGGTAGCGATTGTGGATGCATTGGTAATAATTTTCCAAAACTCCCTGGACTCGGCAAAGGTCCCGGCAGACTGGAAAACTGCTAATGTAACACCCTTATTTAAAAAGGGCAGTAGACAGAAGGCTGGAAACTATAGGCCGGTTAGCCTAACATCTGTGGTAGGTAAAATTTTGGAGTCCATTATTAAGGAGACAGTAACAGGACATTTGGATAATCATAATTTAATAGGACAAAGTCAGCATGTTGTCATGAAGGGAAAGTCATGTTTGACAAATTTGCTGGAGTTCTTTGAGGAAGTAACGTATAGGGTGGATAAAGGGGAACCAGTGGACGTAGTGTATTTAGACTTCCAAAAGGCATTTGACAAGGTGCCACACAAAAGATTATTGCTTAAGATAAAAAATTATGGGATTGGGGGTAATATTCTGGCATGGATAGAGGATTGACTATCTAACAGAAGGCAGAGAGTTGGGTTAAATGGTTCATTCTCAGACTGGCAATCAGTAACTAGTGGTGTTCCGCAGGGGTCAGTGCTGGGTCCCCAACTCTTTACAATCTATATTAACGATTTGGAGGAGGGGACCGAGTGTAACATATCAAAGTTTGCAGATGATACTAAGATGGGAGGGAAAGTAGTGAGTGAGGAGGACATAAAAAACCTGCAAGGGGACATCGACAGGCTAAGTAAGTGGGCAGAGATTTGGCAGATGGAATACAATACTGGAAAGTGTGAGGTTATGCACTTTGGCAGGAAAAATCGTAGAGCAAGTTATTATCTTAATGGCAAGAAACTGCAAAGTACTGAAGTACAAAGGGATCTGGGGGTCCTGGTGCACGAAACTCAAAAGGTTAGTATGCAGGTGCAGCAAGTGATTAAGAAGGCCAATGGAATGTTGGCTTTCATTGCTGGGGGATAGAATATAAAAATAGGGAGGTATTGCTTCAGTTGTACAAGGTATTGGTGAGACTGCACCTGGAATACTGCGTACAGTTTTGGTGTCCATACTTAAGAAAGGACATACTTGCTCTCGAGTCAGTACAAAGAAGGTTCACTCGGTTAATCCCGGGGATGAGGGGATGGACATATGAGGAGAGGTTGAGTAGATTGGGACTCTACTCATTGGAGTTCAGAAGAATGAGAGGCGATCTTATTGAAACATATAAGATTGTGAAGGGGTTGGATCGGGTGGATGCGGGGAAGATGTTCCCGATGATGGGTGAAACTAGAACTAGGGGGCATAGTCTTAGAATAAGGGGCTGCTCTTTCAAAACTGAGATGAGGAGGAACTACTTCACTCAGAGGGTGGTAGGTCCATGGAATATGCTGCCCCAAAAAGCTGTAGAAGCTACATCATTACATAAATTTAAAACAGAAATAGAGAGTTTCCTAGAAGTAAAGGGAATTAAGGGTTATGGGGAGCGGGCAGGAATTTGGACATGAGTCTAGGTTCGGATCGGCCATGGCCCTGTGGGTAGCGGAGCGGGCCCAGGGGCCATGTAGCCTGATCCTGCTCCTATTTCGTGTGTCTAATTCTGTTAGATTCAGGAGATGGTTCTGTGATAGTGGATTGGCGGTTAGGATCAGATCAGCCATGATCTTATTGAATGGCGGAGCAGGCTCGAGGGGCCGATTGGCCTACTCCTGCTCCTATTTCTGATGTTCTTATGCACTGCGCGTACGCGGGAAACCGGAACTTCTGTTCCCTTAAAGGAAGGGGTTCAGAGGTCGAACGCGTGCGCCGGAGAGGCAGCGCGTGCGCCTGGAACTTCCGTTTTTTCTCCAGGTTTCTCCGGGAGGGTAAGTCTCCAGGAGTTACACATGTGAAAAGCAGTCGCAAGGCCTGCTTTTAACAAGGTAAGTGGTGAATTAATTAAAGTTAGAACATTTTTTCCACAGGTTTATTATTTTTAAATACTTTAAAGAAAGGTAAGTTTATTTTTAGCCCCTTTAGAAAATGTAATTAATTTTTTCAAAAATTTAAATTATTGTTTAAAATAGTTATTTTATGTAATTTATAGTTATTTTAAAAATGTGATGTTTTTCTAAAAATGTATTTGAAGTTTTAGTGATGTTTTGGGGCTTATAGTATTTATAGTTTTGACAGCTCTTCCTGTCAAATTTATGAATGGGCTACCATTGGCTCTCCATGGCCCATGAGATCCCAGGGGATGCTTCAAACTAACCGCCCCTGGGATACGCAAGCACTGCACGCCGGCAGTTGGAGGAGGCCCAGGATCGGAATCCCACGCGGGCCCACAGCACAACGGCCGGCATGCTAGGTAAGTGCAGGTCGGAGGCTTGCACCCACGGGAAGCCTCCGACCCGAATTTCTGGGCCAAACATATCTATTTCCCAAATCCTTTGAAAACAGACTACATGTCCAGCTCCACCCAAAGTGACTCCCACTGATGCTGTGTAACCAGGGACGTAAACCATCTCCAGGTGACATCAGAAAGGAGCCAGGGACCATGTCACAAAGCAGCCCAAACCCCTCCCACTCTAGGTATTGCAGAGTCACATGACCAGGCTTTGCTCCTGGTGTGCAGTCTCACTGGGCATGAACGCAGGTTGTACAATCAGTCCCGTCTCCAACCCTGCTCCCGCGTACTGAGACTCCAGGCAGGGAGCACTGACTCCCAAAATTACCACTGATAAATTCTCCCTCCCATCCTCTGAATGTGAGGTCCCACTATTCAAAGGCCCCCATTTCAACCTCTTGCTTTATACTCCAGAAAGTCTCCCCTCACTTTATATCTGAGTGTTTCTCCCTCCTGCTTTGGCAGAGAGAGACGGTTTGTGGGAATGGTGTTTGGGATACGGCAAGGATATTACCACTCCCTCCTTTGTGCTCTGAAACAGGTCTATTCCCTGTAACAGGAAGGGCATCAGAGCCAATAAGTGAAGGGATCTTCAGGGGGATCAAGTGCTGGGACCATCGGAGCATTAATTGGAGGGTGCATCATGGGCACTAGGCTCCCTCTGTATTATCCCATCAAACACTCCCAGGCCAGGTACAGCACGGGTTAGATACAGTGTAAAGCTCCCTCTACACTGCTACATCAAACAATCCCAGGGCAGGTACAGCACAGGTTAGATACAGAATAAAGCTCCCTCTACACTGTCCCATCAAACACTCCCAGGGCAGGTACAGCACGGGATAGATACAGAGTAAAGCTCCCTCTTCACTGTCCCATCAAAAACTCCCAGGGCAGGTACAGCACGGGTTAGATACAGAGTAAAGCTCCCTCTACACTGTCCCATCAAACACTCCCAGGGCAGGTACAGCACAGGTTAGATACAGGGCAAAGCTCCCTCTACACTGTGCCATCAAACACTCCCAGGGCAGGAACAGCATGAGTTAGATACAGAGTAAAGCTCCCTCTACACTGTCCCATCAAACACTCCCAGGGCAGGTACAGCACAGGTTAGATACAGAGCAAAGCTCCCTCTACACTGTGCCATCAAACACTCCCAGGGCAGGAACAGCACGAGTTAGATACAGAGTAAAGCTCCCTCTACACTGTCCCATCAAACACTCCCAGGGCAGGAACAGCACGAGTTAGATGCAGAGTAAAGCTCCCTCTGCACTGTCCCATCAAACACTCCCAGGGCAGGAACAGCACGGGTTAGATACAGAGTAAAGCTCCCTCTAGAGTATTAGAGTCCATTATAAAAGATGTAATAGCAGAGCACTTGTAAAACAGTGACAGGATCGGACAAAGTCAACATGGATTTACAAAAGGTAAATCGTGCTTCTCTGATCCACTGGAATTTTTTGAGGATGTAACTGGTAGAATAGATCAGGGAGAACCAGTAGATGTGGTGTATTTGGACTTTCAGAAGGCTTTCAATAAGGTCCCACAAAAGAGATTAGCGTGCAAAGTTAAAACACATGGGATTGGGGGCAAGGCACTGACTTGGATAGAGAACTGGTTGGCAGACAGGAAGCAAAGAGTTGGAATAAACGGGTCTTTTTCTGAGTGGCAGGCAGTGACTAGTGGGGTACCACAGGGATCGGTCCTAGGACCCCAGCTATTCACAATACATATTAATGATCTAGACGAGGGAACTAGATGTAATATCTCCAAGTTTGCAGATGACATAAAGCTGGGTGGGCGTGTGTGCTGTGAGGAGGATGCCGAGAAACTCCAGTATGATTTGGACAGGTTGGGTGATTGGGCAGATGCATGGCAGTATAATGTGGATAAATGCGAGATTATCCACTTTGGTGTCAAAAACAGGAAGGCAGATTATTATCTGAATGGCAATAGATTGAGAGAAGAGGAAGTGCAACGAGACCTGGGTGTCCTTGTGCACCAATCGCTGAAGGTAAGCATGCAGGTGCAGCAGGCGGTTAAGAAGGCAAATGGTATGTTGGCCTTCGTAGCGAGAGGGTTTGAGTACAGGAACAAGGATGTCTTGCTGCAGTTGTACAGGGCCTTGGTGAGACCACACCTTGAGTATTGTGTGCAGTTTTGGTCGCCTTATCTGAGGAAGGATGTTCTTGCCATGGAGGGAGTGTAGCGAAGATTCACTAGACTGATACCTGGGATGGCAGGAATGACGTATGAGGAGAGATTGGGTCGATTGGGCTTATACTCACTGGAGTTTAGAAGAATGAGTGGGGATCTCATTGAAACTTATAAAATTCTATCAGGACTAGACAGACTAGATGCTGGAGGGATGTTCCCGATGGTCGGGGAGTCCAGAACCAGGGGTCACAGTCCAAGGATAAGGGGTAAGCCATTTAGGACTGAGATGAGGAGGAATTTCTTCACCCAGAGAGTGGTGAACCTGTGGAATTCTCTGCCACAGAGGGCAGTTGAGGCCAATTCATTAAATATATTCAAGAAGGAGTTGGATATATTTCTTAAGGCTAAAGGGATCAAGGGATATGGGGAGAAAGCAGCGACCGGGTACCGAATTTGGATGAACAGCCATGATCTCATTGAATGGCGGAGCAGGCTCGAGGGGTCGAATGGCCTACTCCTGCTCCTATCTTCTATGTTTCTATGTTGAGTCCAGAAGTCTGTAAAGTGCCTGATCGAAAGATGAGGTGCTGTTCCTCGAGCTTACGTTGAGCTTCGTTGGAACAGTGTAACAGGCCGAGGACAGAGAGGGAGTGGAGCGGAGAATTAAAGTGACAGGTGAGGTGCCCAGAACTGCTCACAGTGCTCCAGGTCTGGTCTCACCAGGGTTCTGTGTAGCTGCAGCATAACTTCTCCTCCCTTCTATTCTAGTCCTCCAGATAGAAAGGCCAGCATTCCATTAGCCTTTCTGATTATTCTCTGTACCTGTTCATGACATTTGAATGATCTCTGTACCTCGACCCCCAAGTCTCTTTGGACCTCCACTGTTTTCAGCTTTTCACCATTTAGAAAGGACCCTGTTCGATCCTTTTTAGGTCCAAAGTGGATGATCTCACATTTGCCTACATTGAAATCCATTTGCCATTCACTTAATCTGTCAATATCCCTTTTTAATTTTATGCTTTCATCCAAACTGCCTACAATGCCGCCTATCTTTGTGTCATTGGCAAATTTGGATATATGACTTTCTATGCCATCATCTAAGTTGTTAATAAACACAGTGAATAGTTGAGCCCCAGCACAGATCCCTGCGGGACACCACTAGTCACATCCTGCCAATTGGAGTCCGGCCCATTATCCCTCCTCTCCGTCTCCTGCCACTCAGTCAATTTCCTGACCAGGTCAATAATCTGCCCTCATTTCTGTGGGCTTCTACCTTAGATAACAGTCTCTTGTGTGGGACTTTATCAAATGTCTTCTGGAAGTACTTATAAATAAATTTACACCAAAACAGACACCTTCCCTGGATCCTAAGGCTAGGAGAGGCACTCTGGAAGGTATGTGGAGCTGGGACTTGTCCATGAGAGTAACTGAAGGTAGAAAAACTGAAATAATCTGGAAAGAGAAAGGACATCAATTCGTCTCCTCCTATCTTACAGAAATAAAGAACACAACACAGGATGTGTTTACACCAAAACTGGTTTGACAGATATCCAGAAACTTAAACTCCAGCCCAGTTATAGGGGTTATTAACATCAGCACAAACAAACAAAGGATGTGATTAACATCAGAATCTAACCCCTCCAGTCACTTGTGAACTTGCTGGTGTCTCAGCAGGCAAGATGGTCGACTGAATCCCTTCTCACACACGGAGGAGATGAACGGCCTCTCCCCAGTGTGAACTCACTGGTGTCTCGGCAGGTTGGAGGACTGAGTGAATCCCTTCCCACACACAGAGCAGGTGAATATCCTCCCCCCAGTGTGAACTCGCTGGTGTCTCAGCAGGTTGGATGCAGAAGTGAATCCATTCCCACACACAGAGCAGGTGAACGGCCTCTCCCCAGTGTGAATTCGCTGGTGTTGAATGAGGTGAGATGACTGCCTGAAGCTCTTCTCGCACTGAGTGCAACTCAACGGTCTTTCATCAGTGTGAACAAGCTGCTGTTTAATTAGATCCGCAGAGATTTTAAAGCAGTTCCCACAGTCACAGCATTTAAAAGGTCTCTCCCCAGTGTGAACTCACTGGTGTAAGTGGAGTCTGGAAAACAGAGTAAATCCCTTCCCACACTCGGAGCAGGTGAACGGCCTCTCCCCGGTGTGACTGCGTCGATGAGATTTCAGCTGGGATGGGCGGTCAAATCCCTTCCCACAGTCCCCACATTTCCACCGTTTCTCCGTGGTGTGGGTATCCTTGTGTCTCTCCAGGTTGGACGATCAGTTGAAGCCTCGTCCACACACACAACACGTGTACGGTTTCTCCCCACTGTGAATGGTGCAATGTTTTTTCAGGCTGTGTAACTGGTTAAACCTCTTTCCACAGTCAGTGCACTGGAACACTCTCACTCGGGTGGGTGTGTGTGTGTCGGTGCTCAGTACACTGGAACACTCTCACTCGGGTGGGTGTGTGTCGGTGCTTTTCCAGTCACACTGATGTTTGAAAACTTTTCCCACAGACAGAACAAACATTTCTCCTTCTACACTCAAAGGCCGATGAATTTCAGGTCCTGATGAATCGAGTGACTCTCTCAGATCTTGATAGGAAGTTTTGTTTGAGTTTCCCATCTGTAAATCGTAAGAATAAGAACATAAGGAACAGGAGCAGGAGTCGGCCCCTCGAGCCCGCTCCACCATTCAATAAGATCATGGCTGATCCGATCTTGGCCTCACCTCCACTTTCCTGCCTGTTCCCCATGACCCTCGACCCCCCTGTAGTTCAAACATCTGTCTGTCTCCGCCTTGAATATATTCAGTGACTCCGCCTCCACAGCTCTCTGGGGTAGAGAATTCCAAAGATTCACGACCCTCAGAGAAGAAATTCCTCCTCATCTCCGTCTTAAATGGGCGACCCCCTTATTCTGAGACTATGCCCCCGAGTTCTAGATTCCCCCACGAGGGGAAACATCCTCTCAGCATCCACCCTGTCAAGGCCCTCAGAATCTTATGTTTCAATAAGATCCCCTCTCATTCTTCTAAACTCCAGTGAGTATCGGCCCAACCTGCTCAACCTTTCCTCATAAGACAACCCCTTCACCCCAGGAATCAACCTCGTGAACCTTCTCTGAACTTCCTCCAATGCAAGTATATAGGAACATAGGAACATAAAAGATAGAAGCAGGAGTCGGCCATTCGGCCCCTCGAGCCTGCTCCACCATTCAATGCGATCATGGCTGATCATCCAAATTCACACCCTGTCCCTGCTTTCTCCCCATATCCCTTGACCACTTTAGCCTTAAGAAATATATCCAACTCCTTCTTGAATATATTTAATGTATTGGCCTCCACTGCCTTCTGTGGTAGAGAATTCCACAGGTTCACCACTCTCTGGGTGAAGAAATTCCTCCTCATTTCTGTCATAAATTGCCTACCCCTTATCCTTAGACTGTGACTCCTGGTTCTGGACTCCCCGACCATCGGGAACATCCTTCCTGCATCTAGTCTGTCCAGTCCTGTCAGAATTTTATAAGCTTCAATGAGATCCCCTCTCATTCTTCTAAACTCCAGTGAGTATAAGCCGAGTCGACCCAATCTCTCCTCATACGTCATTCCTGACATCCCAGGTATCAGCCTGGTGAATCTTCGCTGATCTCCTTCCATGGCAAGAACATCCTTCCTCAGATAAGGCGACCAAAACTGCACACAATACTCCAGATGTTGTCTCACCAAGGCCTTGTATAACTGCAGCAAGACATCCTTGTTCCTGTACTCAAACCCTCTCACTACGAAGGCCAACATACCATTTGCCATCTTAACCTCCTGTTGCACCTGCATGCTTACCTTCAGCGACTGGTGCACAAGGACACCCAGGTCTCGTTGCACTTCTCCTTCTCCCAATCTATTGCCATTCAGATAATAATCTGCCTTCCTGTTTTTGCCACCAAAGTGGATAACCTCACATTTATCCACATTATATTGCATCTGCTATGCTTTTGCCCAATCACCCAACCTGTCCAAATCATCCTGGAGTTTCTCGGCATCCTCCTCACAGCACACACGCCCACCCAGCTTTGTGTCGTCTGCAGATTTGGAGATATTACATCCAGTTCCCTTGTCTAGATCATTAATATATATTGTGAATAGCTGGGGTCCAAGGACCGATCCCTGCAGTACCCCACTAGTCACTGCCTGCCACTCGGAAAAAGACCCGTTTATTCCAACTCTTTGCTTTCTGTCTGCCAACCAGTTCTCTATCCAAGTCAATACCTTGCCCCCAATCCCATGTGCCTTAACTTTACACGCTAATCTCTTATGCGGGACCTTATCGAAAGCCTTCTGAAAGTCCAAATACACCACATCCACTGGTTCTCCCTTATCTATTTTACCAGTTACATCCTCAAAAAATTCCAGGAGATTAGTCAAGCATGATTTACCTTTTGTAAATCCAAGTTGACTTTGTCTGATCCTGTCACTGTTTTCCAAGTGCTCTGCTATTACATCTTTTATAATGGACTCTAGCATTTTCCCCACTACCGATGTCAGGCTTACCGTTTTCTCTCTGCCACCTTTTTTGAATAGTGGGGTAACATTAGCTACCCTCCAATCCATGGGTACTGTTCCAGATTCCATTGAATGTTAGAAGATGATCAGCAATGCATCTACTATTTCTAGGGCCACTTCCTTAAGTACCCTCGGATGTAGATTATCAGGCCCTGGGGATTTATCGGCCTTCAATCCCATCAATTTCCCTAACACAATTTCCCTACAAATGCTGATTTCTTTCAGTTCCTCCCTTTCATCAGACCCTATATTCCCCAATATCTCTGGGAGGTTATTTGTGTCCTCCTTTGTGAAGACAGAACCAAAATATGTATTTAATTGGTCAGCCATTTCTTTGTTCCCCATTATAAATTCCCCTGATTCTGACTGCAAGGGACCTACGCTTGACTTCACCAATCTTTTTCTCTTCACATATCTATAAAAGCTTTTACAGTCAGTTTTTATGTTCCCGGCAAGCTTACTCTCATATTCTATTTTCCCGTTCTTGATTAATCCCTTTGTCCTCCTTTGTTGAATCCTAAACTGCTCCCAATCCTCAGGTTTACTGCTTTTTCTGGCCAACTTATATGTCCTCTCCTTGGATCTTATGCTATCCCTAATTTCCCTTGTTAGCCACGGTTGAGTCACCATTTTTGTTTTATTTTTATGCCAAACTGGGATGAACAAATTCTGTAGTTCATCCATGCGGTCTTTGAATGTTTGCCATTGCCTATCCACCGTCAACCCTTTGAGTGACATTCCCCAATCAATCCTACCCAACTCGCGCCTCAGAAGTTATGCTGAACCTTTATAAAGCGCTAGTTAGGCCACAACTGGAGTATTGCGTCCAGTTTTTGTCACCGCACTTTAGGAAGGATGTGAAGGCCATTGAGAGGGTGTAGAGGAGATTTACCAGAATGGTTCCGGGGATGGGGGATCTTCGCTACAAGGACAGGTTGGAGAAGCTGGATTTGTTGTCATTAGAGTAAAAGAGGTTGAGGGGTGATTTGATAGAGCTGTGCAAGATTATGACGGGTTTGGATAGGCTAGACGGGGAAAGGCTGTGCCCACTAGTTGATGGTACAAGGACTAGGGGACACAGATTTAAGGTTTTGGGTAAGAGATACAGGGGCCTGTGAGGAAAAACTTTTTTACGCAGCGAGTGGTGATGACCTGGAACTCGCTGCTGACGGAAGTGGTGGAAGCGGAGACATTCAATGTTTTCAAGGGGAGACTGGATAGGCACTTGAGGGAAATAAACTTGCAGGGCTACGGGGATAGAGCGGGGGAGTGGGACTGACTGGATTGTTCTACAGAGAGCTGGCATGGACTCGATGGGCCGAATGGCCTCCTTTTGTGCCGTTATGACTCTGTGACCTCTACCAACTAGAAGGACAAGGGCAGCAGGTGCATGGGAACACCACTACCTCCAAGCTCCCCTCCATGTTACACACCATCCTGACTTGGAAGTATATCGCCGATCCTTCATCTTCGCTGGGTCAAAATCCTGGAACTCGCCCCTGAACGGCACTGTGGGAATACCTTCACCACACGGACTGCAGCAGTTCAAGAAGGTGGCTCACCACCACTTTCTCAAGGGCAATTAGGGATGGGCAATAAATGCTGGCATTACCAGCCACACCCAGATCCCATGAACAAATTTTTAAAAACTACGTCCCTGATTTTGTCCGTATATTTTCCTTTCCTGCTCTTTCTCTTCTTGCCTTTCCTCTCCACATCTCTCTCTAATTGGCTGCTACATTACATTCCTACATGACCACATGTCAGAAGTCCTGCAATTGCTGCACAGCGCTTGGAGATGTCCTGAAATTGTGAAAGGTGCTGTACATAGTCAAGATCTTTCTTTCTTCTTACTTATCTTCTCCTCTCCTGTCTCATTTTTGAAATGTCAATGTTTCTTATCATCACTCACTTTCTCCTCAAATTCTTTTCTTCTCATCTCCTTCGTTTGTCTCTTTCTTACTTTGATCTTTAGTTTTTCTTTCCTTGTCTCTCATTTATTTCTAATGTCCTGTTTCGCTTCCCTTATTACTCTCACTATTACCTCAATGCTAATCAATCGGGGGGAAACTCTCCACTGGCTGGAGTCAGACCGAGCACAAAGGAAGATGGTTGTGGTGGTTGGAGGTCAATCATCACAGCCCCAGGATATCGCTGCAGGAGTTCCTCAGGGCAGTGTCCTCGGCCCAACCATCTTCAACTGCTTCATCAATGACCTTCCCTCCAACATAAGGTCAGAAGTGGGGATGTTCGCTGATAACTGCACAGTATTCAGTTCCATTTGCAACTCCTCAGATAATGAAGCCGCCCATGCCCGCATGCAACAAGACCTGGACGACATTCAGGCTTGGTGTTGTGTATTTTGAATGTGCATTAGAATTGTCCCACATGGGATACCGTAGTGGTGATTTGCAGTGCACTATGGGAAATGTAGTGCATTGAGTGAAGAAGCACATTTTAAATAAAATGGCCATTAACTAAACTCTCCACCCCGGAGTCCTCCTTATTTGTTATATAGATAAGGGTATAAAACCACTTGAGACACAACAAAACTGGCGATGAGGACGACGGACTTGCGCATCACTTTGCACTGGAATCGGCGATGTTTAAAGTAAGAAGTTCCTGTCTTTCCTTAATGGCGCGCCCGCAGTTTAGTGCTGATATAATCGCCTCGTAAAGGTGGAGGTTCGTGTGTTACAGAAATAAGAAGGGGGAGAGTAATGATACAGTGAAACAAAGTGGAGGAAAAGGACTGTAAAAATAAAAAAAATAATAAAAAATGGCTATGCTAACCGGAGCGTTTGGACCATTTGATGAAACGGCGGAGCAATGGAGTGCTTATACAGAGCGTTTCGGATTTTTTGTGACTGCAAATGGCATTAAAGATGACGTGAAAGTGGCGACGTTCCTCAGTGTGATCAGAGCAAAAACATTTGGCTTGTTACGGAGTTTGATGCACCCGGATAAGCCTGGCGCTAAGACATATGATCAGATTGTGGAAGTTTTGGAAACACATTACGCACCCAAGCCGCTGCTGATTGCCGAGAGGTTCAGGTTTCACAAACGAAACCAAGGGGAGGGTGAGTCCATAGCCGAATATGTTGCAGTGCTAAAGAAGCTAACTGAGCACTGAGTTTGGTGAAACTCTAAATGACACTGTCCGTGATAGGTTTGTGTGTGGATTAAGATGTGAAGCAACACAGAAGCGCTTGCTCACAACTGGCAAATTGATGCTTAAATCAGCAGTGGAGCTCACTGTGTCTATGGAGTTAGCAGCTAAAGATGCACAGCTGTTGGGGGCTGCAACAAGAGTGCACAGGGTAGCAGCTACACCGGATAAGCATGCAAGTGACGCCAGAGAGTGTTACAGATGTGGAAGGTCAGGTCATCAGCCATCTGACTGCTGGTGTAAAGACCTGACCTGTTGGAAATGTGAAAAGAAAGGACACATTGAACGTGTGTGTAAAGGGCAAAGCAAACAATCCTACACAGAGACACACAAAAACAAACAAGGAAACACATCCAACTGGCATTCTAAAAAGAGAAACCTACACATGGTGAAACAAGAACAGGAAGACAGTGACACAGACTCTGATGGGGAGCTGAATCTCCATGTGTTAACGGTGAATGGAGGCTCATCAGGCTATGCAGTCACTCCACTACTAAAGGGAATACCAGTCAAAATGGAGCTGGATATGGGGGCCGCTGTCTCCTTGATTTCAGAGAAGCTATTCAAAGAAAAACTGAACCACCTATCACTGACGCCGGCCAAGCTCATCTTAAAGACCTACACTGGGGAAACAGTCCCAATGCTGGGTAAGACGGAGGTCAAGGTGAAGCTTAATGGACAAACTGTGATGCTGCCAGTTTACGTGGTCAAGGGTGACTATCCATCCCTGCTGGGCAGGCCATGGTTGGAGAAAATTCATCTGGATTGGAAAAAAGTGAATACGGTGTCAGTCGAAGAGGCGGGGCTAGCGGCAGTGTTGATAAAGCATGCGGCTGTCTTTGACGGAGAATTGGGGAGTATGAAGGGGATTACGGTCAAACTCAAGGCGAAGCCGGACAGCCAGCCACGATTCCTGAAGGCCAGGAATGTTCCCTACGCCCTCAGACCAAAGGTGGAGGCTGACCTGGAGCGCCTGGTCAAGATAGGGGTCCTGGTGCCGGTTTTGCACAGTGAGTGGGCCACGCCCGTGGTACCAGTGATGAAGAGGGATGGCACGGTTCGCTTATGTGGAGGTTTCAAAGTAACAGTGAATCCTGAGCTCTCAGCTGAACAGTACCCCCCCCCATCATTGAAGATCTTTCGCGGGTCTAGCAGGCGGTCAGAAGTTTAGCAAGATTGATCTATGCCAAGCCTACTTGCAGATGCATGTAGAAGAGGACTCACAGAAGTACCTCATCATCACCACCCACAAGGGCCTCTACAGGTACTGCCGCCTACCCTTTGGTATAACGTCAGCACCAGCTTTGTTTCAGTGGGCTATGGACCAGATCTTAAGCAGCATTCCAGGGGTACAATGTTATCTTGACGATATCCTTGTCACAGGACAGGATGACAACGAGCATCTGCAGAACCTGACGAAGACACTGGGAAGACTTGAAGAGTATGGCTTACGCGTTCGCAAGGAAAAATGCAAATTTTTCAAGCCATCAGTGGAGTACCTAGGCCATGTCATCGACGCGGATGGCCTACACACAGCACCGTCAAAAGTGAAAGCCATTGCCGATGCTCCTGCACCTACAAATGTCGGCCAGCTGCGGTCATTCTTAGGTCTCCTGAACTATTACGGAAAGTTTATTCCACAGCTGGCATCACTGTTGAAGCCATTACATGAGTTGTTGTGTCAAGGCAAGGCCTGGGTGTGGACAAAGGAGCGCGAAGCTGCATTCAAGAAAGCCAAAGCAGCTTTGACTGACCCGAGTGTTGACGCACTTTGACCCATCGTTGCAGATTCAGCTGGCCTGTGACGCGTTGCCTTATGGCATCGGCGCGGTCGTGTCCCACATCTTTCCCTCAGGCGAAGAGAAGCCGATTGCATTCGTGTCAAGGTCCCTGAGCAAGGCAGAGGTGAAATACCCGCAGATCGAAAAAGAAGCTTTGGGCATCATCTTTGGAATCAAAAAGTTCCATCACTACTTGTTCGGAATGAAATTCACCTTGCTGACGGATCATCCTCTGACATCGATCTTTGGTCCACACACAGGAATACCCTCCCTGGCAGCATGCAGGATGCAGCGCTGGGTGCTGCTGTTAAGTGCTCACAATTACAACATCAAATATCGGAGGTCAGCAGCACATGGCAATGTGGACGGATTTCAAGACTTCCGCTGCCTGTGCCCTCTGAAGGCTGTGAGCAGAAGATTTTCTACTTTGGCATGGTGAGCAATGCCCCTGTCATGGCCCGGCAGGTCAAGAAAGAGACCAGAGTGGACCCTACACTATCCAAGGTGCTGGATCGGGTGATACGAGGAGACAGATCACGGGTGTCAGACGCACCACCTAAGCTCCTACCTTACCTGTCAAGAGGGAAGGAGTTCTCTGTCACGTCAGAATGCCTCCTTTGGGGCATGTGGGTGATCATACCACCAAAGCTGCGGAAACATGTCCTCAACGAGCTGCACTCAGGACATTGTGGTATTGTCCAGATGAAGGAGCTGGCACGAAGCTACTTCTGGTGGTCCGGTTTGGATCATGAAATTGAAGTTGAAGCAAAATCATGCCCATCATGTGAGACAACCAGGGATACGCCAAGAGCAGCGCCACTGCATCCATGGGAATGGCCGGCGACACCGTGGCAACGGATCCATTTGGACTTCGCGGGACCAGTGGAAGGAGCGATGTTCCTGGTCGCGGTGGACTCCCATTCCAAATGGCCGGAGGTTGCAGTAATGTCCACTACCACTACGGAGAAAACCTTCGAGACTCAGAGAGATGTTTGGGCGATTTGGTCTGCTGGAGCAGATCGTAACTGACAATGGAACACAGTTCACATCCCAGGAGATGGAGGAGTTCCTCAAGAGCAATGGAATCCAGCACATGTTCTCCGCGCCTTATCATCCATCCACGAATGGATTGGCGAAGAGATTTGTCAGAACGCTGAAATGCGCGTTGAAAGCTGCAAGAAGTGATGCTCTAAAGCAGCGCCTGAATGCTTTCTTGCTGAAATACCGAAACACGCCTCATGCTACGACTGGAGCATCTCCTGCTTACCTACTCATGGGAAGGCAGCTACGGACACGCCTTGACCTGCTAAGGCCAACGTCCACAGAAACAGTGGTGCACGCCAATCAGCAGGATCAAGTCAGCAGACGAGCTCAGAGGTCCAAAGAACGACACTTTGTGGTGGGGGGCAAAGTCCTCGCGCATAACTACACCACCCCGGAGGGGTGGGTCCCGGCTACGGTCATTCAAAAGACGTGCCCCGTTTCATACCGAGTCCGCACCGGAGACGACCGAACATGGAGACGGCATGTAGACCAGTTACTGCCAAGACAGTCGCCACAGGTAACCCAAGAAACAGAGGATCAAGGACCTGCTGGGGGCTCCAGCAGGGACTGGTCGTCCGACCCTGAGACGGTGGCACCATCCACTCTTGTGCCATCGAGGGAGGAAGCCACGCCTGCAGGGTCATGGGAGAGCCAGCCAGAGCCTGCTCCTGAGACTAGGCGTTACCCCCAAAGAGAAAGGCAGCCTCCAGAGCGCCTTAGTTACAGTTAGTGCTAACCTGTGTGTATGGGGCAGAATAATCCCCAGGGTTAGCGGAATGTCGAGGCAGTCTACCCTCTCTTCCAAAGTTATAGTCATTTTCAGTTACTCTGTTTTGTGGACATTCTATTTTAAGGGGAGGAAATATGTTGTGTATTTTGAATGTGTATTAGAATTGTCCCACATGGGATACCGTAGTGGTGATTTGCAATGCACTATGGGAAATGTAGTGCATAGAGTGAAGAAGCACATTGTAAATAAAATGGCCGTTAACTAAACTCTCCACCCCGGAGTCCTTCTTAATTGTTATATAGATAAGGGTATAAAACCCCTTGCGACACAACACTTGGGCTGATAAGTGGCAGGTAACATTCGCACCACACAAGTGCCAGGCAATGACTAACACCGACAAGCAAGCGTCTAACCACCGCCCCTTGACATACAACAGCATTACCATCGCTGAATCCCCCACCATCAACTTCCTGGGGGTCACCATTGACCAGAAACTTAACTGGACCAGCCACATAAATACTGTGGCAACAAGAGCAGGTCAGAGGCTGGGTATTCATGGCGAGTGTCTCACCTCCTGACTCCCCAAAGCCTTTCCACCATCTACAAGGCACAAGTCAGGAGTGTGATGGAATACTCTCCACTTGCCTGGATGAGTGCAGCTCCAACAACACTCAAGAAGCTCGACACCACCCAACACAAAGCAGCCCGCTTGATTGGCATCCCATCCACCACCTTAAACATTCACTCCCTCCACCACCGGTGCACCGTGGCTGCAGTGTGTACCATCTACAAGATGTACAGCAGCAACTCGCCAAGGCTTCTTCGGCAGCACCTCCCAAACCGACAACCTCTTCTACCTGGAAGAACAAGGACAGAAAGCACATGGGAACACCTGATAGAATACATATATCCCTGAAGGCAGCAGGACAGGCAGAAAAGGTGGTTAAAAAGGCTTATGGGATACTTGCCTTCATTAGCCGAGGCATAGAATATAAGAGCAGGGATGTGATGGAGCTGTACAAAACGCTAGTTAGGCCACAGCTGGAATACTGTGTGCAGTTCTGCTCGCCACACTATAGGAAGTATGTGATTGCATTGGAGAGGGTGCAGAGGAGATTCACCAGGATGTTACCTGGGCTGGAGCGCTTCAGCTATGAAGAGAGACTGGACAGGCTGGGGTTGTTTTCCTGAGAGCAGAGAAGGCTGAGGGGGGACCTGATTGAGGTGTACAAAATTATGAGGGGCATAGATAGGGTAGATAGAAAGGAACTTTTCCCCTTAGTAGAGGGGTCAATAACCAAGGTAGGGGCAGGAGGTTTAGAGGGGATTTGAGGAAAAACTTTTCACCCAGAGGGTGGTTGGAATCTGGAACTCACTGCCTGAAAGGGTGGTAGAGGCAGGAACCGTCACAACATTCAAGAAGTATTTAGATGAGCACTTGAACCGCCATAGCATACAAGGCTACAGACAAAGTGCTGGAAAATGGGATTAGAATAGACAGGGCTTGATGGCCGGTGTAGACACGATGGGCCGAAGGGCCTCTTTCTGTGCTGTATAACTCTATGACTCTATGACCACCAACTCCAAGTCAAACACCATTCTAACTTGGAAGTATATTGCCATTCCTTCATCGTCATTGGGTCAAGGTCCTGGAACTCCCTCCCTAACAGCGCTGTGGGAGTACCTTCACCACACGGACTGCAGTGGTTCAAGAAGGTGGCTCACCACCACCTTCTCAAGGGCAATTAGGGATGGGCAATAAATGCTGGCCTTGCCAGCGACGCCCACATCCCATGAACGAATAAAAAAAAACTTCATCCCATAACACGCGTACAAGGGCTCAGTAATGTTTAATTTATCAGAAAAAGACAAAGTACAACAACATACTGGTCAGCTTAACAGAGTCTCATCATATTTATGAGGCCACAAACTTAAAATAGTCACTAATAAATCGAGTAATGAATTCAGGAGAAGTGTCTTTACCCAGAGAATGGTGAGAATGGGGAACTCGCTACCACAGGGAGTAGTTGAGGTGAACAGCACAGATGGATTTATGGGGAAGCTACATGAGGGAGAAAGGAATGGGAGGAGATGTTGATCGGGTTAATTGAAGTAGGGTGGGTGTGGGGCATAAACACTGGTATGGACCAGTTGGGCCGAATGGCCTGTTTCTGTGCTGTACATTCTATGTAACACCATCAACAGTCAATCGAAGGGAATCATCAGCACAACAGATTGAAAGATTAAACAGCAGTACAAAAATTTATAAAACATTCATCCATTCCACGTTCATGTCACCCCAGCTGTCAGCAGGGCCCTGTGCTACAGAACAGTGTGACCTCGCTGGTGTCTCTTCAGCTCCCCGGAGCTGTTAAAGCTCTTCGCACAGTCAGAGCATTTAAATGGTCTCTCATCAGTGTGAACTCGCTGGTGTGTCAGCATGTTGGATGACTGAGTGAATCCCTTCCCGCACACGGAGCAGGTGAATGGCCTCTCCCCAGTGTGAGTACGCTGGTGTTCCTTCAGATCTCCGGACCTTGTAAACCTTTTCCCACAGTCAGAACATTTAAACGGTCTCTCATCAGTGTGAACTCGCTGGTGTGCCAGCAGGGGGGATGACTGAGTGAATCCCTTCCCACACACGGAGCAGGTGAATGGCCTCTCCCCAGTGTGAACTCGCTGGTGTATCTTCAGCTCCCCGGTGCTTTTAAAGCTCTTACCACAGTCAGAGCATTTAAATGGTCTCTCATCAGTGTGAACTCGCTGGTGTATCTTCAGCTCCCTGGTGCTTTTAAAGCTCTTACAACAGTCAGAACATTTAAATGGTCTCTCCCCAGTGTGAACTCGCTGGTGTATCTTCAGCTCCCCGGTGCTTTTAAAGCTCTTACCACAGTCAGAGCATTTAAATGGTCTCTCATCAGTGTGAACTCGCTGGTGTTCCAGCAGGTGGGATGACCGAGTGAATCCCTTCCCACACACGGAGCAGGTGAATGGTCTCTCCCCAGTGTGAACACGCTGGTGTCCACTCAGATGCCCGCTTTTAAAGCTCTTACCACAGTCAGAGCATTTAAATGGTCTCTCATCAGTGTGAACTCGCTGGTGTGTAGTCAAATTGCTGGAGCTTTTAAACCACTTCCCACAGTCAGAACATTTAAATGGTCTCTCATCAGTGTGAACTCGCTGGTGTGCCAGCAGGTGGGATGACTGAGTGAATCCCTTCCCACACACGGAGCAGGTGAATGGCCTCTCCCCGGTGTGAACACGCTGGTGTCCATTCAGATGCGTGGAGCTTTTAAAGCTCATCCCACAGTCAGTGCATTTAAATGGTCTCTCATCAGCGTGAACCAACTGGTGTTTCTTCAGATCCCCAGAGGTTTTAAAGCTCTTCCCACAGTCAGAACATTTAATGTGAACAAGCTGGTGTCTCAGGAGGGTGGCAGAATGAGAGAATCGCTTCAAAAACACAGAGCAGGTCAACGGTCTCTCATTGGTGTGGACAAGCTGGTGTCACAGCAGCACGGAGGGTGCAATTAATCACTTCCCACACACGGAGCAGGTTAAAGGTCTCTCCCTAGTGTGATCTTGCTGGTGTATCATCGGAGCGGATGACTGAGTGAATCCCTTCTGGAACACGGGGCCGGTGAACGGGCTCTCCCCAGTGTGTAGCCACTGGTGTTGCTTCAGGTACTTGTAGATTTTGAAGCTCTTCCCACACTCAGAACATTTAAAAGGTCTCTCATTAGTGTGAACTCGCTGGTGTGCCAGCAGATTGGAAGACCAACTGAATCAGGTCCTGATGAATCGAGCGACTCTGTCTGTTCTTGACGTGATGTTCGGTCTGAGCTTCCTGTCTGTAAATGCTCCACTTCTAAAACCCTGTAAAAGGAGTATAGAAAGGGGTAAGAGGGAGAATGTTGCCTCATGTCCCCCTTTCCGAGCCCAGGGGCAGTGAAGCTGATTTTCAGGCCTCAGCTGCTGCACAGGTTACATACGAACATACGAATTAGGAGCAGGTCACTTGGCCCCTCGAGCCTGCTCCGCCATTCAATAAGATCATGGCTGATCCGATTACTCCACATTCCCACCTACCCCCGATAACGTTTCACCCCCTTCCTTATCAAGAATCTATCTACCTCTGCCTTAAAAATATTCAAAGACTCTGCTTCCACCGCCCTCCGAGGAAGAGAGTTTCAAAGACTCACGACCGTCTGTAAGAAAAAATTTCTCCTCATCTCTGTCTTAAATGGGTGACCCCTTATTTTTAAACAGTGACCCCTAGTTCTAGATTCTCCCACAAGAGGAAACATCCTCTCCACATCCACCCTGTCCAGACCCCTCAGGATCTTATATGTTTCAATCAAGTCACCTCTTACTCTTCTAAACTCCAGCGGATACAAGCCTAGCCTGTCCAACCTTTCGTCATAAGACAACCCGCCCATTCCAGGTATTAGTCTAGTAAACCTTCTCTGAACTGCTTCCAATGCATTTACATCCTTCCTTAAATAAGGAGACCAATACTGTACACAGTGCTCCAGATGTGGTCTCACCAATGCCCTGTATAACTGAAGCATAACCTCCCTACTTTTGTATTCAGTTTCCCTCGCAATAAACAATAACATTCTATTAGCTTTCCTGATTACTTGTTGTACCTGAATACTAACCTTTTGCAATTCATGCATTAGGACACCCAGATCCCTCTGCATCTCAGAGCTCTGCAATCTCTCATCATTTAGATAATATGCTTCTTTTTTATTCTTCCTGCCAAAATGGACAACTTCACATTTTCCCCACATTATACTCCATTTGCCAGATCTTTGCCCACTCACTTAACTGATCTATATCCCTTTGTAGCCTCCTTATGTCCTCTTCACAATTTATTTTCCTACCTATCTTTGTGTCATCAGCAAATTTAGCAACCATACCTGCGGTCCCTTCATCCAAGTCATTTATATAAATTGTAAAAAGTTGAGGTCCCAGCACTGATCCCTGTGGCAGACCACTCGTTACATCTTGCCAACCAGAAAATGACCCATTTATGCCTACTCTCTGTTTCCTATTAGCTAGCCAATCTTCTATCCATGCCAACATGTTACTCCCTACACCATGAGCTTTTATTTTCCGCAATAACCTTTGATGTGGCACCTTATCAAATGCCTTCTGGAAATCTAAGTACAGTACATCCACCGGTTCCCCTTTATCCACAGCACATGTTACTTCCTCAAAGAACTCCAATAAATTGGCTAAACATGATTTCCCTTTCACAAAACCATGTTGACTCTGCCTGATTACCTTGAACTTTTCCAAGTGCCCTGCTATAACGTCTTTAATAATAGCTTCTAACATCTTCCCGATGACAGATGTTAAGCTAACTGGCCTGTAGTTTCCTGCTTTCTGTCTCCCTCCCTTTTTGAATAAAGGAGTTACATTCGCTATTTTCCAATCTAATGGAACCGTCCCCGAATCTAGGGAATTTTGGAAAATTAAAACCAACGCATCAACTATCTCACTAGCCACTTCTTTTAAGACCCTAGGATGAAGTCCATCAGGCCCCGGGGACTTGTCAGCCCACAGCTCCAACAATTTGCTCAGTACCACTTCCCTGGTGATTGTAATTTTCTTGAGTTCCTCCCTCCCTTCCATTTCCTGATTTACAGCTATTTCTGGGATGTTACTTGAATCCTCTATAGTGAAGACCGATGCAAAATACCTGTTCAATTCAACTGCCATCTCCTTATTTTCCATTATTAATTCCCCAGACTCACTTTCTATAGGACCAACGCTCACTTTGTTAACTCTTTTCTTTTTTAAATATCTATAGAAACTCTTATTAACTGTGTTTATATTTCTAGCTAGCTTTCTCTGGTACTCTCATTTTTCTCTCATTATTAATCTTTTAGTCATTCTTTGCTGTTTTTTATATTCTGTCCAATCTTCTGACCTGCCAGCCATCTTTGCACAATTATATGCTTTTTCTTTAAGTCTGATACTATCTTTAACTTTTTTAGTTAACCACGGATGGTGGGTCCTCCCCTTGGAATTTTTCTTTCTCGTTGGAATGTATCTATTCTGTGTATTCTGAAATATCCCCTTAAATGTCTGCCACTGCAACTCTATTGACCTATCCCTTAACTTAATTTGCCTGTTCACTTTAGCTAGCTCTGCTTTCATGCCCTCATAATTGCCCTTATTTAAGTTTAAAATACAAGTCTTGGACCCATTCTTCTCTCCCTCAAACTGAATGTAAAATTCAATCATATTATGATCGCTGCTACCTAGGGGCACCTTCACTATGAAGTCATTAATTAATCCTATCTCATTGCACAATACCAGGTCTAGTATAGCCTGCTCTCTGGTTGGCTCCAGAACGTGCTGTTATAAGAAACTATCCCAAAAAGATTCTATGAACTCCTCATCTAGGCTCCCTTTGCCCATCTGATTTTTCCAGTCTATATGTAGATTAAAATCCCCCATGATTATTGCCATACCTTTCTGACAAGCTCCCATTATTTCTTCCTTTATACTCCATCCTACCATGTGGTTACTGTCAGGGGGCCTGTACACCACTCCCACAAGTGACTTCTTGCCTTTATCATTTCTCATCTTAACACGCAGGTGCAGCAAGCAATTAGGAAAGCAAATGGTACGTTAGTCTTTATTACAAAAGGATTGGAGTATAAGAGTAAAGTCTTACTGCAACTATATAGGGCCTTGGTGAGACCACACCTGGAGTATTGTGTACAGTTTTGGTCTCCTTACCTAAGGAACGATATACTTGCCTGAGAGGGAGTGCAACGAAGGTTCACCAGACTGATTCCTGGGATGGGGGGATTGTCCTATGAGGAGAGATTGAGGAGACTGGGCCTATATTCCCAGGAATTTTGAAGAATGAGAGGTGATGTCATTGAAACATCTACAATTCTTACAGGGCTCGACAGGGTAGATGCTGGGAGACTGTTTCCCCTGGCTGGGGAGTCTAGAACCAGGGGTCACAGTCTCAGAATAAGGGGTCGGCCATTTAGGACTGAGATGAGGAGAAATTTCTTCACTCAGAGGGTGGTGAATCTTTGGAATTCTCTGCCCCAGAGGGCTGTGGAGGCTCAGTCATTGAGTATAATCAAGGCTGAGATCGATAGATTTTTGGACTCATGGGGAATCAAGGGATATGGGGATCGGGCGGGAAGGTGGAGATGAGGTAGAAGATCAGCCATGATCTTATTGAATGGCGGAGCAGGCTCGAAGGGCCGAATGGCCTGCTCCTGCTCCTATTTCTTATGTTCTTAAGAAAGCTGTTTGCTATAGCCTGCTGCGCCTCAACAAATACACAGAGGATTTCAGTTATGTGGAGAGACTGGAGAAGCTGGGATTGTTCTCCTTGGAGCAGAGAACGTGCAGCGGAGATTTAATAGAGGTGTTCAAAACATGAAGGGTTTTGATAGAGTAAATAGGAGCATGGGAACAGGAGGAGGCCATTCAGCCCCTCCAGCCTGTTCTGCCATTCAATGAGATCATGGCCGATCTGTGTCTTAACTCCACCCACCTGCCTTGGCTCCATATCCCTTTGCTCCCTTGTCTAGCAAAAATCTATCACTCTCGGATTTAAAATGATTAATTGAGCTGGCATCGACTGCTTTCTGTGGGAGAGGGTTCCACACTTCTACCACCCTTTGTGTGAAGAAGTGTTTCCCAACTTCTCTCCTGAATGGCCTGGCTCTGATTTTAAGGTGATGTCCCCTTGTCCTCGACTGCCCCACCGGCGGAAAAAGTTTCTCTCTATCTACTCTACCAATTCCTTTCAAAATCCTAAAATCCTCAATCACTCCTTAACCTTCTAGATTCCAGGGAACACAAGCCTAGTTTATGTAATCTCTCCCTCATAATCTAACCCTTGGAGCCCGGGTAACATTCTGGTCAATCTGTGCTGCACTCCTTCCAAGGTCAGTGTATCCTTTCTGAGGTGCGGTGCCCAGAACTGTACACAGTGCTCCAGGGAGTTCCTGGGAGTTACTGTGCGTAGGTCCCTGAAGGTGGCGGGACATATTGAGAGAGTGGTTAACAAAGCATATGGGATCTTGGGCTTCATAAATAGAGGAAATAACAACAGAAAATGCTGGAAATACTCAGCAGGCCAGGCAGCATCCGTGGAGAGAGAAACAGAGTTAACGTTTCAGGTCTGGGACCCTTCATCAGAACTGGAAAAAGCTGGAGATGTAACAGATATTAAGCAGGTGCAGGGACAGGGGGCGGGGGGGGGGGTTAGGAGGGGAGGAAGAAATAGAAAGAACATCCTGTACTTTTGTAAGAGGCAGGAAAGATAAAATGTTGCAAATGGGAGTGGCAAAAATCATACTGCATGAAAAATGAGGTCAGGGATAATTATCTGAAATTGTTGAACTCAATGTTGAGTCCGGCAGGCTGCAAAGTGCCCAATCGAAAGATGAGGTGATGTTCATCGAGCTTACATTGAGCTTCATTGGAACAATGCAATAGCCCGAGGACAGAGAGATCAGAGTGGGAGTGAAGCGGTGAATTAAAGTGACAGGCGACCGGAAGCTCAGGGTCA
Source organism: Somniosus microcephalus (assembly GCF_052327205.1). Taxonomy (NCBI): domain Eukaryota; kingdom Metazoa; phylum Chordata; class Chondrichthyes; order Squaliformes; family Somniosidae; genus Somniosus; species Somniosus microcephalus. The sequence continues at coordinate 29,298 of NW_028225235.1, read as the reverse complement.
CCCGTACGGACTGAACGGAGGTGTTCCGCAAAGCGGTCACCCAATCTGAATTTGGTCTCGCCAATGTAGAGGAGACCGCATCGTGAGCAGCGAATACAGTATATTAAATTGCAAGAAGTACACGTAAATCGCTGTTACACCTGGAAGGGGTGCTTGGGGCCCTGGACAGTGGGAAGGGAGGAGGTAAAAGGGCATGTGTTGCATCTCCTGCGCTTGCATGGGAAGGTGCCAGGTGAAGGAGGTGGTATTGAGTACAAAAGTAGAGAAGTTATGCTGAACCTTTATAAAGCGCTGGTTAGGCCACAACTGGAGTATTGCGTCCAGTTCTGGTCACCACGCTTTAGGAAGGATGTGAAGGCCCTCGAGAGGGTGCAGAGGTGATTTACCAGAATGGTTCCGGGGATGGAGGATCTTAGCTACAAGGACAGGTTGGAGAAGCTGGATTTGTTTTCATTAGAGCAAAGGAGGTTGAGGGGTGATTTGATCGAGGTGTACAAGATTATGACAGGTTTGGATAGGCTAGACAGGGAAAGGCTGTTCCCACTAGTTGATGGTACAAGGACTAGGGGACACAGAGTTAAGGTTTTGGGCAAGAGATACAGGGGGGATGTGAGGGAAAACTTTTTTACGCAGCGAGTGGCGAGGACCTGGAACTCGCTGCCGACGGAAGTGGTGGAAGCGGAGACACTCAATGTTTTCAAGGGGAGACTGGATAGGCACTTGAGGGAAATAAACTTGCAGGGCTACGGGGATAGAGCGGGGGAGTGGGACTGACTGGATTGCCCTACAGAGAGCCGGCACGGACTCGATGGGCCGAATGGCCTCCTTCTGTGCCGTTATGACTCTGTGACTCTCTGGGGTCCAACCAGGGCTTTGTATAGCTGTAGCTTATAAGGAGAAACTGTTTCCAGTGGCAGGAGGGTCGGTAACCAGAGGACACAGATATAAGGTCATTGACAAAAGAACCAGAGGCGAGGTGAGGAGAATTTTATTGACGCAGCGAGTTGTTGTGATCTGGAATGCGCTGCCTGAAAGGGCGGTGGAAGCAGAGTCAATAATAACCTTCACTGGGGAATTGGATAAATACTTGAAGGGGAAACATTTTCAGGGCTATGGGGAAAGAGCAGGGGAGTGGGACTAAATGGAGAGCTCGTTCAAAGAGCCGGCACAGGCACGATGGGCTGAATGGCCTCCTTCTGTGCTGTATGATTCTAGGAGCCACTCCTAGAGTGGAGGGGTGCCCGCAGGGATCGCTTGGCAGGAAATTGGGAGGAGGTGGTTCACACGCAGACAGCACCTGATTTCGAGACGCTGTCCTTTTAAAATTGGTCCTCCACAGGCAAGGAGGGACTCAGTCCCTTTAATGAAAATCACATTGAAAAGGAGAGTCCCTGTCCCTTTAAGAGCCCTCCGCCCACCATTCCCACCTTTTTCGCAAAGTCTTTGAAATTAATAATAAAACTTCATGCAGAAAAAATGTGAGTGTGGGTCTGACTGTATTTTAGTGAGTATCTGTGTCTGTCTGACTGTATGTGTGTGTGTCTGTGTAGAATGATACAGTACTGAAGGAGGCCATTCGGCCCATCGTGCCTGTGCCGGCTCTTTGAAAGAGCGATCCAATTAATCCCACTCCCCCTGCTCTTTCCCCAAAGCCCTGTAAATGTTTTCCCTTCAAGTATTTATCTCAATCTCTTTTGAATTATAATATTGAATCTGCTTCCACCGCCCTTTCAGGCAGCGCATTCCAGATCACAACAACTTGGTGTAAAAATCTGTTTCCTCATGTCACCTCTGGTTCTTTTGCCAATCACCTTAAATCTGGTTTCTGTCCCTTCAGCCATTGGAAACGGTTTCTCCTTATTTACTCTCTCAAAATCCATCCTGATTTTGAACAACTCTATCAAATCTCCTCTTAATCTTCTTTGCTTAAGGAGAACAACCCCAGCTTCTCCCGTCTCTCCACGTAACTCAAGTCCCTCATCCCTGGTCCCATTCTCGTCAATTTCTTCTGCACCCTCTAAGGCCTTGACATCCTTCCTAAAGTGTGGTGCCCAGCGGAAGCCTAGCCAGTGTTTTATAAAGGCTTAGCATAACCTGCTTGCTTTTGTACTCTATTCCTCTATTAATAAAGTCAAGGATCCTGTATGCTTTTTTAACAGCCTTCTCAACTTGTCCTGCCACCTTCTAAGATTTGTGTACATACACCCCGAGGCCTCTCTGTTCCTGCACCCTCTTTAAAACTGGACCATTTAGTTTATATTGCCTCTCCTCATTCTTCCTACCAAAATGAATCACTTCACACTTCTCTACATTAAATTTAATCTGCCACGTTTCTGCCCATTTCACCAGTCTGGCTACATCCTCCTGAATTCTGTTACTATCCTCATTGTTTGCTACATTTCCGAGTATCGTGTCATCTGTAAATTTTGAAATTTTGCCCTGGATCCCCAAGTCCAGGTCATTAATATATATAAAAAAAAAGCAGTGGTCCGAATCAATGTTCACGTTAAGTTGCGCGGCCACGCAGCGGTCTGGAGGTCCCGCGCAGCCGGCTCACCGCACTATAAATGGATTAAACGCGCATGCGCGGAAATTTGAATGGGCCGTGCAGCCCGTTAAAGGGGCCATGCACCTCAAAAGAAATTAGAGGGGACATTGGTCCTAATACCGACGCCTGGGGAACATCACTGTTTACCTCCCTCCAGTCTGAAAAGCAACCGTTCACCACTACTCTCTGCTTTCTGTCCCTTGGCAGAAAATTGGGAGGGGGCGAGTGCAAACAGCACCTGATTTCTCGCCAAGCACTCACGGGAGCAGGGGATTAGCCCTACTTTAAATGTCAGTCTCTTACATATATACATTATATAAAAAGGGAGACGCTGTCCCTTTAAAATCGGTCATCCATGGGGACGCGGTCCCTTTAATGAAAACCTCAGAAAAAGAGAGCGCCTGTCCCTTTAAGAGAACCCCCACCACTCCCATATTTCTCTTAATAAAGTGAAATGAATAATTAAAAACCCAGAAAATTAATATTTAAAAAATTAATTATGGGAGAAGAAGTATTTTTACTCACATTTGCTCCACAGGGTTTCTTGTTTCTGTTTCATCAATTTAAAAACAAACTGCTTTTTTTATGATCAGCCATGATCGCATTGAATGGCGGAGCAGGCTCGAGGGGCCGAATGGCCTACTCCTGCTCCTATCTTCAATGTTTCTATGTTTAAAACAAATATCTTCTGTAAAATAAAATTAGTTTGAGCTGTAAAATGTGAAAAGAACATTAAAAACAAACTTTCCCAGGATCACAGATTCTGACCAGGCCGCTTTACAAAATGGCGGCGGGCCGATCCCAGGTCCCGCCTCCCCCTTCGCCGCGATTGGTTGGAGGACCAAAGCACCTCGGTCGGTCCTCCAGACTCCGCCTCCCCTCGCTCATTGGTGGAGAGCTCAGTGTCAGTCAGTGCACGCCGGCGACGTCGTGACGTTGCAGGGTGGGCGGTTGGAGCAGGCGGGAAATTAAATCAATTTAAATTAAATCTCCCGTCAGTCTCCTCTGTCACAATCAGCTGGCGCAAGTCCCGCCCCTCGGGCTCCCTGATTGGTTGGAGGACCCGCCGCTGGCTCGCTCCTCCAGCCCCGCCCCGCTCGCTCCCTATTGGTCGGAAGCTCCCGTCAATCAGGCCCTGGGCCCGGGTCCTATCTTCTATGTACTTTCAGTGATGACTTTTATAAACTGGTTTTGCAGGAAATTAGAAGAGGAGGGGAGAGATTTGAAGACACTCGGTCCCTTTGTGACTCTAAAGTTGCAGCTGACCCCGCGCATGCGCCCCATGGCCCCGCCCTCCCCTGCTCCACAGGCGCCCGGCCCGCACCGCGCATGCTCAGCACACACCCTGGGCCCCTGTCAATCATCCTCCCCCTCTGAACAGGCCCCGCCCCCTCCCCCTACTCCACATGCGCCACCGGTCCCAGCTCCCGAAGTTGAGCCGCTACCGCGCCTGCGCAGGGCCTCGGATTCTGGGTCGGCCCGGGCAACCGCGAGAGTCCGGATCACCGGCGGAAAGTGAATTTTATGAAGGTTTTTTTTTATATAGCGGAGAGAAGCGCGGGCGGGGAGATAAATAAAAAGAAAATACAAACCGCACCGTCCCAGCGCCCTCCCGGCACCGAGCGGAGCGGATTGAGTGGCCGCAGCCTCTTCTCGGAATGGCCTCTTCCTGTGATGACGTCACAATCGGGCCACAGCCTCAGCGCCTGGGAGGAAGGTCCCGCCCCCTTACCGCGCCGCCATTAGTTGGAGGACCAGGCCGCCCAGTTCAGTCCTCCCAGCTCAGCCCTCTTCCTATTGGTCAGCGCTCCCGTCAGTCAGAATCACATTGTTCCGGCTCACTCCGCGCGGATGAAACCGCTCTGTTCGGTGTCCACGGAGGTCCCGCCCGCCCGACTCTCAGGTTTGCTTTTTCTGGTATTTTTCTTTATAATCTCGCTCTCCGCTCCCCCTTCACCTCGATTTAAATCGATTCCCCAGCACTTTACTTTACCCCGGCCGCTGATTCCGCCTCTTCCCCGGGCCAACTTCCGTCTTCTCCTCAGAGGCCCCGCGCAGGCGCACTGGCAGCCTCGTTTTGTGTTGGGGCCAAATGAGCATGCGCGGCCCCGCCTCTCCACATTTAAAGGGACACCCATCCACACACAGAATCCCCACAGTGCAGATAGAGGCCACCGACACATATCCCACCCTATCCCCGTAACCCCACGTATTTAATCCCCTAACACGAAGGGTCAATTTATCATAGCCAAATCAACCGAACCCACACATCTTTGGACTGTGGGAGGAAACCGGAGCACCCGGAGGAAACCCACGCAGACACAGGGAGAATGTGCAAACTCCACACCCACACCCTGCACATTTAAAGGGACACACACCCCCTCCACATTTAAAGGGACACCCACCGCCTCCACATTTAAAGGGACATCCACCCCGCCACATTTAAAGGGACACCCACCTCCTCCACATTTAAAGGGACTCCCTCCCCCCATCTCATGTCCTCTACTGTGGAGGAGGAATTCCTTGAGTGTTTACGGGATGGTTTCCTGGACCAATATGACGAGGGAACCAACCAGAGATCAGGCCATCTTAGACTGGGTATTATGTAACGAGAAAGGATTAATTAGCAATCTTGTTGCATGAGGCCCCTTGGGTTGGAGTGATCATAATATGATTGAATTAGCACTGTTGCCTCACAGCGCCAAGGACCCGGGTTCAAATCCGGCCTCGGGTGACTGCCTGTGTGGAGTTTGCACATTCTCTCCGTGTTTGCGTGGGTTTTCTCCGGGTGCTCCGGTTTCCTCCCACAGTCCAAAGATGTGCGGGTTAGGTTGATTGGCTATGATAAAAATTGGCCCTTAGTGTTAGGGGGGATTAAATACGTGGGGTTACGGGGATAGGGCTTGCGTGGGATGGCTGTCGGTGTAGGGACCGGGTGGTAGGGTTTGGATGATCAGCCATGATCTCGTTGAATGGCGGAGCAGGCTCGAAGGGCCGAATGGCCTGCTCCTGCTCCTATCTTCTATGTTTCTATGTTTCATTAAGATGGAGAATGAAGTTGTTGACTCAGAGATTAGGGTCCTAAATTTAAATAAAGGAAACTACGATGGTCTGAGGAGCAAGTTGGGTAGGATTGATTGGGGAATGTCACTCAAAGGGTTGACGATGGACAGGCAATGGCAAACATTCAAAGACCGCATGGATGAACTACAGAATTTGTTCATCCCAGTTTGGCATAAAAATAAAACAAAAGAGGTGACTCAACCGTGGCTAACAAGGGAAATTAGGGATAGCATAAGATCCAAGGAGAGGACATATAAATTGGCCAGAAAAAGCAGTAAACCTGAGGATTGGGAGCAGTTTAGGATTCAACAAAGGAGGACAAAGGGATTAATTAAGAAGGGGAAAATAGAATATGAGAGTAAGTTTGCAGGGAAAATAGAATATGAGAGTAAGTTTGCAGGGAACATAAAAACTGACTGTAAAAGCTTTTATAGATATGTGAAGAGAAAAAGAACATAAGAAGTAGGAGCAGAAGTAGACCATATGGCCCCTCGGGCCTGCTCCACCATTCAATAGGATCATGGCTGATCTGAACCTAAACTCACGTCCACTTCCCTGCCCGCTCCCCGTAACCCCTAATTCCCTTATCAGTTAGGAAACTGTCTATCTCCGTTTAAAATTTATTTAATGTCGCAGTTTCCACAGCCATCTGAGGTAGCAAATTCCATAGATTTACCACCCTCTGAGTGAAGAAGTTTCTCCTCATCTCAGTTTTGAAACGGCAGCCCCTTATTCTAAGATTATGCCCCCTAGTTCTAGTCTCACCCATCAGTGGAAACATCATCCCCGCATCCACCCGATCAAGCCCCCTCACAATCTTATATGTTTTGATAATATCGCCTCTCATTCTTCTGAATTCCAATGAGTAGAGTCCCAACCTACTCAACCTTTCCTCATAAGTCAACCCCCTCATCTCCGGAATCAACCGAGTGAACCTTCTCTGAACTGCCTCGAGAGCAAGTATATCTTTTCTTAAATATGTAAACCAAAACTGTACGCAATATTCCAGGTGTGGCCTCACCAGTCCCCTGTATAACTGAAGCAAGACTTCCCTGCTTTTATACTCTATCCCCCTTGCAATAAAAGCCAAGATTCCATTGGCCTTCCTGATCACCTGCTGTACCTGCATACTAACCTTCTGTGTTTCATGCACCAGGACCCCCAGATCCCTTTGTACTGTAGCACTTTGCAGTTTCTCTCCATTTAGATAATAACTTGCTCTTTGATTTTTTCTGCCAAAGTGCATAACCTCCCACTTTCCAACATTATATTCCATCTGCCAAATTTCTGCCCACTCACTTAGCCTGTCTATGTCCTTTTGCAGGTTTTTTCTGTCCTCCTCACTCACTGCTTTCCCTCCCATCTTTGTATCGTCGGCAAACTTGGATATGTTGCACTCGGTCCCCTCCTCCAAATCGTTAATATAGATTGTAAAGAGTTGGGGTCCCAGCACTGACCCCTGCGGAACACCACTAGTTACTGATTGCCAACCCGAGAATGAACCATTTATTCCAACTCTCTGTTTTCTGTTAGATGGCCAATCTTCCACCCATGCCAGTATATTACCCCCAATCCCATGATTTTTTATCTTGTGCAGTAATCTTTTGTGTGGCACCTTGTCAAATGCCTTTTGGAAGTCCAAATACACCACATCCACTGGTTCCCCTTTATCCACCCTGTTTGTTACATCCTCAAAGAATTCGAGCAAATTTGTCAAACATGACTTCCCCTTTATAAAACCATGCTGACTCTGTCCGATTAAATTATGCTTATCCAAATGTCCTGTTACTGCTTCCTTAATAATGGACTCCAACATTTTACCAACCACAGATGTTAGGCTAACTGGTGAATAGTTTCCAACCTTTTGTCTACCTCCCTTTTTAAATAAGGGCGTTACATTAGCAGTTTTCCAATCTGCTGGGACTTTGCCTGAATCTAGGGAGTTTTGGAAAATTACCACCAATGCATCCGCAATCCCCACCGCTACCTGTCTCAAGACCCTAGGATGTAAGCCATCAGGTCCAGGGGATTTATCCGCCTTAAGTCCCATTATCTTACCGAGTACCATCTCCTGAGTGATTTTAATCGTGTTTAGCTCCTCCCCCCCATAGCCCCCTGTTTCTCCAATGTTGGGATATTTTTAGTGTCGTCTACTGTAAAGACTGATACAAAATATTTGTTCAGCGTTTTTGCCATCTCCATGTTCCCCACTACTAACTTCCCAGTCTCGTCCTCTCAGGGACCAACATTCACTTTAGCCACCCTTTTTCTTTTTATATAACTGTAGAAACTCTTGCTATCTGTTTTTATATTTTTTGCTAGTTTACTTTCATAATCTATCTTCCCTTTCTTAATTAATGTTTTAGTTATTCTTTGCTGGCTTTTAAATACTTCCCAATCTTCTATCCTCCCACTAGATTTGGCTACTTTATATGCCCTTGTTTTCAGTCGGATACTATCCTTTATTACTTTATTGGCCACGGATGGCTGTCTTTTCTTTTACACCCCTTTTTCCTCAGTGGAATATATTCTTCTTGAAAGTTGTGAAATATCTCCTTGAATGTACACCACTGCTCATGTACCGTCTTACACCTTAATCTATTTTCCCAGTCCACTTTAGTCAACTCTGCTCTCATACCTTCATAGCCTCCTTTATTTAAGCTTAGTATGCTGGTTTGAGATCCAACTCTCTCACCCTCCAACTGAATTTGGAATTCAACCATGTTATGGTCACTCATTCCAAGGGGATCCTTTACTAGGACATTTTTTATTAATCCTGTCTCATTACACAGGACCAGATCTAAGATTGCCTTGGACAGTGTAGAGGGAACTTTACTCTGTATCTAACCCGTGCTCTACCTGCCCTCATGAGCAAACTTGGCTAGGGTAAATAAAATCAGAGAGTTAAATGGGTGGCTCAAAGACTGGTGTCGGAGAAATGGGTTTTGCTTCTTGGGACACTGGCACCAGTATTGGGACAGGAGAGAGCTGTTCCGTTGGGACGGAGTTCACTTGGCCAGTGCTGGGACTAGAATCCTGGTGAATCAAATAACTAGGGCTGTAGAGAGGGCTTTAAACTAATTAGTGGCGGGGAGGTTTCAAGAGAGCCTGGTTGTTTGAGTAACATACTGCTCAAGGAACCCGTCCCTAATGCACTCTATGAACTCTTCCTCAAGGCTGCTCTGCCCAATTTGATTTGTCCAGTCAATATGAAAGTTAAAATCTCCCATGATTATAGCTGTTCCCTTATTACAAGCCCCAACTATTTCCTGATTTATACTCCGACCAATAGAGTTGCAACTGTTAGGAGGCCTATAGACTACGCCCACTCGTGACTTTTTCCCCTTATTATTCCTTATTTCCACCCAAACCGTTTCACTATCCTGATCCTTTGACCCAATATCATTTCTCACTATTGCAGTGATTCCATCCTTTATTAACACAGCCACCCCACCTCCTTTTCCTTCCTGGCTGTCCTTCCTAATAGTCAAATACCCCTCAATGTTTAGTTGCCAGTCATGGTCACCCTGCAGCCATGTCTCCGTAATGGCCACCAGATCATACCAATGTGTAGTTATTTGTACCGTCAACGCATCTATTTTGTTACGAATGCTGCGTGCTTTCAGATAAAGAACTTTAAAATATGTTTTGTGACAATTTATTCCTGCTTTTACCCCCTTTACAACTTTACCTTTATCTTTATATATTCTGTCCCTTCCTGACACGCTCTGGTTTTTAATTCCTCCACTGCTACCTTGCTCTATTGCCTTCTCCGCTGACATTTTTATTTTTCGCTCTCTTGAAACCTCCCCCCCACTAATTAGTTTAAAGCCCTCTCTACAGCCCTAGTTATTCGATTCACCAGGATTCTAGTCCCAACACTGGCCAAGTGAACTCCGTCCCAACGGAACAGCTCTCTCCTGTCCCAGTACTGCTGCCAGTGTCCCAAGAAGCAAAACCCATTTCTCCCACACCAGTCTTTGAGCCACGCATTTAACTCTCTGATTTTATTTACCCTAGCCAAATTTGCTCATGAGGGCAGGTAGAGCATGGGTTAGATAGAGAGTAAATCTCACTCTACACTGTCCCATCAAACACTCCCAGGGCAGGTACAGCACGGGTTAGATACAGCGTAAAGCTTCTTGTACACTGTCCCATCAAACGCTCCCAAGGCAGGTACAGCATGGGTTAGATAGAGAGTAAATCTCACTCTACACTGTCCCATCAAACACTCCCAGGGCAGGTACAACACGGGTTAGATACAGAGTAAAGCTTCTTGTACACTGTCCCATCAAACGCTCCCAAGGCAGGTAGAGCACGGGTTAGATAGAGAGTAAATCTCCCTCTACACTGTCCCATCAAACACTCCCAGGGCAGGTACAGCATGGGTTTGATACAGAGTAAAGCTTCTTGTACACTGTCCCATCAAACGCTCCCAAGGCAGGTACAGCACGGGTTAGATACAGAGTAAAGCTCCCTCTACACTGTCCCATCAAACACTCCCAGGGCAGGTACAGCATGGGTTAGATACAGAGTAAAGCTCCCTCTACACTGTCCCATCAAACACTCCCAGGGCAGGTACAGCATGGGTTAGATACAGAGTAAAGCTCCCTCTACACTGTCCCATCAAACACTCCCAGGGCAGGTACAGCACGGGTTAGATACAGAGTAAAGCTCCCTCTACACTGTCCCATCAAACACTCCCAGGGCAGGTACAGCATGGGTTTGATACAGAGTAAAGCTCCCTCTACACTGTCCCATCAAACACTCCCAGGGCAGGTACAGCACGGGTTAGATACAGAGTAAAGCTCCCTCTACACTGTCCCATCAAACACTCCCAGAGCAGGTACAGCACAGGTTAGACACAGAGTAAAGCTCCCTCCACACTGTCCCATCAAACACTCCCAGGGCAGGTACAGCACGGGTTAGATACAGAGTAAAGCTCCCTCTACACTGTCCCATCACACACTCCCAGGGCAGGTACAGCACAGTTTAGATACAGAGTAAAGCTACCTCTACACTGTCCCATCACACACTCCCAGGGCAGGTACAGCACGGGTTAGATACAGAGTAAAGCTCCCTCTACACTGTCCCATCAAACACTCCCAGGGCAGGTGCAGCACGGGTTATATACAGAGTAAAACTCCCTCTACACTGTCCCATCACACACTCCCAGGGCAGGTACAGCACGGGTTAGATACAGAGTAAAGCTCCCTCTACATTGTCCCATCAAACACTCCCAGGGCAGGTACAGCACAGGTTAGATACAGAGTAAAGCTCCCTCTACACTGTCCCATCACACACTCCCAGGGCAGGTACAGCACAGTTTAGATACAGAGTAAAGCTACCTCTACACTGTCCCATCACACACTCCCAGGGCAGGTACAGCACGGGTTAGATACAGAGTAAAGCTCCCTCTACACTGTCCCATCAAACACTCCCAGGGCAGGTGCAGCACGGGTTATATACAGAGTAAAACTCCCTCTACACTGTCCCATCATACACTCCCAGGGCAGGTACAGCACGGGTTAGATACAGAGTAAAGCTCCCTCTACATTGTCCCATCAAACACTCCCAGGGCAGGTACAGCACAGGTTAGATACAGAGTAAAGCTCCCTCTACACTGTCCCATCAAACACTCCCAGGGCAGGTCCAGCACGGGTTAGATACAGAGTGTCAGCCGTGCCTCAGGCGGCAGCACTCTCTCCTCTGAGTCAGAAGGTTGTGGGTTGAAGTCCCACTCCAGAGACTCGAGTCTAAAACTCTGTGCTGCCCCTCCAGTGCAGTGCTGAGGGAGTAAAGCCCAGTGCAGAGTAAAGTTCCCTCTGCACTGCTCCACTAACAGGCCTGAGCCCCAAACTCAGAAGAGCGCCCTCTGCTGCATTCCACTTGTCTCAGCAGCGGGAGAAGCAGGCGGCGGAAGTCCCGCCCCTCGGACACCCCGATTGGTTGGAGGACCTGCCGCCACCTCAGTCCTCCAAGCTCCGCCCGCTCTCTCCCTATTGGTCGGAGCTCCCGTCAGTCACCGCCGTGGAGTTGGTGACGTGCCCCAGTCCGGCTCCCTGCAGAAGACAAGGGGCTGCGGCGGCTCAATCCGCTCCGCTCGGTGCCGGGAGGGCGCTGGGATGGTGCGGTTTGTATTTTCTTTTTATTTATCTCCCCGCCTGCGCTTCTCTCCGCTATATATAAAAAACCCTGATAAAACTCACTTTCCGCCGGTGATCCGGACTCTCGCGGTTGCCCGGGCCTTCCCCAGAATGCGAGGCCCTGCGCAGGCGTGGTAACGGCTCATCCTCGGGAGCGGGGCCCGGCGGCGCATGCGGAGTAGGGGGAGGGGGCAGGGCCTGTTCAGAGCCCGCGCTCACCTTGGAGCGGCGCATGCGGTGCAGGGGGAGGGGCCTGTTCAGAGCCTGCGCTCACCTTGGAGCGGTGCATGCGGAGTAGGGGGAGTGGGCGGGGCCTGTTCAGAGCCCGCGCTCACCTTGGAGCGGCGCATGCGGTGCAGGGGGAGGGGGCGGGGCCTCTTTAGAGCCTGCGCTCACCTTGGAGCGGCGCATGCGGAGTAGGGGGAGGGGCCTGTTCAGAGCCTGCGCTCACCTTGGAGCGGTGCATGCGGAGTAGGGGGAGTGGGCGGGGCCTGTTCAGAGCCCGCCCTCACCTTGGAGCGGCGCATGCGGAGTCGTGGGAGGGGGCGGGGCCTGTTCAGAGCCCGCGCTCACCTTGGAGCGGCGCATGCGGAGTCGTGGGAGGGGGCGGGGCATGTTTAGAGCCCGCGCTCACTTTGGAGTGGCGCATGCAGAGTAGGGGGAGGGGGCGGGGCCTGTTCAGAGCCCACGCTCACCTTGGAGCAGCGCATGCGGAGTAGGGGGAGGGGGTGGGGCCTGTTCAAAACCCGCGCTCAGCTTGGAGCGGCACATGCGGAGTAGGTGGTGGGGGCGGGGCCTGTTCAGAGCCCGCGCTCACCTTGGAGTGGCGCCTGCCATGTAGGGGGAGGGGCGGGGCCTGTTCAGAGCCCACGCTCACTTTGGAGAGACGCATGCGAAGTAGGGGGATGGGGCGGGGCCTGTTCAGAGCCCGCGCTCACCTTGGAGCGGCGCATGCGGAGTAGAGGAGGGGTTGGGGCCTGTTCAGAGCCTGCGCTCACCTTGGAGCGGCGCATGTGGAGTAGGGGATCGGGGCGGGGCCTGTTCAGAGCCTGCGCTCACCTTGGAGCGGCGCATGTGGAGTAAGGGAGGGGGTGCGGCCTGTTCAGAGCCTGCGCTCAGCTTGGAGTGGCGCATGCGGAGTAGGTGGTGGGGGCGGGGCCTGTTCAGAGCCCGCGCTCACCTTGGAGTGGCGCCTGCCATGTAGGGGGAGGGGCGGGGCCTGTTCAGAGCCCACGCTCACTTTGGAGAGACGCATGCGAAGTAGGGGGATGGGGCGGGGCCTGTTCAGAGCCCGCGCTCACCTTGGAGCGGCGCATGCGGAGTAGAGGAGGGGTTGGGGCCTGTTCAGAGCCTGCGCTCACCTTGGAGCGGCGCATGTGGAGTAGGGGATCGGGGCGGGGCCTGTTCAGAGCCTGCGCTCACCTTGGAGCGGCGCATGTGGAGTAAGGGAGGGGGTGCGGCCTGTTCAGAGCCTGCGCTCAGCTTGGAGTGGCGCATGCGGAGTAGGGGGTGGGGCGGGGCCTGTTCAGAGCACGCGCTCACCTTGGAGCGGCGCATGCAGTGTAGGGGGAGGGGCGGGGCCTGTTCAGAGCCCTCGCTCACTTTGGAGAGGCGTAGGGGGATGGGGCGGGGCCTGTTCAGAGCCCGCGCTCACCTTGGAGCGGCGCATGCGGAGTAGGGGAGGGGGTGGGGCCTGTTCAGAGCCTGCGCTCACCTTGGAGCGGCGCATGCGGAGTAGGGGGTGGGGGCGGGGCCTTTTCAGAGCTTGCGCTCACCTTGGAGAGGCGTAGGGGGATGGGGCGGGGCCTTTTCAGAGCCTGCGCTCACCTTGGAGAGGCGTACGGGAGGGGGTGGGGCCTGTTCAGAGCCCGCGCTCACCTTGGAGCGGCGCATGCAGAGTAGGGGGAGGGGGCAGGGCCTGTTCAGAGCCTGCGCTCACCTTGGAGCGGCGCATGCGGAGTAGGGGGAGGGGGCGGGGCCTGTTCAGAGCTCACCTCCAACAATGGGAACAACAACAACCTGTATTTCTATAGCGCCTTTAACGTAGGAAATCGTCCCAAGGCGCTGCACAGGAGTATTGTAAGACATTGAAAAATGTGACCCCGAGCCACAGAAGGAGAAATTAGGGCAGATGGTCAAAAGCTTGGTCACAGAGGTGGGTTTTGAACAGCCATGATCTCATTGAATGGCGGAGCAGGCTCGAGGGGCCGAATGGCCGACTCCTGCTCCTATTTTCTATGAAAGAGAGGCGGAGAGGTTCAGGGAGGGAATTCCAGAGCTTCGGGCCGAGGCAACAGAAGACACGGCCACTGATGCTGCAGCGATTATAATCAGGGATGCTCAAGAGGGCAGAATTGGAGGAACGCAGATGTCTCAGGGGGGAAGAGGTTGTTTTCTTTGGAACCGAGGAGGCTGAGGGGAGACCTGATTGAGGTGTATAAAATTCTGAGGTGCCGAGATAGGAAGGACCTATTTCCCTTGGCAGAGGGGTCCACAACCAGGGGTCGTAGATTTAAAGAAATTGGTCGGAGTCTTAGAGGGGAGTTGAGGAGAAATGTTTTCACCCAGAGGGTGGTGGGGGTCTGGAACTCACTGCCTGACAGGGTGGTAGAGGCAGAAACTCTCATCACATTTAAAAAGTACTTGGATGTGCACTTGAAGTGCCATAACCTACAAGACTACGGACCAAGTGCTGGAAAGTGGGATTAGTGTGGATAGCACTTAATTGGCCGGCATGGACAAGATGGGCCGAATGGCCTCCTTCTGTGCCGTAATTTTTCTGTGATTCTATCGCGGGCGGCGGGTGGTTGTGAGGCTGAAGGGAATAACTAAGATAGGGAGGGGCGAGGCCATGGAGGGATTTGAAAACAAGGATGAGAATTTTGAAATCGAAGCACTGCTTAACCGGGAGCCAATGTAGGTCAGCGAGCACAGGGGTGATGGGTGAACGGGACTTGGCGTTGAGTTACGACACGGGTAGTTTTGGATCACCTCAAGTTTACATAGGGTAGAATGTGGGAGGCCAGCCAGGAGTGCGTTGGAATAGTCGAATCTCGAGGTAATAAAGGCCCGGGTGAGGGTTTCAGCAGCGGATGAGCTGAGGTAAGGGCGGAGACGGGCCATGTTACCGAGGTGGAAATAGGCGGTCTTTGTTATGCTGCGGATATGTGTTCGGAAGCTCATTTCAGGGTCAGATATGACACCGAGGTTGTGAACAGTGTGGTTCAGCCTCAGAGAGATGTTAGGGAGAGGGATGGAGTCAGTGGCTAGGGACCGAAAACAATTGCTTCAGTCTTCCCAATATTTAATTGGAGAAAATTTCTGCTCACCCAGAACTGGATTAGAGATCGTGGAGGGGTCGTGAGAAGTGGTGGTGAGGTAGAGCTGGGTGTCATCAGCGTACATGTGGAAACTGACGCTGTGTTTTCAGATGTCACCAAGGGGCAGCATTTAGATGAGAAATAGGAGGGGCCCAAGGATAGATCCTTGGGGGACACCAGAGGTAACGATGCGGGAGCGGGAAGAGAAGCCATTGCAGGTGATTCTGTGGCTACGATTCGATAGATAAGAATGGAACCAGGCGAGTGCAGTCCCACCCAGCTGGATGATGGTGGAGAGGCATTGGAGAAGGATGGAGTGGTCAACCGTGTCAAAGACTGCAGACAAGTCACGAAGGATGAGGAGGGATAGTTTACCTTTGTCACAGTCACAAAGGATGTCATTTGATGAGACTTTGATGAGACTTGATTTGACTTCAGGGCCAAGTCAGTGAGGTGGATTGGGCTGTTTCTGGCCCGCTGGTTATTGTGGGCATGGCTGGACACCAGTGGGACCGGCTCTGCCCTGTTTGTTCTTTGAGGCAATATTAGCCAAATAAAATTCATGCTTCCCCCTTACCCTTTCTACACTCCTTTTACAGGGTTTTAGAAGTGGAGCATTTACAGACAGGAAGCTCAAACCAAACATCACATCAAATTCTGACAGAGCTACGCGATTCATCAGGACCTGATTCAATCGCTCCTTGAATCTGCTGGCACCCCTGTGAGTTCACACTGATTAGAGACCGTTTAAATGTTCTGAAAGAGCTTCAAAATCTACAAATACCTGAAGCGACACCAGTGCCTACACACTGGGGGAAACCCGGGCCCCGTGTGTGGAAGGGAGTCACTCAGCCATCCACTTCGATGATACACCAGCAAGTTCACATGAGGGAGAGATCTTTAACCCGCTCCGTGTGTGGGAAGGGATTAATTGCACCCTCCATGCTGCTGAGACACCAGCTTGTCCACACCGATGGGAGACCTTTGACCTGCTCCGTGTTTTTGAAGTGATTCTCTCATTCTTCCACCCTCCTGAGACACCAGCTTGTTCACAGTGATGAGATTAAATGTTCTGTCTGTGGGAAGAGATTTAAAAGGTCCCAGGATCTGAAGAGACACCAGCTGGAGAGAGCAGGAGAGATTCTGTTCACCTGTTCCGTGTGTGGGAAGAGATTCACTCGGTCCTCGAATCTGCTGGCACACCAGCGAGTTCACACTGGGGAGAGGCCGGTGAAACATTCCAACTGTGGGAAAAGCTTTCAAATGTCCCAGGAGCTGAAGGGACACCAGCTGGAGAGAACAGGAGAGAGACGATTCACCTGCTCCGTGTGTGGGAAGGGATTCACTCGGTCATCCAACCTACTGACACACCAGCGATATCACACTGATGAGAGACCATTTAAATGTTCTGACTGTGGGAAGAGCTTTAAAACCTCTGGGGATCTGAAGCAACACCAGCAAGTTCACACCAATGAGAGACCGTTTACATGTTCTGTTTGTGGGATGAGCTTTAAAACCTCTGGGGATCTGAAGCAACACCAGCGAGTTCACACTGGGGAGAGGCCATTCACCTGCTCCGTGTGTGGGAAGGGATTCACTCAGTCATCAAGCCTGGTGAGACACCAGCAAGTTCACACTGATGAGAGACCATTTAAATGTTCTGACTGTAGTAAGAGCTTTAAATATTCGAAGAACCTGAAGAGACACCAGCTGGAAAAAAAAGGAAAGAGACTGTTTACCTGCTCCGTGTGTGGGAAAGGATTCACTCGGTCATCAGACCTACTGAGACACCAGCGAGTTCACATTGGTCTGTAGCGCAGGGCCCTGTAGACAGCTGGGGTTACATGAACATGGAATGGATGAATGTTTTATAAATTCTTGTACTGCTGTTTAATCTTTAAGACTGTTGTGCTGATGATTCCCTTCGATTGACTGTTCATGGTGTTCCATAGAATGTACAGCACAGAAACAGTCCATTCGGCCCAACTGGTCCATGCCGGGGTTTATGCTCCACACGAGCCTCCTCCGACATATCCTCCTATGTTTATCTGGCTTCTCCTTAAATACATCTATGTCGTTCACCTCAACTACTCCTTGTGGGAGTGAGTTCCACATTCTCATCACTCTCTGTGTAAAGAAGTTTCTCCTGAATTCCCTCCTGGATTTATCAGTGACTTTTATATTTAGAGCCACATAATTATGATGAGATTCTGTTAAGCTGACCAGTATTTTGTACTTTGTCTTTTTCTGATGAATGAAACATTACTGAGCCTCTGTACCCGTGTTATGCGATGAAGTGCCAGACAAGTGAAGGCACAACGTCTGGGTGTGAATCTAATAATAACCTCACGGACCATATAGGTGTGATAACCAGATGGGCTTGTGGTTATAGTCTGGTCACAGATGGACTAAATTCCCTGAATTAGCAGGAGTTCAGGAGGCGGTCAACAGACGGGTCCAAACAATCCCATTTCCTGAGCGGTAACCAAGCTTGTGTATAAGAACAGGCCACTTAAGCCGTTGTCAGTTGGAACAGACTCGAGAAGATCGCGCGTGAATCCACTGTACTTCTATTCTCCAGATTGAGGGAATTATCACCCGATCTGTGTTATGCAGCGATCTTAATAAAGTCTGGAGAGACAATTTGTGTTCTTGTGAGCTTGATTATCTGGTATCCGAAAACCTGGGACTCCCGATCATTAGAGTCAACCTCAGTGTGTGGAAAGGGATTCCCTGGTGTATCCCACCCGCTGACACACCAGTGTGTCCACAGTGTGACTGCGGTGGGTCGATTCCACTGTTTCCGATGCCTTTAATCACATCCAGGAGGGAACCATGTTAATTCAGGCAACTGGGGCTTGTTAATGTTAAGAGCCCCCAATAACTGGGCTGAACTTAAAGATTATTCCCTGTTCTCTCAGTACTAGTGATATAGAATCATAGAGCACAGTAGGATGCCTTTCGGCCCATCGTGCTGGTGCTGGCTCTCTGAAAGAGCGATGCAATTAGTCCCACTACCCTGCTCTTTCCCCACAGCCCTGCAAATTTCTGCTTTTAGTATATATCCAATTCCCTTTTGGAAGTTACGATTGAATCTGCTACCACCTCCCATTCAGGCAGTGCATTCCAGATCATCACAATTCGCTGTGTAAATAAAGTCTCCTCATTTCCTCTCTCGATTCTTTTGCCAATGATCTGAAATCTGTGTCCTCTCGTTACCGACACTCCTGCCAGTGACAACAGCTTCTCCTTGTTTGCTCGATCAAAACCTCTCATAATTTTGAGCACCTCGATCACAGCTCCACTTAACCGTCTCTGCTCCAAGTTACATTGCCGTTATTTTGTGAATTTTTGCTGTGATCGAGGTGCTGGATGTCCGTGCCTGGGGAATGGGACATTCTATCCTCGTGAGCACCGAGTGTCAGCATCCAGCAATCTCTGGTCAGGGACTGTCTTTTTAAACTGCCTCACTCGAGCTTTTTGACTCCCTGATTTCATTATTAATCATTTCAGAGTTTTTGCAGAGTGACCAAGGCTGAACAGCTAAATGTGAGGTATTATATTTTGGTAGGAAGAATGGGGAGGTCACTTATCACTTGGAGGGTGCGACTCGAGGTGGGGTAGAGGAACAAAGGGATCTCGGAGTACAAATACACAAATCACTAAAAGTTGCGACACAGGTTAGCAAGGCCATAAAAAAGCAAACCAAGCACTAGGGTTTATTTCTCGAGGGATAGAATTGAAAAGTAGTGAAGTTATGCTAAACCTGTATCGAACCTTGGTTAGACCACACTTAGAGTACTGCGTACAGTTCTGGTCGCCATATTATAAAAAGGATATAGAGGCACTGGAGAGGGTGCAGAGAAGATTTACAAGGATGATACCAGAAATGCGAGGGTATACATATCAGGAAAGGATGAACAGGCTGGGTCTCTTTTCTCTTGAAAACAGAAGGCTGAGGGGTGACCTAATAGAGGTCTTTAAAATTATGAAAAATGTTGATAGAGTGGATACAGAGGGAATGTTTCCACTTGTGGGGAAGAGCATAACTAGAGGCCTCAATATAAGATAGTCACCAAGAAATCCAATGGGGAATTCAGCAGAAACTTCTTTACCCAGAGAGTGGTGAGAATGTGGAACTCGCTGCCACAGGGAGTGGTTGAAGCGAATAGTATCGATGCATTTAAGGGGAGGCTAGACAAGCATATGAGGGAGAAGGGAATCGAGGGTTATGCTGATAGATTTAGATGAGGAAAGACGGGAGGAGGCTCGAGTGGAGCATAAACACCGGCATGGACTGGTTGGGCCGAATGGCCTGTTTCTGTGCCGTATATCCGATGTAATCCTATGTCAAGTATCCCAGCTGGCTTAGCTCCAGGCACTTTAGCTCAGTGGGCAGCACTCTCGCCTCTGAGTCAGAAGGTCGTGGGTTCAAGTCCCAGTCCAGAGACTTGAGCATAAAAATCTAGGCTGACACTCCAGTACTGAGAGAGTGCTGCACTGTCAGAGGTGCCGTCTTTCGGATGAGATGTTAAACCGAGGCCCCCGTCTGCTCTTTCAGGTGGATGTAAAAGATCCCATGGCACTACATTGAAGAAGAGCAGGGGAGTTCTCCCCGGTGTCCTGGGGCCAATATTTATCCCTCAATCAACATCACTGAAATAGATTATCTGGTCATTGTCACATTGCTGTTTGTGAGAGCTTGCTGTGCGCCAATTGGCTGCTGCGTTTCCTACATTACAACAGTGACTACACTTCAGAAGTACTTCATTGGCTGTAAAGCACTCTGGGACGTCCTGAGGTTGTGAAAGGCGCTATATAAATGCAAGTCTTTCTTTCTCAGCAAGAGGGTGAGTGTCAGTGGTTGGAGGGAGGAGCTCAGTGTTGTCACTGGGTGGACACAGACAGATTGAAGCTAAAAGACAGAGAATGCTGAAGTTTGGAATGAGATGAGCCGTTTGCCTCGATAAGGGAGGTGGTTGCTAAGAGACCTACAGCGCTAATAACACTGCAAACTGCTCAGGCAGCAGACTTGTTGCAACATGTGAGGTCACGAGTGAGTTGGTGGACAGACAACAGAGACTTCCGCATTCCTGAGAGACAAACTGGTTCTGTAACCGGGAGAACAGGTTGAGGGAGTCACCCTATGTGGGACGGCTCGCCTGAGGTGTTAACACAGAGTCAGCTTGGGAATGGGATGATCAATGAATCATAGAATCAAAGAAATTTACAGCACACGAGGCCATTCGGCCCATCTTGTCCGTGCCGGCCGACAAAGAGCTATCCACCCTAATCCCACTTTCCAGCACTTGGTCCGTAGCCTTGTAGGTTACGGCACTTCAAGTGCATATCCAAGTACTTTTTAAATGTGATGAGGGTTTCTGCCTCTACCATCCTTTCAGGCAGTGAGTTCCAGACCCCCACCAACCCCTGGGTGAAAACATTTCTCCTCAAATCCCCTCTAAACTTCTGACCAACTACTTTAAATCTATGCCCCCTGGTTATTGACCCTTCTGCTAAGGGAAATAGGTCCTTCCTATCCACTCGATCTAGGCCCCACATAATTTTATACATCTTAATTAGGTCTCCCCTCAGCCTCCTCTGTTGCAAAGAAAACAACCCCAGCCTATCCAATCTTTCCTCATAGCTAAAATTCCCCAGCCTAGGCAACATCCTGCTAAATCTCCTTTGCACCCACTCTAGTGCAATCACATCCTTCCTGTAATGTGGTGACCAGAACTGCACGCAGTATTCTAGCTGTGACCTAACTAGTGTTTTATACAGTTCAAGCATAACCTCCCTGCTCTTATATTCTATGCCTCGGCTAATAAAGGCAAGTATCCCGTGTGCTGTCTTAACCACCTTATCTACCTGTCCTGCTACCTTCAGGGATCTGTGGACAGGCACTCCAAGGTCCCTCTGATCCTCTGCACTTCTCAGTGTCCTACCATTTATAGTGTATTCCCTTGCCTTGTTAGCCCTCCCCAAATACATTACCTCACACTTCTCCAGATTGAATTCCATTTGCCATGGTGTGGAGATGCCGATGTTGGACTGGGGTGGACAAATGTAAGAAGTTACACAACACCAGGTTATAGTCCAACAGCTTTATTTGAAATCACAAGCTTTCGGAGTGCTGCTCCTTCGTCAGGTGAAGTGAAGAGATGCATAAAGACACAGCTTATATAGTCAGAGAATAATGCCAGATGATTACAGGTAATCTTTCTAACTGCCATTTATCACAACTCGGCAGCCATGATCTCATTAAATGGCGGAGCAGGCTCGAAGGGCCGAATGGCCTACTCCTGCTCCTATCTTCTATGAATCAAAGGTGTGAATGGTGTCCAAACAGGTCAGTCAGGAAAACATTATATCAAAGAACAATGAGGTGGGGTCACAAGGGGTCAAATGTTGCAGATGCTGGGGTCTGTATGGAAAACAAAAAACAGACAAAAATCATTTTTTTTTGCTGGAAATCACATCAGGTCCAGTCGCATCTGTGTAGAGAGAACAAGCCAACGACGACTCGAGTCTGGATGACCCTACGTCAGGTGGGGTTACATGTAGCGTGACATGAACCCAAGATCCCAGTTGAGGCCGTCTTCATGAGTGCGGAACTTGGCTATCAGTTTCTGCTCGACGATTTGGCGTTGTCGTGTGTCTCGAAGGCCACCTTGGAGAATGCTTACCCGAAGATCGGAGGCTGAATGTCCTTGACTGCTGAAGTGTGCCCCGACTGGGAGGGAACACTCCTGCCTGGCGATTGTTGCGCAGTGTCCGTTCATCCGTTGTCGCAGTGTCTGCATGGTCTCGCCGATGTACCATGCTCCGGGGCATCCTTTCCTGCAACGTATGAGGTAGACAACGTTGGCCGAGTCACATGAGTATGTACCATGTACCTGGTGGGTGGTGTCCTCACGTGTGATGACGGTATCTGTGTTGATGATCTGGCATGTCTTGCAGAGGTTGCCGCGGCAGGGTTGTGTGTTGTCGTGGTCGCTGTTCTCCTGAAAGCTGGGTAATTTGCTGCGAAAGATCGTCTGTTTGAGGTTAGGCGGCTGTTTGAATGCGAGTCGTGGCGGCGTGGGGATGGCCTTAGCAAGGTGTTCGTCGTCATCGATGATATGTTGAAGGCTGCGAAGAACATGGCATAGTTTAACATCCCTGTAGCCTTAAGAAATATATCTAACTCCTTCTTGAATATATTTCATGAATTGGCCTCTACTGCCTTCTGTGGTAGAGAATTCCACAGGTTCAACACTCTCTGGGTGAAGAAATTCCTCCTCATCTGAGTCCTAAATGGCTTACCCCTTATCTTTAGACTGTGACCCCTGATTCTGGACTCCCCCACCATCGGGAACATCCTTCCTACATCTAGTGTCTAGTTCTGTTAGAATTTTATAAGTTTCAGTGAGATCCCCTCTCATTCTTCTAAACTCCAGCGAATATAAGCCCAGTTGACCCAATCTCTCCTCATACGTCATTCCTGCCATCCCAGGTATCAGTCTGGTGAATCTTCACTGCACTCCCTCCATGGCAGGAACATCCTTCCTCAGATAAGTCGACTAAAACTGCACACAATACTCAAGGTGTGGTCTCACCAAGGCCCTGTACAACTGCAGCAAGACGTCCTTGCTCCTGTACTCAAATCCTCTCGCTATGAAGGCCAACATACCATTTGCCTTCTTAACCGCCTGCTGCACCTGCATGCTTACCTTCAGCGACTGGTGCACAAGGACACCCAGGTCTCGTTGCACTTCCCCTTTTCCCAATCTATTGCCGTTCAGATAATAATCTGCCTTCCCGTCTTTGCCACCAAAGTGGATAAACTCGCATTTATCCACGTTATATTGCATCTGCCATGCTTCTGCCCAATCACCCAACCTGTCCCAAATCATACTGGAGTTTCTCAGCATCCTCCTCACAGCACACACGCCCACCCAGCTTTGTGTCATCTGCAAACTTGGAGCTATTACATCTAGTTCCCTCGTCTAGATCATTAATATATATTGTGAATAGCTGGGGTCCTAGGACTGATCCCTGCGGTACCCCACTAGTCACTGCCTGCCACTTGGAAAAAGTCGCGTTTATAGATAGGGCATTCTGGGTAACAACCACCGCCATTGTCTCGGTCGGCTGAGTAGCGCAGAGATACATTTGGAGCAAGCAATAGGAGGATGATGAGAAGATCAATGAAAGTTGATTCCTGTGATTTCAGATACCGGGATGAGCCGTGCGGCGTCCATTGGAGCAATGCTCGGATACACTCAGTGCATGGGCAACTAGCACAATTTTAGAAAGGGTTAGAAGATGAGATTAAATTGTTATAGTTTATTATTCTATTAAAAAAATTAAGTGGATGATTAGCATGGGTTAGATACAGATTAAGACTCCCTCCGCACTGTCCCATTAAAAACTCCCAGGACAGGTACAGCAGGGATGAGATACAGAATACAGCTCCCTTTACATTCATGGGATGTGGGCATCGCTGGCAAGGCCAGCATTTATTGCCCATCCCTAATTGCCCTTGAGCAGGTGGTGGTGAGCCGCCTTCTTGAACCGCTGCAGTCCTTGTGGTGAAGGTGCTCCCACAGTGTTGTTAGGGAGGGAGTTCCAGGATTTTGATCCAGTGACGACGAAGGATCGGCGATATATTTCCAAGTCAGGATGGTGTGTGACTTGGAGGGGAACTTACAGGTGGTGGTGTACCCATGCACCTGCTGCCTTCGTCCTTCTAAGTGGTAGAGGTCGTGGGTTTGGGAGGTGCTGCTGAAGAAGTCTTGGCGAGTTGCTGCAGTGCATCTTGTAGATGGTACACACTGCAGCCACAGTGCGCTGGTGGTGGAGGGAGTGAATATTTAAGGTGGTGGCTGGGGTGCCAATCAAGCGGGCTGCTTTATCCTGGATGGTGTTGTAAGAACCGGGTTTTTCTGGTCCTCTTCTTGAGTTCCGTAGTACGAAGAATTCCAGGCTCGAGGGTTCGGAGAGTTAAAACAACATCATTTTATTCATTACTGTCCGGAGTGGTCATACAGCATATCGACAATACATTCGTGTCCCGAGGGTCACCCCGGGTTAGACACGTGGTGCCAGCATTTATGTCCCCGGGAGATGTCTGACCCTCTTGATGTTCCACACGCCTTCTGGCTAAGAGAGAGAGAATACCGGTGATGTGCCTCAATAATTCCGAGACTCGATGTTAGCGAAACAAAACAAGGCTTTTATTAACTTAGAAAGTAACACGTAAGAGAGAGAGGTATCTTCCTTCTGGAGGCTGAGGCCAGACTGAGCTAGCTTACAAAAGGGGCCAGGTATGGGCGGAGCCCTACACACAGCACATTCCAGCACATTCCAATAAACAATACAATGAGGACTGGGGGAAGGGAAATGACACTGAAACCGACCACAGTCACAGGCAGTGATGAATGGAATATTTCATCACATTCACCCCTTCTATAGATTTAGTCTGTTCGGGGGTTTGATAGTCCTTTGCGACCGACGTGGCTGTTGTGGTGCTGCGGGTGTCGGCTGGGTGTCCCCGGTAGCCTCCTGGGTCTCTGCCGGGGGTGCCGCCAGGGTTGTTGAAGGGGTAGTTGGTGGGGGTGCCATTGGTCGATGTTCTTCCGGGGGTGATGAAAGAGTAGTGGGTGGGTAAGAGTTGCTGTGATCGTTGTTGCTGCTATTGCCGTGGTTGTTGTCGATGCCGGCTGGGGCGACGTCTTTTATGGACATGGTGTCCTCCCTTCCGTCGGCGTGCCGGACATATGCGTATTGGGGGTTGGCGTGGAGTAGGTGTACTGGCTCCACGAGAGGGTCCGTCTTGTGGCCCCTCACATGCCTTTGCACGAGTACCGGACCTGGGGTGGAGAGCCATGACGGCATGGATACGCCTGAGGTGGATTTCCGGGGAAAGACAAACATTCGTTCATGAGGCGTGGCATTAGTGGCTGTACACAATAGCGACCGTATCGAATGGAGCTCATCCGAGAGGACTTCCTGCCAGCGGGAGATAGGGAGGCCCTTGGTCCTTAGAGCTAGAGTGACTGCTTTCCATACTGTCCTGTTCTCTCGCTCCACTTGGCCGTTACCCCGGGGGTTGTAGCTGGTGGTACGGCTCATGGCGATCCCCTTGGACAGCATGTACTGGCGTAGCTCTTCACTCATGAAGGACGCCCCCCTATCCGCATGGATGTAGCTCGGCATACCGAACAGGCAGAACAGGCTGTTGAGGCATTTAATGACCGTGGCGCTGGTCATGTCTGGGCAGGGGAAGGCGAATGGGAACTGGGAGTATTCGTCCACAATGTTCAGGAAGTAAACATTGCGGTCGACGGACGGGAGGGGGCCCTTGAAATCTAAGCTGAGCCGCTCAAAGGGCCGTGTAGCTTTGATTAAGTGGGCTCTATCTGGGCGGTAGAACCGAGGCTTGCACTCAGCGCAAGTGTGGCAGTTCCTGGTCAGAGACCGAACTTCCTCAATCGAGTAGGGTAAGTTACGGGACTTTATGAAGTGGAACAGCCGCGTGACCCCTGGGTGGCAGAGGTCGTTGTGGAGGGTCTGTAGCCGATCCCCGGTGGCGCTGGCACACATCCCTCGTGAGAGGGCGTCAGGGGATTCGTTAAGGGCCCCTGGCCGGTAAATGATGTCGTACTCGAAGGTGGAGAGCTCGATCCGCCACCTAAGAATCTTATCATTTTTAATCTTCCCCCTCTGTTTATTATTGAACATAAACGCTACCGACCGCTGGTCGGTAAGTAGGGTGAAGCGTTTGCCGGCTAGGTAGTGGCGCCAGTGGCGCACTGCCTCCACGATGGCTTGGGCCTCCTTTTCCACGGAGGAGTGTCTGATCTCGGGCCCTTGGAGGGTCCTCGAGAAGAAAGCTACGGGCCGCCCCGCCTGGTTGAGGGTGGCCGCCAAGGCGAAGTCAGACGCATCACTTTCCACTTGAAATGGAGTGTTCTCGTCCACTGCCTGTAGCGTGGCCCGCTCAATATCCTGCTTAATGCTTTTGAAGGCGGCGTGGGCCTCAGCAGTGAGCGGAAAAGAGGATGCTTTCAAGAGGGGGCGGGCTTTGTCGGAGTAGTTGGGGACCCATTGGGAATAATAAGAAAATAACCCCAGGCACCTTTTCAGGGCTTTGGGAGTGTTGGGCAGGGGCAGCTCCCGTAGGGGGCGCAATCGGTCGGGGTCTGGTCCGATTTCCCCATTCTCCACCACGCTGCCTAGTATGCAGAGGCGCGTGGTGTTGAAAACGCACTTGTCCTCGTTGTAGGTGAGGTTGAGTTTTTGTGCGGTTTCCAGGAACCTCTCGAGGTTCGAGTCGTGATCCTGCTGATTGTGGCCGCAGATGGTGACATTGTCGAGGTAGGGGAAGGTTGCCTACAAGTGGTGGTCATCGACCATGCGGTCCATCTCCCTCTGAAAGACCGAGACCCCATTCGTCACCCCAAAGGGGACTCTGAGGAATTGGTAGAGGCGTCCGTTCGCCTCGAAGGCAGTGTACGGGTGGTCCTCTGGTCTGATAGGGAGCTGGTGGTACGCTGACTTGAGGTCGATGGTGGAGAACACCCGGTATTGGGCGATTTGGTTCACCATTTCTGATATGCGGGGTAGCGGGTAGGCGTCTAGTTGGGTGTACCTGTTGATCGTTTGACTATAGTCGATCACCATCCGTTTCTTCTCGCTACCCCTTACCACTACCACTTGGGCGCGCCACGGGCTGTTGCTGCATTCAATAATGCGCTCTTTCAGGAGCCTGTCTACCTCGGTCGCGATAAACCACCTGTCCTCCCAGCTGTACCTCCTGCTTTTGGTCGCTATTGGCCGGCAGTTAGGGGTAAGGTTCGCGAATAGCGAAGGCGGCTTTACCTTCAGGGTAGCCAGACCGCACACTGTGAGGGGCGGCTGGGACCCACCGTACTTGAGCGTGATGCTTTGGTGGTTGCACTGGAAATCCAGGCCCAAGATCACGCTCGCACATAGGTTCTTCATGATTAATACTTTAAAATTATCGTATACAGTTCCGTTAACGCCCAATTGTACCGTGCAGTAACCCAGAATGGTCGATGTCTGGGTTTTATCAGCCATAGAGATGGTACCCTGAGCAGGGACCACCTTTAGGGAGAGTTGTTGTGCCAGTTCAGGGTGGATAAAACTCTCCGTGCTTCCACTGTCAATTAAACATTTAACCCGGCACCCGTTTACCTCGATGTCCACCATTGATTTGGATAGCGGGTGTGGCCTGGTCTGGTCCACTGTGACCGATGCCACTGTAGGGCCCTGATCGATACAAGATGGCGTCCACGCTGTCTGCTCATAAGATGGCGGACCCCACGAGGTCGGGCAAGATGGCGTCCAAGATGGCCGCTCCCACGGCGCACACGCGGCGGTGGCGGGTTTTCCGGCGGTTGGTTTTCCGGCGGGGTTCCCTCTGCACACCTTCCCGAAGTGCCCCTTCTTACCGCACTTAAAGCAGGTGGTGCCTTTCGCCGGGCACAGGTTTCTGGTGTGTTTTGGCTGCCTGCAGAAGTAGCAGTTGGGTCCCTGACGCGTCGCGGTTGTTGTAGGGCTTCTGGGGGGAGAGCGGGGCCCCGCCGGTGTAGGGCTGCCGGGCGGGGAAGATGCCTTCCAAGATGGCGGCGCCCTCAGTGCACACGTGGTGGCGTGGATGGCGCGGGCTGAAGAGTAGGCGTCCGAGTTTCTCTGGGCCACATCCAGGGATCGCGCGGTGTCCGCAGCCTGTTTCAGGTCCAACCCCGTTTTTTCCAGCAGTCTTTGCCGGATGTAAGTGGAGCTGAGGCCTGTGATAAAGGCATCGCGAACAAGCTCGTCAGTGTACACTGCGGCTTTTACATCTCAGCACTTGCAGTCTTTGCCAAGCATTTTCAGGGTGCTTAGGAACTCCTCCACCGATTCCCCAGGTCGCTGTGCGCGAGTAGCGAGCAGATGCCTAGCATACACCTCATTCGTAGGCTGCTGGTAATGCACCTTTAAGATGTCGCAGGCGGCCAGGTACGTATCGGCGTCTTGGATGAGTGGGTAAACCCGGTGGCTTACCCAATTCCGCAGAATTCCGAGTCTCATCCTCGCAGCGTCCGTAGCGTCTTTGACGGCTGCGGAATTGTCCAGGAAGAATTCCATACACTCAAACCAGTGTCCGAA
Organism: Somniosus microcephalus; assembly: GCF_052327205.1. NCBI lineage: Eukaryota > Metazoa > Chordata > Chondrichthyes > Squaliformes > Somniosidae > Somniosus > Somniosus microcephalus. The sequence continues at coordinate 1,060 of NW_028225235.1, read as the reverse complement.
GCGTGCTGATGCGTCCGGAGCATGTTGATCCAAATCCAAACGTTCGGGTTTCAGGAGTTGATCCATAGTGTTGAAAAATAAGTTAATAAAATTGATGTGCCTCAATAATTCCGAGACTCGATGTTAGCGAAACAAAACAAGGCTTTTATTAACTTAGAAAGTAACACGTAAGAGAGAGAGGTATCTTCCTTCTGGAGACTGAGGCCAGACTGAGCTAGCTTACAAAAGGGGCCAGGTATGGGCGGAGCCCTACACACAGCACATTCCAGCACATTCCAATAAACAATACAATGAGGACTGGGGGAAGGGAAATGACACTGAAACCGACCACAGTCACAGGCAGTGACGAATGGAATATTTCATCACAACCGGTGGGGAAGCCCCTATTATACCGTGGGACAAGGGTCACTACATCACTTTCCTGGCAACAAGTGTTTTGTTACATCACTTCCCTGGCAACAAGCGTTCTCCAATGGGAATCACTCAAGCCCTTTCGGTTTGACCATGATCTGGTCTTCAGTCTGGCAAGCAGGTCCTGACTTGTCTCACTGCTGTGGGCACCGAACAATGGCTAGTCAATCATTCTCTAGTCAGCAGTTAGGCCCTTTCAGTGACCCTGATCTGGTTGTTAGCACTTCGTTAACACTTGGCCTCAGGCTGGGGCAGGTATTTCTCTGTTCTGCTAGCTTTTGCACTCTGCACAGCTGGGGCTGCTTTTTAATCTAATCTAGACTTTCCTTGTGTGAAGCCATTTTTGTAAGCCAATTCATTGCCCATTTTATTCACGTTTCCACATCCCTCCCTTTGATTCTTTATACAATCTACAAGAATCATTATATACAAGGTATACTCTTGATAGTGCACTTTATCAAAAACATACCCTGTGTCTCCGTTTTGTCTGTGTTCTGGCCATGAACACAACCAAAAGGGTTTTAATTTCGAATTTACAGATAACTGTGTAGGACCGAACAGGCTTCCTCTGGGGGTTCCCCCTGCTTTGCTGTGTCTACTTCTACCCTAATTCGGGAGAGGCGAGGGGGTATAGTAGCTCCTGCATGAC